>NC_091526.1:0-676451 GCF_041682495.2 Bombus fervidus | reverse complement strand
TGTAGCATTACGTTATAACGTATAACGTCATATACTCTTACCTTATAGCGTATAACGTTATGTAGCACTACGATATAACGTATAACGTTATATTCTGTAACCAAATAACGTATAACGTTATATACTGTAACCTTCTAACGTATAACTTTATATACTATTATCTTATTACGTATATCGTTATATACTATTACCTTACAGCGTATAACGTTATGTAGCATTACGTTATAACGTATAACGTTCTATACTATTACGTTATAACGTATAACGTTATGAAGCATTACGCTATAACGTATAACGTTATATACAATAACCTTATAACGTATAACGTTATGTAGCATTACGTTATAACGTATAACGTTATATACTATTACCTAATAACGTATAACGTTATGTAGCATTACGTTATAACGTGTAACGTTGTATACTGTTACGTTATAACGTATAACGTTATGTAGCACTACGTTATAACGTAGAACGATATGTAGCACTACGTTATAACGTATAACGTTATATACTATTACCTTTTAACGTATAACGTTATGTAGCACTACGTTATATCGTATAACGTTATATACTATTACCTTATATCGTATAACGTTATGTAGCATTACGTTATAACGTATAACGTAATATACTATTTCTTTATATCGTAATTCGTTATATAGTGTCACCTTATAACGTATAACATTATATACAATAACCTTATAACGTATAACGCAGTATACTATTACGTTTTAACGTATAACGTTTTGCAGCATGACGTTATAACGTATAACGTTATATACTATTACCTAATAACGTATAACGTTATGTAGCATTACGTTATAACGTGTAACGTTGTATACTGTTACGTTATATCGTATAACGTTATGTAGCACTACGTTATAACGTAGAACGATATGTAGCACTACGTTATAACGTATAAAGTTATATACTATTACCTTTTAACGTATAACGTTATGTAGCATTACGTTATAAGGTATAACGTTATGCAGCATTACGTTATAACGTATAACGTTGTGTACTATTACCATATAACGTATAACGTTATGTAGCACTACGTTATAACGTATAACGTTATGTAGCATTACGTTATAACGAATAACGTTGTATATTATTACGTTATAACGTATAACGTTATGTAGCATTACGTTATAACGTATAACGTTATGTAGCATTACGTTACAACGTATAACGTTATGTAGCACTACGTAATAACGTGTAACGTTATATACAATAACCTTATAACGTATAACGTTATGAAGCGTTACGTTATAACGTATAACGTTATATACGATTACCTTATATCTTATAACGTTATGTAGCGTTACGATATAACGTATAACGTTTTATACTCTTACCTTATAACGTATAACGTTATGTTGCATTACGTTATAACGTATAACGTTAAATACCATTACATTATAACGTATAACGTTATATACTATTACCTTACAACGTATAACGTTTTGAAGCTTTACCGTAAAACGTACAACGTTATATACTGTTACGTTATAACGTACAACGTTGTACACCATTACCATATAACGTATAACGTTATGTAGCACTACGTTATAGCGTATAACGCTGTATACCATAACGTTATAACGTCTAATGTTATGTAGCATTACGTTATAACGTATAACGTTATATAGTATTACCTTATATCCTTATACGTTATATACTGCTACCTTATAACGTTATACGTTATATACTATTACCTTATAACGTATAATGTTTTGTAGCATTACGTTAAAACTTACGTTATATACTGTTACGTTATAACGTATAACGTTGTATACCATTACCTTATATCTTATAACGTTTTGCAGCATTACGTTATAACGTATAACGTTATATACTATTTCTTTATATCGTAATACGTTATATAGTGTTACCTTATAACGTGGAACGTTATATACAATAACCTTATAACGTATAACGTAGTATACTATTACACTATAACGTATAACGTTATGAAGCATTATGTTATAACGTATAACGTAATATACTATTTCTCTATATCGTAATACGTTATATAGTGTCACCTTATAACGTATAACATTATATACAATAACCTTATAACGTATAACGTAGTATACCATTACGTTATAACGTATATCGTTATGAAGCATTACGTTATAACGTATAACGTTATATACAATTACCTTATACCTTATAACGTTATGCAGCATTACGTAATAACGTATAACGTTATATACTATTTCTTTATATCGTTATACGTTATATAGTGTTACCTTATAACGTATAACGTTATACACAATAACCTTATAACGTATAACATTATGTAGCACTACGTTATAACGTATAACGTTATATACTATTACCTTATATCGTATAACGTTATGTAGCATTATGTTATAACGTATAACGTAATATACTATTTCTCTATATCGTAATACGTTATATCGTGTCACCTTATAACGTATAACATTATATACAATAACCTTATAACGTATAACGTAGTATACCATTACGTTATAACGTATATCGTTATGAAGCATTACGTTATAACGTATAACGTTATATACTATTACCTTATATCGTATAACGTTATGTAGCATTACGTTATAACGTATAACGTAATATACTATTTCTTTATATCGTAATACGTTATATAGTGTCACCTTATAACGTATAACATTATATACAATAACCTTATAACGTATAACGTAGTATACTATTACGTTATAAAGTATAACGTTATGTAGCATTACGTTAGAACGTGTAACGTTGTGTACTATTACCATATAACGTATAACGTTATGTAGCACTACGTTATAACGTAGAACGATATGTAGCACTACGTTATAACGTATAACGTTATATACTATTACCTTTTAACGTATAACGTTATGTAGCATTACGTTATAAGGTATAACGTTATGTAGCATTACGTTAGAACGTGTAACGTTGTGTACTATTACCATATAACGTATAACGTTATGTAGCACTACGTTATAACGTATAACGTTATGTAGCATTACGTTACAACGTATAACGTTATGTAGCACTACGTAATAACGTGTAACGTTATATACAATAACCTTATAACGTATAACGTTATGAAGCATTACGTTATAACGTATAACGTTATATACGATTACCTTATATCTTATAACGTTATGTAGCGTTACGATATAACGTATAACGTTTTATAATCTTACCTTATAACGTATAACGTTATGTTGCATTACGTTATAACGTATAACGTTAAATACCATTACGTTATAGCGTATAACGTTATATACTATTACCTTATATCCTTATACGTAATATACTGCTACCTTATAACGTTATACGTTATATACTATTACCTTATAACGTATAATGTTTTGTAGCATTACGTTAAAACTTACGTTATATACTGTTACGTTATAACGTATAACGTTGTATACCATTACCTTATATCTTATAACGTTTTGCAGCATTACGTTATAACGTATAACGTTATATACTATTTCTTTATATCGTAATACGTTATATAGTGTTACCTTATAACGTGGAACGTTATATACAATAACCTTATAACGTATAACGTAGTATACTATTACGCTATAACTTTTAACGTTATGAAGCATTATGTTATAACGTATAACGTTATGAAGCATTACGTTATAACGTATAACGTTATATACTATTACCTTTTAACGTATAACGTTATGTAGCATTACGTTATAACGTATAACGTTATAGACTATTACCTTATACCTTATAACGTTATGCAGCATTACGTAATAACGTATAACGTTATATACTATTTCTTTATATCGTTATACGTTATATAGTGTTACCTTATAACGTGTAACGTTGTATACTGTTACGTTATAACGTATAACGTTATGTAGCACTACGTTATAACGTAGAACGATATGTAGCACTACGTTATAACGTATAACGTTATATACTATTACCTTTTAACGTATAACGTTGTGTACTATTACCATATAACGTATAACGTTATGTAGCACTACGTTATAACGTATAACGTTATGTAGCATTACGTTATAACGTATAACGTTATTTACTAATACCTATTAACGTATAACGTTATGTAGCATTACTTTATAGCGTATAACGTTGTATACTATTACGTTATAACGTATAAAGTTATGTAGCACTACCTTATAACGTATAACGTTATATACTATTACCTTTTAACGTATAACGTTATGTAGCATTACTTTATAGCGTATAACGTTGTATATTATTACGTTATAACGTATAACGTTATGTAGCACTACCTTATAACGTATAACGTTATATACTATTACCTTTTAACGTATAACGTTATGTAGCATTACGTTATAACGTATAACGCTGTATATTATTACCCTATGACGTATAACGTTATGCAGCATTACTTTATAGCGTATAACGTTGTATACTATTACGTTATAACGTATAACATTATGTAGCACTACCTTATAACGTATAACGTTATATACTATTACCTTTTAACGTATAACGTTATGTAGCATTACGTTATAACGTATAACGTTATAGACTATTACCTTATACCTTATAACGTTATGCAGCATTACGTAATAACGTATAACGTTATATACTATTTCTTTATATCGTTATACGTTATATAGTGTTACCTTATAACGTATAACGTTATACACAATAACCTTATAACGTATAACGTTATGTAGCACTACGTTATAACGTATAACGTTATATACTATTACCTTATATCGTATAACGTTATGTAGCATTACGTTATAACGTATAACGTAATATACTATTTCTTTATATCGTAATACGTTATATAGTGTCACCTTATAACGTATAACATTATATACAATAACCTTATAACGTATAACGTAGTATACTATTACGTTATAAAGTATAACGTTATGAAGCATTACGTTATAACGTATAACGTTATATACAATTACCTTATAACGTATAACGTTTTGTAGCATTACGTTATAACGTATAACGTCATATACTCTTACCTTATAGCGTATAACGTTATGTAGCACTACGATATAACGTATAACGTTATATTCTGTAACCAAATAACGTATAACGTTATATACTGTAACCTTCTAACGTATAACTTTATATACTATTATCTTATTACGTATATCGTTATATACTATTACCTTACAGCGTATAACGTTATGTAGCATTACGTTATAACGTATAACGTTCTATACTATTACGTTATAACGTATAACGTTATGAAGCATTACGCTATAACGTATAACGTTATATACAATAACCTTATAACGTATAACGTTATGTAGCATTACGTTATAACGTATAACGTTATAGACTATTACCTTTTAACGTATAACGTTATGTAGCATTACGTTATAACGTATAACGTTATAGACTATTACCTTATACCTTATAACGTTATGCAGCATTACGTAATAACGTATAACGTTATATACAATAACCTTATAACGTATAACGTTATGTAGCATTACGTTATAACGTATAACGTTATTTACTAATACCTATTAACGTATAACGTTATGTAGCATTACTTTATAGCGTATAACGTTGTATACTATTACGTTATAACGTATAAAGTTATGTAGCACTACCTTATAACGTATAACGTTATATACTATTACCTTTTAACGTATAACGTTATGTAGCATTACTTTATAGCGTATAACGTTGTATATTATTACGTTATAACGTATAACGTTATGTAGCACTACCTTATAACGTATAACGTTATATACTATTACCTTTTAACGTATAACGTTATGTAGCATTACGTTATAACGTATAACGCTGTATATTATTACCCTATGACGTATAACGTTATGCAGCATTACTTTATAGCGTATAACGTTGTATACTATTACGTTATAACGTATAACATTATGTAGCACTACCTTATAACGTATAACGTTATATACTATTACCTTTTAACGTATAACGTTATGTAGCATTACGTTATAACGTATAACGTTATAGACTATTACCTTATACCTTATAACGTTATGCAGCATTACGTAATAACGTATAACGTTATATACTATTTCTTTATATCGTTATACGTTATATAGTGTTACCTTATAACGTATAACGTTATACACAATAACCTTATAACGTATAACGTTATGTAGCACTACGTTATAACGTATAACGTTATATACTATTACCTTATATCGTATAACGTTATGTAGCATTACGTTATAACGTATAACGTAATATACTATTTCTTTATATCGTAATACGTTATATAGTGTCACCTTATAACGTATAACATTATATACAATAACCTTATAACGTATAACGTAGTATACTATTACGTTATAAAGTATAACGTTATGAAGCATTACGTTATAACGTATAACGTTATATACAATTACCTTATAACGTATAACGTTTTGTAGCATTACGTTATAACGTATAACGTCATATACTCTTACCTTATAGCGTATAACGTTATGTAGCACTACGATATAACGTATAACGTTATATTCTGTAACCAAATAACGTATAACGTTATATACTGTAACCTTCTAACGTATAACTTTATATACTATTATCTTATTACGTATATCGTTATATACTATTACCTTACAGCGTATAACGTTATGTAGCATTACGTTATAACGTATAACGTTCTATACTATTACGTTATAACGTATAACGTTATGAAGCATTACGCTATAACGTATAACGTTATATACAATAACCTTATAACGTATAACGTTATGTAGCATTACGTTATAACGTATAACGTTATATACTATTACCTAATAACGTATAACGTTATGTAGCATTACGTTATAACGTGTAACGTTGTATACTGTTACGTTATAACGTATAACGTTATGTAGCACTACGTTATAACGTAGAACGATATGTAGCACTACGTTATAACGTATAACGTTATATACTATTACCTTTTAACGTATAACGTTATGTAGCACTACGTTATATCGTATAACGTTATATACTATTACCTTATATCGTATAACGTTATGTAGCATTACGTTATAACGTATAACGTAATATACTATTTCTTTATATCGTAATTCGTTATATAGTGTCACCTTATAATTTATAACATTATATACAATAACCTTATAACGTATAACGCAGTATACTATTACGTTTTAACGTATAACGTTTTGCAGCATGACGTTATAACGTATAACGTTATATACTATTACCTAATAACGTATAACGTTATGTAGCATTACGTTATAACGTGTAACGTTGTATACTGTTACGTTATATCGTATAACGTTATGTAGCACTACGTTATAACGTAGAACGATATGTAGCACTACGTTATAACGTATAAAGTTATATACTATTACCTTTTAACGTATAACGTTATGTAGCATTACGTTATAAGGTATAACGTTATGCAGCATTACGTTATAACGTATAACGTTGTGTACTATTACCATATAACGTATAACGTTATGTAGCACTACGTTATAACGTATAACGTTATGTAGCATTACGTTATAACGAATAACGTTGTATATTATTACGTTATAACGTATAACGTTATGTAGCATTACGTTATAACGTATAACGTTATGTAGCATTACGTTACAACGTATAACGTTATGTAGCACTACGTAATAACGTGTAACGTTATATACAATAACCTTATAACGTATAACGTTATGAAGCATTACGTTATAACGTATAACGTTATATACAATTACCTTATAACGTATAACGTTTTGTAGCATTACGTTATAACGTATAACGTTATATACTATTACCTAATAACGTATAACGTTTTGTAGCATTACGTTATAACGTATAACGTCATATATTATTACCTTTTAACGTATAACGTTATGTAGCATTACGTTATAATGTATAACGTTATGCAGCATTACGTTATAACGTATAACGTTGTGTACTATTACCATATAACGTATAACGTTATGTAGCACTACGTTATAACGTATAACGTTATGTAGCATTACGTTATAACGTATAACGTTATTTACTAATACCTATTAACGTATAACGTTATGTAGCATTACTTATAGCGTATAACGTTGTATACTATTACGTTATAACGTATAAAGTTATGTAGCACTACCTTATAACGTATAACGTTATATACTATTACCTTTTAACGTATAACGTTATGTAGCATTACTTTATAGCGTATAACGTTGTATATTATTACGTTATAACGTATAACGTTATGTAGCACTACCTTATAACGTATAACGTTATATACTATTACCTTTTAACGTATAACGTTATGTAGCATTACGTTATAACGTATAACGCTGTATATTATTACCCTATGACGTATAACGTTATGCAGCATTACTTTATAGCGTATAACGTTGTATACTATTACGTTATAACGTATAACATTATGTAGCACTACCTTATAACGTATAACGTTATATACTATTACCTTTTAACGTATAACGTTATGTAGCATTACGTTATAACGTATAACGTTATAGACTATTACCTTATACCTTATAACGTTATGCAGCATTACGTAATAACGTATAACGTTATATACAATTTCTTTATATCGTTATACGTTATATAGTGTTACCTTATAACGTATAACGTTATACACAATAACCTTATAACGTATAACGTTATGTAGCACTACGTTATAACGTATAACGTTATATACTATTACCTTATATCGTATAACGTTATGTAGCATTACGTTATAACGTATAACGTAATATACTATTTCTTTATATCGTAATACGTTATATAGTGTCACCTTATAACGTATAACATTATATACAATAACCTTATAACGTATAACGTAGTATACTATTACGTTATAAAGTATAACGTTATGAAGCATTACGTTATAACGTATAACGTTATATACAATTACCTTATAACGTATAACGTTTTGTAGCATTACGTTATAACGTATAACGTTATATACTATGACCTAATAACGTATAACGTTTTGTAGCATTACGTTATAACGTATAACGTCATATACTCTTACCTTATAGCGTATAACGTTATGTAGCACTACGATATAACGTATAACGTTATATTCTGTAACCAAATAACGTATAACGTTATATACTGTAACCTTCTAACGTATAACTTTATATACTATTATCTTATTACGTATATCGTTATATACTATTACCTTACAGCGTATAACGTTATGTAGCATTACGTTATAACGTATAACGTTCTATACTATTACGTTATAACGTATAACGTTATGAAGCATTACGCTATAACGTATAACGTTATATACAATAACCTTATAACGTATAACGTTATGTAGCATTACGTTATAACGTATAACGTTATATACTATTACCTAATAACGTATAACGTTATGTAGCATTACGTTATAACGTGTAACGTTGTATACTGTTACGTTATAACGTATAACGTTATGTAGCACTACGTTATAACGTAGAACGATATGTAGCACTACGTTATAACGTATAACGTTATATACTATTACCTTTTAACGTATAACGTTATGTAGCACTACGTTATATCGTATAACGTTATATACTATTACCTTATATCGTATAACGTTATGTAGCATTACGTTATAACGTATAACGTAATATACTATTTCTTTATATCGTAATTCGTTATATAGTGTCACCTTATAACGTATAACATTATATACAATAACCTTATAACGTATAACGCAGTATACTATTACGTTTTAACGTATAACGTTTTGCAGCATGACGTTATAACGTATAACGTTATATACTATTACCTAATAACGTATAACGTTATGTAGCATTACGTTATAACGTGTAACGTTGTATACTGTTACGTTATATCGTATAACGTTATGTAGCACTACGTTATAACGTAGAACGATATGTAGCACTACGTTATAACGTATAAAGTTATATACTATTACCTTTTAACGTATAACGTTATGTAGCATTACGTTATAAGGTATAACGTTATGCAGCATTACGTTATAACGTATAACGTTGTGTACTATTACCATATAACGTATAACGTTATGTAGCACTACGTTATAACGTATAACGTTATGTAGCATTACGTTATAACGAATAACGTTGTATATTATTACGTTATAACGTATAACGTTATGTAGCATTACGTTATAACGTATAACGTTATGTAGCATTACGTTACAACGTATAACGTTATGTAGCACTACGTAATAACGTGTAACGTTATATACAATAACCTTATAACGTATAACGTTATGAAGCGTTACGTTATAACGTATAACGTTATATACGATTACCTTATATCTTATAACGTTATGTAGCGTTACGATATAACGTATAACGTTTTATACTCTTACCTTATAACGTATAACGTTATGTTGCATTACGTTATAACGTATAACGTTAAATACCATTACATTATAACGTATAACGTTATATACTATTACCTTACAACGTATAACGTTTTGAAGCTTTACCGTAAAACGTACAACGTTATATACTGTTACGTTATAACGTACAACGTTGTACACCATTACCATATAACGTATAACGTTATGTAGCACTACGTTATAGCGTATAACGCTGTATACCATAACGTTATAACGTCTAATGTTATGTAGCATTACGTTATAACGTATAACGTTATATAGTATTACCTTATATCCTTATACGTTATATACTGCTACCTTATAACGTTATACGTTATATACTATTACCTTATAACGTATAATGTTTTGTAGCATTACGTTAAAACTTACGTTATATACTGTTACGTTATAACGTATAACGTTGTATACCATTACCTTATATCTTATAACGTTTTGCAGCATTACGTTATAACGTATAACGTTATATACTATTTCTTTATATCGTAATACGTTATATAGTGTTACCTTATAACGTGGAACGTTATATACAATAACCTTATAACGTATAACGTAGTATACTATTACACTATAACGTATAACGTTATGAAGCATTATGTTATAACGTATAACGTAATATACTATTTCTCTATATCGTAATACGTTATATAGTGTCACCTTATAACGTATAACATTATATACAATAACCTTATAACGTATAACGTAGTATACCATTACGTTATAACGTATATCGTTATGAAGCATTACGTTATAACGTATAACGTTATATACAATTACCTTATACCTTATAACGTTATGCAGCATTACGTAATAACGTATAACGTTATATACTATTTCTTTATATCGTTATACGTTATATAGTGTTACCTTATAACGTATAACGTTATACACAATAACCTTATAACGTATAACATTATGTAGCACTACGTTATAACGTATAACGTTATATACTATTACCTTATATCGTATAACGTTATGTAGCATTATGTTATAACGTATAACGTAATATACTATTTCTCTATATCGTAATACGTTATATAGTGTCACCTTATAACGTATAACATTATATACAATAACCTTATAACGTATAACGTAGTATACCATTACGTTATAACGTATATCGTTATGAAGCATTACGTTATAACGTATAACGTTATATACTATTACCTTATATCGTATAACGTTATGTAGCATTACGTTATAACGTATAACGTAATATACTATTTCTTTATATCGTAATACGTTATATAGTGTCACCTTATAACGTATAACATTATATACAATAACCTTATAACGTATAACGTAGTATACTATTACGTTATAAAGTATAACGTTATGTAGCATTACGTTAGAACGTGTAACGTTGTGTACTATTACCATATAACGTATAACGTTATGTAGCACTACGTTATAACGTAGAACGATATGTAGCACTACGTTATAACGTATAACGTTATATACTATTACCTTTTAACGTATAACGTTATGTAGCATTACGTTATAAGGTATAACGTTATGTAGCATTACGTTAGAACGTGTAACGTTGTGTACTATTACCATATAACGTATAACGTTATGTAGCACTACGTTATAACGTATAACGTTATGTAGCATTACGTTACAACGTATAACGTTATGTAGCACTACGTAATAACGTGTAACGTTATATACAATAACCTTATAACGTATAACGTTATGAAGCATTACGTTATAACGTATAACGTTATATACGATTACCTTATATCTTATAACGTTATGTAGCGTTACGATATAACGTATAACGTTTTATAATCTTACCTTATAACGTATAACGTTATGTTGCATTACGTTATAACGTATAACGTTAAATACCATTACGTTATAGCGTATAACGTTATATACTATTACCTTATATCCTTATACGTAATATACTGCTACCTTATAACGTTATACGTTATATACTATTACCTTATAACGTATAATGTTTTGTAGCATTACGTTAAAACTTACGTTATATACTGTTACGTTATAACGTATAACGTTGTATACCATTACCTTATATCTTATAACGTTTTGCAGCATTACGTTATAACGTATAACGTTATATACTATTTCTTTATATCGTAATACGTTATATAGTGTTACCTTATAACGTGGAACGTTATATACAATAACCTTATAACGTATAACGTAGTATACTATTACGCTATAACTTTTAACGTTATGAAGCATTATGTTATAACGTATAACGTTATGAAGCATTACGTTATAACGTATAACGTTATATACTATTACCTTTTAACGTATAACGTTATGTAGCATTACGTTATAACGTATAACGTTATAGACTATTACCTTATACCTTATAACGTTATGCAGCATTACGTAATAACGTATAACGTTATATACTATTTCTTTATATCGTTATACGTTATATAGTGTTACCTTATAACGTGTAACGTTGTATACTGTTACGTTATAACGTATAACGTTATGTAGCACTACGTTATAACGTAGAACGATATGTAGCACTACGTTATAACGTATAACGTTATATACTATTACCTTTTAACGTATAACGTTGTGTACTATTACCATATAACGTATAACGTTATGTAGCACTACGTTATAACGTATAACGTTATGTAGCATTACGTTATAACGTATAACGTTATTTACTAATACCTATTAACGTATAACGTTATGTAGCATTACTTTATAGCGTATAACGTTGTATACTATTACGTTATAACGTATAAAGTTATGTAGCACTACCTTATAACGTATAACGTTATATACTATTACCTTTTAACGTATAACGTTATGTAGCATTACTTTATAGCGTATAACGTTGTATATTATTACGTTATAACGTATAACGTTATGTAGCACTACCTTATAACGTATAACGTTATATACTATTACCTTTTAACGTATAACGTTATGTAGCATTACGTTATAACGTATAACGCTGTATATTATTACCCTATGACGTATAACGTTATGCAGCATTACTTTATAGCGTATAACGTTGTATACTATTACGTTATAACGTATAACATTATGTAGCACTACCTTATAACGTATAACGTTATATACTATTACCTTTTAACGTATAACGTTATGTAGCATTACGTTATAACGTATAACGTTATAGACTATTACCTTATACCTTATAACGTTATGCAGCATTACGTAATAACGTATAACGTTATATACTATTTCTTTATATCGTTATACGTTATATAGTGTTACCTTATAACGTATAACGTTATACACAATAACCTTATAACGTATAACGTTATGTAGCACTACGTTATAACGTATAACGTTATATACTATTACCTTATATCGTATAACGTTATGTAGCATTACGTTATAACGTATAACGTAATATACTATTTCTTTATATCGTAATACGTTATATAGTGTCACCTTATAACGTATAACATTATATACAATAACCTTATAACGTATAACGTAGTATACTATTACGTTATAAAGTATAACGTTATGAAGCATTACGTTATAACGTATAACGTTATATACAATTACCTTATAACGTATAACGTTTTGTAGCATTACGTTATAACGTATAACGTCATATACTCTTACCTTATAGCGTATAACGTTATGTAGCACTACGATATAACGTATAACGTTATATTCTGTAACCAAATAACGTATAACGTTATATACTGTAACCTTCTAACGTATAACTTTATATACTATTATCTTATTACGTATATCGTTATATACTATTACCTTACAGCGTATAACGTTATGTAGCATTACGTTATAACGTATAACGTTCTATACTATTACGTTATAACGTATAACGTTATGAAGCATTACGCTATAACGTATAACGTTATATACAATAACCTTATAACGTATAACGTTATGTAGCATTACGTTATAACGTATAACGTTATAGACTATTACCTTTTAACGTATAACGTTATGTAGCATTACGTTATAACGTATAACGTTATAGACTATTACCTTATACCTTATAACGTTATGCAGCATTACGTAATAACGTATAACGTTATATACAATAACCTTATAACGTATAACGTTATGTAGCATTACGTTATAACGTATAACGTTATTTACTAATACCTATTAACGTATAACGTTATGTAGCATTACTTTATAGCGTATAACGTTGTATACTATTACGTTATAACGTATAAAGTTATGTAGCACTACCTTATAACGTATAACGTTATATACTATTACCTTTTAACGTATAACGTTATGTAGCATTACTTTATAGCGTATAACGTTGTATATTATTACGTTATAACGTATAACGTTATGTAGCACTACCTTATAACGTATAACGTTATATACTATTGCCTTTTAACGTATAACGTTATGTAGCATTACGTTATAACGTATAACGCTGTATATTATTACCCTATGACGTATAACGTTATGCAGCATTACTTTATAGCGTATAACGTTGTATACTATTACGTTATAACGTATAACATTATGTAGCACTACCTTATAACGTATAACGTTATATACTATTACCTTTTAACGTATAACGTTATGTAGCATTACGTTATAACGTATAACGTTATAGACTATTACCTTATACCTTATAACGTTATGCAGCATTACGTAATAACGTATAACGTTATATACTATTTCTTTATATCGTTATACGTTATATAGTGTTACCTTATAACGTATAACGTTATACACAATAACCTTATAACGTATAACGTTATGTAGCACTACGTTATAACGTATAACGTTATATACTATTACCTTATATCGTATAACGTTATGTAGCATTACGTTATAACGTATAACGTAATATACTATTTCTTTATATCGTAATACGTTATATAGTGTCACCTTATAACGTATAACATTATATACAATAACCTTATAACGTATAACGTAGTATACTATTACGTTATAAAGTATAACGTTATGAAGCATTACGTTATAACGTATAACGTTATATACAATTACCTTATAACGTATAACGTTTTGTAGCATTACGTTATAACGTATAACGTCATATACTCTTACCTTATAGCGTATAACGTTATGTAGCACTACGATATAACGTATAACGTTATATTCTGTAACCAAATAACGTATAACGTTATATACTGTAACCTTCTAACGTATAACTTTATATACTATTATCCTATTACGTATATCGTTATATACTATTACCTTACAGCGTATAACGTTATGTAGCATTACGTTATAACGTATAACGTTCTATACTATTACGTTATAACGTATAACGTTATGAAGCATTACGCTATAACGTATAACGTTATATACAATAACCTTATAACGTATAACGTTATGTAGCATTACGTTATAACGTATAACGTTATATACTATTACCTAATAACGTATAACGTTATGTAGCATTACGTTATAACGTGTAACGTTGTATACTGTTACGTTATAACGTATAACGTTATGTAGCACTACGTTATAACGTAGAACGATATGTAGCACTACGTTATAACGTATAACGTTATATACTATTACCTTTTAACGTATAACGTTATGTAGCACTACGTTATATCGTATAACGTTATATACTATTACCTTATATCGTATAACGTTATGTAGCATTACGTTATAACGTATAACGTAATATACTATTTCTTTATATCGTAATTCGTTATATAGTGTCACCTTATAATTTATAACATTATATACAATAACCTTATAACGTATAACGCAGTATACTATTACGTTTTAACGTATAACGTTTTGCAGCATGACGTTATAACGTATAACGTTATATACTATTACCTAATAACGTATAACGTTATGTAGCATTACGTTATAACGTGTAACGTTGTATACTGTTACGTTATATCGTATAACGTTATGTAGCACTACGTTATAACGTAGAACGATATGTAGCACTACGTTATAACGTATAAAGTTATATACTATTACCTTTTAACGTATAACGTTATGTAGCATTACGTTATAAGGTATAACGTTATGCAGCATTACGTTATAACGTATAACGTTGTGTACTATTACCATATAACGTATAACGTTATGTAGCACTACGTTATAACGTATAACGTTATGTAGCATTACGTTATAACGAATAACGTTGTATATTATTACGTTATAACGTATAACGTTATGTAGCATTACGTTATAACGTATAACGTTATGTAGCATTACGTTACAACGTATAACGTTATGTAGCACTACGTAATAACGTGTAACGTTATATACAATAACCTTATAACGTATAACGTTATGAAGCATTACGTTATAACGTATAACGTTATATACGATTACCTTATATCTTATAACGTTATGTAGCGTTACGATATAACGTATAACGTTTTATACTCTTACCTTATAACGTATAACGTTATGTTGCATTACGTTATAACGAATAACGTTGTATATTATTACGTTATAACGTATAACGTTATGTAGCATTACGTTATAACGTATAACGTTATGTAGCATTACGTTACAACGTATAACGTTATGTAGCACTACGTAATAACGTGTAACGTTATATACAATAACCTTATAACGTATAACGTTATGTAGCACTACGTTATAGCGTATAACGCTGTATACCATAACGTTATAACGTCTAATGTTATGTAGCATTACGTTATAACGTATAACGTTATATAGTATTACCTTATATCCTTATACGTTATATACTGCTACCTTATAACGTTATACGTTATATACTATTACCTTATAACGTATAATGTTTTGTAGCATTACGTTAAAACTTACGTTATATACTGTTACGTTATAACGTATAACGTTGTATACCATTACCTTATATCTTATAACGTTTTGCAGCATTACGTTATAACGTATAACGTTATATACTATTTCTTTATATCGTAATACGTTATATAGTGTTACCTTATAACGTGGAACGTTATATACAATAACCTTATAACGTATAACGTAGTATACTATTACACTATAACGTATAACGTTATGAAGCATTATGTTATAACGTATAACGTTATGAAGCATTACGTTATAACGTATAACGTTATATACAATAACCTTATAACGTATAACGTTATGTAGCATTACGTTATAACGTATAACGTTATAGACTATTACCTTATGCCTTATAACGTTATGCAGCATTACGTAATAACGTATAACGTTATATACTATTTCTTTATATCGTTATACGTTATATAGTGTTACCTTATAACGTATAACGTTATACACAATAACCTTATAACGTATAACGTTATGCAGCATTACTTTATAGCGTATAACGTTGTATACTATTACGTTATAACGTATAACGTTATGTAGCACTACCTTATAACGTATAACGTTATATACTATTACCTTTTAACGTATAACGTTATGTAGCATTACGTTATAACGTATAACGTTATAGACTATTACCTTATACCTTATAACGTTATGCAGCATTACGTAATAACGTATAACGTTATATACTATTTCTTTATATCGTTATACGTTATATAGTGTTACCTTATAACGTATAACGTTATACACAATAACCTTATAACGTATAACGTTATGTAGCACTACGTTATAACGTATAACGTTATATACTATTACCTTATATCGTATAACGTTATGTAGCATTACGTTATAACGTATAACGTAATATACTATTTCTTTATATCGTAATACGTTATATAGTGTCACCTTATAACGTATAACATTATATACAATAACCTTATAACGTATAACGTAGTATACTATTACGTTATAAAGTATAACGTTATGAAGCATTACGTTATAACGTATAACGTTATATACAATTACCTTATAACGTATAACGTTTTGTAGCATTACGTTATAACGTATAACGTTATATACTATTACCTAATAACGTATAACGTTATGTAGCAATACGTTATAACGTGTAACGTTGTATACCGTTACGTTATAACGTATAACGTTATGTAGCACTACGTTATAACGTAGAACGATATGTAGCACTACGTTATAACGTATAACGTTATATATTATTACCTTTTAACGTATAACGTTATGTAGCATTACGTTATAAGGTATAACGTTATGCAGCATTACGTTATTACGTATAACGTTGTGTACTATTAACATATAACGTATAACGTTATGTAGCACTACGTTATAACGTATAACGTTATGTAGCATTACGTTATAACGTATAACGTTATTTACTAATACCAATTAACGTATAACGTTATGTAGCATTACTTTATAGCGTATAACGTTGTATACTATTACCTAATAACGTATAACGTTATGTATCATTACGTTATAACGTGTAACGTTGTGTACTATTACCATATAACGTATAACGTTATGTAGCACTACGTTATAACGTAGAACGATATGTAGCACTACGTTATAACGCATAACGTTATAGACTATTACCTTATACCTTATAACGTTATGCAGCATTCCGTAATAACGTATAACGTTATATACTATTTCTTTATATCGTTATACGTTATATAGTGTTACCTTATAACGTATAACGTTATACACAATAACCTTATAACGTATAACGTTATGTAGCACTAAGTTATAACGTATAACGTTATATACTATTACCTTATATCGTATAACGTTATGTAGCATTACGTTATAACGTATAACGTAATATACTATTTCTTTATATCGTAATACGTTATATAGTGTCACCTTATAACGTATAACATTATATATAATAACCTTATAACGTATAACGTAGTATACTATTACGTTATAACGTATATCGTTATGAAGCATTACGTTATAACGTATAACGTTATATACAATTACCTTATAACGTATAACGTTTTGTAGCATTACGTTATAACGTATAACGCTATATACTACTACCTAATAACGTATAACGTTATGTAGCATTACGTTATAACGTGTAACGTTGTATACTGTTACGTTATAACGTATAACGTTATGTAGCACTACGTTATAACGTAGAACGATATGTAGCACTACGTTATAACGTATAACGTTATATACTATTACCTTTTAACGTATAACGTTATGTAGCATTACGTTATAAGGTATAACGTTATGCAGCATTACGTTATAACGTATAACGTTGTGTACTATTACCATATAACGTATAACGTTATGTAGCACTACGTTATAACGTGTAACGTTATGTAGCATTATGTTATAACGTATAACGTTATTTACTAATACCTATTAACGTATAACGTTATGTAGCATTACGTTATAACGTATAACGTTGTATATTATTACCCTATAACGTATAACGTTATGCAGCATTACTTTATAGCGTATAACGTTGTATACTATTACGTTATAACGTATAACGTTATGTAGCACTACCTTATAACGTATAACGTTATATACTATTACCTTTTAACGTATAACGTTATGCAGCATTACGTTATAACGTATAACGTTATAGACTATTACCTTATACCTTATAACGTTATGCAGCATTACGTAATAACGTATAACGTTATATACTATTTCTTTATATCGTTGTACGTTATATAGTGTTACCTTATAACGTGTAACGTTGTATACTGTTACGTTATAACGTATAACGTTATGTAGCACTACGTTATAACGTAGAACGATATGTAGCACTACGTTATAACGTATAACGTTATATACTATTACCTTTTAACGTATAACGTTATGTAGCATTACGTTATAAGGTATAACGTTATGCAGCATTACGTTATAACGTATAACGTTGTGTACTATTACCATATAACGTATAACGTTATGTAGCACTACGTTATAACGTATAACGTTATGTAGCATTACGTTATAACGTATAACGTTATTTACTAATACCTATTAACGTATAACGTTATGTAGCATTACTTTATAGCGTATAACGTTGTAAACTATTACGTTATAACGTATAAAGTTATGTAGCACTACCTTATAACGTATAACGTTATATACTATTACCTTTTAACGTATAACGTTATGTAGCATTACTTTATAGCGTATAACGTTAAATACCATTACATTATAACGTATAACGTTATATACTATTACCTTACAACGTATAACGTTTTGTAGCTTTACCGTAAAACGTACAACGTTATATACTGTTACGTTATAACGTATAACGTTGTACACCATTACCATATAACGTATAACGTTATGTAGCACTACGTTATAGCGTAAAACGCTGTATACCATTACCTTATAACGTCTAATGTTATGTAGCATTACGTTATAACGTATAACGTTATATACTATTACCTTATATCCTTATACGTTATATACTGCTACCTTATAACGTTATACGTTATATACTATTACCTTATAACGTATAATGTTTTGTAGCATTACGTTAAAACTTACAACGTTATATACTGTTACGTTATAACGTATAACGTTGTATACCATTACCTTATATCTTATAACGTTTTGCAGCATTACGTTATAACGTATAACGTTATATACTATTTCTTTATATCGTAATACGTTATATAGTGTTACCTTATAACGTGGAACGTTATATACAATAACCTTATAACGTATAACGTAGTATACTATTACGCTATAACGTATAACGTTATGAAGCATTATGTTGTAACGTATAACGTTATGAAGCATTACGTTATAACGTATAACGTTATATACAATAACCTTATAACGTATAACGTTATGTAGCATTACGTTATAACGTATAACGTTATAGACTATTACCTTATACCTTATAACGTTATGCAGCATTACGTAATAACGTATAACGTTATATACTATTTCTTTATATCGTTATACGTTATATAGTGTTACCTTATAACGTATAACGTTATACACAATAACCTTATAACGTATAACGTTATACACAATAACCTTATAACGTATAACGTTATGTAGCACTACGTTATAACGTATAACGTTATATACTATTACCTTATATCGTATAACGTTATGTAGCATTACGTTATAACGTATAACGTAATATACTATTTCTTTATATCGTAATACGTTATATAGTGTCACCTTATAACGTATAACATTATATACAATAACCTTATAACGTATAACATTATATACAATAGCCTTATAACGTATAACGTAGTATACTATTACGTTATAACGTATATCGTTATGAAGCATTACGTTATAACGTATAACGTTATATACAATTACCTTATAACGTATAACGTTTTGTAGCATTACGTTATAACGTATAACGTTATATACTATTACCTAATAACGTATAACGTTATATACTATTTCTTTATATCGTTATACGCTATATAGTTTTACCTTATAACGTGTAACGTTGTATACTGTTACGTTATAACGTATAACGTTATGTAGCACTACGTTCTAACGTAGAACGATATGTAGCACTACGTTATAACGTATAACGTTATATACTATTACCTTTTAACTTATAACGTTATGTAGCATTACGTTATAAGGTATAACGTTATGCAGCATTACGTTATAACGTATAACGTTGTGTACTATTACCATATAACGTATAACGTTATGTAGCACTACGTTATAACGTATAACGTTATGTAGCATTACGTTATAACGTATAACGTTATTTACTAATACCTATTAACGTATAACGTTATGTAGCATTACTTTATAGCGTATAACGTTGTATACTATTACGTTATAACGTATAAAGTTATGTAGCACTACCTTATAACGTATAACGTTATATACTATTACCTTTTAACGTATAACGTTATGTAGCATTACTTTATAGCGTATAACGTTGTATATTATTATGTTATAACGTATAACGTTATGTAGCACTACCTTATAACGTATAACGTTATATACTATTACCTTTTAACGTATAACGTTATGTAGCATTACGCTATAACGTATAACGTTGTATATTATTACCCTATAACGTATAACGTTATGCAGCATTACTTTATAGCGTATAACGTTGTATACTATTACGTTATAACGTATAACGTTATGTAGCACTACCTTATAACGTATAACGTTATATACTATTACCTTTTAACGTATAACGTTATGTAGCATTACGTTATAACGTATAACGTTATAGACTATTACCTTATACCTTATAACGTTATGCAGCATTACGTAATAACGTATAACGTTATATACTATTTCTTTATATCGTTATACGTTATATAGTGTTACCTTATAACGTATAACGTTATACACAATAACCTTATAACGTATAACGTTATGTAGCATTACGTTATAACGTATAACGTAATATACTATTTCTTTATATCGTTATACGTTATATAGTGTCACCTTATAACGTATAACATTATATACAATAACCTTATAACGTATAACGTAGTATACTATTACGTTATAACGTATAACGTTATGAAGCATTACGTTATAACGTATAACGTTATATACAATTACCTTATAACGTATAACGTTTTGTAGCATTACGTTATAACGTATAACGTTATATACTATTACCTAATAACGTATAACGTTATGTAGCAATACGTTATAACGTGTAACGTTGTATACTGTTACGTTATAACGTATAACGTTATGTAGCACTACGTTATAACGTAGAACGATATGTAGCACTACGTTATAACGTATAACGTTATATACTATTACCTTTTAACGTATAACGTTATGTAGCATTACGTTATAAGGTATAACGTTATGCAGCATTACGTTATAACGTATAACGTTGTGTACTATTACCATATCACGTATAACGTTATGTAGCACTACGTTATAACGTATAACGTTATGTAGCATTACGTTATAACGTATAACGTTATTTACTAATACCTATTAACGTATAACGTTATGTAGCATTACTTTATAGCGTATAACGTTGTATACTATTACCTAATAACGTATAACGTTATGTAGCATTACGTGATAACGTGTAACGTTGTGTACTATTACCATATAACGTATAACGTTATGTAGCACTACGTTATAACGTAGAACGATATGTAGCACTACGTTATAACGTATAACGTTATATAATATTACCTTTTAACGTATAACGTTATGTAGCATTACGTTATAATGTATAACGTTGTGTACTATTACCATATAACGTATAACGTTATGTAGCACTACGTTATAACGTATAACGTTATGTAGCATTACGTTATAACGTATGACGTTGTATATTATTACGTTATAACGTATAACGTTATGTAGAATTACGTTATAACGTATAACGTTATGTAGCATTACGTTATAACGTATAACGTTATGTAGCATTACGTTACAACGTATAACGTTATGTAGCACTACGTAATAACGTGTAACGTTATATACAATAACCTTATAACGTATAACGTTATGAAGCATTACGTTATAACGTATAACGTTATATACGATTACCTTATATCTTATAACGTTATGTGGCGTTACGATATAACGTATAACGTTTTATACTCTTACCTTATAACGTATAACGTTATGTTGCATTACGTTATAACGTATAACGTTAAATACCATTACATTATAACGTATAACGTTATATACTATTACCTTACAACGTATAACGATTTGTAGCTTTACCGTAAAACGTACAACGTTATATACTGTTACGTTATAACGTATAACGTTGTACACCATTACCATATAACGTATAACGTTATGTAGCACTACGTTATAGCGTATAACGCTGTATACCATTACCTTATAACGTCTAATGTTATGTAGCATTACGTTATAACGTATAACGTTATATACTATTACCTTATATCCTTATACGTTATATACTGCTACCTTATAACGTTATGCGTTATATACTATTACCTTATAACGTATAATGTTTTGTAGCATTACGTTAAAACTTACAACGTTATATACTGTTACGTTATAACGTAAAACGTTGTATACCATTACCTTATATCTTATAACGTTTTGCAGCATTACGTTATAACGTATAACGTTATATACTATTTCTTTATATCGTAATACGTTATATAGTGTTACCTTATAACGTGGAACGTTATATACAATAACCTTATAACGTATAACGTAGTATACTATTACGCTATAACGTATAACGTTATGAAGCATTATGTTATAACGTATAACGTTATGAAGCATTACGTTATAACGTATAACGTTATGTAGCATTACGTTATAACGTATAACGTTATAGACTATTACCTTATACCTTATAACGTTATGCAGCATTACGTAATAACGTATAACGTTATATACTATTTCTTTATATCGTTATACGTTATATAGTGTTACCTTATAACGTATAACGTTATACACAATAACCTTATAACGTATAACGTTATGTAGCACTACGTTATAACGTATAACGTTATATACTATTACCTTATATCGTATAACGTTATGTAGCATTACGTTATAACGTATAACGTAATATACTATTTCTTTATATCGTAATACGTTATATAGTGTCACCTTATAACGTATAACATTATATACAATAACCTTATAACGTATAACGTAGTATACTATTACGTTATAACGTATATCGTTATGAAGCATTACGTTATAACGTATAACGTTATATACAATTACCTTATAACGTATAACGTTTTGTAGCATTACGTTATAACGTATAACGTTATATACTATTACCTAATAACGTATAACGTTATGTAGCATTACGTTATAACGTGTAACGTTGTATACTGTTACGTTATAATGTATAACGTTATGTAGCACTACCTTATAACGTATAACGTTATATACTATTACCTTTTAACGTATAACGTTATGTAGCATTACGTTATAACGTATAACGTTGTATATTATTACCCTATAACGTATAACATTTTGTAGCTTTACGTTAAAACGTACAACGTTATATACTGTTACGTTATAACGTATAACGTTGTATACCATTACCATATAACGTGTAACGTTATGTAGCACTACGTTATAGCGTATAACGTTGTATACCATTACCTTATAACGAATAACGTTATGTAGCATTACGTTATAACGTATAACGATATATACTATTTCTTTATATCGTTATACGTTATATAGTGTTACCTTTTAACGTATAACGTTATACACAATAACCTTATAACGTATAACGTTATGTAGCACTACGTTATAACGTATAACGTTGTGTACTATTACCATATAACGTATAACGTTATGTAGCAGTACGTTATAACGTATAACGTTATGTAGCATTACGTTATAACGTATAACGTTATTTACTAATACCTATTAACGTATAACGTTATGTAGCATTACTTTATAGCGTATAACGTTGTATACTATTACGTTATAACGTATAACGTTATGTAGCACTACCTTATAACGTATAACGTTATATACTATTACCTTTTAACGTATAACGTTATGTAGCATTACGTTATAACGTATAACGTTGTATATTATTACCCTATAACGTATAACGTTATGCAGCATTACTTTATAGCGTATAACGTTGTATACTATTACGTTATAACGTATAACGTTATGTAGCACTACCTTATAACGTATAATGTTATATACTATTACCTTTTAACGTATAACGTTATGTAGCATTACGTTATAACGTATAACGTTATAGACTATTACCTTATACCTTATAACGTTATGCAGCATTACGTAATAACGTATAACGTTATATACTATTTCTTTATATCGTTATACGTTATATAGTGTTACCTTTTAACGTATAACGTTATACACAATAACCTTATAACGTATAACGTTATGTAGCACTACGTTATAACGTATAACGTTATATACTATTACCTTATATCGTATAACGTTATGTAGCATTACGTTATAACGTATAACGTAATATACTACTTCTTTATATCGTAATACGTTATATAGTGTCACCTTATAACGTATAACATTATATACAATAACCTTATAACGTATAACGTAGTATACTATTACGTTATAACGTATAACGTTATGAAGCATTACGTTATAACGTATAACGTTATATACAATTACCTTATAACGTATAACGTTTTGTAGCATTACGTTATAACGTATAACGTTATATACTATTACCTAATAACGTATAACGTTATGTAGCATTACGTTATAACGTGTAACGTTGTATACTGTTACGTTATAACGTATAACGTTATGTAGCACTTCGTTATAACGTAGAACGATATGTAGCACTACGTTATAACGTATAACGTTATATACTATTACCTTTTAACGTATAACGTTATGTAGCATTACGTTATAAGGTATAACGTTATGCAGCATTACGTTATAACGTATAACGTTGTGTACTATTACCATATAACGTATAACGTTATGTAGCACTACGTTATAACGTATAACGTTATGTAGCATTACGTTATAACGTATAACGTTATTTACTAATACCTATTAACGTATAACGTTATGTAGCATTACTTTATAGCGTATAACGTTGTATACTATTACGTTATAACGTATAACGTTATGTAGCACTACCTTATAACGTATAACGTTATATACTATTACCTTTTAACGTATAACGTTATGTAGCATTACTTTATAGCGTATAACGTTGTATACTATTACGTTATAACGTATAACGTTATGTAGCACTACCTTATAACGTATAACGTTATATACTATTTCTTTATATCGTTATACGTTATATAGTGTTACCTTATAACGTATAACGTTATACACAATAACCTTATAACGTATAACGTTATGTAGCACTACGTTACAACGTATAACGTTATATACTATTACCTTATATCGTATAACGTTATGTAGCATTACGTTATAACGTATAACGTAATATACTATTTCTTTATATCGTAATACGTTATATAGTGTCACCTTATAACGTATAACATTATATACAATAACCTTATAACGTATAACGTAGTATACTATTACGTTATAACGTATAACGTTATGAAGCATTACGTTATAACGTATAACGTTATATACAATTACCTTATAACGTATAACGTTTTGTAGCATTACGTTATAACGTATAACGTTATATACTATTACCTAATAACGTATAACGTTATGTAGCATTACGTTATAACGTGAAACGTTGTATACTGTTACGTTATAACGTATAACGTTATGTAGCACTACGTTATAACGTAGAACGATATGTAGCACTACGTTATAACGTATAACGTTATATACTATTACCTTTTAACGTATAACGTTATGTAGCATTACGTTATAACGTATAACGTTATATACGCTTACCTTATATCTTATAACGTTATGCAGCATTACGTTATAACGTATAACGTTACATACTATTTCTTTGTATCGTAATACGTTATATAGTGTTACCTTATAACGTGGAACGTTATATACAATATCCTTATAACGTATAACGTAGTATACTATTACGCTATAACGTATAACGTTATGAAGCATTATGTTATAACGTATAACGTTATATACTATTACCTTATATCCTTATACGTTATATACTGCTACCTTATAACGTTATACGTTATATACTATTACCTTATAACGTATAATGTTTTGTAGCATTACGTTAAAACTTACAACGTTATATACTGTTACGTTATAACGTATAACGTTGTATACCATTACCTTATATCTTATAACGTTTTGCAGCATTACGTTATAACGTATAACGTTATATACTATTTCTTTATAGCGTAATAGGTTATATAGTGTTACCTTATAACGTGGAACGTTATATACAATAACCTTATAACGTATAACGTAGTATACTATTACGCTATAACTTATAACGTTATGAAGCATTATGTTATAACGTATAACGTTATGTAGCATTACGTTATAACGTGTAACGTTGTATACTGTTACGTTATAACGTATAACGTTATGTAGCACTACGTTATAACGTAGAACGATATGTAGCACTACGTTATAACGTATAACGTTATATACTATTACCTTTTAACGTATAACGTTATGTAGCATTACGTTATAAGGTATAACGTTATGCAGCATTACGTTATAACGTATAACGTTGTGTACTATTACCATATAACGTATAACGTTATGTAGCATTACTTTATAGCGTATAGCGTTGTATACTATTACGTTATAACGTATAACGTTATGTAGCACTACCTTATAACGTATAACGTTATATACTATTACCTTTTAACGTATAACGTTATGTAGCATTACGTTATAACGTATAACGTTGTATATTATTACCCTATAACGTATAACATTTTGTAGCTTTACGTTAAAACGTGAAACGTTGTATACTGTTACGTTATAACGTATAACGTTATGTAGCACTACGTTATAACGTAGAACGATATGTAGCACTACGTTATAACGTATAACGTTATATACTATTACCTTTTAACGTATAACGTTATGTAGCATTACGTTATAACGTATAACGTTATATACGCTTACCTTATATCTTATAACGTTATGCAGCATTACGTTATAACGTATAACGTTGTGTACTATTACCATATAACGTATAACGTTATGTAGCATTACGTTATAACGTGTAACGTTGTATACTGTTACGTTATAACGTATAACGTTATGTAGCACTACGTTATAACGTAGAACGATATGTAGCACTACGTTATAACGTATAACGTTATATACTATTACCTTTTAACGTATAACGTTATGTAGCATTACGTTATAAGGTATAACGTTATGCAGCATTACGTTATAACGTATAACGTTGTGTACTATTACCATATAACGTATAACGTTATGTAGCATTACTTTATATCGTATAGCGTTGTATACTATTACGTTATAACGTATAACGTTATGTAGCACTACGTTATAACGTATAACGTTATATACTATTACCTTTTAACGTATAACGTTATGTAGCATTACGTTATAAGGTATAACGTTATGCAGCATTACGTTATAACGTATAACGTTGTGTACTATTACCATATAACGTATAACGTTATGTAGCATTACTTTATAGCGTATAGCGTTGTATACTATTACGTTATAACGTATAACGTTATGTAGCATTACTTTATAGCGTATAACGTTGTATACTATTACGTTATAACGTATAACGTTATGTAGCACTATCTTATAACGTACAACGTTATATACTGTTACGTTATAACGTATAACGTTGTATACCATTACCATATAACGTATAACGTTATGTAGCACTACGTTATAGCGTATAACGTTGTATACCATTACCTTATAACGAGTAACGTTATGTAGCATTACGTTATAACGTATAACGATATATACTATTACCTTATATCGTATAACGATATGTAGCATTACGTTATAACGTATAACGTTATAGACTATTACCTTATACCTTATAACGTTATGCAGCATTACGTAATAACGTATAACGTTATATACTATTTCTTTATATCGTTATACGTTATATAGTGTTACCTTATAACGTATAACGTTATACACAATAACCTTATAACGGATAACGTTATGTAGCACTACGTTATAACGTATAACGTTATATACTATTACCTTATATCGTATAACGTTATGTAGCATTACGTTATAACGTATAACGTAATATACTATTTCTTTATATCGTAATACGTTATATAGTGTCACCTTATAACGTATAACATTATATACAATAACCTTATAACGTATAACGTAGTATACTATTACGTTATAACGTATAACGTTATGAAGCATTACGTTATAACGTATAACGTTATATACAATTACCTTATAACGTATAACGTTTTGTAGCATTACGTTATAACGTATAACGTTATATACTATTACCTAATAACGTATAACGTTATGTAGCATTACGTTATAACGTGAAACGTTGTATACTGTTACGTTACAACGTATAACGTTATGTAGCACTACGTTATAACGTAGAACGATATGTAGCACTACGTTATAACGTATAACGTTATATACTATTACCTTTTAACGTATAACGTTATGTAGCATTACGTTATAACGTATAACGTTATATACGCTTACCTTATATCTTATAACGTTATGCAGCATTACTTTATAACGTATAACGTTACATACTATTTCTTTGTATCGTAATACGTTATATAGTGTTACCTTATAACGTGGAACGTTATATACAATATCCTTATAACGTATAACGTAGTATACTATTACGCTATAACGTATAACGTTATGAAGCATTATGTTATAACGTATAACGTTATGAAGCATTACGTTATAACGTATAACGTTATATACAATAACCTTATAACGTATAACGTTATGTAGCATTACGTTATAACGTATAACGTTATAGACTATTACCTTATACCTTATAACGTTATGCAGCATTACGTAATAACGTATAACGTTATATACTATTTCTTTATATCGTTATACGTTATATAGTGTTACCTTATAACGTATAACGTTATACACAATAACCTTATAACGTATAACGTTATGTAGCACTACGTTATAACGTATAACGTTATATACTATTACCTTATATCGTATAACGTTATGTAGCATTACGTTATAACGTATAACGTAATATACTATTTCTTTATATCGTAATACGTTATATAGTGTCACCTTATAACGTATAACATTATATACAATAACCTTATAACGTATAACGTAGTATACTATTACGTTATAACGTATAACGTTATGAAGCATTACGTTATAACGTATAACGTTATATACAATTACCTTATAACGTATAACGTTTTGTAGCATTACGTTATAACGTATAACGTTATATACTATTACCTAATAACGTATAACGTTATGTAGCATTACGTTATAAGGTATAACGTTATGCAGCATTACGTTATAACGTATAACGTTGTGTACTATTACCATATAACGTATAACGTTATGTAGCACTACGTTATAACGTATAACGTTATGTAGCATTACGTTATAACGCATAACGTTATTTACTAATACCTATTAACGTATAACGTTATGTAGCATTACTTTATAGCGTATAGCGTTGTATGCTATTACGTTATAACGTATAACGTTATGTAGCACTACCTTATAACGTATAACGTTATATACTACTACCTTTTAACGTATAACGTTATGTAGCATTACGTTATAACGTATAACGTTGTATATTATTACCCTATAACGTATAACATTTTGTAGCTTTACGTTAAAACGTACAACGTTATATACTGTTACGTTATAACGTATAACGTTGTATACCATTACCATATAACGTATAACGTTATGTAGCACTACGTTATAGCGTATAACGTTGTATACCATTACCTTATAACGAATAACGTTATGTAGCATTACGTTATAACGTATAACGATATATACTATTACCTTATATCGTATAACGATATGTAGCATTACGTTATAACGCATAACGTTATTTACTAATACCTATTAACGTATAACGTTATGTAGCATTACTTTATAGCGTATAGCGTTGTATACTATTACGTTATAACGTATAACGTTATGTAGCACTACCTTATAACGTATAACGTAGTATACTATTACGTTATAACGTATAACGTTATGAAGCATTACGTTATAACGTATAACGTTATATACAATTACCTTATAACGTATAACGTTTTGTAGCATTACGTTATAACGTATAACGTTATATACTATTACCTAATAACGTATAACGTTATGTAGCATTACGTTATAAGGTATAACGTTATGCAGCATTACGTTATAACGTATAACGTTGTGTACTATTACCATATAACGTATAACGTTATGTAGCACTACGTTATAACGTATAACGTTATGTAGCATTACGTTATAACGCATAACGTTATTTACTAATACCTATTAACGTATAACGTTATGTAGCATTACTTTATAGCGTATAGCGTTGTATGCTATTACGTTATAACGTATAACGTTATGTAGCACTACCTTATAACGTATAACGTTATATACTACTACCTTTTAACGTATAACGTTATGTAGCATTACGTTATAACGTATAACGTTGTATATTATTACCCTATAACGTATAACATTTTGTAGCTTTACGTTAAAACGTACAACGTTATATACTGTTACGTTATAACGTATAACGTTGTATACCATTACCATATAACGTATAACGTTATGTAGCACTACGTTATAGCGTATAACGTTGTATACCATTACCTTATAACGAATAACGTTATGTAGCATTACGTTATAACGTATAACGATATATACTATTACCTTATATCGTATAACGATATGTAGCATTACGTTATAACGCATAACGTTATTTACTAATACCTATTAACGTATAACGTTATGTAGCATTACTTTATAGCGTATAGCGTTGTATACTATTACGTTATAACGTATAACGTTATGTAGCACTACCTTATAACTTATAACGTTATATACTATTACCTTTTAACGTATAACGTTTTGTAGCATTACGTTATAACGTATAACGTTATATACTATTACCTAATAACGTATAACGTTATGTAGCATTACGTTATAACGTGAAACGTTGTATACTGTTACGTTATAACGTATAACGTTATGTAGCACTACGTTATAACGTAGAACGATATGTAGCACTACGTTATAACGTATAACGTTATATACTATTACCTTTTAACGTATAACGTTATGTAGCATTACGTTATAAGGTATAACGTTATGCAGCATTACGTTATAACGTATAACGTTGTGTACTACTACCATATAACGTATAACGTTATGTAGCATTACTTTATAGCGTATAGCGTTGTATACTATTACGTTATAACGTATAACGTTATGTAGCACTACCTTATAACGTATAACGTTATATACTATTACCTTTTAACGTATAACGTTATGTAGCATTACGTTATAACGTATAACGTTGTATATTATTACCCTATAACGTATAACATTTTGTAGCTTTACGTTAAAACGTACAACGTTATATACTGTTACGTTATAACGTATAACGTTGTATACCATTACCATATAACGTATAACGTTATGTAGCACTACGTTATAGCGTGTAACGTTGTATACCATTACCTTATAACGAATAACGTTATGTAGCATTACGTTATAACGTATAACGATATATACTATTACCTTATATCGTATAACGATATGTAGCATTACGTTATAACGTATAACGTTATAGACTATTACCTTATACCTTATAACGTTATGCAGCATTACGTAATAACGTATAACGTTATATACTATTTCTTTATATCGTTATACGTTATATAGTGTTACCTTATAACGTATAACGTTATACACAATAACCTTATAACGTATAACGTTATGTAGCACTACGTTATAACGTATAACGTTATATACTATTACCTTATATCGTATAACGTTATGTAGCATTACGTTAAAACGTATAACGTAATATACTATTTCTTTATATCGTAATACGTTATATAGTGTCACCTTATAACGTATAACATTATATACAATAACCTTATAACGTATAACGTAGTATACTATTACGTTATAACGTATAACGTTATGAAGCATTACGTTATAACGTATAACGTTATATACAATTACCTTATAACGTATAACGTTTTGTAGCATTACGTTATAACGTATAACGTTATATACTATTACCTAATAACGTATAACGTTATGTAGCATTACGTTATAAGGTATAACGTTATGCAGCATTACGTTATAACGTATAACGTTGTGTACTATTACCATATAACGTATAACGTTATGTAGCACTACGTTATAACGTATAACGTTATGTAGCATTACGTTATAACGCATAACGTTATTTACTAATACCTATTAACGTATAACGTTATGTAGCATTACTTTATAGCGTATAGCGTTGTATACTATTACGTTATAACGTATAACGTTATGTAGCACTACCTTATAACGTATAACGTTATATACTATTACCTTTTAACGTATAACGTTATGTAGCATTACGTTATAACGTATAACGTTGTATATTATTACCCTATAACGTATAACATTTTGTAGCTTTACGTTAAAACGTACAACGTTATATACTGTTACGTTATAACGTATAACGTTGTATACCATTACCATATAACGTATAACGTTATGTAGCACTACGTTATAGCGTATAACGTTGTATACCATTACCTTATAACGAATAACGTTATGTAGCATTACGTTATAACGTATAACGATATATACTATTACCTTATATCGTATAACGATATGTAGCATTACGTTATAACGTATAACGTTATATACGCTTACCTTATATCATATAACGTTATGCAGCATTACGTTATAACGTATAACGTTGTGTACTATTACCATATAACGTATATCGTTATGTAGCACTACGTTATAACGTATAACGTTATGTAGCATTACGTTATAACGCATAACGTTATTTACTAATACCTATTAACGTATAACGTCATGTAGCATTACTTTATAGCGTATAGCGTTGTATACTATTACGTTATAACGTATAACGTTATGTAGCACTACCTTATAACTTATAACGTTATATACTATTACCTTTTAACGTATAACGTTTCGTAGCATTACGTTATAACGTATAACGTTATATACTATTACCTAATAACGTATAACGTTATGTAGCATTACGTTATAATGTGAAACGTTGTATACTGTTACGTTATAACGTATAACGTTATGTAGCACTACGTTATAACGTAGAACGATATGTAGCACTACGTTATAACGTATAACGTTATATACTATTACCTTGTAACGTATAACGTTATGTAGCATTACGTTATAAGGTATAACGTTATGCAGCATTACGTTATAACGTATAACGTTGTGTACTATTACCATATAACGTATAACGTTATGTAGCATTACTTTATAGCGTATAGCGTTGTATACTATTACGTTATAACGTATAACGTTATGTAGCACTACCTTATAACGTATAACGTTATATACTATTACCTTTTAACGTATAACGTTATGTAGCATTACGTTATAACGTATAACGTTGTATATTATTACCCTATAACGTATAACATTTTGTAGCTTTACGTTAAAACGTACAACGTTATATACTGTTACGTTATAACGTATAACGTTGTATACCATTACCATATAACGTATAACGTTATGTAGCACTACGTTATAGCGTATAACGTTGTATACCATTACCTTATAACGAATAACGTTATGTAGCATTACGTTATAACGTATAACGATATATACTATTACCTTATATCGTATAACGATATGTAGCATTACGTTATAACGTATAACGTTATATACGCTTACCTTATATCTTATAACGTTATGCAGCATTACGTTATAACGTATAACGTTACATACTATTTCTTTGTATCGTAATACGTTATATAGTGTTACCTTATAACGTGGAACGTTATATACAATATCCTTATTACGTATAACGTTATGTAGCATTACGTTATAACGTATAATGTTATAGACTATTACCTTATACCTTATAACGTTATGCAGCATTACGTAATAACGTATAACGTTATATACTATTTCTTTATATCGTTATACGTTATATAGTGTTACCTTATAACGTATAACGTTATACACAATAACCTTATAACGTATAACGTTATGTAGCACTACGTTATAACGTATAACGTTATATACTATTACCTTATATCGTATAACGTTATGTAGCATTACGTTAAAACGTATAACGTAATATACTATTTCTTTATATCGTAATACGTTATATAGTGTCACCTTATAACGTATAACATTATATACAATAACCTTATAACGTATAACGTAGTATACTATTACGTTATAACGTATAACGTTATGAAGCAATACGTTATAACGTATAACGTTATATACAATTACCTTATAACGTATAACGTTTTGTAGCATTACGTTATAACGTATAACGTTATATACTATTACCTAATAACGTATAACGTTATGTAGCATTACGTTATAAGGTATAACGTTATGCAGCATTACGTTATAACGTATAACGTTGTGTACTATTACCATATAACGTATAACGTTATGTAGCACTACGTTATAACGTATAACGTTATGTAGCATTACGTTATAACGCATAACGTTATTTACTAATACCTATTAACGTATAACGTTATGTAGCATTACTTTATAGCGTATAGCGTTGTATACTATTACGTTATAACGTATAACGTTATGTAGCACTACCTTATAACGTATAACGTTATATACTATTACCTTTTAACGTATAACGTTATGTAGCATTACGTTATAACGTATAACGTTGTATATTATTACCCTATAACGTATAACATTTTGTAGCTTTACGTTAAAACGTACAACGTTATATACTGTTACGTTATAACGTATAACGTTGTATACCATTACCATATAACGTATAACGTTATGTAGCACTACGTTATAGCGTATAACGTTGTATACCATTACCTTATAACGAATAACGTTATGTAGCATTACGTTATAACGTATAACGATATATACTATTACCTTATATCGTATAACGATATGTAGCATTACGTTATAACGTATAACGTTATATACGCTTACCTTATATCATATAACGTTATGCAGCATTACGTTATAACGTATAACGTTGTGTACTATTACCATATAACGTATATCGTTATGTAGCACTACGTTATAACGTATAACGTTATGTAGCATTACGTTATAACGCATAACGTTATTTACTAATACCTATTAACGTATAACGTCATGTAGCATTACTTTATAGCGTATAGCGTTGTATACTATTACGTTATAACGTATAACGTTATGTAGCACTACCTTATAACTTATAACGTTATATACTATTACCTTTTAACGTATAACGTTTCGTAGCATTACGTTATAACGTATAACGTTATATACTATTACCTAATAACGTATAACGTTATGTAGCATTACGTTATAATGTGAAACGTTGTATACTGTTACGTTATAACGTATAACGTTATGTAGCACTACGTTATAACGTAGAACGATATGTAGCACTACGTTATAACGTATAACGTTATATACTATTACCTTGTAACGTATAACGTTATGTAGCATTACGTTATAAGGTATAACGTTATGCAGCATTACGTTATAACGTATAACGTTGTGTACTATTACCATATAACGTATAACGTTATGTAGCATTACTTTATAGCGTATAGCGTTGTATACTATTACGTTATAACGTATAACGTTATGTAGCACTACCTTATAACGTATAACGTTATATACTATTACCTTTTAACGTATAACGTTATGTAGCATTACGTTATAACGTATAACGTTGTATATTATTACCCTATAACGTATAACATTTTGTAGCTTTACGTTAAAACGTACAACGTTATATACTGTTACGTTATAACGTATAACGTTGTATACCATTACCATATAACGTATAACGTTATGTAGCACTACGTTATAGCGTATAACGTTGTATACCATTACCTTATAACGAATAACGTTATGTAGCATTACGTTATAACGTATAACGTTATATACGCTTACCTTATATCTTATAACGTTATGCAGCATTACGTTATAACGTATAACGTTACATACTATTTCTTTGTATCGTAATACGTTATATAGTGTTACCTTATAACGTGGAACGTTATATACAATATCCTTATTACGTATAACGTTATGTAGCATTACGTTATAACGTATAATGTTATAGACTATTACCTTATACCTTATAACGTTATGCAGCATTACGTAATAACGTATAACGTTATATACTATTTCTTTATATCGTTATACGTTATATAGTGTTACCTTATAACGTATAACGTTATACACAATAACCTTATAACGTATAACGTTATGTAGCACTACGTTATAACGTATAACGTTATATACTATTACCTTATATCGTATAACGTTATGCAGCATTACGTAATAACGTATAACGTTATATACTATTTCTTTATATCGTTATACGTTATATAGTGTTACCTTATAACGTATAACGTTATACACAATAACCTTATAACGTATAACGTTATGTAGCACTACGTTATAACGTATAACGTTATATACTATTACCTTATATCGTATAACGTTATGTAGCATTACGTTATAACGTATAACGTAATATACTATTTCTTTATATCGTAATACGTTCTATAGTGTCACCTTATAACGTATAACATTATATACAATAACCTTATAACGTATAACGTAGTATACTATTACGTTATAACGTATAACGTTATCAAGCATTACGTTATAACGTATAACGTTATATACAATTACCTTATAACGTATAACGTTTTGTAGCATTACGTTATAACGTATAACGTTATATACTATTACCTAATAACGTATAACGTTATGTAGCATTACGTTATAAGGTATAACGTTATGCAGCATTACGTTATAACGTATAACGTTGTGTACTATTACCATATAACGTATAACGTTATGTAGCACTACGTTATAACGTATAACGTTATGTAGCATTACGTTATAACGCATAACGTTATTTACTAATACCTATTAACGTATAACGTTATGTAGCATTACTTTATAGCGTATAGCGTTGTATACTATTACGTTATAACGTATAACGTTATGTAGCACTACCTTATAACGTATAACGTTATATACTATTACCTTTTAACGTATAACGTTATGTAGCATTACGTTATAACGTATTACGTTATATACTATTACCTTATATCGTATAACGTTATGTAGCATTACGTTATAACGTATAACGTAATATACTATTTCTTTATATCGTAATACGTTATATCGTGTCACCTTATAACGTATAACATTATATACAATAACCTTATAACGTATAACGTAGTATACTATTACGTTATAACGTATAACGTTATGAAGCATTACGTTATAACGTATAACGTTATATACCATTACATTATAATGTATAACGTTATATACTATTACCTTACAACGTATAACGTTTTGTAGCATTACGTTATAACTTATAACGTTATATACTATTACCTTATAACGTATAACGTTTTGTAGCTTTACGTTAAAACGTACAACGTTATATACTGTTGCGTTATAACGTAGAACGTTGTATACCATTACCATATAACGTATAACGTTATGTAGCACTACGTTATAGCGTATAACGTTGAATACTATTACCTTATATCGTAATATGTTATATACTGTTACCTTATAACGTATAACGTTATATGCTATTACCTTATAAAGTATAACGTTATATATTAATACCTTATAACATATAACGCTATGAAGCATTACGTTATAACGTATAACGATATATACTATTACCTTATTACGTATAACGTTATGTAGCATTACATTATAACGTATAACGTTGTATACTATTACCTTATATCGTAATATGTTATATACTGTTACCTTATAACGTATAACGTTATATGCTATTACCTTATAAAGTATAACGTTATATATTATTACCTTATAACATATAACGTTATGTTGCATTATGTTATAACGTATAACGTTATATACTATTACCTTATATCGTATAACGATATGTAGCATTACGTTATAACCTACAACGTTATATACGATTACCTTATATCTTATAACGTTTTGCAGCATTACGTTACAACGTATAACGTTATATACTATTTCTTTATATGGTAATGCGATATATAGTGTTACCTTATAACGTATAACGTTATATACAATAACCTTATAACGTATAAAGTTATGAAGCATTACGTTATAACGTATAACGTTATATACTATTACCTTATTACGTATAACGTTGTGTAGCATTACGTTATAATGTATAACGTTATATACTATTTCTTTGTATCGTAATACGTTATATAGTGTTACCTTATAACGTATAACGTTATATACAATAACCTTATAACGTATAACGTTATGAAGCATTACGTTATAACGTATAACGTTATATACGATTACCGTATATCTTATAACGTTATGTAGCGTTACGTTATAACGTATAACGTTATATACTATTACCTTCTAACGTATAACGTTATGCAGCATTACGTTATAACGTATAACGTTATATACCATTACATTATAATGTATAACGTTATATACTATTAGCTGACAACGTATAACGTTTTGTAGCATTACGTTATAACGTACAACGTTATATACTGTTACGTTATAACGTTTAACGTTGTATACCATTACCATATAACGTATAATGTTATATAGCACTACGTTATAGTGTATAACGTTGTATACCATTACCTTATAACGTCTAACGTTATGTAGCAGTACGTTATAACGTACAACGTTATATACTATTACTCTATATCGTTATACGTTATATACTATTACCTTATAACGTATAACGTTATGTAGCAGTACGTTATAACGTACAACGTTATATACTATTACTCTATATCGTTATACGTTATATACTATTACCTTATAACGTATAACGTTATGCAGCATTACGTTATAACGTATAACGTTATATACCATTACATTATAATGTATAACGTTATATACTATTACCTTACAACGTATAACGTTATGTAGCATTACGTTATAACGTATAACTTTATATGCTATTACCTTATAACGTATAACGTTATGGAGCATTACGTTATAACGTATAACTTTGTATACTATTACCTTATAACGTATAACGATATGTAGCATTACGTTATAACATATAACGTCATATACCATTACGTTATAACGTATAACGTTATGCAGCATTACGTTATAACGTATAACGTTATATACTACTTCTTTATATCGTAATACGTTATATAGTGTTACCTTATAACGATAACGTTATACAAATAACCTTATAACGTATAACGTTATGTAGCATTACGTTATAACGTATAACGTTATATACTATTACCTTATATCTTATTACGTTATGCAGCATTACGTTATAACGCATAACGTTATATACGATTACCTTATATCTTATAACGTTATGTAGCATTACGTTATAACGTATAACTTTATATGCTATTACCTTATAACGTATAACGATATGTAGAATTACGTTATAACGTATAACGTTATATACCATTACGTTATAACGCATAACGTTATGTAGCATTACGTTATAACGTATAACGTTGTATACTATTACCTTATAACGTATAACGTTATGTAGCATTACGTTATAGCGTATAACGTTATATACTATTACCTTATATCTTATTACGTTATGCAGCATTACGTTACAACGTATGACGTTATATACGGTTACCTTATATCTTATAACGATATGCAGCATGACGTTATAACGTAAAACGTTATATACTACTTCTTTATATCGTAATACGTTATATAGTGTTACCTCATAACGCATAACGTTATACACAATAACCTTATAACGTATAACGTTATGTAGCATTACGTTATAACTTATTACGTCATAAACTATTACCTTATACCGCATAACGTTATGTAGCATTACGTTATAACGTATAACTTTATATACTATTACCTTATAACGTATAACGATATGTAGCATTACGTTATAGCGTATAACGTTATATACCTTTACGTTATAACGCATAACGTTATGTTGCATTACGTTATAACGTATAACGTTGTATACTATTACCTTATAACGTATAACGTTATGTAGCATTACGTTATAGCGTATAACGTTATATACTATTACCTTATATCTTATTACGTTATGCAGCATTACGTTATAACGCATCACGTTATATACGATTACCTTATATCTTATAACGTTATGTAGCGTAACGATATAACGTATAACTTTATATACTACTTCCCAATAACGTATAACGATATGTAGCATTACGTTATAACGTATAACGTTGTATACCATTACGTTATAACGCATAACGTTATGTAGCATTACGTTATAACGTATAACGTTATATACTACTTCTTTATATCGTAATACGTTATATAGTGTTACCTTATAACGCATAACGTTATACACAATAACCTTATAACGTATAACGCTATGTAGCATTACGTTATAACTTATATCGTTATATACTACTACCTTATACCGAATAACGTTATGTAGCATTACGTTATAACGTATAACGTTATATGCGATTACCTTACACCGCATAACGTTATGTAGCATTACGTTATAGCGTATAACGTTATATACTATTACCTTATATCTTATTACGTTATGCAGCATTACGTTATAACGTAAAACGTTATATACGATTACCTTATATCTTATAACGTTATGTAGCAGTACGTTATAACGTATAACTTTATATACTACTACCTTATAACGTATAACGATATGTAGCATTACGTTATAACGTATAACGTTGTATACCATTACGTTATAACGCATAACGTTATATACTATTTGTAGCACTACGTTATAACTTATAACGTTATATACAATTACCTTATAACGTATAACGTTATGTAGCATTACGTTATAGCGTATAACGTTATATACTATTACCTTATAACGTATAACGTTATGAAGCATTATGTTAGAACGTCTAATGTTATGTAGCATTACGTTATAACGTATAACGTTATATACTATTACCTTATACCGTTATACGTTATATACTGCTACCTTATAACGTATAACGTTATACACAATAACCTTATAACGTATAACGTTATGTAGCACTACGTTATAACGTAGAACGATATGTAGCACTACGTTATAACGTATAACGTTATATACTATTACCTTTTAACGTATAACGTTATGTAGCATTACGTTATAAGGTATAACGTTATGCAGCATTACGTTATAACGTATAACGTTGTGTACTATTACCATATAACGTATAACGTTATGTAGCACTACGTTATAACGTATAACGTTATGTAGCATTACGTTATAACGTATAACGTTATTTACTAATACCTATTAACGTATAACGTTATGCAGCATTACTTTATAGCGTATAACGTTGTATACTATTACGTTATAACGTATAACGTTATGTAGCACTACCTTATAACGTATAACGTTATATACTATTACCTTTTAACGTATAACGATATGTAGCACTACGTTATAACGTATAACGTTATAAACTATTACCTTATATCGTATAACGTTATGTAGCATTACGTTATAACGTATAACGTAATATACTATTTCTTTATATCGTAATACGTTATATAGTGTCACCTTATAACGTATAACATTATATACAATAACCTTATAACGTATAACGTAGTATACTATTACGTTATAACGTATAACGTAGTATACTATTACGTTATAACGTATAACGTTATGAAGCATTACGTTATAACGTATAACGTTATGTAGCACTACGTTATATCGTATAACGCTATGTACTGTTACCTTATAACGTATTACGTTATGTAGCATTACGTTATAACGTATGACGTTATATACTATTACCTTATAACGTATAACGTTATGTAGCATTACGTTATAACGTCTAACGTTGTATACTATTACCTTATAACGTATAACGTTATGTAGCATTACGCTATAACGTATAACGTTATATACTATTACCTTATAACGTATAACGTTATGTATCATTACGTTATAACGTATATCCTTATATATTGTTACCTTATAACGTTATACGTTGTATACTATTACCTTATAACGTATAACGTTATGTAGCATTAGGTTATAACGTATAACGTTGTATACTACTACGTTATAACGTATAACGTTATGTAGCATTACGTTATAACGTATAACGTTGTATACTAATACGTTATGACGTATAACGATATGTAGCATTACGTTATAACGTATAACGTTGTATACTATTACGTTATAACGTATAACGTTAGGTAGCATTACGTTATAACGTATAACGTTGTATACTATTACGTTATAACGTATAACGTTATGTAGCATTACGTTATAACGTACAACGTAGTATACTATTACGTTATAACGTATAACGTTATGTTGCACTACGTTATATCGTATAACGTTATATACTATTACCTTATAACGTATAACGTTATGTAGCATTACGTTATAACGTATAACGTTGTATACTATTACGTTATAACGTATAACGTTATGTAGCATTACGTTATAACGTATAACGTTGTATACTATTACGTTATAACGTATAACGTTACGTAGCATTACGTTATAACGTATAACGTTGTATACTACTACCTTATAACGTATAACGTTATGTAGCATTACGTTATAACGTATAACGTTATGTAGCATTATGCTATAACATATAACGTTGTATACTATTACCTTATAACTTATAACGTTATGTAGCATTACGTTATAACGTATAACGTTGTATACTATTACGTTATAACGTAAAACGTTATGTAGCATTACGTTATAACGTACAACGTTGTATACTATTACGTTATAACGTATAACGTTATGTAGCATTACGTTATAACGTATAACGTTGTATTCTATTACGTTATAACGTATAACGTTATGTTGCACTACGTTATATCATATAACGTTATATACTATTACCTTATAACGTATAACGTTATGTAGCATTACGTTATAACGTATAACGTTGTATACTATTACGTTATAACGTATAACGTTATGTAGCATTACGGTATAACGTATAACGTTGTATACTATTACGTTATAACGTATAACGTTATGTAGCATTACGTTATAACGTATAACGTTGTATACTATTACGTTATAACGTATAACGTTATGTAGCACTACGTTATATCGTATAACGTTATATACTATTGCCTTATAACGTATAACGTTATGTAGCATTACGTTATAACGTATAACGTTGTATACTATTACGTTATAACGTATAACGTTATGTTGCATTACGTTATAACGTACAACGTTGTATACTATTACGTTATAACGTATAACGTTATGTAGCATTACGTTATAACGTATAACGTTGTATACTATTACGTTATAACGTATAACGTTGTGTAGCACGACGTTATAACGTATAACGTTGTATACTAGTACCTTATGACGTATAACGTTATATAGCATTACGTTATAACGTATAACGTTGTATACTATTACGTTATAACGTATAACGTTATGTAGCAGTACGTTATAACGTATAACGTTGTATACTATTACGTTATAACGTATAACGTTATGTAGCACGACGTTATAACGTATAACGTTGTATACTAGTACGTTATAACGTATAACGTTATGTAGCATTACGTTATAACGTATAACGTTGTATACTATTACGTTATAACGTATAACGTTAGATAGCATTACGTTATAACGTATAACGTTGTATACTATTACGTTATAACGTATAACGTTATGTAGTATTACGTTATAACGTATAACATTGTATACTATTACGTTATAACGTATAACTATATGTAGCATTACGTTATATCGTATAACGTTGTATACTATTACGTTATAACGTATAACGTTATGTAGCATTACGTTATAACGTATAACGTTGTATACTATTACGTTATAACGTATAACGTTATGTAGCACGACGTTATAACGTATAACGTTGTATACTAGTACGTTATAACGTATAACGTTATGTAGCATTACGTTATAACGTATACCGTTGTATACTACTACCTTATAACGTATAACGTTATGTAGCATTACGTTATAACGTATAACGTTATGTAGCATTATGCTATAACATATAACGTTGTATACTATAACCTTATAACGTATAATGTTATGTAGCATTACGTTATAACGTATAACGTTGTATACTATTACGTTATAACGTATAACGTTATGTAGCATTACGTTATAACGTATAACGTTGTATACTACTACCTTGTAACGTATAACGTTATGTAGCATTACGTTATGACGTATAACGTTATGTAGCATTATGCTATAACATATAACGTTGTATACTATAACCTTATAACGTATAATGTTATGTAGCATTACGTTATAACGTATAACGTTGTATACTATTACGTTATAACGTATAACGTTATGTAGCATTACGTTATAACGTATAACGTTGTATACTATTACGTTATAACGTATAACGTTGTGTAGCACGACGTTATAACGTATAACGTTGTATACTAGTACCTTATGACGTATAACGTTATGTAGCATTACGTTATAACGTATATCGTTATATACTATTACCTTATAACGTATAACGTTATGTAGCATTACGTTATAACGTATAACGTTGTATACTACTACCTTATAACGTATAACATTATGTAGCATTACGTTATAACGTATAACGTTATGTAGCATTATGCTATAACATATAACGTTGTATACTATGACTTTATAACGTATAACGTTATGTAGCATTACGTTATAACGTATAACGTTGTATACTATTACGTTATAACGTATAACGATATGTAGCATTACGTTATAACGAATAACGTTGTATACTATTACGTTATAACGTATAACGTTATGTAGCATTACGTTATAACGTATAACGTTATGTAGCATTACGTTATAACGTATAACGTTGTATACTATTGCGTTATAACGTATAACGATATGTAGCATTACGTTATAACGTATAACGTTGTATACTATTACGTTATAACGTATAACGTTATGTAGCATTACGTTATAACGTATAACGTAAGGTAGCATTATGCTATAACATATAACGTTGTATACTATAACCTTATAACATATAATGTTATGTAGCATTACGTTATAACGTATAACGTTGTATACTATTACGTTATAACGTATAACGTTATGTATCATTACGTTATAACGTATTTTCTTATATATTGTTACCTTATAACGTTATACGTTGTATACTATTACCTTATAACGTATAACGTTATGTAGCATTAGGTTATAACATATAACGTTATGTAGCATTATGCTATAACATATAACGTTGTATACTATAACCTTATAACGTATAATGTTATGTAGCATTACGTTATAACGTATAACGTTGTATACTATTACGTTATAACGTATAACGTTATGTATCATTACGTTATAACGTATATCCTTATATATTGTTACCTTATAACGTTATACGTTGTATACTATTACCTTATAACGTATAACGTTATGTAGCATTAGGTTATAACGTATAACGTTGTATACTGTTACCTTATAACGAATTACGTTATGTAGCATTACGTTATAACGTATAACGTTATATACTATTACCTTATAACGTATAACGTTATGTAGCATTACGCTATAACGTATAACGTTATATACTATTACCTTATAACGTATAACGTTATGTAGTATTACGCTATAACGTATAACGTTATATACTATTACCTTATAACGTATAACGTTATGTAGCATTACGCTATAACGTATTTCGTTGTATACTATTACGTTATAACGTATAACGTTGTATACTACTACCTTATAACGTATAACGTTATGTAGCATTACGTTATAACGTATAACGTAATGTAGCATTATGCTATAACATATAACGCTGTATACTATAACCTTATAACGTATAATGTTATGTAGCATTACGTTATAACGTATAACGTTGTATACTATTACGTTATAACGTATAACGTTATGTAGCATTACGTCATAACGTATAACGTTGTATACTATTACGCTATAACGTATAACGATATGTAGCATTACGTTATAACGTATAACGTTGTATACTATTACGTTATAACGTATAACGTTAGATAGCATTACGTTATAACGTATAACGTTGTATACTATTACGTTATAACGTATAACGTTATGTAGCATTACGTTATAACGTATAACGTTGTATACTATTACGTATAACGTTATGACGTATAACGTTATGTAGCACGACGTTATAACGTATAACGTTATGTAGCACCACGTTATAACGTATAACGTTATGTAGCACTACGTTATATCGTATAACGCTATGTACTGTAACCTTATAACGTATTACGTTATGTAGCATTACGTTATAACGTATAACGTTATATACTATTACCTTATAACGTATAACGTTATGTAGCATTACGCTATAACGTATAACGTTATATACTATTACCTTATAACGTATAACGTTATGTAGCATTACGATATAACGTATTTCGTTGTATACTATTACGTTATAACCTATAACGTTATGTAGCATTACGTTATAACGTATATCCTTATTTATTGTTACCTTATAACGTTATATGTTGTATACTATTACCTTATAACGTATAACGTTATGTAGCATTAGGTTATAACGTATAACGTTGTATACTATTACGTTATAACGTATAACGTTATGTAGCATTACGTTATAACGTATTTCGTTGTATACTATTACGTTATAACCTATAACGTTATGTAGCATTACGTTATAACGTATATCCTTATTTATTGTTACCTTATAACGTTATACGTTGTATACTATTACCTTATAACGTATAACGTTATGTAGCATTAGGTTATAACGTATAACGTTGTATACTATTACGTTATAACGTATAACGTTATGTAGCATTACGTTATAACGTATAACGTTATATACTATTACCTTATAACGTATAACGTTATGTAGCATTACGCTATAACGTTTAACGTTATATACTATTACCTTATAACGTATAACGTTATGTAGCATTACGCTATAACGTTTAACGTTTTATACTGTTACGTTATAACGTATAACGTTATGTAGCACTACGTTATAACATGTAACGTAATATACTATTACCTTATAACGTATAATGTTATGTAGCATTACGCCATAACGTATAACGTTATATACGCTTACCTTATAACGTATAACGTTATGTAGCATTACGTTATAACGTATAACGTTATGTAGCATTACGTTATAACGTATTTCGTTATATATTGTTAACTTATAACGTTATACGTTATATACTATTACCTTATAACGTATAACGTTATGTAGCATTACGTTATAACGCATAACGTTGTATACTATTACGTTATAACGTATAACGTTATGTAGCATTACGCTATAACGTATAACGTTATATACTATTACCTTATAACGTATAACGTTATGTATCATTACGTTATAACGTATATCCTTATATATTGTTACCTTATAACGTTATACGTTGTATACTATTACCTTATAACGTATAACGTTATGTAGCATTAGGTTATAACGTATAACGTTGTATACTGTTACCTTATAACGTATTACGTTATGTAGCATTACGTTATAACGTATAACGTTATATACTATTACCTTATAACGTATAACGTTATGTAGCATTACGCTATAACGTATAACGTTATATACTATTACCTTATAACGTATAACGTTATGTAGCATTACGTTATAACGTATTTCGTTGTATACTATTACGTTATAACGTATAACGTTGTATACTATTACGTTATAACGTATAACGTTATGTAGGATTACGTTATAACGTATAACGTTGTATACTACTACCTTATAACGTATAACGTTATGTAGCATTACGTTATAACGTATAACGTAATGTAGCATTATGCTATAACATATAACGTTGTATACTATAACCTTATAACGTATAATGTTATGTAGCATTACGTTATAACGTATAACGTTGTATACTATTACGTTATAACGTATAACGTTATGTAGCATTACGTCATAACGTATAACGTTGTATACTATTACGCTATAACGTATAACGTTGTGTAGCATTACGTTATAACGTTCAACGTTGTTTACTATTACGTTATAACGTATAACGTTATGTAGCATTACGTTATAACGTATAACGTTGTATACTATGACGTTATAACGTATAACGTTATGTAGCATTACGTTATAACGTATAACGTTGTATACTATTACGTTATAACGTATAACGATATGTAGCATTACGTTATAACGTATAACGTTGTATACTATTACGTTATAACGTATAACGTTATGTAGCATTACGTTATAACGTATAACGTTATGTAGCATTACGTTATAACGTATAACGTTGTATACTATTGCGTTATAACGTATAACGATATGTAGCATTACGTTATAACGTATAACGTTGTATACTATTACGTTATAACGTATAACGTTATGTAGCATTACGTTATAACGTATAACGTAATGTAGCATTATGCTATAACATATAACGTTGTATACTATAACCTTATAACGTATAATGTTATGTAGCATTACGTTATAACGTATAACGTTGTATACTATTACGTTATAACGTATAACGTTATGTATCATTACGTTATAACGTATTTCCTTATATATTGTTACCTTATAACGTTATACGTTGTATACTATTACCTTATAACGTATAACGTTATGTAGCATTAGGTTATAACATATAACGTTATGTAGCATTATGCTATAACATATAACGTTGTATACTATAACCTTATAACGTATAATGTTATGTAGCATTACGTTATAACGTATAACGTTGTATACTATTACGTTATAACGTATATAGTTATGTATCATTACGTTATAACGTATATCCTTATATATTGTTACCTTATAACGTTATACGTTGTATACTATTACCTTATAACGTATAACGTTATGTAGCATTAGGTTATAACGTATAACGTTGTATACTGTTACCTTATAACGAATTACGTTATGTAGCATTACGTTATAACGTATAACGTTATATACTATTACCTTATAACGTATAACGTTATGTAGCATTACGCTATAACGTATAACGTTATATACTATTACCTTATAACGTATAACGTTATGTAGCATTACGCTATAACGTATAACGTTATATACTATTACCTTATAACGTATAACGTTATGTAGCATTACGCTATAACGTATTTCGTTGTATACTATTACGTTATAACGTATAACGTTAGATAGCATTTCGTTATAACGTATAACGTTGTATACTATTACGTTATAACGTATAACGTTGTATACTACTACCTTATAACGTATAACGTTATGTAGCATTACGTTATAACGTATAACGTAATGTAGCATTATGCTATAACATATAACGTTGTATACTATAACCTTATAACGTATAATGTTATGTAGCATTACGTTATAACGTATAACGTTGTATACTATTACGTTATAACGTATAACGTTATGTAGCATTATGTCATAACGTATAACGTTGTATACTATTACGCTATAACGTATAACGATATGTAGCATTACGTTATAACGTATAACGTTGTATACTATTACGTTATAACGTATAACGTTAGATAGCATTACGTTATAACGTATAACGTTGTATACTATTACGTTATAACGTATAACGTTATGTAGCATTACGTTATAACGTATAACGTTGTATACTATTACGTTATAACGTATAACGTTATGTAGCACGACGTTATAACGTATAACGTTATGTAGCACCACGTTATAACGTATAACGTTATGTAGCACTACGTTATATCGTATAACGCTATGTACTGTAACCTTATAACGTATTACGTTATGTAGCATTACGTTATAACGTATAACGTTATATACTATTACCTTATAACGTATAACGTTATGTAGCATTACGCTATAACGTATAACGTTATATACTATTACCTCATAACGTATAACGTTATGTAGCATTACGATATAACGTATTTCGTTGTATACTATTACGTTGTAACCTATAACGTTATGTAGCATTACGTTATAACGTATATCCTTATTTATTGTTACCTTATAACGTTATACGTTGTATACTATTACCTTATAACGTATAACGTTATGTAGCATTAGGTTATAACGTATAACGTTGTATACTATTACGTTATAACGTATAACGTTATGTAGCATTACGTTATAACGTATAACGTTATATACTATTACCTTATAACGTATAACGTTATGTAGCATTACGCTATAACGTTTAACGTTATATACTATTACCTTATAACGTATAACGTTATGTAGCATTACGTTATAACGTATTTCGTTGTATACTATTACGTTATAACGTATAACGTTATGTAGCATTACGTTATAACGTATATCCTTATATATTGTTACCTTATAACATTATACGTTGTATACTATTACCTTATAACGTATAACGTTATGTAGCATTAGGTTATAACGTATAACGTTGTATACTAGTACCTTATAACGTATAACGTTATGTAGCATTGCGTTATAACGTATAACGTTGTATACTATTACCTTATAACGTATAACGTTATGTAGCACTACGTTATAACGTATAACGTTATATACTATTACCTTATAACGTACAACGTTATGTAGCATTACGTAATAACGTATAACGTTCTATACTATTACGTTATAACGTATAACGTTATGTAGCACTACGTTATAACGTATATCGTTGTATACTATTACGTTATAACGTATAACGTTATGTAGCATTACGTTATAACGTATAACGTTCTATACTATTACGTTATAACGTATAACGTTATGTAGCACTACGTTATAACGTATAACGTTATATACTATTACCTTATAACGTACAACGTTATGTAGCATTACGTAATAACGTATAACGTTATATACTCTTACCTTATAACGTTATACGTTAAATACCATTACCTTATAACGTATGACGTTATGTAGCATTACGTTATAACGTATAACGTTTTATACTATTACGTTATAACGTATAACGTTTTATACTATTACGTTATAACGTATAACGTTATGTAGCACTACGTTATAACATGTAACGTAATATACTATTACCTTATAACGTATAATGTTATGTAGCATTACGCCATAACGTATAACGTTATATACGCTTACCTTATAACGTATAACGTTATGTAGCATTACGTTATAACGTATAACGTTATGTAGCATTACGTTATAACGTATTTCGTTATATATTGTTAACTTATAACGTTATACGTTATATACTATTACCTTATAACGTATAACGTTATGTAGCATTACGTTATAACGCATAACGTTGTATACTATTACGTTATAACGTATAACGTTATGTAGCATTACGCTATAACGTATAACGTTATATACTATTACCTTATAACGTATAACGTTATGTATCATTACGTTATAACGTATATCCTTATATATTGTTACCTTATAACGTTATACGTTGTATACTATTACCTTATAACGTATAACGTTATGTAGCATTAGGTTATAACGTATAACGTTGTATACTGTTACCTTATAACGTATTACGTTATGTAGCATTACGTTATAACGTATAACGTTATATACTATTACCTTATAACGTATAACGTTATGTAGCATTACGCTATAACGTATAACGTTATATACTATTACCTTATAACGTATAACGTTATGTAGCATTACGTTATAACGTATTTCGTTGTATACTATTACGTTATAACGTATAACGTTGTATACTATTACGTTATAACGTATAACGTTATGTAGCATTACGTTATAACGTATAACGTTGTATACTACTACCTTATAACGTATAACGTTATGTAGCATTACGTTATAACGTATAACGTAATGTAGCATTATGCTATAACATATAACGTTGTATACTATAACCTTATAACGTATAATGTTATGTAGCATTACGTTATAACGTATAACGTTGTATACTATTACGTTATAACGTATAACGTTATGTAGCATTACGTCATAACGTATAACGTTGTATACTATTACGCTATAACGTATAACGTTGTGTAGCATTACGTTATAACGTTCAACGTTGTTTACTATTACGTTATAACGTATAACGTTATGTAGCATTACGTTATAACGTATAACGTTGTATACTATGACGTTATAACGTATAACGTTATGTAGCATTACGTTATAACGTATAACGTTGTATACTATTACGTTATAACGTATAACGATATGTAGCATTACGTTATAACGTATAACGTTGTATACTATTACGTTATAACGTATAACGTTATGTAGCATTACGTTATAACGTATAACGTTATGTAGCATTACGTTATAACGTATAACGTTGTATACTATTGCGTTATAACGTATAACGATATGTAGCATTACGTTATAACGTATAACATTGTATACTATTACGTTATAACGTATAACGTTATGTAGCATTACGTTATAACGTATAACGTAATGTAGCATTATGCTATAACATATAACGTTGTATACTATAACCTTATAGCGTATAATGTTATGTAGCATTACGTTATAACGTATAACGTTGTATACTATTACGTTATAACGTATAACGTTATGTATCATTACGTTATAACGTATTTCCTTATATATTGTTACCTTATAACGTTATACGTTGTATACTATTACCTTATAACGTATAACGTTATGTAGCATTAGGTTATAACATATAACGTTATGTAGCATTATGCTATAACATATAACGTTGTATACTATAACCTTATAACGTATAATGTTATGTAGCATTACGTTATAACGTATAACGTTGTATACTATTACGTTATAACGTATATAGTTATGTATCATTACGTTATAACGTATATCCTTATATATTGTTACCTTATAACGTTATACGTTGTATACTATTACCTTATAACGTATAACGTTATGTAGCATTAGGTTATAACGTATAACGTTGTATACTGTTACCTTATAACGAATTACGTTATGTAGCATTACGTTATAACGTATAACGTTATATACTATTACCTTATAACGTATAACGTTATGTAGCATTACGCTATAACGTATAACGTTATATACTATTACCTTATAACGTATAACGTTATGTAGCATTACGCTATAACGTATAACGTTATATACTATTACCTTATAACGTATAACGTTATGTAGCATTACGCTATAACGTATTTCGTTGTATACTATTACGTTATAACGTATAACGTTAGATAGCATTTCGTTATAACGTATAACGTTGTATACTATTACGTTATAACGTATAACGTTGTATACTACTACCTTATAACGTATAACGTTATGTAGCATTACGTTATAACGTATAACGTAATGTAGCATTATGCTATAACATATAACGTTGTATACTATAACCTTATAACGTATAATGTTATGTAGCATTACGTTATAACGTATAACGTTGTATACTATTACGTTATAACGTATAACGTTATGTAGCATTATGTCATAACGTATAACGTTGTATACTATTACGCTATAACGTATAACGATATGTAGCATTACGTTATAACGTATAACGTTGTATACTATTACGTTATAACGTATAACGTTAGATAGCATTACGTTATAACGTATAACGTTGTATACTATTACGTTATAACGTATAACGTTATGTAGCATTACGTTATAACGTATAACGTTGTATACTATTACGTTATAACGTATAACGTTATGTAGCACGACGTTATAACGTATAACGTTATGTAGCACCACGTTATAACGTATAACGTTATGTAGCACTACGTTATATCGTATAACGCTATGTACTGTAACCTTATAACGTATTACGTTATGTAGCATTACGTTATAACGTATAACGTTATATACTATTACCTTATAACGTATAACGTTATGTAGCATTACGCTATAACGTATAACGTTATATACTATTACCTTATAACGTATAACGTTATGTAGCATTACGATATAACGTATTTCGTTGTATACTATTACGTTGTAACCTATAACGTTATGTAGCATTACGTTATAACGTATATCCTTATTTATTGTTACCTTATAACGTTATACGTTGTATACTATTACCTTATAACGTATAACGTTATGTAGCATTAGGTTATAACGTATAACGTTGTATACTATTACGTTATAACGTATAACGTTATGTAGCATTACGTTATAACGTATTTCGTTGTATACTATTACGTTATAACCTATAACGTTATGTAGCATTACGTTATAACGTATATCCTTATTTATTGTTACCTTATAACGTTATACGTTGTATACTATTACCTTATAACGTATAACGTTATGTAGCATTAGGTTATAACGTATAACGTTGTATACTATTACGTTATAACGTATAACGTTATGTAGCATTACGTTATAACGTATAACGTTATATACTATTACCTTATAACGTATAACGTTATGTAGCATTACGCTATAACGTTTAACGTTATATACTATTACCTTATAACGTATAACGTTATGTAGCATTACGTTATAACGTATATCCTTATTTATTGTTACCTTATAACGTTATACGTTGTATACTATTACCTTATAACGTATAACGTTATGTAGCATTAGGTTATAACGTATAACGTTGTATACTATTACGTTATAACGTATAACGTTATGTAGCATTACGTTATAACGTATAACGTTATATACTATTACCTTATAACGTATAACGTTATGTAGCATTACGCTATAACGTTTAACGTTATATACTATTACCTTATAACGTATAACGTTATGTAGCATTACGTTATAACGTATTTCGTTGTATACTATTACGTTATAACGTATAACGTTATGTAGCATTACGTTATAACGTATATCCTTATATATTGTTACCTTATAACATTATACGTTGTATACTATTACCTTATAACGTATAACGTTATGTAGCATTAGGTTATAACGTATAACGTTGTATACTAGTACCTTATAACGTATAACGTTATGTAGCATTGCGTTATAACGTATAACGTTGTATACTATTACCTTATAACGTATAACGTTATGTAGCACTACGTTATAACGTATAACGTTATATACTATTACCTTATAACGTACAACGTTATGTAGCATTACGTAATAACGTATAACGTTCTATACTATTACGTTATAACGTATAACGTTATGTAGCACTACGTTATAACGTATATCGTTGTATACTATTACGTTATAACGTATAACGTTATGTAGCATTACGTTATAACGTATAACGTTCTATACTATTACGTTATAACGTATAACGTTATGTAGCACTACGTTATAACGTATAACGTTATATACTATTACCTTATAACGTACAACGTTATGTAGCATTACGTAATAACGTATAACGTTATATACTCTTACCTTATAACGTTATACGTTAAATACCATTACCTTATAACGTATGACGTTATGTAGCATTACGTTATAACGTATAACGTTTTATACTATTACGTTATAACGTATAACGTTTTATACTATTACGTTATAACGTATAACGTTATGTAGCACTACGTTATAACATGTAACGTAATATACTATTACCTTATAACGTATAATGTTATGTAGCATTACGCCATAACGTATAACGTTATATACGCTTACCTTATAACGTATAACGTTATGTAGCATTACGTTATAACGTATAACGTTATGTAGCATTACGTTATAACGTATTTCGTTATATATTGTTAACTTATAACGTTATACGTTATATACTATTACCTTATAACGTATAACGTTATGTAGCATTACGTTATAACGCATAACGTTGTATACTATTACGTTATAACGTATAACGTTATGTAGCATTACGCTATAACGTATAACGTTATATACTATTACCTTATAACGTATAACGTTATGTATCATTACGTTATAACGTATATCCTTATATATTGTTACCTTATAACGTTATACGTTGTATACTATTACCTTATAACGTATAACGTTATGTAGCATTAGGTTATAACGTATAACGTTGTATACTGTTACCTTATAACGTATTACGTTATGTAGCATTACGTTATAACGTATAACGTTATATACTATTACCTTATAACGTATAACGTTATGTAGCATTACGCTATAACGTATAACGTTATATACTATTACCTTATAACGTATAACGTTATGTAGCATTACGTTATAACGTATTTCGTTGTATACTATTACGTTATAACGTATAACGTTGTATACTATTACGTTATAACGTATAACGTTATGTAGCATTACGTTATAACGTATAACGTTGTATACTACTACCTTATAACGTATAACGTTATGTAGCATTACGTTATAACGTATAACGTAATGTAGCATTATGCTATAACATATAACGTTGTATACTATAACCTTATAACGTATAATGTTATGTAGCATTACGTTATAACGTATAACGTTGTATACTATTACGTTATAACGTATAACGTTATGTAGCATTACGTCATAACGTATAACGTTGTATACTATTACGCTATAACGTATAACGTTGTGTAGCATTACGTTATAACGTTCAACGTTGTTTACTATTACGTTATAACGTATAACGTTATGTAGCATTACGTTATAACGTATAACGTTGTATACTATGACGTTATAACGTATAACGTTATGTAGCATTACGTTATAACGTATAACGTTGTATACTATTACGTTATAACGTATAACGATATGTAGCATTACGTTATAACGTATAACGTTGTATACTATTACGTTATAACGTATAACGTTATGTAGCATTACGTTATAACGTATAACGTTATGTAGCATTACGTTATAACGTATAACGTTGTATACTATTGCGTTATAACGTATAACGATATGTAGCATTACGTTATAACGTATAACGTTGTATACTATTACGTTATAACGTATAACGTTATGTAGCATTACGTTATAACGTATAACGTAATGTAGCATTATGCTATAACATATAACGTTGTATACTATAACCTTATAACGTATAATGTTATGTAGCATTACGTTATAACGTATAACGTTGTATACTATTACGTTATAACGTATAACGTTATGTATCATTACGTTATAACGTATTTCCTTATATATTGTTACCTTATAACGTTATACGTTGTATACTATTACCTTATAACGTATAACGTTATGTAGCATTAGGTTATAACATATAACGTTATGTAGCATTATGCTATAACATATAACGTTGTATACTATAACCTTATAACGTATAATGTTATGTAGCATTACGTTATAACGTATAACGTTGTATACTATTACGTTATAACGTATATAGTTATGTATCATTACGTTATAACGTATATCCTTATATATTGTTACCTTATAACGTTATACGTTGTATACTATTACCTTATAACGTATAACGTTATGTAGCATTAGGTTATAACGTATAACGTTGTATACTGTTACCTTATAACGAATTACGTTATGTAGCATTACGTTATAACGTATAACGTTATATACTATTACCTTATAACGTATAACGTTATGTAGCATTACGCTATAACGTATAACGTTATATACTATTACCTTATAACGTATAACGTTATGTAGCATTACGCTATAACGTATAACGTTATATACTATTACCTTATAACGTATAACGTTATGTAGCATTACGCTATAACGTATTTCGTTGTATACTATTACGTTATAACGTATAACGTTAGATAGCATTTCGTTATAACGTATAACGTTGTATACTATTACGTTATAACGTATAACGTTGTATACTACTACCTTATAACGTATAACGTTATGTAGCATTACGTTATAACGTATAACGTAATGTAGCATTATGCTATAACATATAACGTTGTATACTATAACCTTATAACGTATAATGTTATGTAGCATTACGTTATAACGTATAACGTTGTATACTATTACGTTATAACGTATAACGTTATGTAGCATTATGTCATAACGTATAACGTTGTATACTATTACGCTATAACGTATAACGATATGTAGCATTACGTTATAACGTATAACGTTGTATACTATTACGTTATAACGTATAACGTTAGATAGCATTACGTTATAACGTATAACGTTGTATACTATTACGTTATAACGTATAACGTTATGTAGCATTACGTTATAACGTATAACGTTGTATACTATTACGTTATAACGTATAACGTTATGTAGCACGACGTTATAACGTATAACGTTATGTAGCACCACGTTATAACGTATAACGTTATGTAGCACTACGTTATATCGTATAACGCTATGTACTGTAACCTTATAACGTATTACGTTATGTAGCATTACGTTATAACGTATAACGTTATATACTATTACCTTATAACGTATAACGTTATGTAGCATTACGCTATAACGTATAACGTTATATACTATTACCTTATAACGTATAACGTTATGTAGCATTACGATATAACGTATTTCGTTGTATACTATTACGTTGTAACCTATAACGTTATGTAGCATTACGTTATAACGTATATCCTTATTTATTGTTACCTTATAACGTTATACGTTGTATACTATTACCTTATAACGTATAACGTTATGTAGCATTACGCTATAACGTTTAACGTTATATACTATTACCTTATAACGTATAACGTTATGTAGCATTACGTTATAACGTATTTCGTTGTATACTATTACGTTATAACGTATAACGTTATGTAGCATTACGTTATAACTTATATCCTTATATATTGTTACCTTATAACATTATACGTTGTATACTATTACCTTATAACGTATAACGTTATGTAGCATTAGGTTATAACGTATAACGTTGTATACTATTACGTTATAACGTATAACGTTATGTAGCATTACGTTATAACGTATAACGTTATATACTATTACCTTATAACGTATAACGTTATGTAGCATTACGCTATAACGTTTAACGTTATATACTATTACCTTATAACGTATAACGTTATGTAGCATTACGTTATAACGTATTTCGTTGTATACTATTACGTTATAACGTATAACGTTATGTAGCATTACGTTATAACTTATATCCTTATATATTGTTACCTTATAACATTATACGTTGTATACTATTACCTTATAACGTATAACGTTATGTAGCATTAGGTTATAACGTATAACGTTGTATACTAGTACCTTATAACGTATAACGTTATGTAGCATTGCGTTATAACGTATAACGTTGTATACTATTACCTTATAACGTATAACGTTATGTAGCACTACGTTATAACGTATAACGTTATATACTATTACCTTATAACGTACAACGTTATGTAGCATTACGTAATAACGTATAACGTTCTATACTATTACGTTATAACGTATAACGTTATGTAGCACTACGTTATAACGTATATCGTTGTATACTATTACGATATAACGTATAACGTTATGTAGCATTACGTTATAACGTATAACGTTCTATACTATTACGTTATAACGTATAACGTTATGTAGCACTACGTTATAACGTATAACGTTATATACTATTACCTTATAACGTACAACGTTATGTAGCATTACGTAATAACGTATAACGTTATATACTCTTACCTTATAACGTATAACGTTATGTAGCACTACGTTATAACGTATATCGTTATATACTATTACCTTATCTCGTATAACGTTATGTAGCATTACGTTCTAACGTATAACGTTATATACTGTTACCTTATAACGTATAACGTTATGTAGCATTACGTTATAACGTATATCGTTATATATTGTTACCATATAACGTTATACGTTAAATACCATTACCTTATAACGTATGACGTTATGTAGCATTACGTTATAACGTATAACGTTTTATACTATTACGTTATAACGTATAACGTTTTATACTATTACGTTATAACGTATAACGTTATGTAGCACTACGTTATAACATGTAACGTAATATACTATTACCTTATAACGTATAATGTTATGTAGCATTACGCCATAACGTATAACGTTATATACGCTTACCTTATAACGTATAACGTTATGTAGCATTACGTTATAACGTATAACGTTATGTAGCATTACGTTATAACGTATAACGTTATGTAGCATTACGTTATAACGTATTTCGTTATATATTGTTAACTTATAACGTTATACGTTATATACTATTACCTTATAACGTATAACGTTATGTAGCATTACGTTATAACGCATAGCGTTGTATACTATTACGTTATAACGTATAACGTTATGTAGCATTACGCTATAACGTATAACGTTATATACTATTACCTTATAACGTATAACGTTATGTATCATTACGTTATAACGTATATCCTTATATATTGTTACCTTATAACGTTATACGTTGTATACTATTACCTTATAACGTATAACGTTATGTAGCATTAGGTTATAACGTATAACGTTGTATACTGTTACCTTATAACGTATTACGTTATGTAGCATTACGTTATAACGTATAACGTTATATACTATTACCTTATAACGTATAACGTTATGTAGCATTACGCTATAACGTATAACGTTATATACTATTACCTTATAACGTATAACGTTATGTAGCATTACGTTATAACGTATTTCGTTGTATACTATTACGTTATAACGTATAACGTTGTATACTATTACGTTATAACGTATAACGTTATGTAGCATTACGTTATAACGTATAACGTTGTATACTACTACCTTATAACGTATAGCGTTATGTAGCATTACGTTATAACGTATAACGTAATGTAGCATTATGCTATAACATATAACGTTGTATACTATAACCTTATAACGTATAATGTTATGTAGCATTACGTTATAACGTATAACGTTGTATACTATTACGTTATAACGTATAACGTTATGTAGCATTACGTCATAACGTATAACGTTATGTAGCATTACGTCATAACGTATAACGTTGTATACTATTACGCTATAACGTATAACGTTGTGTAGCATTACGTTATAACGTTCAACGTTGTTTACTATTACGTTATAACGTATAACGTTATGTAGCCTTACGTTATAACGTATAACGTTGTATACTATTACGTTATAACGTATAACGTTATGTAGCACGACGTTATAACGTATAACGTTGTATACTAGTACCATATGACGTATATCGTTATGTAGCATTACGTTATAACGTATAACGTTGTATACTATGACGTTATAACGTATAACGTTATGTAGCATTACGTTATAACGTATAACGTTGTATACTATTACGTTATAACGTATAACGATATGTAGCATTACGTTATAACGTATAACGTTGTATACTATTACGTTATAACGTATAACGTTATGTAGCATTACGTTATAACGTATAACGTTGTATACTATTGCGTTATAACGTATAACGATATGTAGCATTACGTTATAACGTATAACGTTGTATACTATTACGTTATAACGTATAACGTTATGTAGCATTACGTTATAACGTATAACGTAATGTAGCATTATGCTATAACATATAACGTTGTATACTATAACCTTATAACGTATAATGTTATGTAGCATTACGTTATAACGTATAACGTTGTATACTATTACGTTATAACGTATAACGTTATGTAGCATTACGTTATAACGTATAACGTTGTATACTATTACGTTCTAACGTATAACATTATGTAGCACGACGTTATAACGTATAACGTTATGTAGCACCACGTTATAACGTATAACGTTATGTAGCACTATGTTATATCGTATAACGCTATGTACTGTTACCTTATAACGTATTACGTTATGTAGCATTACACTATAACTTATAACGTTATATACTATTACCTTATAACGTATAACGTTATGTATCATTACGTTATAACGTATATCCTTATATATTGTTACCTTATAACGTTACACGTTGTATACTATTACCTTATAACGTATAACGTTATGTAGCATTAGGTTATAACGTATAACGTTGTATACTGTTACCTTATAACGTATTACGTTATGTAGCATTACGTTATAACGTATAACGTCGTATACTATTACGTTATAACGTATAACGTTATGGAGCATTACGTTATAACGTATAACGTTATGTAGCATTACGTTATAACGTATAACGTTGTATACTATTACGTTATAACGTATAACGTTATGTAGCACTACGTTATAACGTATAACGTTATGTTGCACTAAGTTATATCGTATAACGTTATATACTGTTACCTTATAACGTATTACGTTATGTAGCATTACGTTATAACGTATAGCGTTATATACTATTACCTTATAACGTATATCGTTATGTAGCATTACGTTATAACGTATAACGTTGTATACTATTACGTTATGACGTATAACGTTATGTAGCACTACGTTATAACGTATAACGTTATGTTGCACTACGTTATATCGTATAACGTTATATACTATTACGTTATAACGTATAACGTTATGTAGCATTACGTTATAACGTATAACGTTATATACTATTACGTTATAACGTATAACGTTATGTAGCACTACGTTATAACGTATAACGTTATGTTGTACTACGTTATATCGTATAACGTTATATACTATTACGTTATAACGTATAACGTTATGTAGCATTACGTTATAACGTATAACGTTGTATACTATTACGTTATAACGTATAACGTTATGTAGCATTACGTTATAACGTATAACGTTGTATACTATTACGTAATAACGTATAACGTTATGTAGCATTACGGTATTCCAACTCTGTCGAAAGCATTCCAACCCTGTAGAAAGCATTCCAACTCTGTACAAAGGTATTCCAACTCTGTGGAAAGAATACCAAATCTGTCGAAAGCATTTCAGCTCTGTCGAAAGCGTTCCAACCCTGTAATAAGCATTCCATCCCTGCAGAAAGCATTCCAATCCTGTAGAAAGCATTCCAACTCTGTAGAAAGCATTCCAACTCTGTACAAAGGTATTCCAACTCTGTACAAAGTTATTCCAACTCTATCGAAAGAATTCCAACACTGTAGTAAGCATTCCAACTCTGTACAAAGGTATTCCAACTCTGTCGAAAGAATTCCAACACTCTAGGTAGCATTCCCACCCTGTAGAAAGCATTCCAACACCGTACAAAACATTCCAATACTGTAGGAAGTATTCCAACCCTGTAGAAAGCTTTCCAACTCTGAACAAAGGTATTCCATCTCTGTCGAAAGCATTCCCACCCTGTAGAAAGCATTCCAACCCTGTAGAAGGCATCCCAACCCTGTACAAAGGTACTCCAACTCTGTAGAAAGCATTCCAACCCTGTAGAAAGCATTGCAACACTGTAGGAAGCATTCCAACCCTATACAAAGGTATTCCAACCCTGTACAAAGGTACTCCAACTCTGTCTAAAGCATTCCAACTCTGTCGAAAGCATTCCAACCCTCTAGAATGCATTCCAACCCTGTAGAAAGCATTCCAACCCTGTAGAAAGCATTCGAACCCTGTACAATGGTATTCCAACTCTGTCGAAAGCATTCCAACCCTGTAGAAAGCATTCCAACTCTGTACAAAGGTATTCCAAATCTGTCGAAAGAATACCAACTCTGTCGAAAGCATTCCAGCTCTGTCGAAAGCATTCCAACCCTGTAATAAGCATTCCAACCCTGTAGAAAGCATTCCAACCCTGTAGAAAGCATTCCAATCCTGTAGAAAGCATTCCAACTCTGTACAAAGCATTCCAACTCTGTACAAAGGTATTCCAACTCTGTACAAAGGTATTCCAACTCTATCGAAAGAATTCCAACACTGTAGAAAGCATTCCAACTCTGTACAAAGGTATTCCAACTCTGTCGAAGTAATTCCAACCCTCTAGGAAGCATTCCCACCCTGTAGAAAGCATTCCAACCCCGTACAAAACATTCCAATCCTGTAGAAAGTATTCCAACCCTGTAGAAAGCTTTGCAACTCTGAACAAAGGTATTCCATCTCTGTCGAAAGCATTCCAACCCTGTAGAAAGCATTCCAACCCTGTACAAAGTTATTCCAACTCTGTACAAAGGTATTCCAACTCTGTCGAAACCATTCTAACCCTGTAGAAAGCATTCCAACCCTGTATAAAGCATTCCAACCCTGTAGAAAGCATTGCAACCCTGTTGAAAGCATTCCAACCCTGTAGAAAGCATTACAACCCTGTAGAAAGCATTTCAACCCTGTCGAAAGCATTCCAACCCTGTAGAAAGCATTCCAACCCTGTAGAAAGTATTCCAACCCTGTAGAAAGTATTCCTACCCTGTACAAAATTATTCCAACTCTGTACAAAGGTATTCCAACTCTGTCGAAAGCATTCCAACCCTGTCGAAAGCATTCCAACGCTGTCGAAAGCATTCCAACCATGTCGAAAGCATTCCAACCCTGTAGAAAGCATTCCAACCCTGTACAAGGGTATTCCAACTCTGTAGAAAGCATTCCAACCCTGTACAAAGGTATTCCAAATCTGTCGAAACCATTCTAACCCTGTAGGAAGCGTTCCAACCCTGTAGAAAGCACTCCAACTCTGTACATAACATTCTAACTCTGCACAAAGGTATTCCAACCCTGCCGAAAAAATTCCAACCCTGTAGAAAGCATTCCAATCCTGTAGAAAGCATTCCAGCTCTGTAGAAAGCATTCCAACCCTGTACAAAGGTATTCCAACCTTGTACAAAGGTATTCCAACCCTGTACAAAGGTATTCCAACACTGTACGAAGGTATTCCAACCCTGTAGAAAGCATACCAACCCTGCAGAAAGCATTCCAGCCCTGTAGAAAGCATTCCAACCCTGTAGAAAGCATTCCAACCCTGTAGAAAGCATTCCAAACATGTACAAGGGTATTCCAACCCTGTCGAAAGCATTCCAACCCTGTAGAAATCATTCCAACCCTGCAGAAAGCATTGCAGCCCTGTAGAAAGCATTCCAACCCTGTAGAAAGCATTCCAACCCTGTAGAAAGCATTCCAACCCTGTAGAAAGCATTCCAACCCTGTAGAAAGCATTCCAAACATGTACAAGGGTATTCCAACCCTGTCGAAAGCATTCCAACCCTGTAGAAATCATTCCAACCCTGCAGAAAGCATTCCAGCCCTGTAGAAAGCATTCCAACCCTGTAGAAAGCATTCCAACCCTGTAGAAAGCATTCCAACCCTGTAGAAAGCATTCCAACTCTGTCGAAAGCATTCCAACCCTGTAGAAAGTATTCCAACCCTGTAGAAAGTATTCCTACACTGTACAAAGTTATTCCAACCCTGTACAAGGGTATTCCAACCCTGTCGAAAGCATTCCAACCCTGTAGAAATCATTCCAACCCTGCAGAAAGCATTCCAGCCCTGTAGAAAGCATTCCAACCCTGTAGAAAGCATTCCAACCCTGTCGAAAGCATTCCAACCCTGTAGAAAGCATTCCAACCCTGTAGAAAGTATTCCAACCCTGTAGAAAGTATTCCTACCCTGTACAAAATTATTCAAACTCTGTACAAAGGTATTCCAACTCTGTCGAAAGCATTCCAACCCTTTCGAAAGCATTCCAACTCTGTCGAAAGCATTCCAACCATGTCGAAAGCATTCCAACCCTGTAGAAAGCATTGCAACCCTGTACAAGGGTATTCCAACTCTGTAGAAAGCATTCCAACCCTGTACAAAGGTATTCCAAATCTGTCGAAACCATTCTAACCCTGTAGGAAGCGTTCCAACCCTGTAGAAAGCATTCCAACCCTGTCGAAAGCATTCCAACCCTGTAGAAAGCATTCCAACCCTGTAGAAAGTATTCCAACCCTGTAGAAAGTATTCCTTCCCTGTACAAAGTTATTCCAACTCTGTACAAAGGTATTCCAACTCTGTCGAAAGCATTCCAACCCTGTCGAAAGTATTCCAAACCTGTAGAAAGCATTCCAACCCTGTCGAAAGCATTCCAACCCTGTAGAAAGCATTCCAACCCTGTAGAAAGTATTCCAACCCTGTAGAAAGTATTCCTTCCCTGTACAAAGTTATTCCAACTCTGTACAAAGGTATTCCAACCCTGTAGAAAGCATTCCAACCCTGTAGAAAGTATTCCAACCCTGTAGAAAGTATTCCTTCCCTGTACAAAGTTATTCCAACTCTGTACAAAGGTATTCCAACTCTGTCGAAAGCATTCCAACCCTGTCGAAAGTATTCCAATCCTGTAGAAAGAATTCCTAACCTGTACAAAATTATTCCAACTCTGTACAAAGGTATTCCAACTCTTTCGAAAGCATTCCAACCCTGTCGAAAGCATTCCAACTCTGTCGAAAGCATTCCAACCATGTCGAAAGCATTCCAACCCTGTAGAAAGCATTCCAACCCTGTACAAGGGTATTCCAACTCTGTAGAAAGCATTCCAACCCTGTACAAAGGTATTCCAAATCTGTCGAAACCATTCTAACCCTCGAGGAAGCGTTCCAAACCTGTAGAAAGCACTCCAACTCTGTACATAACATTCTAACTCTGCACAAAGGTTTTCCAACCCTGCCGAAAAAATTCCAACCCTGTAGAAAGCATTCCAATCCTGTAGAAAGCATTCCAGCTCTGTAGAAAGCATTCCGACCCTGTACAAAGGTATTCCAACCTTGTACAAAGGTATTCCAACCCTGTACAAAGGTATTCCAACACTGTACAAAGGTATTCCAACCCTGTAGAAAGCATACCAACCCTGTAGAAAGCATTCCAACCCTGTAGAAAGCATTCCAACCCTGTACAAAGTTATTCCAACTCTGTCGAAAGAATTCCAACCCTGCCGAAAAAATTCCAACCCTGTAGAAAGCATTCCAACTCTGTACAAAGGTATTCCAACTCTGTACAAAGGTATTCCAACACTATCGAAAGAATTCCAACACTGTAGAAAGCATTCCAACTCTGTACAAAGTTATTCCAAACCTGTAGAAAGCATTCCAACCCTGTAGAAAGCATTCCCGCCGTGTAGAAAGAATTCCAACCCTGTACAAGGGTATTCCAACCCTGTCGAAAGCATTCCAACCCTGTAGAAATCATTCCAACCCTGCAGAAAGCATTCCAGCCCTGTAGAAAGCATTCCAACCCTGTAGAAAGCATTCCAACCCTGTCGAAAGCATTCCAACCCTGTAGAAAGCATTCCAACCCTGTAGAAAGTATTCCAACCCTGTAGAAAGTATTCCTACCCTGTACAAAATTATTCAAACTCTGTACAAAGGTATTCCAACTCTGTCGAAAGCATTCCAACCCTGTCGAAAGCATTCCAACTCTGTCGAAAGCATTCCAACCATGTCGAAAGCATTCCAACCCTGTAGAAAGCATTCCAACCCTGTACAAGGGTATTCCAACTCTGTAGAAAGCATTCCAACCCTGTACAAAGGTATTCCAAATCTGTCGAAACCATTCTAACCCTCGAGGAAGCGTTCCAACCCTGTAGAAAGCACTCCAACTCTGTACATAACATTCTAACTCTGCACAAAGGTTTTCCAACCCTGCCGAAAAAATTCCAACCCTGTAGAAAGCATTCCAATCCTGTAGAAAGCATTCCAGCTCTGTAGAAAGCATTCCGACCCTCTACAAAGGTATTCCAACCTTGTACAAAGGTATTCCAACCCTGTACAAAGGTATTCCAACACTGTACAAAGGTATTCCAACCCTGTAGAAAGCATACCAACCCTGTAGAAAGCATTCCAACCCTGTAGAAAGCATTCCAACCCTGTACAAAGTTATTCCAACTCTGTCGAAAGAATTCCAACCCTGCCGAAAAAATTCCAACCCTGTAGAAAGCATTCCAACTCTGTACAAAGGTATTCCAACTCTGTACAAAGGTATTCCAACACTATCGAAAGAATTCCAACACTGTAGAAAGCATTCCAACTCTGTACAAAGTTATTCCAAACCTGTAGAAAGCATTCCAACCCCGTAGAAAGCATTCCCGCCGTGTAGAAAGAATTCCAACCCTGTACAAGGGTATTCCAACCCTGTCGAAAGCATTCCAACCCTGTAGAAATCATTCCAACCCGGCAGAAAGCATTCCAGCCCTGTAGAAAGCATTCCAACACTGTAGAAAGCATTCCAACCCTGTAGAAAGCATTCGAACCCTGTAGAAAGCATTCCAACTCTGTCGAAAGCATTCCAACCCTGTAGAAAGTATTCCAACCCTGTAGAAAGTATTCCTACCCTGTACAAAGTTATTCCAACTCTGTACAAAGGTATTCCAACTCTGTCGAGAGCATTCCAACCCTGTCGAAAGCATTCCAACCCTGTAGAAAGCATTCCAACCCTCTAGAAATCATTCCAACCCTCTAGAAAGCATTCCAACCCTCTAGAAAGCATTCCAACCCTGTAGAAAGTATTCCGCCCCTGTAGAAAGTATTTCAACCCTGTAGAAAGTATTCCAACCCTGTAGAAAGTATTCCAACCCTGTAGAAAGTATTCCTACCCTGTACAAAGTTATTCCAACTCTGTACAAAGGTGTTCCAGCTCTGTCGAAAGCATTCCAACCCTGTCGAAAGAATTCCAACCCTCTAGGAAGCATTCCCACCCTGTAGAAAGCATTCCAACCCCGTACAAAACATTCCAATCCTGTAGAAAGTATTCCAACCCTGTAGAAAGCTTTGCAACACTGAACAAAGGTATTCCATCTCTGTCGAAAGCATTCCAACCCTGTAGAAAGCATTCCAACCCTGTACAAAGTTATTCCAACTCTGTACAAAGGTATTCCAACTCTGTCGAAACCATTCTAACCCTGTAGAAAGCATTCCAACCCTGTAGAAAGCAATCCAACCCTGTAGAAAGCATTCCAACCCTGTAGAAAGCATTCCAACCCTGTAGAAAGCATTCCAACCCTGTAGAAAGCATTCCAACCCTGCACAAAGGTATTCCAACTCTGTCGAAAGCGTTCCAACCCTGTCGAAAGCATTCCAACCCTGTAGAAAGCATTCCAACCCTGTAGAAAGCATTCTAACCCTGTAGAAAGCATTCCAACCCTGCACAAAGGTATTCCAACTCTGTCGAAAGCGTTCCAACCCTGTCGAAAGCTTTCCAACCCTGTAGAAAGCATTGCAACCCTGTTGAAAGCATTCCAACCCTGTAGAAAGCATTCCAACCCTGTAGAAAGCATTCCAACCCTGTAGAAAGCATTCCAACCCTGTCGAAAGCATTCCAACCCTGTAGAAAGCATTCCAACCCTGTAGAAAGTATTCCAACCCTGTAGAAAGTATTCCTTCCCTGTACAAAGTTATTCCAACTCTGTACAAAGGTATTCCAACTCTGTCGAAAGCATTCCAACCCTGTAGAAAGTATTCCTACCCTGCTCAAAATTATTCCAACTCTGTACAAAGGTATTCCAACTCTGTCGAAAGCATTCCAATCCTGTCGAAAGCATTCCAACTCTGTCGAAAGCATTCCAACCATGTCGAAAGCATTCCAACCCTGTAGAAAGCATTCCAACCCTGTACAAGGGTATTCCAACTCTGTAGAAAGCATTCCAACCCTGTACAAAGGTATTCCAAATCTGTCGAAACCATTCTAACCCTGTAGGAAGCGTTCCAACCCTGTAGAAAGCACTCCAACTCTGTACATAACATTCTAACTCTGCACAAAGGTATTCCAACCCTGCCGAAAAAATTCCAACCCTGTAGAAAGCATTCCAATCCTGTAGAAAGCATTCCAGCTCTGTAGAAAGCATTCCAACCCTGTACAAAGGTATTCCAACCTTGTACAAAGGTATTCCAACCCTGTACAAAGGTATTCCAACACTGTACAAAGGTATTTCAACCCTGTAGAAAGCATTCCAACCCTGTACAAGGGTATTCCAACTCTGTAGAAAGCATTCCAACCCTGTACAAAGGTATTCCAAATCTGTCGAAACCATTCTAACCCTGGAGGTAGCGTTCCCACCCTGTAGAAAGCACTCCAACTCTGTACATAACATTCTAACTCTGCACAAAGGTTTTCCAACCCTGCCGAAAAAATTCCAACCCTGTAGAAAGCATTCCAATCCTGTAGAAAGCATTCCAGCTCTGTAGAAAGCATTCCAACCCTGTACAAAGGTATTCCAACCTTGTACAAAGGTATTCCAACCCTGTACAAAGGTATTCCAACACTGTACAAAGGTATTCCAACCCTGTAGAAAGCATACCAACCCTGTACAAAGGTATTCCAACTCTGTCGAAAGCATTCCAATCCTGTCGAAAGCATTCCAACTCTGTCGAAAGCATTCCAACCATGTCGAAAGCATTCCAACCCTGTAGAAAGAATTCCAACCCTGTACAAGGGTATTCCAACTCTGTAGAAAGCATTCCAACCCTGTACAAAGGTATTCCAAATCTGTCGAAACCATTCTAACCCTGTAGGAAGCGTTCCAACCCTGTAGAAAGCACTCCAACTCAGTACATAACATTCTAACTCTGCACAAAGGTATTCCAACCCTGCCGAAAAAATTCCAACCCTGTAGAAAGCATTCCAATCCTGTAGAAAGCATTCCAGCTCTGTAGAAAGCATTCCAACCCTGTACAAAGGTATTCCAACCTTGTACAAAGGTATTCCAACCCTGTACAAAGGTATTCCAACACTGTACAAAGGTATTCCAACCCTGTAGAAAGCATTCCAACCCTGTACAAGGGTATTCCAACTCTGTAGAAAGCATTCCAACCCTGTACAAAGGTATTCCAAATCTGTCGAAACCATTCTAACCCTGGAGGTAGCGTTCCAACCCTGTAGAAAGCACTCCAACTCTGTACATAACATTCTAACTCTGCACAAAGGTTTTCCAACCCTGCCGAAAAAATTCCAACCCTGTAGAAAGCATTCCAATCCTGTAGAAAGCATTCCAGCTCTGTAGAAAGCATTCCAACCCTGTACAAAGGTATTCCAACCTTGTACAAAGGTATTCCAACCCTGTACAAAGGTATTCCAACACTGTACAAAGGTATTCCAACCCTGTAGAAAGCATACCAACCCTGTACAAAGCATTCCAACCCTGTAGAAAGCATTCCAACCCTGTACAAAGTTATTCCAACTCTGTCGAAAGAATTCCAACCCTGCCGAAAAAATTCCAACCCTGTAGAAAGCATTCCAACTCTGTACAAAGGTGTTCCAACTCTGCCGAAAGCATTCCAACCCTGTCGAAAGAATTCCAACCCTCTAGGAAGCATTCCCACCCTGTAGAAAGCATTCCAACCCCGTACAAAACATTCCAATCCTGTAGAAAGTATTCCAACCCTGTAGAAAGCTTTGCAACACTGAACAAAGATATTCCATCTCTGTCGAAAGCATTCCAACCCTGTAGTAAGCATTCCAACCCTGTACAAAGTTATTCCAACTCTGTACAAAGGTATTCCAACTCTGTCGAAACCATTCTAACCCTGTAGAAAGCATTCCAACCCTGTAGAAAGCAATCCAACCCTGTAGAAAGCATTCCAACCCTGTAGAAAGCATTCCAACCCTGTAGAAAGCATTCCAACCCTGTAGAAAGCATTCCAACCCTGCACAAAGGTATTCCAACTCTGTCGAAAGCGTTCCAACCCTGTCGAAAGCTTTCCAACCCTGTAGAAAGCATTGCAACCCTGATGAAAGCATTCCAACCCTGTAGAAAGCATTCCAACCCTGTAGAAAGCATTCCAACCCTGTAGAAAGCATTCCAACCCTGTCGAAAGCATTCCAACCCTGTAGAAAGCATTCCAACCCTGTAGAAAGTATTCCAACCCTGTAGAAAGTATTCCTTCCCTGTACAAAGTTATTCCAACTCTGTACAAAGGTATTCCAACTCTGTCGAAAGCATTCCAACCCTGTCGAAAGTATTCCAACCCTGTAGAAAGTATTCCTACCCTGTTCAAAATTATTCCAACTCTGTACAAAGGTATTCCAACTCTGTCGAAAGCATTCCAATCCTGTCGAAAGCATTCCAACTCTGTCGAAAGCATTCCAACCATGTCGAAAGCATTCCAACCCTGTAGAAAGCATTCCAACCCTGTACAAGGGTATTCCAACTCTGTAGAAAGCATTCCTTCCCTGTACAAAGGTATTCCAAATCTGTCGAAACCATTCTAACCCTGTAGGAAGCGTTCCAACCCTGTAGAAAGCACTCCAACTCTGTACATAACATTCTAACTCTGCACAAAGGTATTCCAACCCTGCCGAAAAAATTCCAACCCTGTAGAAAGCATTCCAATCCTGTAGAAAGCATTCCAGCTCTGTAGAAAGCATTCCAACCCTGTACAAAGGTATTCCAACCTTGTACAAAGGTATTCCAACCCTGTACAAAGGTATTCCAACACTGTACAAAGGTATTCCAACCCTGTAGAAAGCATACCAACCCTTTACAAAGCATTCCAACCCTGTAGAAAGCATTCCAACCCTGTACAAAGTTATTCCAACTCTGTACAAAGGTATTCCAACCCTGCCGAAAAAATTCCAACCCTGTAGAAAGCATTCCAACTCTGTACAAAGGTATTCCAACTCTGTACAAAGGTATTCCAGCACTATCGAAAGAATTCCAACTCTGTAGAAAGCATTCCTACCCTGTAGAAAGCATTGCAACCCTGTACAATGGTATTCCAACCCTGTAGAAAGCATTCCAACCCTGTACAAAGTTATTCCAACTCTGTCGAAAGAATTCCAACCCTGCCGAAAAAATTCCAACCCTGTAGAAAGCATTCCAACTCTGTACAAAGGTATTCCAACTCTGTACAAAGGTATTCCAGCACTATCGAAAGAATTCCAACACTGTAGAAAGCATTCCAACTCTGTACAAAGTTATTCCAAACCTGTAGAAAGCATTCCAACCCTGTAGAAAGCATTCCCGCCGTGTAGAAAGAATTCCACCCCTGTACAAGGGTATTCCAACCCTGTCGAAAGCATTCCAACCCTGTAGAAATCATTCCAACCCTGCAGAAAGCATTCCAGCCCTGTAGAAAGCATTCCAACCCTGTAGAAAGCATTCCAACCCTGTAGAAAGCATTCGAACCCTGTAGAAAGCATTCCAACTCTGTCGAAAGCGTTCCAACCCTGTAGAAAGTATTCCAACCCTGTAGAAAGTATTCCTACCCTGTACAAAGTTATTCCAACTCTGTACACAGGTATTCCAACTCTGTCGAAAGCATTCCAACCCTGTCGAAAGCATTCCAACCCTGTAGAAAGCATTCCAACCCTCTAGAAATCATTCCAACCCTCTAGAAAGCATTCCAACCCTCTAGAAAGCATTCCAACCCTGTAGAAAGTATTCCGCCCCTGTAGAAAGTATTTCAACCCTGTAGAAAGTATTCCAACCCTGTAGAAAGTATTCCAACCCTGTAGAAAGTATTCCTACCCTGTACAAAGTTATTCCAACTCTGTACAAAGGTGTTCCAACTCTGTCGAAAGCATTCCAACCCTGTCGAAAGAATTCGAACCCTCTAGGAAGCATTCCCACCCTGTAGAAAGCATTCCAACCCCGTACAAAACATTCCAATCCTGTAGAAAGTATTCCAACCCTGTAGAAAGCTTTGCAACACTGAACAAAGGTATTCCATCTCTGTCGCAAGCATTCCAACCCTGTAGAAAGCATTCCAACCCTGTACAAAGTTATTCCAACTCTGTACAAAGGTATTCCAACTCTGTCGAAACCATTCTAACCCTGTAGAAAGCATTCCAACCCTGTAGAAAGCAATCCAACCCTGTAGAAAGCATTCCAACCCTGTAGAAAGCATTCCAACCCTGTTGAAAGCATTCCAACCCTGTAGAAAGCATTCCAACCCTGTAGAAAGCATTCCAACCCTGTAGAAAGCATTCCACCCCTGTAAAAAGTATATCAACCCTGTAGAAAGTATTCCTACCCTGTACAAAGTTATTCCAACTCTGTACAAAGGTATTCCAACTCTGCCGAAAGCATTCCAACCCTGTCGAAAGCATTCCAACCCTGTCGAAAGCATTCCACCCCTGTAGAAAGTATTTCAACCCTGTAGAAAGTATTCCGACCCTGTACAAAGTTATTCCAACTCTGTACAAAAGTATTCCAACTCTGTCGAAAGCATTCCAACCCTGTCGAAAGCATTCCAACCCTGTCGAAAGCACTCCAACTCTGTCGAAAGCATTCCAAACCTCTAGAAAGCATTCCAACCCTCTAGAAAGCATTCCAACCCTGTAGAAAGTATTCCAACCCTGTAGAAAGTATTCCAACCCTGTAGAAAGCATTCCAACCCTGTAGAAAGCATTCCAACCCTGTAGAAAGCATTCCAACCCTGTAGAAAGCATTCCAACCCTGTACAAGGGTATTCCAACTCTGTAGAAAGTATTCCTACCCTGTACAAAGGTATTCCAAATCTGTCGAAACCATTCCAACCCTGTAGAAAGCGTTCCAACCCTGTAGAAAGCACTCCAACTCTGTACATAACATTCTAACTCTGTACAAAGGTATTCCAACCCTGCCGAAAAAATTCCAACCCTGTAGAAAGCATTCCAACCCTGTAGAAAGCATTCCAACCCTGTACAAGGGTATTCCAACTCTGTAGAAAGCATTCCAACTCTGTACAAAGTTATTCCAACTGTGTACAAAGGTATTCCAACACTATCGGAAGAATTCCAACACTGTACAAAGGTATTCCAACTCTTTCGGAAGCATTCCAACCCTGTAGAAAGCATTCCAACCCTGTAGAAAGCATTCCAACCCTGTAGAAAGCATTCCAACCCTGTAGAAAGCATTCCAACTCTGTACAAAGGTATTCCAACCCTGTAGAAAGCATTCCAACTCTGTACAAAGGTATTCCAACACTGTAGAAAGAATTCCAACCCTGTACATAACATTCTGACTCTGTACAAAGGTATTCCAACTCTGTCGAATGCATTCCAACACTCTAGAAAGCATTCCAACCCTGTAGAAAGTATTCCAACCCTGTACAAAGCTGTTCCAACCCTGTACAAAGGTATTCCAACTCTGTAGAAAGCATTCCAACCCTGTAGAAAGCATTCCAACCCTGTAGAAAGTATTCCAACCCCGTAGAAAGTATTCCAACCCTGTACAAAGCTGTTCCAACCCTGTACAAAGGTATTCCAACTCTGTAGAAAGCATTCCAACCCTGTAGAAAGCATTCCAACCCTCTAGAAAGCATTCCAACCCTCTAGAAAGCATTCCAACCCTCTAGAAAGCATTCCAACCCTGTCGAAAGCATTCCAACTCTGTACAAAGGTGTTCCAACTCTGTACAAAGGTATTCCAACTCTATCGAAAGCATTCCAACACTGTAGAAAGCATTCCAACTCTGTACAAAGGTATTCCAACACTGTAGAAAGCATTCCAACTCTGAAGGAAGTATTCCCACCCTGTACAAAGCTGTTCCAACCCTGTACAAAGCTGTTCCAACCATGTACAAAGCTGTTCCAACCCGGTACAAAGGTATTCCAACTCTGTCGAAAGCATTCCAACTCTGTACAAAGGTATTCCAACTCTGTCGGAAGCATTCCAACCCTGTCGAAAGCATTCCAACCCTGTCGAAAGCATTCCAACCATGTCGAAAGCATTCCAACCCTCTAGAAAGCATTCCAACCCTGTACAAAGCTGTTCCAACCCTGTACAAAGGTATTCCAACCCTGTAGAAAGCATTCCAACCCTGTAGAAAGCATTCCAACCCTGTAGAAAGCATTCCAACCCTGTAGAAAGCATGCCAACCCTGTAGAAAGCATTCCAACCCTGTAGAAAGCATTCCAACCCTGTAGAAAGCATTCCAACTCTGTACAAAGGTGTTCCAACTCTGTACAAATGTATTCCAACTCTATCGAAAGCATTCCAACACTGTAGAAAGCATTCCAACTCTGTAGAAAGTATTCCCACCCTGTACAAAGCTGTTCCAACCCTGTACAAAGCTGTTCCAACCCTGTAGAAAGCTGTACCAACCCGGTACAAAGGTATTCCAACTCTGTCGAAAGCATTCCAACTCTGTACAAAGGTATTCCAACACTGTCGGAAGCATTCCAACCCTGTCGAAAGCATTCCAACCCTGTCGAAAGCATTCCAACCATGTCGAAAGCATTCCAACCCTCTAGAAAGCATTCCAACCCTGTACAAAGCTGTTCCAACCCTGTACAAAGGTATACCAACCCTGTAGAAAGCATTCCAAAACTGTAGAAAGCATTCCCACCCTGTAGAAAGCATTCCAACCCTGTACAATGGTATTCCAACCCTGTCGAAAGCATTCCAACCCTGTCGAAAGCATTGCAACCCTGTACAATGGTATTCCAACCCTGTCGAAAGCATTCCAACCCTGTAGAAAGCATTCCAACCCTGTAGAAAGTATTCCAACCCTGTACAAAGCTGTTCCAACCCTGTACAAAGCTGTTCCAACCCTGTACAAAACTGTTCCAACCCTGTACAAAGGTATTCCAACTCTGTCGAAAGCATTCCAACTCTGTACAAAGGTATTCCAACTCTGTCGAAAGCATTCCAACCCTGTACAATGGTATTCCAACCCTGTCGAAAGCATTCCAACCCTGTAGAAATCATTCCAACCCTGTAGAAATCATTCCAACCCTGTAGAATGCATTCCAACCCTGTAGAAAGTATTCCAACCCTGTAGAAAGTATTCCTACCCTGTACAAAGTTATTCCAACTCTGTACAAAGGTATTCCAACTCTGTCGGAAGCATTCCAACCCTGTAGAAAGCATTCCAACCCTGTAGAAAGCATTCCAACCCTGTAGAAAGTATTCCAACCCTGTACAAAGCTGTTCCAACCCTGTACAAAGCTGTTCCAACCCTGTACAAAACTGTTCCAACCCTGTACAAAGGTATTCCAACTCTGTCGAAAGCATTCCAACTCTGTACAAAGGTATTCCAACTCTGTCGAAAGCATTTCAACCCTGTACAATGGTATTCCAACCCTGTCGAAAGCATTCCAACCCTGTAGAAATCATTCCAACCCTGTAGAAATCATTCCAACCCTGTAGAATGCATTCCAACCCTGTAGAGAGCATTCCAACCCTGTAGAAAGCATTCCAACCCTGTAGAAAGCATTCCAACTCTGTCGAAAGCATTCCAACCCTGTAGAAAGTATTCCAACCCTGTAGAAAGTATTCCTACCCTGTACAAAGTTATTCCAACTCTGTACAAAGGTATTCCAACTCTGTCGAAAGCATTCCAACCCTGTACAATGGTATTCCAACCCTGTCGAAAGCATTCCAACCCTGTAGAAATCATTCCAACCCTGTAGAAATCATTCCAACCCTGTAGAATGCATTCCAACCCTGTAGAGAGCATTCCAACCCTGTAGAAAGCATTCCAACCCTGTAGAAAGCATTCCAACTCTGTCGAAAGCATTCCAACCCTGTAGAAATCATTCCAACCCTGTAGAATGCATTCCAACCCTGTAGAGAGCATTCCAACCCTGTAGAAAGCATTCCAACCCTGTAGAAAGCATTCCAACTCTGTCGAAAGCATTCCAACCCTGTAGAAAGTATTCCAACCCTGTAGAAAGTATTCCTACCCTGTACAAAGTTATTCCAACTCTGTACAAAGGTATTCCAACTCTGTCGGAAGCATTCCAACCCTGTAGAAAGCATTCCAACCCTGTAGAAAGCATTCCAACCCTGTAGAAAGCATTCCAACCCTGTACAAAGGTATTCCAACTCTGACGAAAGCATTCCAACCCTGCCGAAGGTATTCCAACCCTGTAGAAAGTATTCCTACCCTGTACAAAGTTATTCCAACTCTGTACAAAGGTATTCCAACTCTGTCGAAAGCATTCCAACCCTGTACAATGGTATTCCAACCCTGTCGAAAGCATTCCAACCCTGTAGAAGTCATTCCAACCCTGTAGAAAGCATTCCAACCCTGTCGAAAGTATTCCAACCCTGTAGAAAGTATTCCTACCCTGTACAAAGTTATTCCAACTCTGTACAAAGGTATTCCAACTCTGTCGGAAGCATTCCAACCCTGTAGAAAGCATTCCAACTCTGTACAAAGTTTTTCCAACCCTGTAGAAAGCATTCCAACCCTGTAGAAAGCATTCCACCCCTGTAGAAAGTATTTCAACCCTGTAGAAGGTATTCCTACCCTGTACAAAGTTATTCCAACTCTGTACAAAGGTATTCCAACTCTGTCGAAAGCATTCCAACCCTGTAGAAATCATTCCAACCCTGTAGAAATCATTCCAACCCTGTAGAATGCATTCCAACCCTGTAGAGAGCATTCCAACCCTGTAGAAAGCATTCCAACCCTGTAGAAAGCATTCCAACTCTGTCGAAAGCATTCCAACCCTGTAGAAATCATTCCAACCCTGTAGAATGCATTCCAACCCTGTAGAGAGCATTCCAACCCTGTAGAAAGCATTCCAACCCTGTAGAAAGCATTCCAACTCTGTCGAAAGCATTCCAACCCTGTAGAAAGTATTCCAACCCTGTAGAAAGTATTCCTACCCTGTACAAAGTTATTCCAACTCTGTACAAAGGTATTCCAACTCTGTCGGAAGCATTCCAACCCTGTAGAAAGCATTCCAACCCTGTAGAAAGCATTCCAACCCTGTAGAAAGCATTCCAACCCTGTACAAAGGTATTCCAACTCTGACGAAAGCATTCCAACCCTGCCGAAGGTATTCCAACCCTGTAGAAAGTATTCCTACCCTGTACAAAGTTATTCCAACTCTGTACAAAGGTATTCCAACTCTGTCGAAAGCATTCCAACCCTGTACAATGGTATTCCAACCCTGTCGAAAGCATTCCAACCCTGTAGAAGTCATTCCAACCCTGTAGAAAGCATTCCAACCCTGTCGAAAGTATTCCAACCCTGTAGAAAGTATTCCTACCCTGTACAAAGTTATTCCAACTCTGTACAAAGGTATTCCAACTCTGTCGGAAGCATTCCAACCCTGTAGAAAGCATTCCAACTCTGTACAAAGTTTTTCCAACCCTGTAGAAAGCATTCCAACCCTGTAGAAAGCATTCCACCCCTGTAGAAAGTATTTCAACCCTGTAGAAGGTATTCCTACCCTGTACAAAGTTATTCCAACTCTGTACAAAGGTATTCCAACTCTGTCGAAAGCATTCCAACCCTGTCGAAAGCATTCCAACCCTGTCGAAAGTATTCCAACCCTGTAGAAAGTATTCCTACCCTGTACAAAGTTATTCCAACTCTGTACAAGGGTATTCCAACTCTGTAGAAAGCATTCCCACCCTGTCGAAAGCATTCCAACCCTCTAGAAAGCATTCCAACCCTGTAGAAAGTATTCCAACCCCGTACAAAGCTGTTCCAACCCTGTACAAAGGTATTCCAACTCTGTAGAAAGCATTCCAACCCTGTAGGTAGCATTCCTACCCTCTAGAAAGCATTCCAACCCTGTAGAAAGCATTCCAACCCTGTAGAAAGCATTCCAACTCTGTACAAAGCTGTTCCAACCCTGTACAAAGGTATTCCAACTCTGTAGAAAGCATTCCAACCCTGTAGATAGCATTACTACCCTCTAGAAAGCATTCCAACCCTGTAGAAAGCATTCCAACCCTGTAGAAAGCATTCCAACTCTGTACAAAGGTATTCCAACACTGTAGAAAGCATTCCAACTCTGTACAAAGGTATTCCAACTCTGTAGAAAGAATTCCAACCCTGTACATAACATTCTGACTCTGTACAAAGGTATTCCAACTCTGTCGAATGCATTCCAACCCTCTAGAAAGCATTCCAACCCTGTCGAAAGCATTCCAACTCTGTACAAAGGTGTTCCAACTCTGTACAAAGGTATTCCAACTCTATCGAAAGCATTCCAACACTGTAGAAAGCATTCCAACTCTGTACAAAGGTATTCCAACACTGTAGAAAGCATTCCAACTCTGAAGGAAGTATTCCCACCCTGTACAAAGCTGTTCCAACCCTGTACAAAGCTGTTCCAACCATGTACAAAGCTGTTCCAACCCGGTACAAAGGTATTCCAACTCTGTCGAAAGCATTCCAACTCTGTACAAAGGTATTCCAACTCTGTCGGAAGCATTCCAACCCTGTCGAAAGCATTCCAACCCTGTCGAAAGCATTCCAACCATGTCGAAAGCATTCCAACCCTCTAGAAAGCATTCCAACCCTGTACAAAGCTGTTCCAACCCTGTACAAAGGTATTCCAACCCTGTAGAAAGCATTCCAACCCTGTAGAAAGCATTCCAACCCTGTAGAAAGCATTCCAACCCTGTAGAAAGCATTCCAACCCTGTAGAAAGCATTCCAACCCTGTAGAAAGCATTCCAACCCTGTAGAAAGCATTCCAACTCTGTACAAAGGTGTTCCAACTCTGTACAAATGTATTCCAACTCTATCGAAAGCATTCCAACACTGTAGAAAGCATTCCAACTCTGTAGAAAGTATTCCCACCCTGTACAAAGCTGTTCCAACCCTGTACAAAGCTGTTCCAACCCTGTAGAAAGCTGTTCCAACCCGGTACAAAGGTATTCCAACTCTGTCGAAAGCATTCCAACTCTGTACAAAGGTATTCCAACACTGTCGGAAGCATTCCAACCCTGTCGAAAGCATTCCAACCCTGTCGAAAGCATTCCAACCATGTCGAAAGCATTCCAACCCTCTAGAAAGCATTCCAACCCTGTAAAAAGCTGTTCCAACCCTGTACAAAGGTATACCAACCCTGTAGAAAGCATTCCAAAACTGTAGAAAGCATTCCCACCCTGTAGAAAGCATTCCAACCCTGTACAATGGTATTCCAACCCTGTCGAAAGCATTCCAACCCTGTCGAAAGCATTCCAACCCTGTAGAAAGCATTCCAACCCTGTAGAAAGCATTCCAACCCTGTAGAAAGCATTCCAACCCTGTAGAAAGTATTCCAACCCTGTAGAAAGTATTCCTACCCTGTACAAAGTTATTCCAACTCTGTACAAAGGTATTCCAACTCTGTCGGAAGCATTCCAACCCTGTAGAAAGCATTCCAACCCTGTAGAAAGCATTCCAACCCTGTACAAAGGTATTCCAACTCTGTCGAAAGCATTCCAACCCTGCCGAAAAAATTCCAACCCTGTAGAAAGCATTCCAACTCTGTACAAAGGTATTCCAAATCTGTACAAAGGTATTCCAAATCTATCGAAAGAATTCCAACACTGTAGAAAGCATTCCAACTCTGTACAAAGTTTTTCCAACCTTGTAGAAAGCATTCCAACCCTGTAGAAAGCATTCCAACCCTGTCGAAAGCATTCCAACCCTGTAGAAAGCATTCCAACCCTGTAGAAAGCATTCCAACCCTGTAGAAAGCATTCCAACCCTGTAGAAAGTATTCCAACCCTGTAGAAAGTATTCCTACCCTGTACAAAGTTATTCCAACTCTGTACAAAGGTATTCCAACACTGTCGGAAACATTCCAACCCTGTAGAAAGCATTCCAACCCTGTAGAAAGCATTCCAACCCTGTACAAAGGTATTCCAACTCTGTCGAAAGCATTCCAACCCTGCCGAAAAAATTCCAACCCTGTAGAAAGCATTCCAACTCTGTAGAAAGGTATTCCAAATCTGTACAAAGGTATTCCAAATCTATCGAAAGAATTCCAACACTGTAGAAAGCATTCCAACTCTGTACAAAGTTTTTCCAACCTTGTAGAAAGCATTCCAACCCTGTAGAAAGCATTCCCACCCTGTAGAAAGCATTCCAACCCTGTACAATGGTATTCCAACCCTGTCGAAAGCATTCCAACCCTGTAGAAATCATTCCAACCCTGTAGAAAGCATTCCAACCCTGTACAATGGTATTCCAACTCTGTACAAAGGTATTCCAACTCTGTCGGAAGCATTCCAATCCTGTAGAAAGCATTCCAACCCTGTTGAAAGCATTCCAACCCTGTAGAAAGCATTCCAACCCTGTAGAAAGCATTCCAACCCTGTAGAAAGCATTCCAACCCTGTACAAAGCTGTTCCAACCCTGTACAAAGGTATTCCAACTCTGTCGAAAGCATTCCAACTCTGTACAAAGGTATTCCAAATCTGTACAAAGGTATTCCAAATCTATCGAAAGAATTCCGACACTGTAGAAAGCATTCCAACTCTGTACAAAGTTTTTCCAACCTTGTAGAAAGCATTCCAACCCTGTAGAAAGCATTCCAACCCTGTACAAGGGTATTCCAACCCTGTCGAAAGCATTCCACACCTGTAGAAAGTATTTCAACCCTGTAGAAAGTATTCCTACCCTGTACAAAGTTATTCCAACTCTGTACAAAGGTATTCCAACTCTGTCGAAAGCATTCCAACTCTGTACAAAGGTATTCCAACTCTGTCGAAAGCATTCCAACCCTGTACAATGGTATTCCAACCCTGTCGAAAGCAATCCAACCCTGTAGAAGTCATTCCAACCCTGTAGAAAGCATTCCAACCCTGTCGAAAGTATTCCAACCCTGTAGAAAGTATTCCTACCCTGTACAAAGTTATTCCAACTCTGTACAAAGGTATTCCAACTCTGTCGGAAGCATTCCAACCCTGTAGAAAGCATTCCAACCCTGTAGAAAGCATTCCAACTCTGTACAAAGTTTTTCCAACCCTGTAGAAAGCATTCGAACCCTGTAGAAAGCATTCCACCCCTGTAGAAAGTATTTCAACCCTGTAGAAAGTATTCCTACCCTGTACAAGGTTATTCCAACTCTGTACAAAGGTATTCCAACTCTGTCGGAAACATTCCAACCCTGTAGAAAGCATTCCAACCCTGTAGAAAGCATTCCAACCCTGTACAAAGGTATTCCAACTCTGTCGAAAGCATTCCAACCCTGCCGAAAAAATTCCAACCCTGTAGAAAGCATTCCAACTCTGTACAAAGGTATTCCAAATCTGTACAAAGGTATTCCAAATCTATCGAAAGAATTCCAACACTGTAGAAAGCATTCCAACTCTGTACAAAGTTTTTCCAACCTTGTAGAAAGCATTCCAACCCTGTAGAAAGCATTCCCACCCTGTAGAAAGCATTCCAACCCTGTACAATGGTATTCCAACCCTGTCGAAAGCATTCCAACCCTGTAGAAATCATTCCAACCCTGTAGAAAGCATTCCAACCCTGTACAATGGTATTCCAACTCTGTACAAAGGTATTCCAACTCTGTCGGAAGCATTCCAATCCTGTAGAAAGCATTCCAACCCTGTTGAAAGCATTCCAACCCTGTAGAAAGCATTCCAACCCTGTAGAAAGCATTCCAACCCTGTAGAAAGCATTCCAACCCTGTACAAAGCTGTTCCAACCCTGTACAAAGGTATTCCAACTCTGTCGAAAGCATTCCAACTCTGTACAAAGGTATTCCAAATCTGTACAAAGGTATTCCAAATCTATCGAAAGAATTCCGACACTGTAGAAAGCATTCCAACTCTGTACAAAGTTTTTCCAACCTTGTAGAAAGCATTCCAACCCTGTAGAAAGCATTCCAACCCTGTACAAGGGTATTCCAACCCTGTCGAAAGCATTCCACACCTGTAAAAAGTATTTCAACCCTGTAGAAAGTATTCCTACCCTGTACAAAGTTATTCCAACTCTGTACAAAGGTATTCCAACTCTGTCGAAAGCATTCCAACTCTGTACAAAGGTACTCCAACTCTGTCGAAAGCATTCCAACCCTGTACAATGGTATTCCAACCCTGTCGAAAGCATTCCAACCCTGTAGAAGTCATTCCAACCCTGTAGAAAGCATTCCAACCCTGTCGAAAGTATTCCAACCCTGTAGAAAGTATTCCTACCCTGTACAAAGTTATTCCAACTCTGTACAAAGGTATTCCAACTCTGTCGGAAGCATTCCAACCCTGTAGAAAGCATTCCAACCCTGTAGAAAGCATTCCAACTCTGTACAAAGTTTTTCCAACCCTGTAGAAAGCATTCGAACCCTGTAGAAAGCATTCCAACCCTGTAGAAAGCATTCCAACTCTGTACAAAGTTTTTCCAACCCTGTAGAAAGCATTCGAACCCTGTAGAAAGCATTCCAACCCTGTCGAAAGCATTCCCACCCTGTAGAAAGCATTCCAACCCTGTACAATGGTATTCCAACCCTGTCGAAAGCATTCCAACCCTGTAGAAATCATTCCAACCCTGTAGAAAGCATTCCAACCCTGTACAATGGTATTCCAACTCTGTACAAAGGTATTCCAACTCTGTCGGAAGCATTCCAATCCTGTAGAAAGCATTCCAACCCTGTTGAAAGCATTCCAACCCTGTAGAAAGCATTCCAACCCTGTAGAAAGCATTCCAACCCTGTAGAAAGCATTCCAACCCTGTACAAAGCTGTTCCAACCCTGTACAAAGGTATTCCAACTCTGTCGAAAGCATTCCAACTCTGTACAAAGGTATTCCAAATCTGTACAAAGGTATTCCAAATCTATCGAAAGAATTCCGACACTGTAGAAAGCATTCCAACTCTGTACAAAGTTTTTCCAACCTTGTAGAAAGCATTCCAACCCTGTAGAAAGCATTCCAACCCTGTACAAGGGTATTCCAACCCTGTCGAAAGCATTCCACACCTGTAAAAAGTATTTCAACCCTGTAGAAAGTATTGCTACCCTGTACAAAGTTATTCCAACTCTGTACAAAGGTATTCCAACTCTGTCGAAAGCATTCCAACTCTGTACAAAGGTATTCCAACTCTGTCGAAAGCATTCCAACCCTGTACAATGGTATTCCAACCCTGTCGAAAGCATTCCAACCCTGTAGAAGTCATTCCAACCCTGTAGAAAGCATTCCAACCCTGTCGAAAGTATTCCAACCCTGTAGAAAGTATTCCTACCCTGTACAAAGTTATTCCAACTCTGTACAAAGGTATTCCAACTCTGTCGGAAGCATTCCAACCCTGTAGAAAGCATTCCAACCCTGTAGAAAGCATTCCAACTCTGTACAAAGTTTTTCCAACCCTGTAGAAAGCATTCGAACCCTGTAGAAAGCATTCCAACCCTGTCGAAAGCATTCCAACCCTGTAGAAATCATTCCAACCCTGTAGAAAGCATTCCAACCCTGTACAATGGTATTCCAACTCTGTACAAAGGTATTCCAACTCTGTCGGAAACATTCCAACCCTGTAGAAAGCATTCCAACCCTGTAGAAAGCATTCCAACCCTGTACAAAGGTATTCCAACTCTGTCGAAAGCATTCCAACCCTGCCGAAAAAATTCCAACCCTGTAGAAAGCATTCCAACTCTGTACAAAGGTATTCCAAATCTGTACAAAGGTATTCCAAATCTATCGAAAGAATTCCAACACTGTAGAAAGCATTCCAACTCTGTACAAAGTTTTTCCAACCCTGTAGAAAGCATTCGAACCCTGTAGAAAGCATTCCACCCCTGTAGAAAGTATTTCAACCCTGTAGAAAGTATTCCTACCCTGTACAAAGTTATTCCAACTCTGTACAAAGGTATTCCAACTCTGGCGAAAGCATTCCAACCCTGTCGAAAGCATTCCAACCCTGTCGAAAGTATTCCAACCCTGTAGAAAGTATTCCTACCCTGTACAAAGTTATTCCAACCCTGTACAAAGCTGTTCCAACCCTGTACAAAGGTATTCCAACTCTGTAGAAAGCATTCCAACCCTGTAGAAAGTATTCCAACCCTGTACAAAGCTGTTCCAACCCTGTACAAAGGTATTCCAACTCTGTAGAAAGCATTCCAACCCTGTAGATAGCATTCCTACCCTCTAGAAAGCATTCCAACCCTGTAGAAAGCATTCCCACCCTGTAGAAAGCATTCCAACTCTGTACAAAGGTATTCCAACACTGTAGAAAGCATTCCAACTCTGTACAAAGGTATTCCAACTCTGTAGAAAGAATTCCAACCCTGTACATAACATTCTGACTCTGTACAAAGGTATTCCAACTCTGTCGAATGCATTCCAACCCTCTAGAAAGCATTCCAACCCTGTAGAAAGTATTCCAACCCTGTACAAAGCTGTTCCAACCCTGCACAAAGGTATTCCAACTCTGTAGAAAGCATTCCAACCCTGTAGAAAGCATTCCAACCCTGTAGAAAGCATTCCACCCCTGTAGAAAGTATTTCAACCCTGTAGAAAGTATTCCTACCCTGTACAAAGTTATTCCAACTCTGTACAAAGGTATTCCAACTCTGTAGAAAGAATTCCAACCCTGTACATAACATTCTGACTCTGTACAAAGGTATTCCAACTCTGTCGAATGCATTCCAACCCTCTAGAAAGCATTCCAACCCTGTAGAAAGCTTTCCAACCCTGTAGAAAGCATTCCAACCCTGTAGAAAGCATTCCAACCCTGTAGAAAGCATTCCAACCCTGTAGAAAGGTATTCCAACACTGTAGAAAGCATTCCAACTCTGTACAAAGGTATTCCAACTCTGTAGAAAGAATTCCAACACTGTACATAACATTCTGACTCTGCACAAAGGTGTTCCAACCCAGTAGAAAGCATTCCAACTCTATACAAAGGTATTCCAACTCTGTCGATAGCATTCCAACCCTGTGGAAAGCATTCCAACTCTGTACAAAGGTATTCCAACTCTGTAGAAAGCATTCCAACTCTGTACAAAGGTGTTCCAACTCTGTACAAAGGTATTCCAATTCTGTAGAAAGAATTCCTACCCTGTACATAACATTCTGACTCTGTACAAAGGTATTACAACTCTGTCGAAAGCATTCCAACTCTGTACAAAGGTATTCCAACTCTGTAGAAAGTATTCCTACCCTGTACAAAGTTATTCCAACTCTGTACAAAGGTATTCCAACTCTGTCGGAAGCATTCCAACCCTGTAGAAAGCATTCCAACCCTGTAGAAAGCATTCCAACTCTGTACAAAGGTATTCCAACACTGTAGAAAGCATTCCAACTCTGTACAAAGGTATTCCAACTCTGTAGAAAGAATTCCAACACTGTACATAACATTCTGACTCTGCACAAAGGTGTTCCAACCCAGTAGAAAGCATTCCAACTCTATACAAAGGTATTCCAACTCTGTCGAAAGCATTCCAACCCTGTGGAAAGCATTCCAACTCTGTACAAAGGTATTCCAACTCTGTAGAAAGTATTCCTACCCTGTACAAAGTTATTCCAACTCTGTACAAAGGTATTCCAACTCTGTCGGAAGCATTCCAACCCTGTAGAAAGCATTCCAACCCTGTAGAAAGCAGTCCAACCCTGTACAAAGGTATTCCAACTCTGTCGAAAGCACTCCAACCCTGCCGAAAAAATTCCAACCCTGTAGAAAGCATTCCAACTCTGTACAAAGTTTTTCCAACCTTGTAGAAAGCATTCCAATCCTGTAGAAAGCATTCCCACCCTGTAGAAAGCATTCCAACCCTGTACAATGGTATTCCAACCCTGTCGAAAGCATTCCAACCCTGTAGAAATCATTCCAACCCTGTAGAAAGCATTCCAACCCTGTACAATGGTATTCCAACTCTGTACAAAGGTATTCCAACTCTGTCGGAAGCATTCCAACCCTGTCGAAAGTATTCCAACCCTGTAGAAAGCATTCCAACCCTGTACAATGGTATTCCAACCCTGTCGAAAGCATTCCAACCCTGTAGAAAGTATTCCAACCCTGTACAAAGCTGTTCCAACCCTGTACAAAGGTATTCCAACTCTGTAGAAAGCATTCCAACCCTGTAGAAAGCATTCCAACTCTGTACAATGGTATTCCAACTCTGTCGAAAGCATTCCCACCCTGTCGAAAGCATTCCAACCCTGTCGAAAGCATTCCAACGCTGTAAAAAGCAGTTCCAACCCTGTACGAAGGTATTCCAACTCTGTACAAAGGTATTCCAAATCTGTAGAAAGAATTCCAACCCTGTACATAACATTCTGACTCTGTACAAAGGTATTCCAACTCTGTAGAAAGCATTCCAACCCTGTAGATAGCATTCCTACCCTCTAGAAAGCATTCCAACCCTGTAGAAAGCATTCCAACCCTGTAGAAAGCATTCCAACTCTGTACAAAGGTATTCCAACACTGTAGAAAGCATTCCAACTCTGTACAAAGGTATTCCAACTCTGTAGAAAGAATTCCAACCCTGTACATAACATTCTGACTCTGTACAAAGGTATTCCAACTCTGTCGAATGCATTCCAACCCTCTAGAAAGCATTCCAACCCTGTAGAAAGTATTCCAACCCTGTACAAAGCTGTTCCAACCCTGTACAAAGGTATTCCAACTCTGAAGAAAGCATTCCAACCCTGTAGAAAGCATTCCAACCCTGTAGAAAGCATTCCAACCCTGTAGAAAGCATTCCACCCCTGTAGAAAGTATTTCAACCCTGTAGAAAGTATTCCTACCCTGTACAAAGTTATTCCAACTCTGTACAAAGGTATTCCAACTCTGTAGAAAGAATTCCAACCCTGTACATAACATTCTGACTCTGTACAAAGGTATTCCAACTCTGTCGAATGCATTCCAACCCTCTAGAAAGCATTCCAACCCTGTAGAAAGTATTCCAACCCTGTACAAAGCTGTTCCAACCCTGTACAAAGGTATTCCAACTCTGTAGAAAGCATTCCAACCCTGTAGAAAGCATTCCAACCCTCTAGAAAGCATTCCAACCCTCTAGAAAGCATTCCAACCTTCTAGAAAGCATTCCAACCCTCTAGAAAGCATTCCAACCCTGTAGAAAGCTTTCCAACCCTGTAGAAAGCATTCCAACCCTGTAGAAAGCATTCCAACCCTGTAGAAAGCATTCCAACCCTGTAGAAAGGTATTCCAACACTGTAGAAAGCATTCCAACTCTGTACAAAGGTATTCCAACTCTGTAGAAAGAATTCCAACACTGTACATAACATTCTGACTCTGCACAAAGGTGTTCCAACCCAGTAGAAAGCATTCCAACTCTATACAAAGGTATTCCAACTCTGTCGATAGCATTCCAACCCTGTGGAAAGCATTCCAACTCTGTACAAAGGTATTCCAACTCTGTAGAAAGCATTCCAACTCTGTACAAAGGTGTTCCAACTCTGTACAAAGGTATTCCAATTCTGTAGAAAGAATTCCTACCCTGTACATAACATTCTGACTCTGTACAAAGGTATTACAACTCTGTCGAAAGCATTCCAACTCTGTACAAAGGTATTCCAACTCTGTAGAAAGTATTCCTACCCTGTACAAAGTTATTCCAACTCTGTACAAAGGTATTCCAACTCTGTCGGAAGCATTCCAACCCTGTAGAAAGCATTCCAACCCTGTAGAAAGCATTCCAACTCTGTACAAAGGTATTCCAACACTGTAGAAAGCATTCCAACTCTGTACAAAGGTATTCCAACTCTGTAGAAAGAATTCCAACACTGTACATAACATTCTGACTCTGCACAAAGGTGTTCCAACCCAGTAGAAAGCATTCCAACTCTATACAAAGGTATTCCAACTCTGTCGAAAGCATTCCAACCCTGTGGAAAGCATTCCAACTCTGTACAAAGGTATTCCAACTCTGTAGAAAGTATTCCTACCCTGTACAAAGTTATTCCAACTCTGTACAAAGGTATTCCAACTCTGTCGGAAGCATTCCAACCCTGTAGAAAGCATTCCAACCCTGTAGAAAGCAGTCCAACCCTGTACAAAGGTATTCCAACTCTGTCGAAAGCACTCCAACCCTGCCGAAAAAATTCCAACCCTGTAGAAAGCATTCCAACTCTGTACAAAGTTTTTCCAACCTTGTAGAAAGCATTCCAATCCTGTAGAAAGCATTCCCACCCTGTAGAAAGCATTCCAACCCTGTACAATGGTATTCCAACCCTGTCGAAAGCATTCCAACCCTGTAGAAATCATTCCAACCCTGTAGAAAGCATTCCAACCCTGTACAATGGTATTCCAACTCTGTACAAAGGTATTCCAACTCTGTCGGAAGCATTCCAACCCTGTAGAAATCATTCCAACCCTGTAGAAAGCATTCCAACCCTGTACAATGGTATTCCAACCCTGTCGAAAGCATTCCAACCCTGTAGAAAGTATTCCAACCCTGTACAAAGCTGTTCCAACCCTGTACAAAGCTGTTCCAACCCTGTACAAAGCTGTTCCAACCCTGTACAAAGGTATTCCAACTCTGTCGAAAGCATTCCAACTCTGTACAAAGGTATTCCAACTCTGTCGAAAGCATTCCAACCCTGTACAATGGTATTCCAACCCTGTCGAAAGCATTCCAACCCTGTAGAAATCATTCCAACCCTGTAGAAAGCATTCCAACCCTGTAGAAAGCATTCCAACCCTGTAGAAAGCAGTCCAACCCTGTACAAAGGTATTCCAACTCTGTCGAAAGCACTCCAACCCTGCCGAAAAAATTCCAACCCTGTAGAAAGCATTCCAACTCTGTACAAAGTTTTTCCAACCTTGTAGAAAGCATTCCAATCCTGTAGAAAGCATTCCCACCCTGTAGAAAGCATTCCAACCCTGTACAATGGTATTCCAACCCTGTCGAAAGCATTCCAACCCTGTAGAAATCATTCCAACCCTGTAGAAAGCATTCCAACCCTGTACAATGGTATTCCAACTCTGTACAAAGGTATTCCAACTCTGTCGGAAGCATTCCAACCCTGTAGAAATCATTCCAACCCTGTAGAAAGCATTCCAACCCTGTACAATGGTATTCCAACCCTGTCGAAAGCATTCCAACCCTGTAGAAAGTATTCCAACCCTGTACAAAGCTGTTCCAACCCTGTACAAAGCTGTTCCAACCCTGTACAAAGCTGTTCCAACCCTGTACAAAGGTATTCCAACTCTGTCGAAAGCATTCCAACTCTGTACAAAGGTATTCCAACTCTGTCGAAAGCATTCCAACCCTGTACAATGGTATTCCAACCCTGTCGAAAGCATTCCAACCCTGTAGAAATCATTCCAACCCTGTAGAAAGCATTCCAACCCTGTAGAAAGCATTCCAACCCTGTAGAAAGCATTCCAACCCTGTAGAAAGCATTCCAACTCTGTCGAAAGCATACCAACCCTGTAGAAAGTATTCCAACCCTGTAGAAAGTATTCCTACCCTGTACAAAGTTATTCCAACTCTGTACAAAGGTATTCCAACTCTGTCGGAAGCATTCCAACCCTCTAGAAAGCATTCCAACCCTGTAGAAAGCATTCCAACTCTGTACAAAGTTTTTCCAACCCTGTAGAAAGCATTCCAACCCTGTAGAAAGCATTCCACCCCTGTAGAAAGTATTTCAACCCTGTAGAAAGTATTCCTACCCTGTACAAAGTTATTCCAACTCTGTCGAAAGCATTCCAACCCTGTAGAAATCATTCCAACCCTGTAGAAAGCATTCCAACCCTGTAGAAAGCATTCCAACCCTGTAGAAAGCATTCCAACCCTGTAGAAAGCATTCCAACTCTGTCGAAAGCATACCAACCCTGTAGAAAGTATTCCAACCCTGTAGAAAGTATTCCTACCCTGTACAAAGTTATTCCAACTCTGTACAAAGGTATTCCAACTCTGTCGGAAGCATTCCAACCCTCTAGAAAGCATTCCAACCCTGTAGAAAGCATTCCAACTCTGTACAAAGTTTTCCAACCCTGTAGAAAGCATTCCAACCCTGTAGAAAGCATTCCACCCCTGTAGAAAGTATTTCAACCCTGTAGAAAGTATTCCTATCCTGTACAAAGTTATTCCAACTCTGTACAAAGGTATTCCAACTCTGTCGAAAGCATTCCAACCCTGTCGAAAGCATTCCAACCCTGTCGAAAGTATTCCAACCCTGTAGAAAGTATTCCTACCCTGTACAAAGTTATTCCAACCCTGTACAAAGCTGTTCCAACCCTGTACAAAGGTATTCCAACTCTGTAGAAAGCATTCCAACCCTGTAGAAAGCATTCCAACTCTGTACAATGGTATTCCAACTCTGTCGAAAGCATTCCCACCCTGTCGAAAGCATTCCAACCCTGTCGAAAGCATTCCAACGCTGTAAAAAGCAGTTCCAACCCTGTACGAAGGTATTCCAACTCTGTACAAAGGTATTCCAAATCTGTAGAAAGAATTCCAACCCTGTACATAACATTCTGACTCTGTACAAAGGTATTCCAACTCTGTAGAAAGCATTCCAACCCTGTAGATAGCATTCCTACCCTCTAGAAAGCATTCCAACCCTGTAGAAAGCATTCCAACCCTGTAGAAAGCATTCCAACTCTGTACAAAGGTATTCCAACACTGTAGAAAGCATTCCAACTCTGTACAAAGGTATTCCAACTCTGTAGAAAGAATTCCAACCCTGTACATAACATTCTGACTCTGTACAAAGGTATTCCAACTCTGTCGAATGCATTCCAACCCTCTAGAAAGCATTCCAACCCTGTAGAAAGTATTCCAACCCTGTACAAAGCTGTTCCAACCCTGTACAAAGGTATTCCAACTCTGAAGAAAGCATTCCAACCCTGTAGAAAGCATTCCAACCCTGTAGAAAGCATTCCAACCCTGTAGAAAGCATTCCACCCCTGTAGAAAGCATTCCAACCCTGTAGAAAGCATTCCAACTCTGTACAAAGGTATTCCAACACTGTAGAAAGCATTCCAACTCTGTACAAAGGTATTCCAACTCTGTAGAAAGAATTCCAACCCTGTACATAACATTCTGACTCTGTACAAAGGTATTCCAACTCTGTCGAATGCATTCCAACCCTCTAGAAAGCATTCCAACCCTGTAGAAAGTATTCCAACCCTGTACAAAGCTGTTCCAACCCTGTACAAAGGTATTCCAACTCTGTAGAAAGCATTCCAACCCTGTAGAAAGCATTCCAACCCTCTAGAAAGCATTCCAACCCTCTAGAAAGCATTCCAACCTTCTAGAAAGCATTCCAACCCTGTAGAAAGTTTTCCCACCCTGTACAAAGCTGCTCCAACCCTGTACAAAGGTATTCCAACTCTGTCGAAAGCATTCCAACCCTGTAGAAAGCATTCCAACTCTGTACAAAGGTATTCCAACTCTGTAGAAAGAATTCCTACACTGTACATAACATTCTGTCTCTGTACAAAGGTATTCCAACCCTGTAGAAAGCATTCCAACTCTGTACAATGGTATTCCAACTCTGTCGAAAGCATTCACACCCTGTCGAAAGCATTCCAACCCTGTCGAAAGCATTCCAACGCTGTAAAAAGCAGTTCCAACCCTGTACGAAGGTATTCCAACTCTGTACAAAGGTATTCCAAATCTGTAGAAAGACTTCCAACCCTGTACATAACATTCTGACTCTGTACAAAGGTATTCCAACTCTGTCGAAAGCATTCCAACTCTGTACAAAGGTTTTCCAAACCTGTAGAAAGCATTCCAACCCTGTAGAAAGCATTCCAACCCTGTAGATAGCATTCCTACCCTCTAGAAAGCATTCCAACCCTCTAGAAAGCATTCCAACCATCTAGAAAGCATTCCAACCCTGTAGAAAGGATTCCAACCCTGTAGATAGCATTCCTACCCTCTAGAAAGCATTCCAACCCTCTAGAAAGCATTCCAACCATCTAGAAAGCATTCCAACCCTGTAGAAAGCATTCCAACCCTGTAGAAAGCATTCCAACCCTGTAGAAAGCTTTCCAACCCTGTAGAAAGCATTCCAACCCTGTAGAAAGCATTCCAACCCTGTAGAAAGCATTCCAACCCTGTAGAAAGGTATTCCAACACTGTAGAAAGCATTCCAACTCTGTACAAAGGTATTCCAACTCTGTAGAAAGAATTCCAACACTGTACATAACATTCTGACTCTGCACAAAGGTGTTCCAACCCAGTAGAAAGCATTCCAACTCTATACAAAGGTATTCCAACTCTGTCGATAGCATTCCAACCCTGTGGAAAGCATTCCAACTCTGTACAAAGGTATTCCAACTCTGTAGAAAGCATTCCAACTCTGTACAAAGGTGTTCCAACTCTGTACAAAGGTATTCCAATTCTGTAGAAAGAATTCCTACCCTGTACATAACATTCTGACTCTGTACAAAGGTATTACAACTCTGTCGAAAGCATTCCAACTCTGTACAAAGGTATTCCAACTCTGTAGAAAGTATTCCTACCCTGTACAAAGTTATTCCAACTCTGTACAAAGGTATTCCAACTCTGTCGGAAGCATTCCAACCCTGTAGAAAGCATTCCAACCCTGTAGAAAGCATTCCAACTCTGTACAAAGGTATTCCAACACTGTAGAAAGCATTCCAACTCTGTACAAAGGTATTCCAACTCTGTAGAAAGAATTCCAACACTGTACATAACATTCTGACTCTGCACAAAGGTGTTCCAACCCAGTAGAAAGCATTCCAACTCTATACAAAGGTATTCCAACTCTGTCGAAAGCATTCCAACCCTGTGGAAAGCATTCCAACTCTGTACAAAGGTATTCCAACTCTGTAGAAAGTATTCCTACCCTGTACAAAGTTATTCCAACTCTGTACAAAGGTATTCCAACTCTGTCGGAAGCATTCCAACCCTGTAGAAAGCATTCCAACCCTGTAGAAAGCAGTCCAACCCTGTACAAAGGTATTCCAACTCTGTCGAAAGCACTCCAACCCTGCCGAAAAAATTCCAACCCTGTAGAAAGCATTCCAACTCTGTACAAAGTTTTTCCAACCTTGTAGAAAGCATTCCAATCCTGTAGAAAGCATTCCCGCCCTGTAGAAAGCATTCCAACCCTGTACAATGGTATTCCAACCCTGTCGAAAGCATTCCAACCCTGTAGAAATCATTCCAACCCTGTAGAAAGCATTCCAACCCTGTACAATGGTATTCCAACTCTGTACAAAGGTATTCCAACTCTGTCGGAAGCATTCCAACCCTGTAGAAATCATTCCAACCCTGTAGAAAGCATTCCAACCCTGTACAATGGTATTCCAACCCTGTCGAAAGCATTCCAACCCTGTAGAAAGTATTCCAACCCTGTACAAAGCTGTTCCAACCCTGTACAAAGCTGTTCCAACCCTGTACAAAGCTGTTCCAACCCTGTACAAAGGTATTCCAACTCTGTCGAAAGCATTCCAACTCTGTACAAAGGTATTCCAACTCTGTCGAAAGCATTCCAACCCTGTACAATGGTATTCCAACCCTGTCGAAAGCATTCCAACCCTGTAGAAATCATTCCAACCCTGTAGAAAGCATTCCAACCCTGTAGAAAGCATTCCAACCCTGTAGAAAGCAGTCCAACCCTGTACAAAGGTATTCCAACTCTGTCGAAAGCACTCCAACCCTGCCGAAAAAATTCCAACCCTGTAGAAAGCATTCCAACTCTGTACAAAGTTTTTCCAACCTTGTAGAAAGCATTCCAATCCTGTAGAAAGCATTCCCACCCTGTAGAAAGCATTCCAACCCTGTACAATGGTATTCCAACCCTGTCGAAAGCATTCCAACCCTGTAGAAATCATTCCAACCCTGTAGAAAGCATTCCAACCCTGTACAATGGTATTCCAACTCTGTACAAAGGTATTCCAACTCTGTCGGAAGCATTCCAACCCTGTAGAAATCATTCCAACCCTGTAGAAAGCATTCCAACCCTGTACAATGGTATTCCAACCCTGTCGAAAGCATTCCAACCCTGTAGAAAGTATTCCAACCCTGTACAAAGCTGTTCCAACCCTGTACAAAGCTGTTCCAACCCTGTACAAAGCTGTTCCAACCCTGTACAAAGGTATTCCAACTCTGTCGAAAGCATTCCAACTCTGTACAAAGGTATTCCAACTCTGTCGAAAGCATTCCAACCCTGTACAATGGTATTCCAACCCTGTCGAAAGCATTCCAACCCTGTAGAAATCATTCCAACCCTGTAGAAAGCATTCCAACCCTGTAGAAAGCATTCCAACCCTGTAGAAAGCATTCCAACCCTGTAGAAAGCATTCCAACTCTGTCGAAAGCATACCAACCCTGTAGAAAGTATTCCAACCCTGTAGAAAGTATTCCTACCCTGTACAAAGTTATTCCAACTCTGTACAAAGGTATTCCAACTCTGTCGGAAGCATTCCAACCCTCTAGAAAGCATTCCAACCCTGTAGAAAGCATTCCAACTCTGTACAAAGTTTTTCCAACCCTGTAGAAAGCATTCCAACCCTGTAGAAAGCATTCCACCCCTGTAGAAAGTATTTCAACCCTGTAGAAAGTATTCCTACCCTGTACATAGTTATTCCAACTCTGTACAAAGGTATTCCAACCCTGTCGAAAGCATTCCAACCCTGTAGAAATCATTCCAACCCTGTAGAAAGCATTCCAACCCTCTAGAAAGCATTCCAACCATCTAGAAAGCATTCCAACCCTGTAGAAAGCATTCCAACCCTGTAGAAAGCATTCCAACCCTGTAGAAAGCTTTCCAACCCTGTAGAAAGCATTCCAACCCTGTAGAAAGCATTCCAACCCTGTAGAAAGCATTCCAACTCTGTACAAAGGTATTCCAACACTGTAGAAAGCATTCCAACTCTGTACAAAGGTATTCCAACTCTGTAGAAAGAATTCCAACACTGTACATAACATTCTGACTCTGCACAAAGGTGTTCCAACCCAGTAGAAAGCATTCCAACTCTATACAAAGGTATTCCAACTCTGTAGAAAGTATTCCTACCCTGTACAAAGTTATTCCAACTCTGTACAAAGGTATTCCAACTCTGTCGGAAGCATTCCAACCCTGTAGAAAGCATTCCAACCCTGTAGAAAGCATTCCAACTCTGTACAAAGGTATTCCAACACTGTAGAAAGCATTCCAACTCTGTACAAAGGTATTCCAACTCTGTAGAAAGAATTCCAACACTGTACATAACATTCTGACTCTGCACAAAGGTGTTCCAACCCAGTAGAAAGCATTCCAACTCTATACAAAGGTATTCCAACTCTGTCGAAAGCATTCCAACCCTGTGGAAAGCATTCCAACTCTGTACAAAGGTATTCCAACTCTGTAGAAAGTATTCCTACCCTGTACAAAGTTATTCCAACTCTGTACAAAGGTATTCCAACTCTGTCGGAAGCATTCCAACCCTGTAGAAAGCATTCCAACCCTGTAGAAAGCATTCCAACCCTGTACAAAGGTATTCCAACTCTGTCGAAAGCATTCCAACCCTGCCGAAAAAATTCCAACCCTGTAGAAAGCATTCCAACTCTGTACAAAGTTTTTCCAACCTTGTAGAAAGCATTCCAATCCTGTAGAAAGCATTCCCACCCTGTAGAAAGCATTCCAACCCTGTACAATGGTATTCCAACCCTGTCGAAAGCATTCCAACCCTGTAGAAATCATTCCAACCCTGTAGAAAGCATTCCAACCCTGTACAATGGTATTCCAACTCTGTACAAAGGTATTCCAACTCTGTCGGAAGCATTCCAACCCTGTAGAAATCATTCCAACCCTGTAGAAAGCATTCCAACCCTGTACAATGGTATTCCAACCCTGTCGAAAGCATTCCAACCCTGTAGAAAGTATTCCAACCCTGTACAAAGCTGTTCCAACCCTGTACAAAGCTGTTCCAACCCTGTACAAAGCTGTTCCAACCCTGTACAAAGGTATTCCAACTCTGTCGAAAGCATTCCAACTCTGTACAAAGGTATTCCAACTCTGTCGAAAGCATTCCAACCCTGTACAATGGTATTCCAACCCTGTCGAAAGCATTCCAACCCTGTAGAAATCGTTCCAACCCTGTAGAAAGCATTCCAACCCTGTAGAAAGCATTCCAACCCTGTAGAAAGCATTCCGACCCTGTAGAAAGCATTCCAACTCTGTCGAAAGCATACCAACCCTGTACAATGGTATTCCAACCCTGTCGAAAGCATTCCAACCCTGTAGAAATCGTTCCAACCCTGTAGAAAGCATTCCAACCCTGTAGAAAGCATTCCAACCCTGTAGAAAGTATTTCAACCCTGTAGAAAGTATTCCTACCCTGTACAAAGTTATTCCAACTCTGTACAAAGGTATTCCAACTCTGTCGAAAGCATTCCAACCCTGTCGAAAGCATTCCAACCCTGTCGAAAGTATTCCAACCCTGTAGAAAGTATTCCTACCCTGTACAAAGTTATTCCAACCCTGTACAAAGCTGTTCCAACCCTGTACAAAGGTATTCCAACTCTGTAGAAAGCATTCCAACCCTGTAGAAAGTATTCCAACCCTGTACAAAGCTGTTCCAACCCTGTACAAAGGTATTCCAACTCTGTAGAAAGCATTCCAACCCTGTAGATAGCATTCCTACCCTCTAGAAAGCATTCCAACCCTGTAGAAAGCATTCCAACCCTGTAGAAAGCATTCCAACTCTGTACAAAGGTATTCCAACACTGCAGAAAGCATTCCAACTCTGTACAAAGGTATTCCAACTCTGTAGAAAGAATTCCAACCCTGTACATAACATTCTGACTCTGTACAAAGGTATTCCAACTCTGTCGAATGCATTCCAACCCTCTAGAAAGCATTCCAACCCTGTAGAAAGTATTCCAACCCTGTACAAAGCTGTTCCAACCCTGTACAAAGGTATTCCAACTCTGTAGAAAGCATTCCAACCCTGTAGAAAGCATTCCAACCCTCTAGAAAGCATTCCAACCCTCTAGAAAGCATTCCAACCCTGTACAATGGTATTCCAACCCTGTCGAAAGCATTCCAACCCTGTAGAAAGTATTCCAACCCTGTACAAAGCTGTTCCAACCCTGTACAAAGCTGTTCCTACCCTGTACAAAGCTGTTCCAACCCTGTACAAAGGTATTCCAACTCTGTCGAAAGCATTCCAACTCTGTACAAAGGTATTCCAACTCTGTCGAAAGCATTCCAACCCTGTACAATGGTATTCCAACCCTGTCGAAAGCATTCCAACCCTGTAGAAATCATTCCAACCCTGTAGAAAGCATTCCAACCCTGTAGAAAGCATTCCAACCCTGTAGAAAGCATTCCAACCCTGTAGAAAGCATTCCAACTCTGTCGAAAGCATACCAACCCTGTAGAAAGTATTCCAACCCTGTAGAAAGTATTCCTACCCTGTACAAAGTTATTCCAACTCTGTACAAAGGTATTCCAACTCTGTCGGAAGCATTCCAACCCTCTAGAAAGCATTCCAACCCTGTAGAAAGCATTCCAACCCTGTACAAAGGTATTCCAACTCTGTCGAAAGCATTCCAAACCTCTAGAAAGCATTCCAACCCTCTAGAAAGCATTCCAACCCTGTAGAAAGTATTCCAACGCTGTAGAAAGTATTCCAACCCTGTAGAAAGCATTCCAACCCTGTAGAAAGCATTCCAACCCTGTAGAAAGCATTCCAACCCTGTAGAAAGCATTCCAACTCTGTACAAAGATATTCCAACTCTGTACAAAGGTATTCCAACTCTGTCGAAAGCATTCCAACTCTGTACAAAGGTATTCCAACTCTGTCGAAAGCATTCCAACCCTGTACAATGGTATTCCAACCCTGTCGAAAGCATTCCAACCCTGTAGAAGTCATTCCAACCCTGTAGAAAGCATTCCAACCCTGTCGAAAGTATTCCAACCCTGTAGAAAGTATTCCTACCCTGTACAAAGTTATTCCAACTCTATCGAAAGAACTCCAACACTGTAGAAAGCATTCCAACCATGTAGAAAGTATTCCAACCCTGTAGAAAGTATTCCTACCCTGTACAAAGTTATTCCAACTCTGTACAAAGGTATTCCAACACTGTCGAAAGCATTCCAACCCTGTCGAAAGCATTCCAACACTGTCGAAAGCATTCCAACTCTGTCGAAAGCATTCCAAACCTCTAGAAAGCATTCCAACCCTCTAGAAAGCATTCCAACCCTGTAGAAAGTATTCCAACGCTGTAGAAAGTATTCCAACCCTGTAGAAAGCATTCCAACCCTGTAGAAAGCATTCCAACCCTGTAGAAAGCATTCCAACCCTGTAGAAAGCGTTCCAACTCTGTACAAAGATATCCCAACTCTGTACAAAGGTATTCCAACTCTATCGAAAGAATTCCAACACTGTAGAAAGCATTCCAACCCTGTACAAAGGTATTCCAAATCTGTCGAAACCATTCTAACCCTGTAGAAAGCGTTCCAGCCCTGTAGAAAGCACTCCAACTCTGTACATAACATTCTAACTCTGTACAAAGGTATTCCAACACTGCCGAAACAATTCCAACCCTGTAGAAAGCATTCCAACCCTGTAGAAAGCATTCCAACCCTGTACAAGGGTATTCCAACTCTGTAGAAAGCATTCCAACTCTGTACAAAGGTATTCCAACTCTGTACAAAGGTATTCCAACACTATCGAAAGAATTCCAACACTGTAGAAAGCATGCCAACACTGTAGAAAGCATTCCAACTCTGTACAAAGGTATTCCAACTCTTTCGGAAGCATTCCAACCCTGTAGAAAGCATTCCAACCCTGTAGAAAGCATTCGAACCCTGTATAAAGGTATTCCAACCCTGTACAAAGGTATTCCAACCCTGTACATAGGTCTTCCACCTCTGTCGAAAGCATTCCAACCCTGTAGAAAGGATTCCAACCCTGTACAAAGCTGTTCCAACCCTGTACAAAGGTATTCGAACTCTGTAGAAAGCATTCCAACCCTGTAGAAAGTATTTCAACCCTGTAGAAGGTATTCCTACCCTGTACAAAGTTATTCCAACTCTGTACAAAGGTATTCCAACTCTGTCGGAAGCATTCCAACCCTCTAGAAAGCATTCCAACCCTGTAGAAAGCATTCCAACCCTGTACAAAGGTATTCCAACTCTGTCGAAAGCATTCCAAACCTCTAGAAAGCATTCCAACCCTCTAGAAAGCATTCCAACCCTGTAGAAAGTATTCCAACGCTGTAGAAAGTATTCCAACCCTGTAGAAAGCATTCCAACCCTGTAGAAAGCATTCCAACCCTGTAGAAAGCATTCCAACCCTGTAGAAAGCATTCCAACTCTGTACAAAGATATTCCAACTCTGTACAAAGGTATTCCAACTCTGTCGAAAGCATTCCAACTCTGTACAAATGTATTCCAACTCTGTCGAAAGCATTCCAACCCTGTACAATGGTATTCCAACCCTGTCGAAAGCATTCCAACCCTGTAGAAGTCATTCCAACCCTGTAGAAAGCATTCCAACCCTGTCGAAAGTATTCCAACCCTGTAGAAAGTATTCCTACCCTGTACAAAGTTATTCCAACTCTATCGAAAGAACTCCAACACTGTAGAAAGCATTCCAACCATGTAGAAAGTATTCCAACCCTGTAGAAAGTATTCCGACCCTGTACAAAGTTATTCCAACTCTGTACAAAGGTATTCCAACACTGTCGATAGCATTCCAACCCTGTCGAAAGCATTCCAACACTGTCGAAAGCATTCCAACTCTGTCGAAAGCATTCCAAACCTCTAGAAAGCATTCCAACCCTCTAGAAAGCATTCCAACCCTGTAGAAAGTATTCCAACGCTGTAGAAAGTATTCCAACCCTGTAGAAAGCATTCCAACCCTGTAGAAAGCATTCCAACCCTGTAGAAAGCATTCCAACCCTGTAGAAAGCATTCCAACTCTGTACAAAGATATTCCAACTCTGTACAAAGGTATTCCAACTCTATCGAAAGAATTCCAACACTGTAGAAAGCATTCCAACCCTGTACAAAGGTATTCCAAATCTGTCGAAACCATTCTAACCCTGTAGAAAGCGTTCCAGCCCTGTAGAAAGCACTCCAACTCTGTACATAACATTCTAACTCTGTACAAAGGTATTCCAACACTGCCGAAACAATTCCAACCCTGTAGAAAGCATTCCAACCCTGTAGAAAGCATTCCAACCCTGTACAAGGGTATTCCAACTCTGTAGAAAGCATTCCAACTCTGTACAAAGGTATTCCAACTCTGTACAAAGGTATTCCAACACTATCGAAAGAATTCCAACACTGTAGAAAGCATGCCAACACTGTAGAAAGCATTCCAACTCTGTACAAAGGTATTCCAACTCTTTCGGAAGCATTCCAACCCTGTAGAAAGCATTCCAACCCTGTAGAAAGCATTCGAACCCTGTATAAAGGTATTCCAACCCTGTACAAAGGTATTCCAACCCTGTAGAAAGTATTCCTACCCTGTACAAAGTTATTCCAACTCTATCGAAAGAACTCCAACACTGTAGAAAGCATTCCAACCATGTAGAAAGTATTCCAACCCTGTAGAAAGTATTCCTACCCTGTACAAAGTTATTCCAACTCTGTACAAAGGTATTCCAACACTGTCGAAAGCATTCCAACCCTGTCGAAAGCATTCCAACACTGTCGAAAGCATTCCAACTCTGTCGAAAGCATTCCAAACCTCTAGAAAGCATTCCAACCCTCTAGAAAGCATTCCAACCCTGTAGAAAGTATTCCAACGCTGTAGAAAGTATTCCAACCCTGTAGAAAGCATTCCAACCCTGTAGAAAGCATTCCAACCCTGTAGAAAGCATTCCAACCCTGTAGAAAGCATTCCAACTCTGTACGAAGATATTCCAACTCTGTACAAAGGTATTCCAACTCTATCGAAAGAATTCCAACACTGTAGAAAGCATTCCAACCCTGTACAAAGGTATTCCAAATCTGTCGAAACCATTCTAACCCTGTAGAAAGCGTTCCAGCCCTGTAGAAAGCACTCCAACTCTGTACATAACATTCTAACTCTGTACAAAGGTATTCCAACACTGCCGAAACAATTCCAACCCTGTAGAAAGCATTCCAACTCTGTACGAAGATATTCCAACTCTGTACAAAGGTATTCCAACTCTATCGAAAGAATTCCAACCCTGTAGAAAGCATTCCAACCCTGTAGAAAGCATTCCAACTCTGTACGAAGATATTCCAACTCTGTACAAAGGTATTCCAACTCTATCGAAAGAATTCCAACACTGTAGAAAGCATTCCAACCCTGTACAAAGGTATTCCAAATCTGTCGAAACCATTCTAACCCTGTAGAAAGCGTTCCAGCCCTGTAGAAAGCACTCCAACTCTGTACATAACATTCTAACTCTGTACAAAGGTATTCCAACACTGCCGAAACAATTCCAACCCTGTAGAAAGCATTCCAACCCTGTAGAAAGCATTCCAACCCTGTACAAGGGTATTCCAACTCTGTAGAAAGCATTCCAACTCTGTACAAAGGTATTCCAACTCTGTACAAAGGTATTCCAACACTATCGAAAGAATTCCAACACTGTAGAAAGCATGCCAACACTGTAGAAAGCATTCCAACTCTGTACAAAGGTATTCCAACTCTTTCGGAAGCATTCCAACCCTGTAGAAAGCATTCCAACCCTGTAGAAAGCATTCGAACCCTGTATAAAGGTATTCCAACCCTGTACAAAGGTATTCCAACCCTGTACAAAGGTCTTCCACCTCTGTCGAAAGCATTCCAACCCTGTAGAAAGGATTCCAACCCTGTACAAAGCTGTTCCAACCCTGTACAAAGGTATTCCAACTCTGTAGAAAGCATTCCAACCCTGTAGATAGCATTCCTACCCTCTAGAAAGCATTCCAACCCTCTAAAAAGCATTCCAACCATCTAGAAAGCATTCCAACCCTGTAGAAAGCATTCCAACCCTGTAGAAAGCATTCCAACCCTGTAGAAAGCTTTCCAACCCTGTAGAAAGCATTCCAACCCTGTAGAAAGCATTCCAACCCTGTAGAAAGCATTCCAACTCTGTACAAAGGTATTCCAACACTGTAGAAAGCATTCCAACTCTGTACAAAGGTATTCCAACTCTGTAGAAAGAATTCCAACACTGTACATAACATTCTGTCTCTGCACAAAGGTGTTCCAACCCAGTAGAAAGCATTCCAACTCTATACAAAGGTATTCCAACTCTGTCGAAAGCATTCCAACCCTGTGGAAAGCATTCCAACTCTGTACAAAGGTATTCCAACTCTGTAGAAAGCATTCCAACTCTGTACAAAGGTGTTCCAACTCTGTACAAAGGTATTCCAACTCTGTAGAAAGAATTCCTACCCTGTACATAACATTCTGACTCTGTACAAAGGTATTACAACTCTGTCGAAAGCATTCCAACCCTTTAGAAGCATTCCAACTCTGTACAAAGGTGTTCCAACTGTGTACAAAGGTATTCCAACTCTATCGAAAGCATTCCAACACTGTAGAAAGCATTCCAACTCTGTAGAAAGTATTCCCACCCTGTAGAAAGCCGTTCCAACCCTGTACAAAGATGTTCCAACCCTGTACAAAGCTGTTCCAACCCTGTACAAAGGTATTCCAACTCTGTCGAAAGCATTCCAACTCTGTACAAAGGTATTCCAACTCTGTCGAAAGCATTCCAACCCTGTCGAAAGCATTCCAACCCTGTCGAAAGCATTCCAACCATGTCGAAAGCATTCCAACCCTCTAGAAAGCATTCCAACCCTGTAGAAAGTATTCCCAACCTGTACAAAGCTGTTCCAACCCTGTACAAAGCTGTTCCTACCCTGTACAAAGGTATTCCAACTCTGTCGAAAGCATTCCAACACTGTAGAAAGCATTCCAACCCTGTAGAAAGCATTCCAACCCTGTAGGAAGCATTGCAACCCTGTAGAAAGCATTCCAACCCTGTAGAAAGTATTCCAACCCTGTAGAAAGCATTCCAACTCTGTACAAAGGTATTCCAACTCTGTAGAAAGAATTCCAACCCTGTACAAATGTATTCCAAACCTGTAGAAAGCATTCCAACTCTGTACAAATGTATTCCAAACCTGTAGAAAGCATTCCAACTCTGTACAAAGGTATTCCAACTCTGTAGAAAGAATTCCAACCCTGTACATAACATTCTGACTCTGTACAAAGGTATTCCAACTCTGTCGAATGCATTCCAACCCTCTAGAAAGCATTCCAACCCTGTAGAAAGTATTCCAACCCTGTACAAAGCTGTTCCAACCCTGTACAAAGGTATTCCAACTCTGTAGAAAGCATTCCAACCCTGTAGAAAGCATTCCAACCCTCTAGAAAGCATTCCAACGCTCTAGAAAGCATTCCAACCCTGTACAATGGTATTCCAACCCTGTCGAAAGCATTCCAACCCTGTAGAAAGCATTCCAACCCTGTAGAAAGCATTCGAACCCTGTATAAAGGTATTCCAACCCTGTACAAAGGTATTCCAACCCTGTACAAAGGTCTTCCACCTCTGTCGAAAGCATTCCAACCCTGTAGAAAGGATTCCAACCCTGTACAAAGCTGTTCCAACCCTGTACAAAGGTATTCCAACTCTGTAGAAAGCATTCCAACCCTGTAGATAGCATTCCTACCCTCTAGAAAGCATTCCAACCCTCTAGAAAGCATTCCAACCATCTAGAAAGCATTCCAACCCTGTAGAAAGCATTCCAACCCTGTAGAAAGCATTCCAACCCTGTAGAAAGCTTTCCAACCCTGTAGAAAGCATTCCAACCCTGTAGAAAGCATTCCAACCCTGTAGAAAGCATTCCAACTCTGTACAAAGGTATTCCAACACTGTAGAAAGCATTCCAACTCTGTACAAAGGTATTCCAACTCTGTAGAAAGAATTCCAACACTGTACATAACATTCTGACTCTGCACAAAGGTGTTCCAACCCAGTAGAAAGCATTCCAACTCTATACAAAGGTATTCCAACTCTGTCGAAAGCATTCCAACCCTGTGGAAAGCATTCCAACTCTGTACAAAGGTATTCCAACTCTGTAGAAAGCATTCCAACTCTGTACAAAGGTGTTCCAACTCTGTACAAAGGTATTCCAACTCTGTAGAAAGAATTCCTACCCTGTACATAACATTCTGACTCTGTACAAAGGTATTACAACTCTGTCGAAAGCATTCCAACCCTTTAGAAGCATTCCAACTCTGTACAAAGGTGTTCCAACTGTGTACAAAGGTATTCCAACTCTATCGAAAGCATTCCAACACTGTAGAAAGCATTCCAACTCTGTAGAAAGTATTCCCACCCTGTAGAAAGCCGTTCCAACCCTGTACAAAGCTGTTCCAACCCTGTACAAAGCTGTTCCAACCCTGTACAAAGGTATTCCAACTCTGTCGAAAGCATTCCAACTCTGTACAAAGGTATTCCAACTCTGTCGAAAGCATTCCAACCCTGTCGAAAGCATTCCAACCCTGTCGAAAGCATTCCAACCATGTCGAAAGCATTCCAACCCTCTAGAAAGCATTCCAACCCTGTAGAAAGTATTCCCAACCTGTACAAAGCTGTTCCAACCCTGTACAAAGCTGTTCCTACCCTGTACAAAGGTATTCCAACTCTGTCGAAAGCATTCCAACACTGTAGAAAGCATTCCAACCCTGTAGAAAGCATTCCAACCCTGTAGGAAGCATTGCAACCCTGTAGAAAGCATTCCAACCCTGTAGAAAGTATTCCAACCCTGTAGAAAGCATTCCAACTCTGTACAAAGGTATTCCAACTCTGTAGAAAGAATTCCAACCCTGTACAAATGTATTCCAAACCTGTAGAAAGCATTCCAACTCTGTACAAATGTATTCCAAACCTGTAGAAAGCATTCCAACTCTGTACAAAGGTATTCCAACTCTGTAGAAAGAATTCCAACCCTGTACAAATGTATTCCAAACCTGTAGAAAGCATTCCAACCCTGTACAAGGGTATTCCAACTCTGTAGAAAGCATTCCAACTCTGTACAAAGGTATTCCAACTCTGTACAAAGGTATTCCAACACTATCGAAAGAATTCCAACACTGTAGAAAGCATGCCAACACTGTAGAAAGCATTCCAACTCTGTACAAAGGTATTCCAACTCTTTCGGAAGCATTCCAACCCTGTAGAAAGCATTCCAACCCTGTAGAAAGCATTCGAACCCTGTATAAAGGTATTCCAACCCTGTACAAAGGTATTCCAACCCTGTACAAAGGTCTTCCACCTCTGTCGAAAGCATTCCAACCCTGTAGAAAGGATTCCAACCCTGTACAAAGCTGTTCCAACCCTGTACAAAGGTATTCCAACTCTGTAGAAAGCATTCCAACCCTGTAGATAGCATTCCTACCCTCTAGAAAGCATTCCAACCCTCTAAAAAGCATTCCAACCATCTAGAAAGCATTCCAACCCTGTAGAAAGCATTCCAACCCTGTAGAAAGCATTCCAACCCTGTAGAAAGCTTTCCAACCCTGTAGAAAGCATTCCAACCCTGTAGAAAGCATTCCAACCCTGTAGAAAGCATTCCAACTCTGTACAAAGGTATTCCAACACTGTAGAAAGCATTCCAACTCTGTACAAAGGTATTCCAACACTGTAGAAAGCATTCCAACTCTGTACAAAGGTATTCCAACTCTGTAGAAAGAATTCCAACACTGTACATAACATTCTGACTCTGCACAAAGGTGTTCCAACCCAGTAGAAAGCATTCCAACTCTATACAAAGGTATTCCAACTCTGTCGAAAGCATTCCAACCCTGTGGAAAGCATTCCAACTCTGTACAAAGGTATTCCAACTCTGTAGAAAGCATTCCAACTCTGTACAAAGGTGTTCCAACTCTGTACAAAGGTATTCCAACTCTGTAGAAAGAATTCCTACCCTGTACATAACATTCTGACTCTGTACAAAGGTATTACAACTCTGTCGAAAGCATTCCAACCCTTTAGAAGCATTCCAACTCTGTACAAAGGTGTTCCAACTGTGTACAAAGGTATTCCAACTCTATCGAAAGCATTCCAACACTGTAGAAAGCATTCCAACTCTGTAGAAAGTATTCCCACCCTGTAGAAAGCCGTTCCAACCCTGTACAAAGCTGTTCCAACCCTGTACAAAGCTGTTCCAACCCTGTACAAAGGTATTCCAACTCTGTCGAAAGCATTCCAACTCTGTACAAAGGTATTCCAACTCTGTCGAAAGCATTCCAACCCTGTCGAAAGCATTCCAACCCTGTCGAAAGCATTCCAACCATGTCGAAAGCATTCCAACCCTCTAGAAAGCATTCCAACCCTGTAGAAAGTATTCCCAACCTGTACAAAGCTGTTCCAACCCTGTACAAAGCTGTTCCTACCCTGTACAAAGGTATTCCAACTCTGTCGAAAGCATTCCAACACTGTAGAAAGCATTCCAACCCTGTAGAAAGCATTCCAACCCTGTAGGAAGCATTGCAACCCTGTAGAAAGCATTCCAACCCTGTAGAAAGTATTCCAACCCTGTAGAAAGCATTCCAACTCTGTACAAAGGTATTCCAACTCTGTAGAAAGAATTCCAACCCTGTACAAATGTATTCCAAACCTGTAGAAAGCATTCCAACTCTGTACAAATGTATTCCAAACCTGTAGAAAGCATTCCAACTCTGTACAAAGGTATTCCAACTCTGTAGAAAGAATTCCAACCCTGTACAAATGTATTCCAAACCTGTAGAAAGCATTCCAACCCTGTACAAGGGTATTCCAACTCTGTAGAAAGCATTCCAACTCTGTACAAAGGTATTCCAACTCTGTACAAAGGTATTCCAACACTATCGAAAGAATTCCAACACTGTAGAAAGCATGCCAACACTGTAGAAAGCATTCCAACTCTGTACAAAGGTATTCCAACTCTTTCGGAAGCATTCCAACCCTGTAGAAAGCATTCCAACCCTGTAGAAAGCATTCGAACCCTGTATAAAGGTATTCCAACCCTGTACAAAGGTATTCCAACCCTGTACAAAGGTCTTCCACCTCTGTCGAAAGCATTCCAACCCTGTAGAAAGGATTCCAACCCTGTACAAAGCTGTTCCAACCCTGTACAAAGGTATTCCAACTCTGTAGAAAGCATTCCAACCCTGTAGATAGCATTCCTACCCTCTAGAAAGCATTCCAACCCTCTAAAAAGCATTCCAACCATCTAGAAAGCATTCCAACCCTGTAGAAAGCATTCCAACCCTGTAGAAAGCATTCCAACCCTGTAGAAAGCTTTCCAACCCTGTAGAAAGCATTCCAACCCTGTAGAAAGCATTCCAACCCTGTAGAAAGCATTCCAACTCTGTACAAAGGTATTCCAACACTGTAGAAAGCATTCCAACTCTGTACAAAGGTATTCCAACTCTGTAGAAAGAATTCCAACACTGTACATAACATTCTGACTCTGCACAAAGGTGTTCCAACCCAGTAGAAAGCATTCCAACTCTATACAAAGGTATTCCAACTCTGTCGAAAGCATTCCAACCCTGTGGAAAGCATTCCAACTCTGTACAAAGGTATTCCAACTCTGTAGAAAGCATTCCAACTCTGTACAAAGGTGTTCCAACTCTGTACAAAGGTATTCCAACTCTGTAGAAAGAATTCCTACCCTGTACATAACATTCTGACTCTGTACAAAGGTATTACAACTCTGTCGAAAGCATTCCAACCCTTTAGAAGCATTCCAACTCTGTACAAAGGTGTTCCAACTGTGTACAAAGGTATTCCAACTCTATCGAAAGCATTCCAACACTGTAGAAAGCATTCCAACTCTGTAGAAAGTATTCCCACCCTGTAGAAAGCCGTTCCAACCCTGTACAAAGCTGTTCCAACCCTGTACAAAGCTGTTCCAACCCTGTACAAAGGTATTCCAACTCTGTCGAAAGCATTCCAACTCTGTACAAAGGTATTCCAACTCTGTCGAAAGCATTCCAACCCTGTCGAAAGCATTCCAACCCTGTCGAAAGCATTCCAACCATGTCGAAAGCATTCCAACCCTCTAGAAAGCATTCCAACCCTGTAGAAAGTATTCCCAACCTGTACAAAGCTGTTCCAACCCTGTACAAAGCTGTTCCTACCCTGTACAAAGGTATTCCAACTCTGTCGAAAGCATTCCAACACTGTAGAAAGCATTCCAACCCTGTAGAAAGCATTCCAACCCTGTAGGAAGCATTGCAACCCTGTAGAAAGCATTCCAACCCTGTAGAAAGTATTCCAACCCTGTAGAAAGCATTCCAACTCTGTACAAAGGTATTCCAACTCTGTAGAAAGAATTCCAACCCTGTACAAATGTATTCCAAACCTGTAGAAAGCATTCCAACTCTGTACAAATGTATTCCAAACCTGTAGAAAGCATTCCAACTCTGTACAAAGGTATTCCAACTCTGTAGAAAGAATTCCAACCCTGTACATAACATTCTGACTCTGTACAAAGGTATTCCAACTCTGTCGAATGCATTCCAACCCTCTAGAAAGCATTCCAACCCTGTAGAAAGTATTCCAACCCTGTACAAAGCTGTTCCAACCCTGTACAAAGGTATTCCAACTCTGTAGAAAGCATTCCAACCCTGTAGAAAGCATTCCAACCCTCTAGAAAGCATTCCAACCCTCTAGAAAGCATTCCAACCCTGTACAATGGTATTCCAACCCTGTCGAAAGCATTCCAACCCTGTAGAAAGCATTCCAACCCTGTAGAAAGCATTCGAACCCTGTATAAAGGTATTCCAACCCTGTACAAAGGTATTCCAACCCTGTACAAAGGTCTTCCACCTCTGTCGAAAGCATTCCAACCCTGTAGAAAGGATTCCAACCCTGTACAAAGCTGTTCCAACCCTGTACAAAGGTATTCCAACTCTGTAGAAAGCATTCCAACCCTGTAGATAGCATTCCTACCCTCTAGAAAGCATTCCAACCCTCTAGAAAGCATTCCAACCATCTAGAAAGCATTCCAACCCTGTAGAAAGCATTCGAACCCTGTATAAAGGTATTCCAACCCTGTACAAAGGTATTCCAACCCTGTACAAAGGTCTTCCACCTCTGTCGAAAGCATTCCAACCCTGTAGAAAGGATTCCAACCCTGTACAAAGCTGTTCCAACCCTGTACAAAGGTATTCCAACTCTGTCGAAAGCATTCCAACACTGTAGAAAGCATTCCAACCCTGTAGAAAGCATTCCAACCCTGTAGGAAGCATTGCAACCCTGTAGAAAGCATTCCAACCCTGTAGAAAGTATTCCAACCCTGTAGAAAGCATTCCAACTCTGTACAAAGGTATTCCAACTCTGTAGAAAGAATTCCAACCCTGTACAAATGTATTCCAAACCTGTAGAAAGCATTCCAACTCTGTACAAATGTATTCCAAACCTGTAGAAAGCATTCCAACTCTGTACAAAGGTATTCCAACTCTGTAGAAAGAATTCCAACCCTGTACATAACATTCTGACTCTGTACAAAGGTATTCCAACTCTGTCGAATGCATTCCAACCCTCTAGAAAGCATTCCAACCCTGTAGAAAGTATTCCAACCCTGTACAAAGCTGTTCCAACCCTGTACAAAGGTATTCCAACTCTGTAGAAAGCATTCCAACCCTGTAGAAAGCATTCCAACCCTCTAGAAAGCATTCCAACCCTCTAGAAAGCATTCCAACCCTGTACAATGGTATTCCAACCCTGTCGAAAGCATTCCAACCCTGTAGAAAGCATTCCAACCCTGTAGAAAGCATTCGAACCCTGTATAAAGGTATTCCAACCCTGTACAAAGGTATTCCAACCCTGTACAAAGGTCTTCCACCTCTGTCGAAAGCATTCCAACCCTGTAGAAAGGATTCCAACCCTGTACAAAGCTGTTCCAACCCTGTACAAAGGTATTCCAACTCTGTAGAAAGCATTCCAACCCTGTAGATAGCATTCCTACCCTCTAGAAAGCATTCCAACCCTCTAGAAAGCATTCCAACCATCTAGAAAGCATTCCAACCCTGTAGAAAGCATTCCAACCCTGTAGAAAGCATTCCAACCCTGTAGAAAGCTTTCCAACCCTGTAGAAAGCATTCCAACCCTGTAGAAAGCATTCCAACCCTGTAGAAAGCATTCCAACTCTGTACAAAGGTATTCCAACACTGTAGAAAGCATTCCAACTCTGTACAAAGGTATTCCAACTCTGTAGAAAGAATTCCAACACTGTACATAACATTCTGACTCTGCACAAAGGTGTTCCAACCCAGTAGAAAGCATTCCAACTCTATACAAAGGTATTCCAACTCTGTCGAAAGCATTCCAACCCTGTGGAAAGCATTCCAACTCTGTACAAAGGTATTCCAACTCTGTAGAAAGCATTCCAACTCTGTACAAAGGTGTTCCAACTCTGTACAAAGGTATTCCAACTCTGTAGAAAGAATTCCTACCCTGTACATAACATTCTGACTCTGTACAAAGGTATTACAACTCTGTCGAAAGCATTCCAACCCTTTAGAAGCATTCCAACTCTGTACAAAGGTGTTCCAACTGTGTACAAAGGTATTCCAACTCTATCGAAAGCATTCCAACACTGTAGAAAGCATTCCAACTCTGTAGAAAGTATTCCCACCCTGTAGAAAGCCGTTCCAACCCTGTACAAAGCTGTTCCAACCCTGTACAAAGCTGTTCCAACCCTGTACAAAGGTATTCCAACTCTGTCGAAAGCATTCCAACTCTGTACAAAGGTATTCCAACTCTGTCGAAAGCATTCCAACCCTGTCGAAAGCATTCCAACCCTGTCGAAAGCATTCCAACCATGTCGAAAGCATTCCAACCCTCTAGAAAGCATTCCAACCCTGTAGAAAGTATTCCCAACCTGTACAAAGCTGTTCCAACCCTGTACAAAGCTGTTCCTACCCTGTACAAAGGTATTCCAACTCTGTCGAAAGCATTCCAACACTGTAGAAAGCATTCCAACCCTGTAGAAAGCATTCCAACCCTGTAGGAAGCATTGCAACCCTGTAGAAAGCATTCCAACCCTGTAGAAAGTATTCCAACCCTGTAGAAAGCATTCCAACTCTGTACAAAGGTATTCCAACTCTGTAGAAAGAATTCCAACCCTGTACAAATGTATTCCAAACCTGTAGAAAGCATTCCAACTCTGTACAAATGTATTCCAAACCTGTAGAAAGCATTCCAACTCTGTACAAAGGTATTCCAACTCTGTTGAAAGAATTCCAACCCTGTACATAACATTCTGACGCTGTACAAAGGTATTCCAACTCTGTCGAAAGTATTCCAACCCTGTAGAAGGCACTCCAACTCTGTACAAAGGTATTCCAACCCTGTAGAAAGCATTCCAACTCTGTAGAAAGGTATTCCAACTCTATCGAAAGCATTCCCACCCTGTCGAAAGCATTCCAACCCTGTCGAAATCATTCCAACACTCTAGAAAGCATTCCAACCCTGTAGAAAGTATTCCAAAGCTGTAGAAAGCATTCCAACTCTGTACAAAGGTATTCCAAACCTATAGAAAGCATTCCAACTCTGTAGAAAGCATTCCAACACTGTAGAAAGCATTCCAACCCTGTAGAAAGCATTCCAACCCTGTAGAAAGCATTCCAACCCTGTAGAAAGCATTCCAACCCTTTACAAAGGTATTCCAACCCTGTAGAAGCATTCCAACCCTGTAGAAAGCATTCCAACCCTGTAGAAAGCATTCCAACCCTGTAGAAAGCATTCCAACTCTGTACAAAGGTATTCCAAACCTGTAGAAAGCATTCCAACTCTCTACAAAGGTATTCCAACTCTGTAGAAAGCATTCCAACTCTGTACAAAGGTATTCCAACCCTGTAGAAGCATTCCAACCCTGTAGAAAGCATTCCAACCCTGTAGAAAGCATTCCAACACTGTAGAAAGCATTCCAACCCTGTAGAAAGCATTCCAACTCTGTACAAAGGTATTCCTACCCTGTAGAAAGCATTCCAACTCTGTACAAAGGTATTCCAACTCTGTAGAAAGAATTCCAACACTGTACATAACATTCTGACTCTGTACAAAGGTATTCCAACCCTGTAGAAAGCATTCCAACTCTGTACAAAGGTATTCCAACCCTGTAGAAAGCATTTCAACTCTGAACAAAGGTATTCCATCTCTGTCGAAAGCATTCCAACCCTGTAGAAAGCATTCCAACCCTGTAGAAGGCATCCCAACCCTGTACAAAGGTACTCCAACTCTGTAGAAAGCATTCCAACCCTGTAGAAAGCATTGCAACCCTGTAGGAAGCATTCCAACCCTATACAAAGGTATTCCAACCCTGTACAAAGGTACTCCAACTCTGTCTAAATCATTCCAACTCTGTCGAAAACATTCCAACCCTCTAGAAAGCATTCCAACCCTGTAGAAAGCATTTGAACCCTGTAGAAAGCATTCGAACCCTGTACAATGGTATTCCAACTCTGTCGAAAGCATTCCAACTCTGTACAAAGGTATTTCAACTCTGTACAAAGGTATTCCAACTCTATCGAAAGCATTCCAACCCTGTAGAAAGCATTCCAACCCTGTACAAAGTTATTCCAACACTGTACAAAGGTATTCCAACTCTATCGAAACCATTCTAACCCTGTAGAAAGCATTCCAACCCTGTACAAAGTTATTCCAACTCTGTACAAAGGTATTCCAACTCTGTCGAAAGAATTCCAACACTGTAGAAAGCATTCCAACTCTGTACAAAGTTATTCCAACCTTGTAGAAAGCATTCCAACCCTGTAGAAAGCATTCCCACCCTGTAGAAAGCATTCCAACCCTGTACAATGGTATTCCAACCCTGTCGAAAGCATTCCAACACTGTAGAAAGCATTCCAACCCTGTAGAAAGCATTCCAACTCTGTACAAAGGTATTCCAACTCTATCGAAAGCATTCTAACACTGTAGAAAGCATTCCAACTCTGTACAAAGGTATTCCAACACTTTCGGAAGCATTCCAACCCTGTAGAAAGCATTCCAGCCCTGTAGAAAGCATTCCAACTCTGTACAAAGGTATTCCAACCCTGTAGAAAGCATTCCAACTCTGTAGAAAGGTATTCCAACTCTGTAGAAAGGTATTCCAACTCTGTCGAAAGCATTCCCACCCTGTCGAAAGCATTCCAACCCTGTCGAAAGCATTCCAACCCTCTAGAAAGCATTCCAACCCTGTAGAAAGTATTCCAAAGCTGTAGAAAGCATTCCAACTCTGTACAAAGGTATTCCAACCCTGTAGAAAGCATTCCAACTCTGGACAAAGGTATTCCAACTCTGTCGAAAGCGTTCCAACCCTGTAGAAAGCATTCCAACTCTGTACAAGGGTATTCCAACTCTGTAGAAAGAATTCCAACCCTGTACATAACATTCTGACTCTGTACAAAGGTATATCAACCCTGTAGAAAGCATTCCAACCCTGTAGAAAGTATTCCAACCCTGTACAAAGCTGTTCCAACCTTGTACAAAGGTATTCCAACTCTGTAGAAAGCATTCCAACCCTGTAGAAAGCATTCCAACAATCTAGAAAGCATTCCAACCCTCTAGAAAGCATTCCAACCCTGTAGAAAGCATTCCAACTCTGTACAAAAGTATTCCAACTCTGTAGAAAGAATTCCAACACTGTACATAACATTCTGACTCTGTACAAAGGTATTCCAACCCTGTAAAAAGCATTCCAACTCTGTACAATGGTATTCCATCTCTGTCGAAAGCATTCCCACCCTGTCGAAAGCATTCCAACCCTGTCGAAAGCATTCCAACCCTGTAGAATGCATTCCAACCCTTTACAAAGGTATTCCAACCCTGTAGAAGCATTCCAACCCTGTAGAAAGCATTCCAACCCTGTAGAAAGCATTCCAACCCTGTAGAAAGCATTCCAACCCTTTACAAAGGTATTCCAACCCTGTAGAAGCATTCCAACCCTGTAGAAAGCATTCCAACCCTGTAGAAAGCATTCCAACCCTGTAGAAAGCATTCCAACTCTGTACAAAGGTATTCCAACTCTGTAGAAAGAATTCCAACCCTGTACATAACATTCTGACTCTGTACAAAGGTATTCCAACACTGTCGAAAGCATTCCAACCCTGTAGAAAGCATTCCAACCCTGTAGAAAGCATTCCAACCCTTTACAAAGGTATTCCAACCCTGTAGAAGCATTCCAACCCTGTAGAAAGCATTCCAACCCTGTAGAATGCATTCCAACCCTTTACAAAGGTATTCCAACCCTGTAGAAGCATTCCAACCCTGTAGAAAGCATTCCAACCCTGTAGAAAGCATTCCAACCCTGTAGAAAGCATTCCAACTCTGTACAAAGGTATTCCAAACCTGTAGAAAGCATTCCAACTCTGTACAAAGGTATTCCAACTCTGTAGAAAGCATTCCAACTCTGTACAAAGGTATTCCAACCCTGTAGAAGCATTCCAACCCTGTAGAAAGCATTCCAACCCTGTAGAAAGCATTCCAACCCTGTAGAAAGCATTCCAACACTGTAGAAAGCATTCCAACCCTGTAGAAAGCATTCCAACTCTGTACAAAGGTATTCCAACCCTGTAGAAAGCATTCCAACTCTGTACAAAGGTATTCCAACTCTGTAGAAAGAATTCCAACACTGTACATAACAATCTGACTCTGTACAAAGGTATTCCAACCCTGTAGAAAGCATTCCAACTCTGTACAAAGGTATTCCAACCCTGTAGAAAGCATTTCAACTCTGAACAAAGGTATTCCATCTCTGTCGAAAGCATTCCAACCCTGTAGAAAGCATTCCAACCCTGTAGAAGGCATCCCAACCCTGTACAAAGGTACTCCAACTCTGTAGAAAGCATTCCAACCCTGTAGAAAGCATTGCAACCCTGTAGGAAGCATTCCAACCCAATACAAAGGTATTCCAACCCTGTACAAAGGTACTCCAACTCTGTCTAAATCATTCCAACTCTGTCGAAAACATTCCAACCCTCTAGAAAGCATTCCAACCCTGTAGAAAGCATTTGAACCCTGTAGAAAGCATTCGAACCCTGTACAATGGTATTCCAACTCTGTCGAAAGCATTCCAACTCTGTACAAAGGTATTTCAACTCTGTACAAAGGTATTCCAACTCTATCGAAAGCATTCCAACCCTGTAGAAAGCATTCCAACCCTGTACAAAGTTATTCCAACACTGTACAAAGGTATTCCAACTCTATCGAAACCATTCTAACCCTGTAGAAAGCATTCCAACCCTGTACAAAGTTATTCCAACTCTGTACAAAGGTATTCCAACTCTGTCGAAAGAATTCCAACACTGTAGAAAGCATTCCAACTCTGTACAAAGTTATTCCAACCTTGTAGAAAGCATTCCAACCCTGTAGAAAGCATTCCCACCCTGTAGAAAGCATTCCAACCCTGTACAATGGTATTCCAACCCTGTCGAAAGCATTCCAACACTGTAGAAAGCATTCCAACCCTGTAGAAAGCATTCCAACTCTGTACAAAGGTATTCCAACTCTATCGAAAGCATTCTAACACTGTAGAAAGCATTCCAACTCTGTACAAAGGTATTCCAACACTTTCGGAAGCATTCCAACCCTGTAGAAAGCATTCCAGCCCTGTAGAAAGCATTCCAACTCTGTACAAAGGTATTCCAACCCTGTAGAAAGCATTCCAACTCTGTAGAAAGGTATTCCAACTCTGTAGAAAGGTATTCCAACTCTGTCGAAAGCATTCCCACCCTGTCGAAAGCATTCCAACCCTGTCGAAAGCATTCCAACCCTCTAGAAAGCATTCCAACCCTGTAGAAAGTATTCCAACCCTGTCGAAAGCATTCCAACCCTCTAGAAAGCATTCGAACCATGTAGAAAGTATGCCAACGCTGTACAAAGCTGTTCCAACCCTGTACAATGGTATTCCAACTCTGTACAAAGGTATTCCAACTCTGTAGAAAGAATTCCAACCCTGTACATAACATTCTGACTCTGTACAAAGGTATTCCAACACTGTCGAAAGCATTCCAACCCTGTAGAAAGCATTCCAACCCTGTAGAAAGCATTCCAACTCTGTACAAAGGTATTCCAACTCTGTCGAAGGCATTCCAACCCTGTCGAAAGCATTCCAACCCTCTAGAAAGCATTCCAACCCTGTAGAAAGTATTCCAACCCTGTACAAACCTGTTCCAACCCTGTACAAGGGTATTCCAACTCTGTAGAAAGCATTAAAACCCTGTAGAAAGCATTCCAACCCTGTAGAAAGCATTCCAACTCTGTACAAAGGTACTCCAACCCTGTAGAAAGCATTCCAACTCTGTACAAAGGTATTCCAAATCTGTAGAAAGAATTCCAACCCAGTACATAACATTCTGACTCTGTACAATGGTATTCCAACTCTGTCGAAAGCATTCCCACCCTGTAGAAAGCATTCCAACTCTGTACAGAGGTATTCCAACCCTGTACATAACATTCTGACTCTGTACAAAGGTATTTCAACCCTGTAAAAAGCATTCCAACCCTGTAGAAAGTATTCCAACCCTGTACAAAGCTGTTCCAACCCTGTACAAGGGTATGCCAACTCTGTAGAAAGCATTCCAACCCTGTAGAAAGCATTCCAACCCTGTAGAAAGCATTCCAACCCTCTAGAAAGCATTCCAACCCTCTAGAAAGCATTCCAACCCTGTAGAAAGTATTCCAACGCTGTACAAAGCTGTTTCAACCATGTACAAAGGTATTCCAACTCTGTACAAAGGTATTCCAACTCTGTAGAAAGAATTCCAACCCTGTACATAACATTCTGACTCTGTACAAAGGTATTCCAACTCTGTCGAAAGCATTCCAACCCTGTAGAAAGCATTCCAACCCTGTAGAAAGCATTAAAACCCTGTAGAAAGCATTCCAACCCTGTAGAAAGCATTCCAACTCTGTAGAAAGCATTCCAACCCTGTAGAAAGCATTCCAACCGTCTAGAAAGAATGCCAACCCTCTAGAAAGCATTCCAACCCTCTAGAAAGCATTCCAACCCTGTAGAAAGTATTCCCACCCTGTACAAAGCTGTTCCAACCCTGTACAAAGGTATTCCAACTCTGACGAAAGCATTCCAACCCTGTAGAAAGCATTCTAACCCTGTAGAAAGCATTCCAGCTCTGTACAAAGGAATTCCAACTCTGTAGAAAGAATTCCAACCCTGTACATAACATTCTGACTCTGTACAAAGGTATTCCAACTCTGTCGAAAGCATTCCAACCCTGTAGAAAGCATTCCAACCCTGTAGAAAGCATTAAAACCCTGTAAAAAGCATTCCAACTCTGTACAAAGGTATTTCAACTCTGTCGAAAGCATTCGAACCATGTAGAAATCATTCCAACCCTGTAGAAAGCATTCCAACTCTGTACAAAGGTATTCCAACTCTGTAGAAAGAATTCCAACCCTGTACATAACATTCTGACCCTGTACAAAGGTATTCCAATACTGTCGAAAGCATTCCAACCCTGTCGAAAGCATTCCAACCCTCTAGAAAGCATTCCAACCCTGTAGAAAGCATTCGAACCGTGTAGAAAGCATTCGAACCGTGTAGAAAGCATTCGAACCCTGTACAATGGTATTCCAACTCTGTCGAAAGCATTCCAACCCTGTAGAAAGCATTCCAACTCTGTACAAAGGTATTCCAACCCTGTACAAAGGTACTCCAACTCTGTCTAAAGCATTCCAACTCTGTCGAAAACATTCCAACCCTCTAGAAAGCATTCCAACCCTGTAGAAAGCATTCGAACCGTGTAGAAAGCATTCGAACCCTGTACAATGGTATTCCAACTCTGTCGAAAGCATTCCAACCCTGTAGAAAGCATTCCAACTCTGTACAAAGGTATTCCAACTCTGTACAAAGGTATTCCAACTCTATCGAAAGCATTCCAACCCTGTAGAATGCATTCCAACCGTGTACAAAGTTATTCCAACTCTGTACAAAGGTATTCCAACTCTGTCGAAACCATTCTAACCCTGTAGAAAGCATTCCAACCCTGTACAAAGTTATTCCAACTCTGTACAAAGGTATTCCAACTCTGTCGAAAGAATTCCAACACTGTAGAAAGCATTCCAACTCTGTACAAAGTTATTCCAACCTTGTAGAAAGCATTCCAACCCTGTAGAAAGCATTCCCACCCTGTAGAAAGCATTCCAACCCTGTACAATGGTATTCCAACCCTGTCGAAAGCATTCCAACCCTGTAGAAATCATTGCAACCCTGTAGAAAGCATTCCAACCCTGTAGAAAGCATTCCAACCCTGTAGAAAGCACTCCAACACTGCAGAAAGCATTCCAACTCTGTTGAAAGCATTCCAACCCTGTAGAAAGTATTCCAACCCTGTAGAAAGTATTCCTACCCTGTACAAAGTTATTCCAACTCTGTACAAAGGTATTCCAACTCTATCGAAACCATTCTAACCCTGTAGAAATCATTCCAACCCTGTACAAAGTTATTCCAACTCTGTACAAAGGTATTCCAACTCTGTCGAAAGAATTCCAACACTGTAGAAAGCATTCCAACTCTGTACAAAGTTATTCTAACCTTGTAGAAAGCATTCCAACCCTGTAGAAAGCATTCCCACCCTGTAGAAAGCATTCCAACCCTGTACAATGGTATTCCAACCCTGTCGAAAGCATTCCAACACTGTATAAAGCATTCCAACCCTGTAGAAAGCATTCCAACTCTGTACAAAGGTGTTCCAACTCTGCACAAAGGTATTCCAACCCTGTAGAAAGCATTTCAACTCTGTAGAAAGGTATTCCAACTCTGTAGAAAGGTATTGCAACTCTGTCGAAAGCATTCCCACCCTGCCGAAAGCATTCCAACCCTGTCGAAAGCATTCCAACCCTGTAGAAAGAATTCCAACTCTGTACAAAGGTATTCCAACCCTGTAGAAAACATTCCAACACTGTAGAAAGGTAGTCCAACTCTGTAGAAGGGTATTCCAACTCTGTCGAAAGCATTCCCACCCGGTCGAAAGCATTCCAACTCTGTACAAAGGTATTCCAAACCTGTAGAAAGCATTCCAACCCTGTAGAAAGCATTGCAACCCTGTAGGAAGCATTCCAACCCTATACAAAGGTATTCCAACCCTGTACAAAGGTACTCCAACTCTGTCTAAAGCATTCCAACTCTGTCGAAAACATTCCAACCCTCTAGAAAGCATTCCAACCCTGTAGAAAGCATTCGAACCGTGTAGAAAGCATTCGAACCCTGTACAATGGTATTCCAACTCTGTCGAAAGCATTCCAACCCTGTAGAAAGCATTCCAACTCTGTACAAAGGTATTCCAACTCTGTACAAAGGTATTGCAACTCTATCGAAAGCATTCCAACCCTGTAGAAAGCATTCCAACCCTGTACAAAGTTATTCCAACTCTGTACAAAGGTATGCCAACTCTGTCGAAACCATTCTAACCCTGTAGAAAGCATTCCAACCCTGTACAAAGTTATTCCAACTCTGTACAAAGGTATTCCAACTCTGTCGAAAGAATTCCAACACTGTAGAAAGCATTCCAACTCTGTACAAAGTTATTCCAACCTTGTAGAAAGCATTCCAACCCTGTAGAAAGCATTCCCACCCTGTAGAAAGCATTCCAACCCTGTGCAATGGTATTCCAACCCTGTCGAAAGCATTCCAACCCTGTAGAAATCATTCCAACCCTGTAGAAAGCATTCCAACCCTGTAGAAAGCATTCCAACCCTGTAGAAAGCACTCCAACCCTGCAGAAAGCATTCCAACTCTGTCGAAAGCGTTCCAACCCTGTAGAAAGTATTCCAACCCTGTAGAAAGTATTCCTACCCTGTACAAAGTTATTCCAACTCTGTACAAAGGTATTCCAACTCTGTCGGAAGCATTCCAACCCTGTCGAAAGCATTCCAACCCTGTAGAAAGCATTCCAACCCTCTAGAAAGCATTCCAACCCTGTAGAAAGTATTCCACCCCTGTAGAGAGTATTTCAACCCTGTAGAAAGTATTCCTACCCTGTACAAAGTTATTCCAACTCTGTACAAAGGTATTCCAACTCTGTCGAAAGCATTCCAACCCTGTCGAAAGCATTCCAACCCTGTAGAAAGCATTCCAACCCTGTAGAAAGCATTCCAACCCTGTACAAAGTATTCCAACCCTGTAGAAAGTATTCCAACCCTGTAGAAAGTATTCCTACCCCGTACAAAGTTATTCCAACTCTGTACAAAGGTATTCCAACTCTGTAGAAAGCATTCCCACCCTGTAGAAAGCATTCCAACCCTGTACAATGGTATTCCAACCCTGTAGAAAGTATTCCAACCCTGTAGAAAGTATTCCTACCCTGTACAAAGTTATTCCAACTCTGGACAAAGGTATTCCAACACTGTCGAAAACAATCCAACACTGTCGAAAGCATTCCAACCCTGTCGAAAGCATTCCAACTCTGTCGAAAGCATTCCAAACCTCTAGAAAGCATTCCAACCCTCTAGAAAGCATTCCAACCCTGTAGAAAGTATTCCAACCCTGTAGAAAGCATTCCAACTCTGTAGAAAGCATTCCAACCCTGTAGAAAGTATTCCAAATCTGTCGAAACCATTCTAACCCTGTAGAAAGCGTTCCAACCCTGTAGAAAGCACTCCAACTCTTTCGAAAGCATTCCAACCCTGTAGAAAGCATTCCAACCCTGTAGAAAGCATTCCGACCCTGTTGAAAGCATTCCAACCCTGTACAAAGCTGTTCCAACCCTGTACAAAGGTATTCCAACTCTTTCGAAAGCATTCCAACCCTGTAGAAAGCATTCCAACCCTGTAGAAAGCATTCCCACTCTGTACAAAGGTATTCCAACTCTGTACAAAGGTATTCCAACTCTGTCGAAAGCATTCCAACCCTGTCGAAAGCATTCCAACCCTCTAGAAAGCATTCCAACCCTGTAGCAAGTATTCCAACCCTGTACAAAGCTGTTCCAACCCTGTACAAAGGTATTCCAACTCTGTAGAAAGCATTCCAACCCTGTAGAAAGCATTCCAACCCTCTAGAAAGCATTCCAACTCTGTACAAAGGTATTCCAACCCTGTAGAAAGCATTCCAACTCTGTAGAAAAGTATTCCAACTCTGTAGAAAGAATTCCAACCCTGTACATAACATTCTGACTCTGTACAAAGGTATTCCAACCCTGTACAAAGCTGTTCCAACCCTGTACAAAGGTATTCCAACTCTGTAGAAAGCATTCCAACCCTGTAGAAAGCATTCCAACCCTCTAGAAAGCATTCCAACTCTGTACAAAGGTATTCCAACCCTGTAGAAAGCATTCCAACTCTGTAGAAAAGTATTCCAACTCTGTAGAAAGAATTCCAACCCTGTACATAACATTCTGACTCTGTACAAAGGCATTCCAACACTGTAAAAAGCATTCCAACTCTGTACAATGGTATTCCATCTCTGTCGAAAGCATTCCCACCCTGTCGAAAGCATTCCAACTCTGTCGAAAGCATTCCAACCCTCTAGAAAGCATTCGAACCATGTAGAAAGTATGCCAACGCTGTACAAAGCTGTTCCAACCCTGTACAATGGTATTCCAACTCTGTACAAAGGTATTCCAACACTGTAGAAAGAATTCCAACCCTGTACATAACATTCTGACTCTGTACAAAGGTATTCCAACACTGTCGAAAGCATTCCAACCCTGTAGAAGGCATTCCAACCCTGTAGAAAGCATTAAAACCCTGTAGAAAGCATTCCAACTCTGTACAAAGTTATTCCAACTCTGTACAAAGGTATTCCAACTCTGTCGAAAGAATTCCAACACTGTAGAAAGCATTCCAACTCTGTACAAAGTTATTGCAACCTTGTAGAAAGCATTCCAACCCTGTAGAAAGCATTCCCACCCTGTAGAAAGCATTCCAACCCTGTACAATGGTATTCCAACCCTGTCGAAAGCATTCCAACCCTGTAGAAATCATTCCAACCCTGTAGAAGGCATTCCAACCCTGTAGAAAGCATTCCAACCCTGTAGAAAGCACTCCAACCCTGTATAAAGCATTCGAACCGTGTAGAAAGCATTCGAACCCTGTACAATGGTATTCCAACTCTGTCGAAAGCATTCCAACCCTGTAGAAAGCATTCCAACTCTGTACAAAGGTATTCCAACTCGGTACAAAGGTATTGCAACTCTATCGAAAGCATTCCAACCCTGTAGAAAGCATTCCAACCCTGTACAAAGTTATTCCAACTCTGTACAAAGGTATGCCAACTCTGTCGAAACCATTCTAACCCTGTAGAAAGCATTCCAACCCTGTACAAAGTTATTCCAACTCTGTACAAAGGTATTCCAACTCTGTCGAAAGAATTCCAACACTGTAGAAAGCATTCCAACTCTGTACAAAGTTATTCCAACCTTGTAGAAAGCATTCCAACCCTGTAGAAAGCATTCCCACCCTGTAGAAAGCATTCCAACCCTGTACAATGGTATTCCAACCCTGTCGAAAGCATTCCAACCCTGTAGAAATCATTCCAACCCTGTAGAAATCATTCCAACCCTGTAGAAAGCATTCCAACCCTGTAGAAAGCATTCCAACCCTGTAGAAAGCATTCCAACCCTGTAGAAAGCATTCCATCCCTGTACAAAGTATTCCAACCCTGTAGAAAGTATTCCAACCCTGTAGAAAGTATTCCTACCCCGTACAAAGTTATTCCAACTCTGTACAAAGGTATTCCAACTCTGTAGAAAGCATTCCCACCCTGTAGAAAGCATTCCAACCCTGTACAATGGTATTCCAACCCTGTAGAAAGTATTCCAACCCTGTAGAAAGTATTCCTACCCTGTACAAAGTTATTCCAACTCGGGACAAAGGTATTCCAACACTGTCGAAAACAATCCAACACTGTCGAAAGCATTCCAACCCTGTCGAAAGCATTCCAACTCTGTCGAAAGCATTCCAAACCTCTAAAAGCATTCCAACCCTCTAGAAAGCATTCCAACCCTGTAGAAAGTATTCCAACCCTGTAGAAAGCATTCCAACTCTGTAGAAAGCATTCCAACCCTGTAGAAAGTATTCCAAATCTGTCGAAACCATTCTAACCCTGTAGAAAGCGTTCCAACCCTGTAGAAAGCACTCCAACTCTTTCGAAAGCATTCCAACCCTGTAGAAAGCATTCCAACCCTGTAGAAAGCATTCCGACCCTGTTGAAAGCATTCCAACCCTGTACAAAGCTGTTCCAACCCTGTACAAAGGTATTCCAACTCTTTCGAAAGCATTCCAACCCTGTAGAAAGCATTCCAACCCTGTAGAAAGCATTCCAACCCTGCAGAAAGCATTACAAACCCTGTAGAAAGCATTCCAACTCTGTACAAAGGTATTCCAACCCTGTAGAAAGCATTCCAACTCTGTACAAAGGTATTCCAACTCTGTAGAAAGAATTCCAACACTGTACATAACATTCTGACTCTGTACAAAGGTATTCCAACCCTGTAGAAAGCATTCCCACTCTGTACAAAGGTATTCCAACTCTGTACAAAGGTATTCCAACTCTGTCGAAAGCATTCCAACCCTGTCGAAAGCATTCCAACCCTCTAGAAAGCATTCCAACCCTGTAGCAAGTATTCCAACCCTGTACAAAGCTGTTCCAACCCTGTACAAAGGTATTCCAACTCTGTAGAAAGCATTCCAACCCTGTAGAAAGCATTCCAACCCTCTAGAAAGCATTCCAACTCTGTACAAAGGTATTCCAACCCTGTAGAAAGCATTCCAACTCTGTAGAAAAGTATTCCAACTCTGTAGAAAGAATTCCAACCCTGTACATAACATTCTGACTCTGTACAAAGGTATTCCAACCCTGTAAAAAGCATTCCAACTCTGTACAATGGTATTCCATCTCTGTCGAAAGCATTCCCACCCTGTCGAAAGCATTCCAACTCTGTCGAAAGCATTCCAACCCTCTAGAAAGCATTCGAACCATATAGAAAGTATGCCAACGCTGTACAAAGCTGTTCCAACCCTGTACAATGGTATTCCAACTCTGTACAAAGGTATTCCAACACTGTAGAAAGAATTCCAACCCTGTACATAACATTCTGACTCTGTACAAAGGTATTCCAACACTGTCGAAAGCATTCCAACCCTGTAGAAGGCATTCCAACCCTGTAGAAAGCATTAAAACCCTGTAGAAAGCATTCCAACTCCGTACAAAGTTATTCCAACTCTGTACAAAGGTATTCCAACTCTGTCGAAAGAATTCCAACACTGTAGAAAGCATTCCAACTCTGTACAAAGTTATTCCAACCTTGTAGAAAGCATTCCAACCCTGTAGAAAGCATTCCCACCCTGTAGAAAGCATTCCAACCCTGTACAATGGTATTCCAACCCTGTCGAAAGCATTCCAACTCTGTACAAAGGTATTCCAAATCTGTAGAAAGAATTCCAACCCTGTACATAACATTCTGACTCTGTACAATGGTATTCCAACTCTGTCGAAAGCATTCCAACCCTGTAGAAAGCATTCCAACTCTGTACAAAGGTATTCCAACCCTGTAGAAAGCATTCCTACTCTGTAGAAAAGTATTCCAACTCTGTAGAAAGAATTCCAACCCTGTACATAACATTCTGACTCTGTACAAAGGTATTTCAACCCTGTAGAAAGCATTCCAACACTGTAGAAAGTATTCCAACCCTGTACAAAGCTGTTCCAACCCTGTACAAAGGTATTACAACTCTGTAGAAAGCATTCCAACCCTGTAGAAAGCATTCCAACCCTCTAGAAAGCATTCCAACCCTCTAGAAAGCATTCCAACCCTCTAGAAAGCATTCCAACCCTGTAGAAAGTATTCCAACGCTGTACAAATCTGTTCCAACCATGTACAAATGTATTGCAACTCTGTACAAAGGTATTCCAACTCTGTAGAAAGAATTCCAACCCTGTACATAACACTCTGACTCTGTACAAAGGTATTCCAACACTGTCGAAAGCATTCCAACCCTGTAGAAAGCATTCCAACCCTGTAGAAAGCATTAAAACCCTGTAGAAAGTATTCCAACCCTGTAGAAAGCATTCCAACTCTGTCGAAAGCATTCCAAACCTCTAGAAAGCATTCCAACTCTGTAGAAAAGTATTCCAACTCTGTAGAAAGAATTCCAACCCTGTACATAACATTCTGACTCTGTACAAAGGTATTCCAACCCTGTAAAAAGCATTCCAACTCTGTACAATGGTATTCCATCTCTGTCGAAAGCATTCCCACCCTGTCGAAAGCATTCCAACTCTGTCGAAAGCATTCCAACCCTCTAGAAAGCATTCCAACTCTGTCGAATGCATTCCAACCCTGTAGAAAGCATTCCAACTCTGTACAAAGGTATTCCAACTCTGTAGAAAGAATTCCAACCCTGTACATAACATTCTGACTCTGTACAAAGGTATTCCAACTCTGTCGAAAGCATTCCAACCCTGTAGAAAGAATTCCAACTCTGTACAAAGGTATTCCAACCCTGTAGAAAACATTCCAACACTGTAAAAAGGTATTCCAACTATGTAGAAAGGTATTCCAACTCTGTCGAAAGCATTCCCACCCTGTCGAAAGCATTCCAACCCTGTCGAAAGCATTCCAACCCTCTAGAAAGCATTCCAACCCTGTAGAAAGTATTCCAAAGCTGTAGAAAGCATTCCAACTCTGTACAAAGGTATTCCAACCCTGTAGAAAGCATTCCAACTCTGGACAAAGGTATTCCAACTCTGTCGAAAGCGTTCCAACCCTGTAGAAAGCATTCCAACTCTGTACAAGGGTATTCCAACTCTGTAGAAAGAATTCCAACCCTGTACATAACATTCTGACTCTGTACAAAGGTATTCCAACTCTGTCGAAAGCATTCGAACCATGTAGAAAGCATTCTAACCCTGTAGAAAGCATTCCAACACTGTACAAAGGTATACCAACCCTGTAGAAAGCATTCCAACTCTGTACAAAGGTATTCCAACTCTGTCGAAAGCATTCGAACCATGTAGAAAGCATTCCAACCCTGTAGAAAGCATTCCAACCCTGTAGAAAGCATTCCAGCCCTGTAGAAAGCATTCCAACTCTGTACAAAGGTATTCCAAACCTGTTGAAAGCATTCCAACTCTGTACAAAGGTATTCCAACTCTGTAGAAAGAATTCCAACCCTGTACATAACATTCTGACCCTGTACAAAGGTATTCCAACTCTGTCGAAAGAATTCCAACCCTGTAGAAAGCATTCCAACTCTGTACAAAGGTATTCCAACCCTGTAGAAAGCATTCCAGCCCTGTAGAAAGCATTCCAACTCTGTACAAAGTTAATCCAACCCTGTAGAAAGCATTCCAACCCTGTAGAAAGCATTCCAGCCCTGTAGAAAGCATTCCAACTCTGTACAAAGGTATTCCAAACCTGTTGAAAGCATTCCAACTCTGTACAAAGGTATTCCAACTCTGTAGAAAGAATTCCAACCCTGTACATAACATTCTGACCCTGTACAAAGGTATTCCAACCCTGTAGAAAGCATTCCAACTCTGTACAAAGGTATTCCAACTCTGTAGAAAGGTATTCCAACTCTGTCGAAAGCATTCCCACCCTGTCGAAAGCATTCCAACCCTGTCGAAAGCATTCCAACCCTCTAGAAAGCATTCCAGCCCTGTAGAAAGTATTCCAAAGCTGTAGAAAGCATTACAACTCTGTACAAAGGTATTCCAACCCTGTACAAAGCATTCCAACTCTGGACAAAGGTATTCCAACTCTGTCGAAAGCGTTCCAACCCTGTAGAAAGCATTCCAACTCTGTACAAGGGTATTCCAACTCTGTAGAAAGAATTCCAACCCTGTACATAACATTCTGACTCTGTACAAAGGTATTCCAACTCTGTCGAAAGCATTCCAAACCTGTAGAAAGAATTCCAACTCTGTACAAAGGTATTCCAACCCTGTAGGAAACATTCCAACACTGTAGAAAGGTATTCCAACTCTGTAGAAAGGTATTCCAACTCTGTCGAAAGCATTCCCACCCTGTCGAAAGCATTCCAACCCTGTCGAAAGCATTCCAACCCTCTAGAAAGCATTCCAACCCTGTAGAAAGTATTCCAAAGCTGTAGAAAGCATTCCAACTCTGTACAAAGGTATTCCAACCCTGTAGAAAGCATTCCAACTCTGGACAAAGGTATTCCAACTCTGTCGAAAGCGTTCCAACCCTGTAGAAAGCATTCCAACTCTGTACAAGGGTATTCCAACTCTGTAGAAAGAATTCCAACCCTGTACATAACATTCTGACTCTGTACAAAGGTATTCCAACTCTGTCGAAAGCATTCCAACCCTGTAGAAAGAATTCCAACTCTGTACAAAGGTATTCCAACCCTGTAGAAAACATTCCAACTCTGTAGAAAGGTATTCCAATTCTGTAGAAAGAATTCCAACCCTGTACATAACATTCTGACTCTGTACAAAGGTATTCCAACCCTGTAGAAAGCATTCCAACTCTGTACAAAGGTATTCCAACTCTGTCGAAAGCGTTCCAACCCTGTAGAATGCATTCCAACACTGTAGAAAGCATTCCAACCCAGTCGAAAGCATTCCAACCCTGTAGAAAGTATTCCCACCCTGTACAAAGCTGTTCCAATCCTGTACAAAGCTGTTCCAACCCTGTACAAAGGTATTCCAACTGTGTCGAAAGCATTCCAACTGTGTACAAAGGTATTCCAAACCTGTTGAAAGCATTCCAACTCTGTACAAAGGTATTCCAACACTGTAGAAAGAATTCCAACCCTGTACATAACATTCTGACCCTGTACAAAGGTATTCCAACTCTGTCGAAAGCATTACAACCCTGTCGAAAGCATTCCAACCCTGTCGAAAGCATTCCAACCATGTCGAAAGCATTCCAACCATCTAGAAAGCATTCCATCCCTGTAGAAAGTATTCCCACCCTGTACAAAGCTGTTCCAACCCTGTACAAAGCTGTTCCAACCCTGTACAAAGCTGTTCCAACCCTGTACAAAGGTATTCCAACTCTGTCGAAAGCATTCCAACTCTGTACAAAGGTATTCCAACTCTGTCGAAAGCATTCCAACCCTGTAGAAAGCATACCAACACTGTAGAAAGCATTCCAACCCTGTAGAAAGCATTCCAACCCTGTAGAAAGCTGTTCCAACCCTGTAGAAAGCATTCCAACCCTGTAGAAAGCATTCCAACCCTGTAGAAAGCATTCCAACCCTGTCGAAAGCATTCCAACCCTGTAGAAAGCATTCCAACTCTGTACAAAGGTATTCCAACCCTGTAGAAAGCATTCCAACTCTGTAGAAAGGTATTCCAACTCTGTCGAAAGCATTCCCACCCTGTCGAAAGCATTCCAACCCTGTCGAAAGAATTCCAACCCTCTAGAAAGCATTCCAACCCTGTAGAAAGTATTCCAAAGCTGTAGAAAGCATTCCAACACTGTCGAAAGCATTCCCACCGTTCCAAGTTATATACTATTACCTTATAACGTTATACGTTATATACTATTACCTTATAACGTATAAAGTTATGTAGCATTACGTTATAACGTATAACGTTGTATACTATTACGTTATAACGTATAACGTTAGATAGCATTACGTTATAACGTATAACGTTGTATACTATTACGTTATAACGTATAACGTTATGTAGCATTACGTTATAACGTATAACGTTGTATACTATTACGTTATAACGTATAACGATATGTAGCATTACGTTATAACGTATAACGTTGTATACTATTACGTTATAACGTATAACGTTATGTAGCATTACGTTATAACGTATAACGTTGTATATAATTACGTTATAACGTATAACGTTATGTAGCACGACGTTATAACGTATAACGTTGTATACTAGTACGTTATAACGTATAACGTTATGTAGCATTACGTTATAACGTATAACGTTATGTAGCATTACGTTATAACGTATAACATTGTATACTACTACCTTATAACGTATAACGTTATGTAGCATTACGTTATAACGTATAACGTTATGTAGCATTATGCTATAACATATAACGTTGTATACTATAACCTTATAGCGTATAATGTTATGTAGCATTACGTTATAACGTATAACGTTGTATACTATTACGTTATAACGTATAACGTTATGTAGCACTACGTTATAACGTATAACGTTGTATACTATTACGTTATAACGTATAACGTTGTATACTATTACGTTATAACGTATAACGTTAGATAGCATTACGTTATAACATATAACGTTGTATACTATTACGTTATAACGTATAACGTTATGTAGCATTACGTTATAACGTATAACGTTGTATACTATTACGTTATAACGTATAACGTTATGTAGCACCACGTTATAACGTATAACGTTATGTAGCACTACGTTATATCGTATAACGCTATGTACTGTTACCTTATAACGTATTACGTTATGTAGCATTACGCTATAACGTATAACGTTATATACTATTACCTTATAACGTATAACGTTATGTAGCATTACGTTATAACGTATTTCGTTGTATACTATTACGTTATAACGTATAACGTTATGTAGCATTACGTTATAACGTATAACGTTGTATACTATTACATTATAACGTATAACGATATGTAGCATTACGTTATAACGTATAACGTTGTATACTATTACGTTATAACGTATAACGTTATGTAGCATTACGTTATAACGTATAACGTGGTATACTAGTACCTTATAACGTATAACGTTATGTAGCATTACGTTATAACGTATAACGTTGTATACTATTACGTTATAACGTATAACGTTATGTAGCATTACGCTATAACATATAACGTCGTATACTATTACGTTATAACGTATAACGTTATGTAGCATTACGTTATAACGTATAACGTTGTATACTATTACGTTATAACGTATAATGTTATGTAGCATTACGCCATAACGTATAACGTTATATACGCTTACCTTATAACGCATAACGTTATGTAGCATTACGTTATAACGTATTTCGTTATATATTGTTACCTTATAACGTTATACGTTATATACTATTACCTTATAACGTATAACGTTATGTAGCATTACGTTATAACGTATAACGTTGTATACTATTACGTTATAACGTATAACGTTATGTAGCACTACGTTATAACGTATAACGTTATATACTATTACCTTATAACGTATAACGTTATGTAGCATTACGTTATAACGTATACCGTTATATACTATTACCTTATAACGTATAACGTTATGTAGCATTACGCTATAGCGTATAACGTTATGTAGCATTACGCTATAACATATAACGTCGTATACTATTACGTTATAACGTATAACGTTATGTAGCATTACGTTATAACGTATAACGTTGTATAATATTACGTTATAACGTATAACGTTACGTAGCACGACGTTATAACGTATAACGTTATGTAGCATTACGTTATAACGTATAACGTTTTATACTATTACGTCATAACGTATAACGTTATGTAGCATTACGTTATAACGTATAACGATATGTAGCATTACGTTATAACGTATAACGTTGTATACTATTACGTTATAACGTATGACGTTATGTAGCATTACGGTATAACGTATAACGTGGTATACTAGTACCTTATAACGTATAACGTTATGTAGCATTACGTTATAACGTATAACGTGGTATACTATTACCTTATAACGTATAACGTTGTATACTATTACGTTATAACGTATAACGTTATGTAGCATTACGTTATAACGTATAACGTGGTATACTAGTACCTTATAACGTATAACGTTATGTAGCATTACGTTATAACGTATAACGTTGTATACTATTACGTTATAACGTATGACGTTATGTAGCATTACGGTATAACGTATAACGTGGTATACTAGTACCTTATAACGTATAACGTTATGTAGCATTACGTTATAACGTATAACGTGGTATACTATTACCTTATAACGTATAACGTTATGTAGCATTACGTTATAACGTATAACGTTGTATACTATTACGTTATAACGTATAACGTTATGTAGCATTACGTTATAACGTATAACGTTGTATACTATTACGTTATAACGTATAACGTTATGTAGCATTACGTTATAACGTATAACGTTCTATACTATTACGTTATAACGTATAACGTTATGTAGCACTACGTTATAACGTATAACGTTATATACTATTACCTTATGACGTACAACGTTATGTAGCATTACGTAATAACGTATAACGTTATATTCTCTTACCTTATAACGTATAACGTTATGTAGCACTACGTTATAACGTATATAATTATATATTGTTACCTTATATCGTATAACGTCATGTAGCATTACGTTCTAACGTATATCGTTATATATTGTTACGATATAACGTTATACGTTATATACTATTACCTTATAACGTATGACGTTATGGAGCATTACGTTATAACGTATAACGTTTTATACTATTACGTTATAACGTATAACGTTATGTAGCATTACGCTATAGCGTATAACGTTATGTAGCATTACGCTATAACATATAACGTCGTATACTATTACGTTATAACGTATAACGTTATGTAGCATTACGTTATAACGTATAACGTTGTATACTATTACGTTATAACGTATAATGTTATGTAGCATTACGCCATAACGTATAACGTTATATACGCTTACCTTATAACGCATAACGTTATGTAGCATTACGTTATAACGTATTTCGTTATATATTGTTACCTTATAACGTTATACGTTATATACTATTACCTTATAACGTATAACGTTATGTAGCATTACGTTATAACGTATAACGTTGTATACTATTACGTTATAACGTATAACGTTATATACTATTACCTTATAACGTATAACGTTATGTAGCATTACGTTATAACGTATACCGTTATATACTATTACCTTATAACGTATAACGATATGTAGCATTACGCTATAGCGTATAACGTTATGTAGCATTACGCTATAACATATAACGTCGTATACTATTACGTTATAACGTATAACGTTATGTAGCATTACGTTATAACGTATAACGTTGTATAATATTACGTTATAACGTATAACGTTACGTAGCACGACGTTATAACGTATAACGTTATGTAGCATTACGTTATAACGTATAACGTTTTATACCATTACGTTATAACGTATAACGCTATGTAGCATTACGTTATAACGTATAACGTTGTATACTATTACGTCATAACGTATAACGTTATGTAGCATTACGTTATAACGTATAACGATATGTAGCATTACGTTATAACGTATAACGTTGTATACTATTACGTTATAACGTATAACGTTATGTAGCATTACGTTATAACGTATAACGTTGTATGCTATTACGTTATAACGTATAACGATATGTAGCATTACGTTATAACGTATAACGTTGTATACTATTACGTTATAACGTATAACGTTATGTAGCATTACGTTATAACGTATAACGTTGTATACTATTACGTTATAACGTATAACGTTATGTAGCACGACGTTATAACGTATAACGTTGTATACTAGTACGATATAACGTATAACGTTATGTAGCATTACGTTATAACGTATAACGTTGTATACTACTACCTTATAACGTATAACGTTATGTAGCATTACGTTATAACGTATAACGTTATGTAGCACTACGTTATAACGTATAACGTTGTATACTATTACGTTATAACGTATAACGATATGTAGCATTACGTTATAACGTATAACGTTGTATACTATTACGTTATAACGTATAACGTTAGATAGCATTACGTTATAACATATAACGTTGTATACTATTACGTTATAACGTATAACGTTAGATAGCATTACGTTATAACATATAACGTTGTATACTATTACGTTATAACGTATAACGTTATGCAGCATTACGTTATAACGTATAACGTTGTATACTATTACGTTATAACAAATAATGTTATGTAGCATTACGTTATAACGTATAACGTTGTATACTATTACGTTATAACGTATAACGTTGTATACTATTACCTTATAACGTATAACGTAATGTAGCATTACGTTATAACGTATAACGTTGTATACTATTACGTTATAACGTATGACGTTATGTAGCATTACGTTATAACGTATAACGTTGTATACTATTACGTTATAACGTATAACGTTATGTAGCATTACGTTATAACGTATAACGTTCTATACTATTACGTTATAACGTATAACGTTATGTAGCACTACGTTATAACGTATAACGTTATATACTATTACCTTATGACGTACAACGTTATGTAGCATTACGTAATAACGTATAACGTTATATTCTCTTACCTTATAACGTATAACGTTATGTAGCACTACGTTATAACGTATATAATTATATATTGTTACCTTATATCGTATAACGTCATGTAGCATTACGTTCTAACGTATATCGTTATATATTGTTACGATATAACGTTATACGTTATATACTATTACCTTATAACGTATGACGTTATGTAGCATTACGTTATAACGTATAACGTTTTATACTATTACGTTATAACGTATAACGTTATGTATCATTACGCTATAGCGTATAACGTTATGTAGCATTACGCTATAACATATAACGTCGTATACTATTACGTTATAACGTATAACGTTATGTAGCATTACGTTATAACGTATAACGTTGTATACTATTACGTTATAACGTATAATGTTATGTAGCATTACGCCATAACGTATAACGTTATATACGCTTACCTTATAACGCATAACGTTATGTAGCATTACGTTATAACGTATTTCGTTATATATTGTTACCTTATAACGTTATACGTTATATACTATTACCTTATAACGTATAACGTTATGTAGCATTACGTTATAACGTATAACGTTGTATACTATTACGTTATAACGTATAACGTTATGTAGCACTACGTTATAACGTATAACGTTATATACTATTACCTTATAACGTATAACGTTATGTAGCATTACGTTATAACGTATACCGTTATATACTATTACCTTATAACGTATAACGTTATGTAGCATTACGCTATAGCGTATAACGTTATGCAGCATTACGCTATAACATATAACGTCGTATACTATTACGTTATAACGTATAACGTTATGTAGCATTACGTTATAACGTATAACGTTGTATACTATTACGTTATAACGTATAACGTTACGTAGCACGACGTTATAACGTATAACGTTATGTAGCATTACGTTATAACGTATAACGTTTTATACTATTACGTTATAACGTATAACGTTATGTAGCATTACGTTATAACGTATAACGTTGTATACTATTACGTCATAACGTATAACGTTATGTAGCATTACGTTATAACGTATAACGATATGTAGCATTACGTTATAACGTATAACGTTGTATACTATTACGTTATAACGTATAACGTTATCTAGCATTACGTTATAACGTATAACGTTGTATGCTATTACGTTATAACGTATAACGATATGTAGCATTACGTTATAACGTATAACGTTGTATACTATTACGTTATAACGTATAACGTTATGTAGCATTACGTTATAACGTATAACGTTGTATACTATTACGTTATAACGTATAACGTTATGTAGCACGACGTTATAACGTATAACGTTGTATACTAGTACGATATAACGTATAACGTTATGTAGCATTACGTTATAACGTATAACGTTGTATACTACTACCTTATAACGTATAACGTTATGTAGCATTACGTTATAACGTATAACGTTATGTAGCACTACGTTATAACGTATAACGTTGTATACTATTACGTTATAACGTATAACGATATGTAGCATTACGTTATAACGTATAACGTTGTATACTATTACGTTATAACGTATAACGTTAGATAGCATTACGTTATAACATATAACGTTGTATACTATTACGTTATAACGTATAACGTTAGATAGCATTACGTTATAACATATAACGTTGTATACTATTACGTTATAACGTATAACGTTATGCAGCATTACGTTATAACATATAACGTTGTATACTATTACGTTATAACGTATAACGTTATGTAGCATTACGTTATAACGTATAACGTTGTATACTATTACGTTATAACGTATAACGTTATGTAGCACGACGTTATAACGTATAACGTGATGTAGCACCACGTTATAACGTATAACGTTATGTAGCACTACGTTATATCGTATAACGCTATGTACTGTTACCTTATAACGTATTACGTTATGTAGCATTGCGTTATAACGTATAACGTTATATACTATTACCTTATAACATATAACGTTATGTAGCATTACGCTATAACGTATAACGTTGTATACTATTACGTTTTAACGTATAACGTTATGTAGCACGACGTTATAACGTATAACGTTATGTAGCACCACGTTATAACGTATAACGTTATGTAGCACTACGTTATATCGTATAACGCTATGTACTGTTACCTTATAACGTATTACGTTATGTAGCATTGCGTTATAACGTATAACGTTATATACTATTACCTTATAACATATAACGTTATGTAGCATTACGCTATAACGTATAACGTTATATACTATTACCTTATAACGTATAACGTTATGTAGCATTACGCTATAACGAATAACGTTATATACTATTACCTTATAACGTATAACGTTATGTAGCATTACGTTATAACGTATTTCGTTGTATACTATTACGTTATAACGTATAACGTTAGATAGCATTACGTTATAACATATAACGTTGTATACTATTACGTTATAACGTATAACGTTATGTAGCATTACGTTATAACGTATAACGTTGTATACTATTACGTTATAACGTATAATGTTATGTAGCATTACGTTATAACGTATAACGTTGTATACTATTACGTTATAACGTATAACGTTACGTAGCACTACGTTATAACGTATAACGTTGTATACTATTACGTTATAACGTATAACGATATGTAGCATTACGTTATAACGTATAACGTTGTATACTATTACGTTATAACGTATAACGTTAGATAGCATTACGTTATAACATATAACGTTGTATACTATTTCGTTATAACGTATAACGTTATGTAGCATTACGTTATAACGTATAACGTTGTATACTATTACGTTATAACGTATAACGTTATGTAGCATTACGTTATAACGTATAACGTTGTATACTATTACGTTATAACGTATAACGTTATGTAGCATTACGTTATAACGTATAACGTGGTATACTATTACCTTATAACGTATAACGTTATGTAGCATTACGTTATAACGTATAACGTTGTATACTATTACGTTATAACGTATAACGTTATGTAGCATTACGCTATAACATATAACGTCGTATACTATTACGTTATAACGTATAACGTTATGGAGCATTACGTTATAACGTATAACGTTAGATAGCATTACGTTATAACGTATAACGTTGTATACTATTACGTTATAACGTATAACGTTATGTAGCATTACGTTATAACGTATAACGTTGTATAATATTACGTTATAACGTATAACGTTACGTAGCACGACGTTATAACGTATAACGTTATGTAGCATTACGTTATAACGTATACCGTTGTATACTATTACGTTATAACGTATAACGTTATGTAGCATTACGTTATAACGTATAACGTTGTATACTATTAAGTTATAACGTATAACGTTGTATACTATTACGTTATAACGTATAACGTTATGTAGCATTACGTTATAACGTATAACGTTGTATACTATTACGTTATAACGTATAACGTTATGTAGCATTACGTTATAACGTATAACGCTGTATGCTATTACGTTATAACGTATAACGATATGTAGCATTACGTTATAACGTATAACGTTGTATACTATTACGTTATAACGTATAACGTTATGTAGCATTACGTTATAACGTATAACGTTGTATACTATTACGTTATAACGTATAACGTTATGTAGCACGACGTTATAACGTATAACGTTGTATACTAGTACGATATAACGTATAACGTTATGTAGCATTACGTTATAACGTATAACGTTGTATACTACTACCTTATAACGTATAACGTTAGGTAGCATTACGTTATAACGTATAACGTTATGTAGCACTACGTTATAACGTATAACGTTGTATACTATTACGTTATAACGTATAAGGATATGTAGCATTACGTTATAACGTATAACGTTGTATACTATTACGTTATAACGTATAACGTTAGATAGCATTACGTTATAACATATAACGTTGTATACTATTACGTTATAACGTATAACGTTAGATAGCATTACGTTATAACATATAACGTTGTATACTATTATGTTATAACGTATAACGTTATGCAGCATTACGTTATAACGTATAACGTTGTATACTATTACGTTATAACGTATAATGTTATGTAGCATTACGTTATAACGTATAACGTTGTATACTATTACGTTATAACGTATAACGTTATGTAGCACTACGTTATAACGTATAACGTTGTATACTATTACGTTATAACGTATAACGATATGTAGCATTACGTTATAACGTATAACGTTGTATACTATTACGTTATAACGTATAACGTTAGATAGCATTACGTTATAACATATAACGTTGTATACTATTACGTTATAACGTATAACGTTATGTAGCATTACGTTATAACGTATAACGTTGTATACTATTACGTTATAACGTATAACGTTATGTAGCACGACGTTATAACGTATAACGTTATGTAGCATTACGTTATAACGTATAACGTTTTATACTATTACGTTATAACGTATAACGTTATGTAGCATTACGTTATAACGTATAACGTTGTATACTATTACGTCATAACGTATAACGTTATGTAGCATTACGTTATAACGTATAACGATATGTAGCATTACGTTATAACGTATAACGTTGTATACTATTACGTTATAACGTATAACGTTATGTAGCATTACGTTATAACGTATAACGTTGTATGCTATTACGTTATAACGTATAACGATATGTAGCATTACGTTATAACGTATAACGTTGTATACTATTACGTTATAACGTATAACGTTATGTAGCATTACGTTATAACGTATAACGTTGTATACTATTACGTTATAACGTATAACGTTATGTAGCACGACGTTATAACGTATAACGTTGTATACTAGTACGATATAACGTATAACGTTATGTAGCATTACGTTATAACGTATAACGTTGTATACTACTACCTTATAACGTATAACGTTATGTAGCATTACGTTATAACGTATAACGTTATGTAGCACTACGTTATAACGTATAACGTTGTATACTATTACGTTATAACGTATAACGATATGTAGCATTACGTTATAACGTATAACGTTGTATACTATTACGTTATAACGTATAACGTTAGATAGCATTACGTTATAACATATAACGTTGTATACTATTACGTTATAACGTATAACGTTAGATAGCATTACGTTATAACATATAACGTTGTATACTATTACGTTATAACGTATAACGTTATGCAGCATTACGTTATAACGTATAACGTTGTATACTATTACGTTATAACAAATAATGTTATGTAGCATTACGTTATAACGTATAACGTTGTATACTATTACGTTATAACGTATAACGTTGTATACTATTACCTTATAACGTATAACGTAATGTAGCATTACGTTATAACGTATAACGTTGTATACTATTACGTTATAACGTATAACGTTATGTAGTATTACGTTATAACGTATAACGTTGTATACTATTACGTTATAACGTATAACGTTATGTAGCATTACGTTATAACGTATAACGTTATATTCTCTTACCTTATAACGTATAACGTTATGTAGCACTACGTTATAACGTATATAATTATATATTGTTACCTTATATCGTATAACGTCATGTAGCATTACGTTCTAACGTATATCGTTATATATTGTTACGATATAACGTTATACGTTATATACTATTACCTTATAACGTATGACGTTATGTAGCATTACGTTATAACGTATAACGTTTTATACTATTACGTTATAACGTATAACGTTATGTATCATTACGCTATAGCGTATAACGTTATGTAGCATTACGCTATAACATATAACGTCGTATACTATTACGTTATAACGTATAACGTTGTGTAGCATTACGTTATAACGTATAACGTTGTATACTATTACGTTATAACGTATAATGTTATGTAGCATTACGCCATAACGTATAACGTTATATACGCTTACCTTATAACGCATAACGTTATGTAGCATTACGTTATAACGTATTTCGTTATATATTGTTACCTTATAACGTTATACGCTATATACTATTACCTTATAACGTATAACGTTATGTAGCATTACGTTATAACGTATAACGTTGTATACTATTACGTTATAACGTATAACGTTATGTAGCACTACGTTATAACGTATAACGTTATATACTATTACCTTATAACGTATAACGTTATGTAGCATTACGTTATAACGTATACCGTTATATACTATTACCTTATAACGTATAACGTTATGTAGCATTACGCTATAGCGTATAACGTTATGTAGCATTACGCTATAACATATAACGTCGTATACTATTACGTTATAACGTATAACGTTATGTAGCATTACGTTATAACGTATAACGTTGTATACTATTACGTTATAACGTATAACGTTACGTAGCACGACGTTATAACGTATAACGTTATGTAGCATTACGTTATAACGTATAACGTTTTATACTATTACGTTATAACGTATAACGTTATGTAGCATTACGTTATAACGTATAACGTTGTATACTATTACGTCATAACGTATAACGTTATGTAGCATTACGTTATAACGTATAACGATATGTAGCATTACGTTATAACGTATAACGTTGTATACTATTACGTTATAACGTATAACGTTATGTAGCATTACGTTATAACGTATAACGTTGTATGCTATTACGTTATAACGTATAACGATATGTAGCATTACGTTATAACGTATAACGTTGTATACTATTACGTTATAACGTATAACGTTATGTAGCATTACGTTATAACGTATAACGTTGTATACTATTACGTTATAACGTATAACGTTATGTAGCACGACGTTATAACGTATAACGTTGTATACTAGTACGATATAACGTATAACGTTATGTAGCATTACGTTATAACGTATAACGTTGTATACTACTACCTTATAACGTATAACGTTATGTAGCATTACGTTATAACGTATAACGTTATGTAGCACTACGTTATAACGTATAACGTTGTATACTATTACGTTATAACGTATAACGATATGTAGCATTACGTTATAACGTATAACGTTGTATACTATTACGTTATAACGTATAACGTTAGATAGCATTACGTTATAACATATAACGTTGTATACTATTACGTTATAACGTATAACGTTAGATAGCATTACGTTATAACATATAACGTTGTATACTATTACGTTATAACGTATAACGTTATGCAGCATTACGTTATAACATATAACGTTGTATACTATTACGTTATAACGTATAACGTTATGTAGCATTACGTTATAACGTATAACGTTGTATACTATTACGTTATAACGTATAACGTTATGTAGCACGACGTTATAACGTATAACGTGATGTAGCACCACGTTATAACGTATAACGTTATGTAGCACTACGTTATATCGTATAACGCTATGTACTGTTACCTTATAACGTATTACGTTATGTAGCATTGCGTTATAACGTATAACGTTATATACTATTACCTTATAACATATAACGTTATGTAGCATTACGCTATAACGTATAACGTTGTATACTATTACGTTTTAACGTATAACGTTATGTAGCACGACGTTATAACGTATAACGTTATGTAGCACCACGTTATAACGTATAACGTTATGTAGCACTACGTTATATCGTATAACGCTATGTACTGTTACCTTATAACGTATTACGTTATGTAGCATTGCGTTATAACGTATAACGTTATATACTATTACCTTATAACATATAACGTTATGTAGCATTACGCTATAACGTATAACGTTATATACTATTACCTTATAACGTATAACGTTATGTAGCATTACGCTATAACGAATAACGTTATATACTATTACCTTATAACGTATAACGTTATGTAGCATTACGTTATAACGTATTTCGTTGTATACTATTACGTTATAACGTATAACGTTAGATAGCATTACGTTATAACATATAACGTTGTATACTATTACGTTATAACGTATAACGTTATGTAGCATTACGTTATAACGTATAACGTTGTATACTATTACGTTATAACGTATAATGTTATGTAGCATTACGTTATAACGTATAACGTTGTATACTATTACGTTATAACGTATAACGTTACGTAGCACTACGTTATAACGTATAACGTTGTATACTATTACGTTATAACGTATAACGATATGTAGCATTACGTTATAACGTATAACGTTGTATACTATTACGTTATAACGTATAACGTTAGATAGCATTACGTTATAACATATAACGTTGTATACTATTTCGTTATAACGTATAACGTTATGTAGCATTACGTTATAACGTATAACGTTGTATACTATTACGTTATAACGTATAACGTTATGTAGCATTACGTTATAACGTATAACGTTGTATACTATTACGTTATAACGTATAACGTTATGTAGCATTACGTTATAACGTATAACGTGGTATACTATTACCTTATAACGTATAACGTTATGTAGCATTACGTTATAACGTATAACGTTGTATACTATTACGTTATAACGTATAACGTTATGTAGCATTACGCTATAACATATAACGTCGTATACTATTACGTTATAACGTATAACGTTATGGAGCATTACGTTATAACGTATAACGTTAGATAGCATTACGTTATAACGTATAACGTTGTATACTATTACGTTATAACGTATAACGTTATGTAGCATTACGTTATAACGTATAACGTTGTATAATATTACGTTATAACGTATAACGTTACGTAGCACGACGTTATAACGTATAACGTTATGTAGCATTACGTTATAACGTATACCGTTGTATACTATTACGTTATAACGTATAACGTTATGTAGCATTACGTTATAACGTATAACGTTGTATACTATTAAGTTATAACGTATAACGTTGTATACTATTACGTTATAACGTATAACGTTATGTAGCATTACGTTATAACGTATAACGTTGTATACTATTACGTTATAACGTATAACGTTATGTAGCATTACGTTATAACGTATAACGCTGTATGCTATTACGTTATAACGTATAACGATATGTAGCATTACGTTATAACGTATAACGTTGTATACTATTACGTTATAACGTATAACGTTATGTAGCATTACGTTATAACGTATAACGTTGTATACTATTACGTTATAACGTATAACGTTATGTAGCACGACGTTATAACGTATAACGTTGTATACTAGTACGATATAACGTATAACGTTATGTAGCATTACGTTATAACGTATAACGTTGTATACTACTACCTTATAACGTATAACGTTAGGTAGCATTACGTTATAACGTATAACGTTATGTAGCACTACGTTATAACGTATAACGTTGTATACTATTACGTTATAACGTATAACGATATGTAGCATTACGTTATAACGTATAACGTTGTATACTATTACGTTATAACGTATAACGTTAGATAGCATTACGTTATAACATATAACGTTGTATACTATTACGTTATAACGTATAACGTTAGATAGCATTACGTTATAACATATAACGTTGTATACTATTATGTTATAACGTATAACGTTATGCAGCATTACGTTATAACGTATAACGTTGTATACTATTACGTTATAACGTATAATGTTATGTAGCATTACGTTATAACGTATAACGTTGTATACTATTACGTTATAACGTATAACGTTATGTAGCACTACGTTATAACGTATAACGTTGTATACTATTACATTATAACGTATAACGATATGTAGCATTACGTTATAACGTATAACGTTGTATACTATTACGTTATAACGTATAACGTTAGATAGCATTACGTTATAACATATAACGTTGTATACTATTACGTTATAACGTATAACGTTATGTAGCATTACGTTATAACGTATAACGTTGTATACTATTACGTTATAACGTATAACGTTATGTAGCACGACGTTATAACGTATAACGTTATGTAGCACCACATTATAACGTATAACGTTATGTAGCACTACGTTATATCGTATAACGCTATGTACTGTTAGCTTATAACGTATTACGTTATGTAGCATTGCGTTATAACGTATAACGTTATATACTATTACCTTATAACATATAACGTTATGTAGCATTACGCTATAACGTATAACGTTATATACTATTACCTTATAACGTATAACGTTATGTAGCATTACGCTATAACGTATAACGTTATATACTATTACCTTATAACGTATAACGTTATGTAGCATTACGTTATAACGTATTTCGTTGTATACTATTACGTTATAACGTATAACGTTATGTAGCATTACGTTATAACGTATAACGTTAGATAGCATTACGTTATAACGTATAACGTTGTATACTATTACGTTATAACGTATAACGTTAGATAGCATTACGTTATAACATATAACGTTGTATACTATTACGTTATAACGTATAACGTTATGTAGCATTACGTTATAACGTATAACGTCGTATAGTATTACGTTATAACGTATAACGTTATGTAGCATTACGTTATAACGTATAACGTCGTATACTATTACGTTATAACGTATAACGATATGTAGCATTACGTTATAACGTATAACGTTGTATACTATTACGTTATAACGTATAACGTTAGATAGCATTACGTTATAACATATAACGTTGTATACTATTACGTTATAACGTATAACGTTATGTAGCATTACGTTATAACGTATAACGTTGTATACTATTACGTTATAACGTATAACGTTATGTAGCACGACGTTATAACGTATAACGTTATGTAGCACCACGTTATAACGTATAACGTTATGTAGCACTACGTTATATCGTATAACGCTATGTACTGTTACCTTATAACGTATTACGTTATGTAGCATTGCGTTATAACGTATAACGTTATATACTATTACCTTATAACATATAACGTTATGTAGCATTACGCTATAACGTATAACGTTATATACTATTACCTTATAACGTATAACGTTATGTAGCATTACGCTATAACGTATAACGTTATATACTATTACCTTATAACGTATAACGTTATGTAGCATTACGTTATAACGTATTTCGTTGTATACTATTACGTTATAACGTATAACGTTATGTAGCATTACGTTATAACGTATAACGTTGTATACTATTACGTTATAACGTATAACGTTAGATAGCATTACGTTATAACGTATAACGTTGTATACTATTACGTTATAACGTATAACGTTAGATAGCATTACGTTATAACATATAACGTTGTATACTATTACGTTATAACGTATAACGTTATGTAGCATTACGTTATAACGTATAACGTCGTATAGTATTACGTTATAACGTATAACGTTATGTAGCATTACGTTATAACGTATAACGTCGTATACTATTACGTTATAACGTATAACGATATGTAGCATTACGTTATAACGTATAACGTTGTATACTATTACGTTATAACGTATAACGTTAGATAGCATTACGTTATAACATATAACGTTGTATACTATTACGTTATAACGTATAACGTTATGTAGCATTACGTTATAACGTATAACGCTGTATACTATTACGTTATAACGTATAACGTTATGTAGCACGACGTTATAACGTATAACGTTATGTAGCACCACGTTATAACGTATAACGTTATGTAGCACTACGTTATATCGTATAACGCTATGTACTGTTACCTTATAACGTATTACGTTATGTAGCATTGCGTTATAACGTATAACGTTATATACTATTACCTTATAACATATAACGTTATGTAGCATTACGCTATAACGTATAACGTTATATACTATTACCTTATAACGTATAACGTTATGTAGCATTACGCTATAACGTATAACGTTATATACTATTACCTTATAACGTATAACGTTATGTAGCATTACGTTATAACGTATTTCGTTGTATACTATTACGTTATAACGTATAACGTTATGTAGCATTACGTTATAACGTATAACGTTGTATACTATTACGTTATAACGTATAACGTTAGGTAGCATTACGTTATAACGTATAACGTTGTATACTATTACGTTATAACGTATAACGTTAGATAGCATTACGTTATAACATATAACGTTGTATACTATTACGTTATAACGTATAACGTTATGTAGCATTACGTTATAACGTATAACGTCGTATAGTATTACGTTATAACGTATAACGTTATGTAGCATTACGTTATAACGTATAACGTCGTATACTATTACGTTATAACGTATAACGATATGTAGCATTACGTTATAACGTATAACGTTGTATACTATTACGTTATAACGTATAACGTTAGATAGCATTACGTTATAACATATAACGTTGTATACTATTACGTTATAACGTATAACGTTATGTAGCATTACGATATAACGTATAACGTTGTATACTATTACGTTATAACGTATAACGTTATGTAGCACGACGTTATAACGTATAACGTTATGTAGCACCACGTTATAACGTATAACGTTATGTAGCACTACGTTATATCGTATAACGCTATGTACTGTTACCTTATAACGTATTACGTTATGTAGCATTGCGTTATAACGTATAACGTTATATACTATTACCTTATAACATATAACGTTATGTAGCATTACGCTATAACGTATAACGTTGTATACTATTACGTTTTAACGTATAACGTTATGTAGCACGACGTTATAACGTATAACGTTATGTAGCACCACGTTATAACGTATAACGTTATGTAGCACTACGTTATATCGTATAACGCTATGTACAGTTACCTTATAACGTATTACGTTATGTAGCATTGCGTTATAACGTATAACGTTATATACTATTACCTTATAACATATAACGTTATGTAGCATTACGCTATAACGTATAACGTTATATACTATTACCTTATAACGTATAACGTTATGTAGCAATACGCTATAACGAATAACGTTATATACTATTACCTTATAACGTATAACGTTATGTAGCATTACGTTATAACGTATTTCGTTGTATACTATTACGTTATAACGTATAACGTTAGATAGCATTACGTTATAACATATAACGTTGTATACTATTACGTTATAACGTATAACGTTATGTAGCATTACGTTATAACGTATAACGTTGTATACTATTACGTTATAACGTATAATGTTATGTAGCATTACGCTATAACGAATAACGTTATATACTATTACCTTATAACGTATAACGTTATGTAGCATTACGTTATAACGTATTTCGTTGTATACTATTACGTTATAACGTATAACGTTAGATAGCATTACGTTATAACATATAACGTTGTATACTATTACGTTATAACGTATAACGTTATGTAGCATTACGTTATAACGTATAACGTTGTATACTATTACGTTATAACGTATAACGTTATGTAGCATTACGTTATAACGTATAACGTCGTATAGTATTACGTTATAACGTATAACGTTATGTAGCATTACGTTATAACATATAACGTTGTATACTATTACGTTATAACGTATAACGTTATGTAGCATTACGTTATAACGTATAACGTCGTATAGTATTACGTTATAACGTATAACGTTATGTAGCATTACGTTATAACGTATAACGTCGTATACTATTACGTTATAACGTATAACGATATGTAGCATTACGTTATAACGTATAACGTTGTATACTATTACGTTATAACGTATAACGTTATGTAGCACGACGTTATAACGTATAACGTTATGTAGCACCACGTTATAACGTATAACGTTATATACTATTACCTTATAACGTATAACGTTATGTAGCATTACGCTATAACGTATAACGTTGTATACTATTACCTTATAACATATAACGTTATGTAGCATTACGCTATAACGTATAACGTTGTATACTATTACGTTTTAACGTATAACGTTATGTAGCACGACGTTATAACGTATAACGTTATGTAGCACCACGTTATAACGTATAACGTTATGTAGCACTACGTTATATCGTATAACGCTATGTACTGTTACCTTATAACGTATTACGTTATGTAGCATTGCGTTATAACGTATAATGTTATATACTATTACCTTATAACATATAACGTTATGTAGCATTACGCTATAACGTATAACGTTATATACTATTACCTTATAACGTATAACGTTATGTAGCAATACGCTATAACGAATAACGTTATATACTATTACCTTATAACGTATAACGTTATGTAGCATTACGTTATAACGTATTTCGTTGTATACTATTACGTTATAACGTATAACGTTAGATAGCATTACGTTATAACATATAACGTTGTATACTATTACGTTATAACGTATAACGTTATGTAGCATTACGTTATAACGTATAACGTTGTATACTATTACGTTATAACGTATAATGTTATGTAGCATTACGTTATAACGTATAACGTTGTATACTATTACGTTATAACGTATAACGTTAGATAGCATTACGTTATAACATATAACGTTGTATACTATTACGTTATAACGTATAACGTTATGTAGCATTACGATATAACGTATAACGTTGTATACTATTACGTTATAACGTATAACGTTATGTAGCACGACGTTATAACGTATAACGTTATGTAGCACCACGTTATAACGTATAACGTTATGTAGCACTACGTTATATCGTATAACGCTATGTACTGTTACCTTATAACGTATTACGTTATGTAGCATTGCGTTATAACGTATAACGTTATATACTATTACCTTATAACATATAACGTTATGTAGCATTACGCTATAACGTATAACGTTGTATACTATTACGTTTTAACGTATAACGTTATGTAGCACGACGTTATAACGTATAACGTTATGTAGCACCACGTTATAACGTATAACGTTATGTAGCACTACGTTATATCGTATAACGCTATGTACAGTTACCTTATAACGTATTACGTTATGTAGCATTGCGTTATAACGTATAACGTTATATACTATTACCTTATAACATATAACGTTATGTAGCATTACGCTATAACGTATAACGTTATATACTATTACCTTATAACGTATAACGTTATGTAGCAATACGCTATAACGAATAACGTTATATACTATTACCTTATAACGTATAACGTTATGTAGCATTACGTTATAACGTATTTCGTTGTATACTATTACGTTATAACGTATAACGTTAGATAGCATTACGTTATAACATATAACGTTGTATACTATTACGTTATAACGTATAACGTTATGTAGCATTACGTTATAACGTATAACGTTGTATACTATTACGTTATAACGTATAATGTTATGTAGCATTACGCTATAACGAATAACGTTATATACTATTACCTTATAACGTATAACGTTATGTAGCATTACGTTATAACGTATTTCGTTGTATACTATTACGTTATAACGTATAACGTTAGATAGCATTACGTTATAACATATAACGTTGTATACTATTACGTTATAACGTATAACGTTATGTAGCATTACGTTATAACGTATAACGTTGTATACTATTACGTTATAACGTATAACGTTATGTAGCATTACGTTATAACGTATAACGTCGTATAGTATTACGTTATAACGTATAACGTTATGTAGCATTACGTTATAACATATAACGTTGTATACTATTACGTTATAACGTATAACGTTATGTAGCATTACGTTATAACGTATAACGTCGTATAGTATTACGTTATAACGTATAACGTTATGTAGCATTACGTTATAACGTATAACGTCGTATACTATTACGTTATAACGTATAACGATATGTAGCATTACGTTATAACGTATAACGTTGTATACTATTACGTTATAACGTATAACGTTATGTAGCACGACGTTATAACGTATAACGTTATGTAGCACCACGTTATAACGTATAACGTTATATACTATTACCTTATAACGTATAACGTTATGTAGCATTACGCTATAACGTATAACGTTGTATACTATTACCTTATAACATATAACGTTATGTAGCATTACGCTATAACGTATAACGTTGTATACTATTACGTTTTAACGTATAACGTTATGTAGCACGACGTTATAACGTATAACGTTATGTAGCACCACGTTATAACGTATAACGTTATGTAGCACTACGTTATATCGTATAACGCTATGTACTGTTACCTTATAACGTATTACGTTATGTAGCATTGCGTTATAACGTATAATGTTATATACTATTACCTTATAACATATAACGTTATGTAGCATTACGCTATAACGTATAACGTTATATACTATTACCTTATAACGTATAACGTTATGTAGCAATACGCTATAACGAATAACGTTATATACTATTACCTTATAACGTATAACGTTATGTAGCATTACGTTATAACGTATTTCGTTGTATACTATTACGTTATAACGTATAACGTTAGATAGCATTACGTTATAACATATAACGTTGTATACTATTACGTTATAACGTATAACGTTATGTAGCATTACGTTATAACGTATAACGTTGTATACTATTACGTTATAACGTATAATGTTATGTAGCATTACGTTATAACGTATAACGTTGTATACTATTACGTTATAACGTATAACGTTATGTAGCACTACGTTATAACGTATAACGTTGTATACTATTACGTTATAACGTATAACGATATGTAGCATTACGTTATAACGTATAACGTTGTATACTATTACGTTATAACGTATAACGTTAGATAGCATTACGTTATAACATATAACGTTGTATACTATTACGTTATAACGTATAACGTTATGTAGCATTACGTTATAACGTATAACGTTGTATACTATTACGTTATAACGTATAACGTTATGTAGCATTACGTTATAACGTATAACGTTGTATACTATTACGTTATAACGTATAACGTTATGTAGCATTACGTTATAACGTATAACGTGGTATACTATTACCTTATAACGTATAACGTTATGTAGCATTACGTTATAACGTATAACGTTGTATACTATTACGTTATAACGTATAACGTTATGTAGCATTACGCTATAACATATAACGTCGTATACTATTACGTTATAACGTATAACTTTATGGAGCATTACGTTATAACGTATAACGTTAGATAGCATTACGTTATAACGTATAACGTTGTATACTATTACGTTATAACGTATAACGTTATGTAGCATTACGTTATAACGTATAACGTTGTATACTATTACGTTATAACGTATAACGTTACGTAGCACGACGTTATAACGTATAACGTTATGTAGCATTACGTTATAACGTATACCGTTGTATACTATTACGTTATAACGTATAACGTTATGTAGCATTACGTTATAACGTATAACGTTGTATACTATTACGTTATAACGTATAACGTTGTATACTATTACGTTATAACGTATAACGTTATGTAGCATTACGTTATAACGTATAACGTTGTATACTATTACGTTATAACGTATAACGATATGTAGCATTACGTTATAACGTATAACGTTGTATACTATTACGTTATAACGTATAACGTTAGATAGCATTACGTTATAACATATAACGTTGTATACTATTACGTTATAACGTATAACGTTAGATAGCATTACGTTATAACATATAACGTTGTATACTATTACGTTATAACGTATAACGTTATGCAGCATTACGTTATAACGTATAACGTTGTATACTATTACGTTATAACGTATAATGTTATGTAGCATTACGTTATAACGTATAACGTTGTATAATATTACGTTATAACGTATAACGTTATGTAGCACTACGTTATAACGTATAACGTTGTATACTATTACGTTATAACGTATAACGATATGTAGCATTACGTTATAACGTATAACGTTGTATACTATTACGTTATAACGTATAACGTTAGATAGCATTACGTTATAACATATAACGTTGTATACTATTACGTTATAACGTATAACGTTATGTAGCATTACGTTATAACGTATAACGTTGTATACTATTACGTTATAACGTATAACGTTATGTAGCACGACGTTATAACGTATAACGTTATGTAGCACCACGTTATAACGTATAACGTTATGTAGCACTACGTTATATCGTATAACGCTATGTACTGTTACCTTATAACGTATTACGTTATGTAGCATTGCGTTATAACGTATAACGTTATATACTATTACCTTATAACATATAACGTTATGTAGCATTACGCTATAACGTATAACGTTATATACTATTACCTTATAACGTATAACGTTATGTAGCATTACGCTATAACGTATAACGTTATATACTATTACCTTATAACGTATAACGTTATGTAGCATTACGTTATAACGTATTTCGTTGTATACTATTACGTTATAACGTATAACGTTAGATAGCATTACGTTATAACATATAACGTTGTATACTATTACGTTATAACGTATAACGTTAGATAGCATTACGTTATAACATATAACGTTGTATACTATTACGTTATAACGTATAACGTTATGTAGCATTACGTTATAACGTATAACGTTGTATACTATTACGTTATAACGTATAACGTTATGTAGCATTACGTTATAACGTATAACGTTGTATACTATTACGTTATAACGTATAACGTTATGTAGCACTACGTTATAACGTATAACGTTGTATACTATTACGTTATAACGTATAACGTTAGATAGCATTACGTTATAACATATAACGTTGTATACTATTACGTTATAACGTATAACGTTAGATAGCATTACGTTATAACATATAACGTTGTATACTATTACGTTATAACGTATAACGTTATGTAGCATTACGTTATAACGTATAACGTTGTATACTATTACGTTATAACGTATAACGTTATGTAGCACCACGTTATAACGTATAACGTTATGTAGCACTACGTTATATCGTATAACGCTATGTACTGTTACCTTATAACGTATTACGTTATGTAGCATTGCGTTATAACGTATAACGTTATATACTATTACCTTATAACATATAACGTTATGTAGCATTACGTTATAACGTATTTCGTTGTATACTATTACGTTATAACGTATAACGTTATGTAGCATTACGTTATAACGCATAACGTTGTATACTACTACGTTATAACGTATAACGTTAGATAGCATTACGTTATAACATATAACGTTGTATACTATTACGTTATAACGTATAACGCTAGATAGCATTACGTTATAACATATAACGTTGTATACTATTACGTTATAACGTATAACGTTATGTAGCGTTACGTTATAACGTATAACGTTGTATACTATTACGTTATAACGTATAATGTTATGTAGCATTACGTTATAACGTATAACGTTGTATACTACTACGTTATAACGTATAACGTTATGTAGCACTACGTTATAACGTATAACGTTGTATACTATTACGTTATAACGTATAACGATATATAGCATTACGTTATAACGTATAACGTTGTATACTATTACGTTATAACGTATAACGTTAGATAGCATTACGTTATAACATATAACGTTGTATACTATTACGTTATAACGTATAACGTTATGTAGCATTACGTTATAACGTATAACGTTGTATACTATTACGTTATAACGTATAACGTTGTATACTATTACGTTATAACGTATAACGTTATGTAGCACGACGTTATAACGTATAACGTTGTATACTATTACGTTATAACGTATAATGTTATGTAGCATTACGTTATAACGTATAACGTTGTATACTACTACGTTATAACGTATAACGTTATGTAGCACTACGTTATAACGTATAACGTTGTATACTATTACGTTATAACGTATAACGATATATAGCATTACGTTATAACGTATAACGTTGTATACTATTACGTTATAACGTATAACGTTAGATAGCATTACGTTATAACATATAACGTTGTATACTATTACGTTATAACGTATAACGTTATGTAGCATTACGTTATAACGTATAACGTTGTATACTATTACGTTATAACGTATAACGTTGTATACTATTACGTTATAACGTATAACGTTATGTAGCACGACGTTATAACGTATAACGTTGTATACTATTACGTTATAACGTATAACGATATGTAGCATTACGTTATAACGTATAACGTTGTATACTATTACGTTATAACGTATAACGTTAGATAGCATTACGTTATAACATATAACGTTGTATACTATTACGTTATAACGTATAACGTTAGATAGCATTACGTTATAACATATAACGTTGTATACTATTACGTTATAACGTATAACGTTATGCAGCATTACGTTATAACGTATAACGTTGTATACTATTACGTTATAACGTATAATGTTATGTAGCATTACGTTATAACGTATAACGTTGTATAATATTACGTTATAACGTATAACGTTATGTAGCACTACGTTATAACGTATAACGTTGTATACTATTACGTTATAACGTATAACGATATGTAGCATTACGTTATAACGTATAACGTTGTATACTATTACGTTATAACGTATAACGTTAGATAGCATTACGTTATAACATATAACGTTGTATACTATTACGTTATAACGTATAACGTTATGTAGCATTACGTTATAACGTATAACGTTGTATACTATTACGTTATAACGTATAACGTTATGTAGCACGACGTTATAACGTATAACGTTATGTAGCACCACGTTATAACGTATAACGTTATGTAGCACTACGTTATATCGTATAACGCTATGTACTGTTACCTTATAACGTATTACGTTATGTAGCATTGCGTTATAACGTATAACGTTATATACTATTACCTTATAACATATAACGTTATGTAGCATTACGCTATAACGTATAACGTTATATACTATTACCTTATAACGTATAACGTTATGTAGCATTACGCTAAAACGTATAACGTTATATACTATTACCTTATAACGTATAACGTTATGTAGCATTACGTTATAACGTATTTCGTTGTATACTATTACGTTATAACGTATAACGTTATGTAGCATTACGTTATAACGTATAACGTTGTATACTATTACGTTATAACGTATAACGTTAGATAGCATTACGTTATAACGTATAACGTTGTATACTATTACGTTATAACGTATAAAGTTATGTAGCATTACGTTATAACGTATAACGTCGTATAGTATTACGTTATAACGTATAACGTTATGTAGCATTACGTTATAACGTATAACGTCGTATACTATTACGTTATAACGTATAACGATATGTAGCATTACGTTATAACGTATAACGTTGTATACTATTACGTTATAACGTATAACGTTAGATAGCATTACGTTATAACATATAACGTTGTATACTATTACGTTATAACGTATAACGTTATGTAGCATTACGTTATAACGTATAACGTTGTATACTATTACGTTATAACGTATAACGTTATGTAGCACGACGTTATAACGTGTAACGTTATGTAGCACCACGTTATAACGTATAACGTTATGTAGCACTACGTTATATCGTATAACGCTATGTACTGTTACCTTATAACATATAACGTTATGTAGCATTGCGTTATAACGTATAACGTTATATACTATTACCTTATAACATATAACGTTATGTAGCATTACGCTATAACGTATAACGTTACATACTATTACCTTATAACGTATAACGTTATGTAGCATTACGCTATAACGTATAACGTTATGTACTATTACCTTATAACGTATAACGTTATGTAGCATTACGTTATAACGTATTTCGTTGTATACTATTACGTTATAACGTATAACGTTATGTAGCATTACGTTATAACGTATAACGTTGTATACTATTACGTTATAACGTATAATGTTATGTAGCATTACGTTATAACGTATAAAGTTGTATACTACTACGTTATAACGTATAACGTTATGTAGCACTACGTTATAACGTATAACGTTGTATACTATTACGTTATAACGTATAACGATATGTAGCATTACGTTATAACGTATAACGTCGTATAGTATTACGTTATAACGTATAACGTTATGTAGCATTACGTTATAACGTATAACGTTGTATACTATTACGTTATAACGTATAACGTTAGATAGCATTACGTTATAACATATAACGTTGTATACTATTACGTTATAACGTATAACGTTATGTAGCATTACGTTATAACGTATAACGTTGTATACTATTACGTTATAACGTATAACGTTATGTAGCACTACGTTATATCGTATAACGCTATGTACTGTTACCTTATAACGTATTACGTTATGTAGCATTGCGTTATAACGTATAACGTTATATACTATTACCTTATAACATATAACGTTATGTAGCATTACGTTATAACGTATTTCGTTGTATACTATTACGTTATAACGTATAACGTTATGTAGCATTACGTTATAACGTATAACGTTGTATACTACTACGTTATAACGTATAACGTTAGATAGCATTACGTTATAACATATAACGTTGTATACTATTACGTTATAACGTATAACGTTAGATAGCATTACGTTATAACATATAACGTTGTATACTATTACGTTATAACGTATAACGTTATGTAGCGTTACGTTATAACGTATAACGTTGTATACTATTACATTATAACGTATAATGTTATGTAGCATTACGTTATAACGTATAAAGTTGTATACTACTACGTTATAACGTATAACGTTATGTAGCACTACGTTATAACGTATAACGTTGTATACTATTACGTTATAACGTATAACGATATGTAGCATTACGTTATAACGTATAACGTTGTATACTATTACGTTATAACGTATAACGTTAGATAGCATTACGTTATAACATATAACGTTGTATACTATTACGTTATAACGTATAACGTTATGTAGCATTACGTTATAACGTATAACGTTGTATACTATTACGTTATAACGTATAACGTTATGTAGCATTACGTTATAACGTATAACGTTGAATACTATTACGTTATAACGTATAACGTTATGTAGCACGACGTTATAACGTATAACGTTGTATACTAGTACGATATAACGTATAACGTTATGTAGCATTACGTTATAACGTATAACGTTGTATACTACTACCTTATAACGTATAACGTTGTATACTATTACGTTATAACGTATAACGTTATGTAGCATTACGTTATAACGTATAACGTTGTATACTATTACGTTATAACGTATAACGTTAGATAGCATTACGTTATAACGTATAACGTTGTATACTATTACGTTATAACGTATAACGTTAGATAGCATTACGTTATAACATATAACGTTGTATACTATTACGTTATAACGTATAACGTTATGTAGCATTACGTTATAACGTATAACGTCGTATAGTATTACGTTATAACGTATAACGTTATGTAGCATTACGTTATAACGTATAACGTCGTATACTATTACGTTATAACGTATAACGATATGTAGCATTACGTTATAACGTATAACGTTGTATACTATTACGTTATAACGTATAACGTTAGATAGCATTACGTTATAACATATAACGTTGTATACTATTACGTTATAACGTATAACGTTATGTAGCATTACGTTATAACGTATAACGTTGTATACTATTACGTTATAACGTATAACGTTATGTAGCACGACGTTATAACGTATAACGTTATGTAGCACCACGTTATAACGTATAACGTTATGTAGCACTACGTTATATCGTATAACGCTATGTACTGTTACCTTATAACGTATTACGTTATGTAGCATTGCGTTATAACGTATAACGTTATATACTATTACCTTATAACATATAACGTTATGTAGCATTACGCTATAACGTATAACGTTACATACTATTACCTTATAACGTATAACGTTATGTAGCATTACGCTATAACGTATAACGTTATGTACTATTACCTTATAACGTATAACGTTATGTAGCATTACGTTATAACGTATTTCGTTGTATACTATTACGTTATAACGTATAACGTTATGTAGCATTACGTTATAACGTATAACGTTGTATACTATTACGTTATAACGTATAACGTTATGTAGCATTACGTTATAACGTATAACGTCGTATAGTATTACGTTATAACGTATAACGTTATGTAGCATTACGTTATAACGTATTTCGTTGTATACTATTACGTTATAACGTATAACGTTATGTAGCATTACGTTATAACGTATAACGTTGTATACTATTACGTTATAACGTATAACGTAATGTAGCACTACGTTATATCGTATAACGCTATGTACTGTTACCTTATAACGTATTACGTTATGTAGCATTGCGTTATAACGTATAACGTTATATACTATTACCTTATAACATATAACGTTATGTAGCATTACGCTATAACGTATAACGTTACATACTATTACCTTATAACGTATAACGTTATGTAGCATTACGCTATAACGTATAACGTTATGTACTATTACCTTATAACGTATAACGTTATGTAGCATTACGTTATAACGTATTTCGTTGTATACTATTACGTTATAACGTATAACGTTATGTAGCATTACGTTATAACGTATAACGTTGTATACTATTACGTTATAACGTATAACGTTAGATAGCATTACGTTATAACGTATAACGTTGTATACTATTACGTTATAACGTATAACGTTAGATAGCATTACGTTATAACATATAACGTTGTATACTATTACGTTATAACGTATAACGTTATGTAGCATTACGTTAAAACGTATAACGTCGTATAGTATTACGTTATAACGTATAACGTTATGTAGCATTACGTTATAACGTATAACGTCGTATACTATTACGTTATAACGTATAACGATATGTAGCATTACGTTATAACGTATAACGTTGTATACTATTACGTTATAACGTATAACGTTAGATAGCATTACGTTATAACATATAACGTTGTATACTATTACGTTATAACGTATGACGTTATGTAGCATTACGTTATAACGTATAACGTTGTATACTATTACGTTATAACGTATAACGTTATGTAGCACTACGTTATATCGTATAACGCTATGTACTGTTACCTTATAACGTATTACGTTATGTAGCATTGCGTTATAACGTATAACGTTATATACTATTACCTTATAACATATAACGTTATGTAGAATTACGCTATAACGTATTTCGTTGTATACTATTACGTTATAACGTATAACGTTATGTAGCATTACGTTATAACGTATAACGTTGTATACTACTACGTTATAACGTATAACGTTAGATAGCATTACGTTATAACATATAACGTTGTATACTATTACGTTATAACGTATAACGTTAGATAGCATTACGTTATAACATATAACGTTGTATACTATAACGTTATAACGTATAACGTTATGTAGCGTTACGTTATAACGTATAACGTTGTATACTATTACGTTATAACGTATAATGTTATGTAGCATTACGTTATAACGTATAAAGTTGTATACTACTACGTTATAACGTATAACGTTATGTAGCACTACGTTATAACGTATAACGTTGTATACTATTACGTTATAACGTATAACGATATGTAGCATTACGTTATAACGTATAACGTTGTATACTATTACGTTATAACGTATAACGTTAGATAGCATTACGTTATAACATATAACGTTGTATACTATTACGTTATAACGTATAACGTTATGTAGCATTACGTTATAACGTATAACGTTGTATACTATTACGTTATAACGTATAACGTTATGTAGCATTACGTTATAACGTATAACGTTGTATACTATTACGTTATAACGTATAACGTTATGTAGCACGACGTTATAACGTATAACGTTGTATACTAGTACGATATAACGTATAACGTTATGTAGCATTACGTTATAACGTATAACGTTGTATACTACTACCTTATAACGTATAACGTTGTATACTATTACGTTATAACGTATAACGTTATGTAGCACTACGTTATAACGTATAACGTTGTATACTATTACGTTATAACGTATAACGTTAGATAGCATTACGTTATAACATATAACGTTGTATACTATTACGTTATAACGTATAACGTTAGATAGCATTACGTTATAACATATAACGTTGTATACTATTACGTTATAACGTATAACGTTATGTAGCATTACGTTATAACGTATAACGTTGTATACTATTACGTTATAACGTATAACGTTATGTAGCATTACGTTATAACGTATAACGTTGTATACTATTACGTTATAACGTATAATGTTATGTAGCATTACGTTATAACGTATAACGTTGTATACTATTACGTTATAACGTATAACGTTATGTAGCACTACGTTATAACGTATAACGTTGTATACTATTACGTTATAACGTATAACGATATGTAGCATTACGTTATAACGTATAACGTTGTATACTATTACGTCATAACGTATAACGTTATGTAGCATTACGTTATAACGTATAACGATATGTAGCATTACGTTATAACGTATAACGTTGTATACTATTACGTTATAACGTATAACGTTATGTAGCATTACGTTATAACGTATACCGTTATATACTATTACCTTATAACGTATAACGTTATGTAGCATTACGCTATAGCGTATAACGTTATGTAGCATTACGCTATAACATATAACGTCGTATACTATTACGTTATAACGTATAACGTTATGTAGCATTACGTTATAACGTATAACGTTGTATACTATTACGTTATAACGTATAACGTTACGTAGCACGACGTTATAACGTATAACGTTATGTAGCATTACGTTATAACGTATAACGTTTTATACTATTACGTTATAACGTATAACGTTATGTAGCATTACGTTATAACGTATAACGTTGTATACTATTACGTCATAACGTATAACGTTATGTAGCATTACGTTATAACGTATAACGATATGTAGCATTACGTTATAACGTATAACGTTGTATACTATTACGTTATAACGTATAACGTTATGTAGCATTACGTTATAACGTATAACGTTGTATGCTATTACGTTATAACGTATAACGATATGTAGCATTACGTTATAACGTATAACGTTGTATACTATTACGTTATAACGTATAACGTTATGTAGCATTACGTTATAACGTATTTCGTTGTATACTATTACGTTATAACGTATAACGTTATGTAGCATTACGTTATAACGTATAACGTTGTATACTATTACGTTATAACGTATAACGTTATGTAGCACTACGTTATATCGTATAACGCTATGTACTGTTACCTTATAACGTATTACGTTATGTAGCATTGCGTTATAACGTATAACGTTATATACTATTACCTTATAACATATAACGTTATGTAGCATTACGCTATAACGTATAACGTTACATACTATTACCTTATAACGTATAACGTTATGTAGCATTACGCTATAACGTATAACGTTATGTACTATTACCTTATAACGTATAACGTTATGTAGCATTACGTTATAACGTATTTCGTTGTATACTATTACGTTATAACGTATAACGTTATGTAGCATTACGTTATAACGTATAACGTTGTATACTATTACGTTATAACGTATAACGTTAGATAGCATTACGTTATAACGTATAACGTTGTATACTATTACGTTATAACGTATAACGTTAGATAGCATTACGTTATAACATATAACGTTGTATACTATTACGTTATAACGTATAACGTTATGTAGCATTACGTTAAAACGTATAACGTCGTATAGTATTACGTTATAACGTATAACGTTATGTAGCATTACGTTATAACGTATAACGTCGTATACTATTACGTTATAACGTATAACGATATGTAGCATTACGTTATAACGTATAACGTTGTATACTATTACGTTATAACGTATAACGTTAGATAGCATTACGTTATAACATATAACGTTGTATACTATTACGTTATAACGTATGACGTTATGTAGCATTACGTTATAACGTATAACGTTGTATACTATTACGTTATAACGTATAACGTTATGTAGCACTACGTTATATCGTATAACGCTATGTACTGTTACCTTATAACGTATTACGTTATGTAGCATTGCGTTATAACGTATAACGTTATATACTATTACCTTATAACATATAACGTTATGTAGAATTACGCTATAACGTATTTCGTTGTATACTATTACGTTATAACGTATAACGTTATGTAGCATTACGTTATAACGTATAACGTTGTATACTACTACGTTATAACGTATAACGTTAGATAGCATTACGTTATAACATATAACGTTGTATACTATTACGTTATAACGTATAACGTTAGATAGCATTACGTTATAACATATAACGTTGTATACTATAACGTTATAACGTATAACGTTATGTAGCGTTACGTTATAACGTATAACGTTGTATACTATTACGTTATAACGTATAATGTTATGTAGCATTACGTTATAACGTATAAAGTTGTATACTACTACGTTATAACGTATAACGTTATGTAGCACTACGTTATAACGTATAACGTTGTATACTATTACGTTATAACGTATAACGATATGTAGCATTACATTATAACGTATAACGTTGTATACTATTACGTTATAACGTATAACGTTAGATAGCATTACGTTATAACATATAACGTTGTATACTATTACGTTATAACGTATAACGTTAGATAGCATTACGTTATAACATATAACGTTGTATACTATTACGTTATAACGTATAACGTTATGTAGCGTTACGTTATAACGTATAACGTTGTATACTATTACATTATAACGTATAATGTTATGTAGCATTACGTTATAACGTATAAAGTTGTATACTACTACGTTATAACGTATAACGTTATGTAGCACTACGTTATAACGTATAACGTTGTATACTATTACGTTATAACGTATAACGATATGTAGCATTACGTTATAACGTATAACGTTGTATACTATTACGTTATAACGTATAACGTTAGATAGCATTACGTTATAACATATAACGTTGTATACTATTACGTTATAACGTATAACGTTATGTAGCATTACGTTATAACGTATAACGTTGTATACTATTACGTTATAACGTATAACGTTATGTAGCATTACGTTATAACGTATAACGTTGAATACTATTACGTTATAACGTATAACGTTATGTAGCACGACGTTATAACGTATAACGTTGTATACTAGTACGATATAACGTATAACGTTATGTAGCATTACGTTATAACGTATAACGTTGTATACTACTACCTTATAACGTATAACGTTGTATACTATTACGTTATAACGTATAACGTTATGTAGCATTACGTTATAACGTATAACGTTGTATACTATTACGTTATAACGTATAACGTTAGATAGCATTACGTTATAACGTATAACGTTGTATACTATTACGTTATAACGTATAACGTTAGATAGCATTACGTTATAACATATAACGTTGTATACTATTACGTTATAACGTATAACGTTATGTAGCATTACGTTATAACGTATAACGTCGTATAGTATTACGTTATAACGTATAACGTTATGTAGCATTACGTTATAACGTATAACGTCGTATACTATTACGTTATAACGTATAACGATATGTAGCATTACGTTATAACGTATAACGTTGTATACTATTACGTTATAACGTATAACGTTAGATAGCATTACGTTATAACATATAACGTTGTATACTATTACGTTATAACGTATAACGTTATGTAGCATTACGTTATAACGTATAACGTTGTATACTATTACGTTATAACGTATAACGTTATGTAGCACGACGTTATAACGTATAACGTTATGTAGCACCACGTTATAACGTATAACGTTATGTAGCACTACGTTATATCGTATAACGCTATGTACTGTTACCTTATAACGTATTACGTTATGTAGCATTGCGTTATAACGTATAACGTTATATACTATTACCTTATAACATATAACGTTATGTAGCATTACGCTATAACGTATAACGTTACATACTATTACCTTATAACGTATAACGTTATGTAGCATTACGCTATAACGTATAACGTTATGTACTATTACCTTATAACGTACAACGTTATGTAGCATTACGTTATAACGTATTTCGTTGTATACTATTACGTTATAACGTATAACGTTATGTAGCATTACGTTATAACGTATAACGTTGTATACTATTACGTTATAACGTATAACGTTATGTAGCATTACGTTATAACGTATAACGTCGTATAGTATTACGTTATAACGTATAACGTTATGTAGCATTACGTTATAACGTATTTCGTTGTATACTATTACGTTATAACGTATAACGTTATGTAGCATTACGTTATAACGTATAACGTTGTATACTATTACGTTATAACGTATAACGTTATGTAGCACTACGTTATATCGTATAACGCTATGTACTGTTACCTTATAACGTATTACGTTATGTAGCATTGCGTTATAACGTATAACGTTATATACTATTACCTTATAACATATAACGTTATGTAGCATTACGCTATAACGTATAACGTTACATACTATTACCTTATAACGTATAACGTTATGTAGCATTACGCTATAACGTATAACGTTATGTACTATTACCTTATAACGTATAACGTTATGTAGCATTACGTTATAACGTATTTCGTTGTATACTATTACGTTATAACGTATAACGTTATGTAGCATTACGTTATAACGTATAACGTTGTATACTATTACGTTATAACGTATAACGTTAGATAGCATTACGTTATAACGTATAACGTTGTATACTATTACGTTATAACGTATAACGTTAGATAGCATTACGTTATAACATATAACGTTGTATACTATTACGTTATAACGTATAACGTTATGTAGCATTACGTTAAAACGTATAACGTCGTATAGTATTACGTTATAACGTATAACGTTATGTAGCATTACGTTATAACGTATAACGTCGTATACTATTACGTTATAACGTATAACGATATGTAGCATTACGTTATAACGTATAACGTTGTATACTATTACGTTATAACGTATACGTTAGATAGCATTACGTTATAACATATAACGTTGTATACTATTACGTTATAACGTATGACGTTATGTAGCATTACGTTATAACGTATAACGTTGTATACTATTACGTTATAACGTATAACGTTATGTAGCACTACGTTATATCGTATAACGCTATGTACTGTTACCTTATAACGTATTACGTTATGTAGCATTGCGTTATAACGTATAACGTTATATACTATTACCTTATAACATATAACGTTATGTAGAATTACGCTATAACGTATTTCGTTGTATACTATTACGTTATAACGTATAACGTTATGTAGCATTACGTTATAACGTATAACGTTGTATACTACTACGTTATAACGTATAACGTTAGATAGCATTACGTTATAACATATAACGTTGTATACTATTACGTTATAACGTATAACGTTAGATAGCATTACGTTATAACATATAACGTTGTATACTATAACGTTATAACGTATAACGTTATGTAGCGTTACGTTATAACGTATAACGTTGTATACTATTACGTTATAACGTATAATGTTATGTAGCATTACGTTATAACGTATAAAGTTGTATACTACTACGTTATAACGTATAACGTTATGTAGCACTACGTTATAACGTATAACGTTGTATACTATTACGTTATAACGTATAACGATATGTAGCATTACGTTATAACGTATAACGTTGTATACTATTACGTTATAACGTATAACGTTAGATAGCATTACGTTATAACATATAACGTTGTATACTATTACGTTATAACGTATAACGTTATGTAGCATTACGTTATAACGTATAACGTTGTATACTATTACGTTATAACGTATAACGTTATGTAGCATTACGTTATAACGTATAACGTTGTATACTATTACGTTATAACGTATAACGTTATGTAGCACGACGTTATAACGTATAACGTTGTATACTAGTACGATATAACGTATAACGTTATGTAGCATTACGTTATAACGTATAACGTTGTATACTACTACCTTATAACGTATAACGTTGTATACTATTACGTTATAACGTATAACGTTATGTAGCACTACGTTATAACGTATAACGTTGTATACTATTACGTTATAACGTATAACGTTAGATAGCATTACGTTATAACATATAACGTTGTATACTATTACGTTATAACGTATAACGTTAGATAGCATTACGTTATAACATATAACGTTGTATACTATTACGTTATAACGTATAACGTTATGTAGCATTACGTTATAACGTATAACGTTGTATACTATTACGTTATAACGTATAACGTTATGTAGCATTACGTTATAACGTATAACGTTGTATACTATTACGTTATAACGTATAATGTTATGTAGCATTACGTTATAACGTATAACGTTGTATACTATTACGTTATAACGTATAACGTTATGTAGCACTACGTTATAACGTATAACGTTGTATACTATTACGTTATAACGTATAACGATATGTAGCATTACGTTATAACGTATAACGTTGTATACTATTACGTCATAACGTATAACGTTATGTAGCATTACGTTATAACGTATAACGATATGTAGCATTACGTTATAACGTATAACGTTGTATACTATTACGTTATAACGTATAACGTTATGTAGCATTACGTTATAACGTATACCGTTATATACTATTACCTTATAACGTATAACGTTATGTAGCATTACGCTATAGCGTATAACGTTATGTAGCATTACGCTATAACATATAACGTCGTATACTATTACGTTATAACGTATAACGTTATGTAGCATTACGTTATAACGTATAACGTTGTATACTATTACGTTATAACGTATAACGTTACGTAGCACGACGTTATAACGTATAACGTTATGTAGCATTACGTTATAACGTATAACGTTTTATACTATTACGTTATAACGTATAACGTTATGTAGCATTACGTTATAACGTATAACGTTGTATACTATTACGTCATAACGTATAACGTTATGTAGCATTACGTTATAACGTATAACGATATGTAGCATTACGTTATAACGTATAACGTTGTATACTATTACGTTATAACGTATAACGTTATGTAGCATTACGTTATAACGTATAACGTTGTATGCTATTACGTTATAACGTATAACGATATGTAGCATTACGTTATAACGTATAACGTTGTATACTATTACGTTATAACGTATAACGTTATGTAGCATTACGTTATAACGTATTTCGTTGTATACTATTACGTTATAACGTATAACGTTATGTAGCATTACGTTATAACGTATAACGTTGTATACTATTACGTTATAACGTATAACGTTATGTAGCACTACGTTATATCGTATAACGCTATGTACTGTTACCTTATAACGTATTACGTTATGTAGCATTGCGTTATAACGTATAACGTTATATACTATTACCTTATAACATATAACGTTATGTAGCATTACGCTATAACGTATAACGTTACATACTATTACCTTATAACGTATAACGTTATGTAGCATTACGCTATAACGTATAACGTTATGTACTATTACCTTATAACGTATAACGTTATGTAGCATTACGTTATAACGTATTTCGTTGTATACTATTACGTTATAACGTATAACGTTATGTAGCATTACGTTATAACGTATAACGTTGTATACTATTACGTTATAACGTATAACGTTAGATAGCATTACGTTATAACGTATAACGTTGTATACTATTACGTTATAACGTATAACGTTAGATAGCATTACGTTATAACATATAACGTTGTATACTATTACGTTATAACGTATAACGTTATGTAGCATTACGTTAAAACGTATAACGTCGTATAGTATTACGTTATAACGTATAACGTTATGTAGCATTACGTTATAACGTATAACGTCGTATACTATTACGTTATAACGTATAACGATATGTAGCATTACGTTATAACGTATAACGTTGTATACTATTACGTTATAACGTATAACGTTGTATACTATTACGTTATAACGTATAACGTTATGTAGCACTACGTTATAACGTATAACGTTGTATACTATTACGTTATAACGTATAACGTTAGATAGCATTACGTTATAACATATAACGTTGTATACTATTACGTTATAACGTATAACGTTAGATAGCATTACGTTATAACATATAACGTTGTATACTATTACGTTATAACGTATAACGTTATGTAGCATTACGTTATAACGTATAACGTTGTATACTATTACGTTATAACGTATAACGTTATGTAGCATTACGTTATAACGTATAACGTTGTATACTATTACGTTATAACGTATAATGTTATGTAGCATTACGTTATAACGTATAACGTTGTATACTATTACGTTATAACGTATAACGTTATGTAGCACTACGTTATAACGTATAACGTTGTATACTATTACGTTATAACGTATAACGATATGTAGCATTACGTTATAACGTATAACGTTGTATACTATTACGTCATAACGTATAACGTTATGTAGCATTACGTTATAACGTATAACGATATGTAGCATTACGTTATAACGTATAACGTTGTATACTATTACGTTATAACGTATAACGTTATGTAGCATTACGTTATAACGTATACCGTTATATACTATTACCTTATAACGTATAACGTTATGTAGCATTACGCTATAGCGTATAACGTTATGTAGCATTACGCTATAACATATAACGTCGTATACTATTACGTTATAACGTATAACGTTATGTAGCATTACGTTATAACGTATAACGTTGTATACTATTACGTTATAACGTATAACGTTACGTAGCACGACGTTATAACGTATAACGTTATGTAGCATTACGTTATAACGTATAACGTTTTATACTATTACGTTATAACGTATAACGTTATGTAGCATTACGTTATAACGTATAACGTTGTATACTATTACGTCATAACGTATAACGTTATGTAGCATTACGTTATAACGTATAACGATATGTAGCATTACGTTATAACGTATAACGTTGTATACTATTACGTTATAACGTATAACGTTATGTAGCATTACGTTATAACGTATAACGTTGTATGCTATTACGTTATAACGTATAACGATATGTAGCATTACGTTATAACGTATAACGTTGTATACTATTACGTTATAACGTATAACGTTATGTAGCATTACGTTATAACGTATTTCGTTGTATACTATTACGTTATAACGTATAACGTTATGTAGCATTACGTTATAACGTATAACGTTGTATACTATTACGTTATAACGTATAACGTTATGTAGCACTACGTTATATCGTATAACGCTATGTACTGTTACCTTATAACGTATTACGTTATGTAGCATTGCGTTATAACGTATAACGTTATATACTATTACCTTATAACATATAACGTTATGTAGCATTACGCTATAACGTATAACGTTACATACTATTACCTTATAACGTATAACGTTATGTAGCATTACGCTATAACGTATAACGTTATGTACTATTACCTTATAACGTATAACGTTATGTAGCATTACGTTATAACGTATTTCGTTGTATACTATTACGTTATAACGTATAACGTTATGTAGCATTACGTTATAACGTATAACGTTGTATACTATTACGTTATAACGTATAACGTTAGATAGCATTACGTTATAACGTATAACGTTGTATACTATTACGTTATAACGTATAACGTTAGATAGCATTACGTTATAACATATAACGTTGTATACTATTACGTTATAACGTATAACGTTATGTAGCATTACGTTAAAACGTATAACGTCGTATAGTATTACGTTATAACGTATAACGTTATGTAGCATTACGTTATAACGTATAACGTCGTATACTATTACGTTATAACGTATAACGATATGTAGCATTACGTTATAACGTATAACGTTGTATACTATTACGTTATAACGTATAACGTTAGATAGCATTACGTTATAACATATAACGTTGTATACTATTACGTTATAACGTATGACGTTATGTAGCATTACGTTATAACGTATAACGTTGTATACTATTACGTTATAACGTATAACGTTATGTAGCACTACGTTATATCGTATAACGCTATGTACTGTTACCTTATAACGTATTACGTTATGTAGCATTGCGTTATAACGTATAACGTTATATACTATTACCTTATAACATATAACGTTATGTAGAATTACGCTATAACGTATTTCGTTGTATACTATTACGTTATAACGTATAACGTTATGTAGCATTACGTTATAACGTATAACGTTGTATACTACTACGTTATAACGTATAACGTTAGATAGCATTACGTTATAACATATAACGTTGTATACTATTACGTTATAACGTATAACGTTAGATAGCATTACGTTATAACATATAACGTTGTATACTATAACGTTATAACGTATAACGTTATGTAGCGTTACGTTATAACGTATAACGTTGTATACTATTACGTTATAACGTATAATGTTATGTAGCATTACGTTATAACGTATAAAGTTGTATACTACTACGTTATAACGTATAACGTTATGTAGCACTACGTTATAACGTATAACGTTGTATACTATTACGTTATAACGTATAACGATATGTAGCATTACGTTATAACGTATAACGTTGTATACTATTACGTTATAACGTATAACGTTAGATAGCATTACGTTATAACATATAACGTTGTATACTATTACGTTATAACGTATAACGTTATGTAGCATTACGTTATAACGTATAACGTTGTATACTATTACGTTATAACGTATAACGTTATGTAGCATTACGTTATAACGTATAACGTTGTATACTATTACGTTATAACGTATAACGTTATGTAGCACGACGTTATAACGTATAACGTTGTATACTAGTACGATATAACGTATAACGTTATGTAGCATTACGTTATAACGTATAACGTTGTATACTACTACCTTATAACGTATAACGTTGTATACTATTACGTTATAACGTATAACGTTATGTAGCACTACGTTATAACGTATAACGTTGTATACTATTACGTTATAACGTATAACGTTAGATAGCATTACGTTATAACATATAACGTTGTATACTATTACGTTATAACGTATAACGTTAGATAGCATTACGTTATAACATATAACGTTGTATACTATTACGTTATAACGTATAACGTTATGTAGCATTACGTTATAACGTATAACGTTGTATACTATTACGTTATAACGTATAACGTTATGTAGCATTACGTTATAACGTATAACGTTGTATACTATTACGTTATAACGTATAATGTTATGTAGCATTACGTTATAACGTATAACGTTGTATACTATTACGTTATAACGTATAACGTTATGTAGCACTACGTTATAACGTATAACGTTGTATACTATTACGTTATAACGTATAACGATATGTAGCATTACGTTATAACGTATAACGTTGTATACTATTACGTCATAACGTATAACGTTATGTAGCATTACGTTATAACGTATAACGATATGTAGCATTACGTTATAACGTATAACGTTGTATACTATTACGTTATAACGTATAACGTTATGTAGCATTACGTTATAACGTATACCGTTATATACTATTACCTTATAACGTATAACGTTATGTAGCATTACGCTATAGCGTATAACGTTATGTAGCATTACGCTATAACATATAACGTCGTATACTATTACGTTATAACGTATAACGTTATGTAGCATTACGTTATAACGTATAACGTTGTATACTATTACGTTATAACGTATAACGTTACGTAGCACGACGTTATAACGTATAACGTTATGTAGCATTACGTTATAACGTATAACGTTTTATACTATTACGTTATAACGTATAACGTTATGTAGCATTACGTTATAACGTATAACGTTGTATACTATAACGTTATAACGTATAACGTTATGTAGCGTTACGTTATAACGTATAACGTTGTATACTATTACGTTATAACGTATAATGTTATGTAGCATTACGTTATAACGTATAAAGTTGTATACTACTACGTTATAACGTATAACGTTATGTAGCACTACGTTATAACGTATAACGTTATGTAGCACTACGTTATAACGTATAACGTTGTATACTATTACGTTATAACGTATAACGATATGTAGCATTACGTTATAACGTATAACGTTGTATACTATTACGTTATAACGTATAACGTTAGATAGCATTACGTTATAACATATAACGTTGTATACTATTACGTTATAACGTATAACGTTATGTAGCATTACGTTATAACGTATAACGTTGTATACTATTACGTTATAACGTATAACGTTATGTAGCATTACGTTATAACGTATAACGTTGTATACTATTACGTTATAACGTATAACGTTATGTAGCACGACGTTATAACGTATAACGTTGTATACTAGTACGATATAACGTATAACGTTATGTAGCATTACGTTATAACGTATAACGTTGTATACTACTACCTTATAACGTATAACGTTGTATACTATTACGTTATAACGTATAACGTTATGTAGCACTACGTTATAACGTATAACGTTGTATACTATTACGTTATAACGTATAACGTTAGATAGCATTACGTTATAACATATAACGTTGTATACTATTACGTTATAACGTATAACGTTAGATAGCATTACGTTATAACATATAACGTTGTATACTATTACGTTATAACGTATAACGTTATGTAGCATTACGTTATAACGTATAACGTTGTATACTATTACGTTATAACGTATAACGTTATGTAGCATTACGTTATAACGTATAACGTTGTATACTATTACGTTATAACGTATAATGTTATGTAGCATTACGTTATAACGTATAACGTTGTATACTATTACGTTATAACGTATAACGTTATGTAGCACTACGTTATAACGTATAACGTTGTATACTATTACGTTATAACGTATAACGATATGTAGCATTACGTTATAACGTATAACGTTGTATACTATTACGTCATAACGTATAACGTTATGTAGCATTACGTTATAACGTATAACGATATGTAGCATTACGTTATAACGTATAACGTTGTATACTATTACGTTATAACGTATAACGTTATGTAGCATTACGTTATAACGTATACCGTTATATACTATTACCTTATAACGTATAACGTTATGTAGCATTACGCTATAGCGTATAACGTTATGTAGCATTACGCTATAACATATAACGTCGTATACTATTACGTTATAACGTATAACGTTATGTAGCATTACGTTATAACGTATAACGTTGTATACTATTACGTTATAACGTATAACGTTACGTAGCACGACGGTATAACGTATAACGTTATGTAGCATTACGTTATAACGTATAACGTTTTATACTATTACGTTATAACGTATAACGTTATGTAGCATTACGTTATAACGTATAACGTTGTATACTATTACGTCATAACGTATAACGTTATGTAGCATTACGTTATAACGTATAACGATATGTAGCATTACGTTATAACGTATAACGTTGTATACTATTACGTTATAACGTATAACGTTATGTAGCATTACGTTATAACGTATAACGTTGTATGCTATTACGTTATAACGTATAACGATATGTAGCATTACGTTATAACGTATAACGTTGTATACTATTACGTTATAACGTATAACGTTATGTAGCATTACGTTATAACGTATAACGTTGTATACTATTACGTTATAACGTATAACGTTATGTAGCACGACGTTATAACGTATAACGTTGTATACTAGTACGATATAACGTATAACGTTATGTAGCATTACGTTATAACGTATAACGTTGTATACTACTACCTTATAACGTATAACGTTATGTAGCATTACGTTATAACGTATAACGTTATGTAGCACTACGTTATAACGTATAACGTTGTATACTATTACGTTATAACGTATAACGATATGTAGCATTACGTTATAACGTATAACGTTGTATACTATTACGTTATAACGTATAACGTTAGATAGCATTACGTTATAACATATAACGTTGTATACTATTACGTTATAACGTATAACGTTAGATAGCATTACGTTATAACATATAACGTTGTATACTATTACGTTATAACGTATAACGTTATGTAGCATTACGCTATAACATATAACGTCGTATACTATTACGTTATAACGTATAACGTTATGGAGCATTACGTTATAACGTATAACGTTAGATAGCATTACGTTATAACGTATAACGTTGTATACTATTACGTTATAACGTATATCGTTATGTAGCATTACGTTATAACGTATAACGTTGTATACTATTACGTTATAACGTATAACGTTGTATACTATTACGTTATAACGTATAACGTTATGTAGCATTACGTTATAACGTATAACGTTGTATACTATTACGTTATAACGTATAACGTTATGTAGCATTACGTTATAACGTATAACGCTGTATGCTATTACGTTATAACGTATAACGATATGTAGCATTACGTTATAACGTATAACGTTGTATACTATTACGTTATAACGTATAACGTTATGTAGCATTACGTTATAACGTATAACGTTGTATACTATTACGTTATAACGTATAACGTTATGTAGCACGACGTTATAACGTATAACGTTGTATACTAGTACGATATAACGTATAACGTTATGTAGCATTACGTTATAACGTATAACGTTGTATACTACTACCTTATAACGTATAACGTTATGTAGCATTACGTTATAACGTATAACGTTATGTAGCACTACGTTATAACGTATAACGTTGTATACTATTACGTTATAACGTATAACGATATGTAGCATTACGTTATAACGTATAACGTTGTATACTATTACGTTATAACGTATAACGTTAGATAGCATTACGTTATAACGTATAACGTTGTATACTATTACGTTATAACGTATAACGTTAGATAGCATTACGTTATAACATATAACGTTGTATACTATTACGTTATAACGTATAACGTTATGTAGCATTACGTTATAACGTATAACGTCGTATAGTATTACGTTATAACGTATAACGTTATGTAGCATTACGTTATAACGTATAACGTCGTATACTATTACGTTATAACGTATAACGATATGTAGCATTACGTTATAACGTATAACGTTGTATACTATTACGTTATAACGTATAACGTTAGATAGCATTACGTTATAACATATAACGTTGTATACTATTACGTTATAACGTATAACGTTATGTAGCATTACGTTATAACGTATAACGTTGTATACTATTACGTTATAACGTATAACGTTATGTAGCACGACGTTATAACGTATAACGTTATGTAGCACCACGTTATAACGTATAACGTTATGTAGCACTACGTTATATCGTATAACGCTATGTACTGTTACCTTATAACGTATTACGTTATGTAGCATTGCGTTATAACGTATAACGTTATATACTATTACCTTATAACATATAACGTTATGTAGCATTATGCTATAACGTATAACGTTATATACTATTACCTTATAACGTATAACGTTATGTAGCATTACGCTATAACGTATAACGCTATATACTATTACCTTATAACGTATAACGTTATGTAGCATTACGTTATAACGTATTTCGTTGTATACTATTACGTTATAACGTATAACGTTATGTAGCATTACGTTATATCGTATAACGTTGTATACTATTACGTTATAACGTATAACGTTAGATAGCATTACGTTATAACGTATAACGTTGTATACTATTACGTTATAACGTATAACGTTAGATAGCATTACGTTATAACATATAACGTTGTATACTATTACGTTATAACGTATAACGTTATGTAGCATTACGTTATAACGTATAACGTCGTATAGTATTACGTTATAACGTATAACGTTATGTAGCATTACGTTATAACGTATAACGTCGTATACTATTACGTTATAACGTATAACGATATGTAGCATTACGTTATAACGTATAACGTTGTATACTATTACGTTATAACGTATAACGTTAGATAGCATTACGTTATAACATATAACGTTGTATACTACTACGTTATAACGTATAACGTTATGTAGCATTACGTTATAACGTATAACGTTGTATACTATTACGTTATAACGTATAACGTTATGTAGCACGACGTTATAACGTATAACGTTATGTAGCACCACGTTATAACGTATAACGTTATGTAGCACTACGTTATATCGTATAACGCTATGTACTGTTACCTTATAACGTATTACGTTATGTAGCATTGCGTTATAACGTATAACGTTATATACTATTACCTTATAACATATAACGTTATGTAGCATTACGCTATAACGTATAACGTTATATACTATTACCTTATAACGTATAACGTTATGTAGCATTACGCTATAACGTATAACGTTATATACTATTACCTTATAACGTATAACGTTATGTAGCATTACGTTATAACGTATTTCGTTGTATACTATTACGTTATAACGTATAACGTTATGTAGCATTACGTTATAACGTATAACGTTGTATACTATTACGTTATAACGTATAACGTTAGATAGCATTACGTTATAACGTATAACGTTGTATACTATTACGTTATAACGTATAACGTTAGATAGCATTACGTTATAACATATAACGTTGTATACTATTACGTTATAACGTATAACGTTATGTAGCATTACGTTATAACGTATAACGTCGTATAGTATTACGTTATAACGTATAACGTTATGTAGCATTACGTTATAACGTATAACGTCGTATACTATTACGTTATAACGTATAACGATATGTAGCATTACGTTATAACGTATAACGTTGTATACTATTACGTTATAACGTATAACGTTAGATAGCATTACGTTATAACATATAACGTTGTATACTATTACGTTATAACGTATAACGTTATGTAGCATTACGTTATAACGTATAACGTTGTATACTATTACGTTATAACGTATAACGTTATGTAGCACGACGTTATAACGTATAACGTTATGTAGCACCACGTTATAACGTATAACGTTATGTAGCACTACGTTATATCGTATAACGCTATGTACTGTTACCTTATAACGTATTACGTTATGTAGCATTGCGTTATAACGTATAACGTTATATACTATTACCTTATAACATATAACGTTATGTAGCATTACGCTATAACGTATAACGTTGTATACTATTACGTTTTAACGTATAACGTTATGTAGCACGACGTTATAACGTATAACGTTATGTAGCACCACGTTATAACGTATAACGTTATGTAGCACTACGTTATATCGTATAACGCTATGTACTGTTACCTTATAACGTATTACGTTATGTAGCATTGCGTTATAACGTATAACGTTATATACTATTACCTTATAACATATAACGTTATGTAGCATTACGCTATAACGTATAACGTTATATACTATTACCTTATAACGTATAACGTTATGTAGCAATACGCTATAACGAATAACGTTATATACTATTACCTTATAACGTATAACGTTATGTAGCATTACGTTATAACGTATTTCGTTGTATACTATTACGTTATAACGTATAACGTTAGATAGCATTACGTTATAACATATAACGTTGTATACTATTACGTTATAACGTATAACGTTATGTAGCATTACGTTATAACGTATAACGTTGTATACTATTACGTTATAACGTATAATGTTATGTAGCATTACGTTATAACGTATAACGTTGTATACTATTACGTTATAACGTATAACGTTATGTAGCACTACGTTATAACGTATAACGTTGTATACTATTACGTTATAACGTATAACGATATGTAGCATTACGTTATAACGTATAACGTTGTATACTATTACGTTATAACGTATAACGTTAGATAGCATTACGTTATAACGTATAACGTTGTATACTATTACGTCATAACGTATAACGTTATGTAGCATTACGTTATAACGTATAACGTTGTATACTATTGCGTTATAACGTATAACGTTATGTAGCACGACGTTATAACGTATAACGTTATGTAGCACCACGTTATAACGTATAACGTTATGTAGCACTACGTTATATCGTATAACGCTATGTACTGTTACCTTATAACGTATTACGTTATGTAGCATTGCGTTATAACGTATAACGTTATATACTATTACCTTATAACATATAACGTTATGTAGCATTATGCTATAACGTATAACGTTATATACTATTACCTTATAACGTATAACGTTATGTAGCATTACGCTATAACGTATAACGTTATATACTATTACCTTATAACGTATAACGTTATGTAGCATTACGTTATAACGTATTTCGTTGTATACTATTACGTTATAACGTATAACGTTATGTAGCATTACGTTATATCGTATAACGTTGTATACTATTACGTTATAACGTATAACGTTAGATAGCATTACGTTATAACGTATAACGTTGTATACTATTACGTTATAACGTATAACGTTAGATAGCATTACGTTATAACATATAACGTTGTATACTATTACGTTATAACGTATAACGTTATGTAGCATTACGTTATAACGTATAACGTCGTATAGTATTACGTTATAACGTATAACGTTATGTAGCATTACGTTATAACGTATAACGTCGTATACTATTACGTTATAACGTATAACGATATGTAGCATTACGTTATAACGTATAACGTTGTATACTATTACGTTATAACGTATAACGTTAGATAGCATTACGTTATAACATATAACGTTGTATACTACTACGTTATAACGTATAACGTTATGTAGCATTACGTTATAACGTATAACGTTGTATACTATTACGTTATAACGTATAACGTTATGTAGCACGACGTTATAACGTATAACGTTATGTAGCACCACGTTATAACGTATAACGTTATGTAGCACTACGTTATATCGTATAACGCTATGTACTGTTACCTTATAACGTATTACGTTATGTAGCATTGCGTTATAACGTATAACGTTATATACTATTACCTTATAACATATAACGTTATGTAGCATTACGCTATAACGTATAACGTTATATACTATTACCTTATAACGTATAACGTTATGTAGCATTACGCTATAACGTATAACGTTATATACTATTACCTTATAACGTATAACGTTATGTAGCATTACGTTATAACGTATTTCGTTGTATACTATTACGTTATAACGTATAACGTTATGTAGCATTACGTTATAACGTATAACGTTGTATACTATTACGTTATAACGTATAACGTTAGATAGCATTACGTTATAACGTATAACGTTGTATACTATTACGTTATAACGTATAACGTTAGATAGCATTACGTTATAACATATAACGTTGTATACTATTACGTTATAACGTATAACGTTATGTAGCATTACGTTATAACGTATAACGTCGTATAGTATTACGTTATAACGTATAACGTTATGTAGCATTACGTTATAACGTATAACGTCGTATACTATTACGTTATAACGTATAACGATATGTAGCATTACGTTATAACGTATAACGTTGTATACTATTACGTTATAACGTATAACGTTAGATAGCATTACGTTATAACATATAACGTTGTATACTATTACGTTATAACGTATAACGTTATGTAGCATTACGTTATAACGTATAACGTTGTATACTATTACGTTATAACGTATAACGTTATGTAGCACGACGTTATAACGTATAACGTTATGTAGCACCACGTTATAACGTATAACGTTATGTAGCACTACGTTATATCGTATAACGCTATGTACTGTTACCTTATAACGTATTACGTTATGTAGCATTGCGTTATAACGTATAACGTTATATACTATTACCTTATAACATATAACGTTATGTAGCATTACGCTATAACGTATAACGTTGTATACTATTACGTTTTAACGTATAACGTTATGTAGCACGACGTTATAACGTATAACGTTATGTAGCACCACGTTATAACGTATAACGTTATGTAGCACTACGTTATATCGTATAACGCTATGTACTGTTACCTTATAACGTATTACGTTATGTAGCATTGCGTTATAACGTATAACGTTATATACTATTACCTTATAACATATAACGTTATGTAGCATTACGCTATAACGTATAACGTTATATACTATTACCTTATAACGTATAACGTTATGTAGCAATACGCTATAACGAATAACGTTATATACTATTACCTTATAACGTATAACGTTATGTAGCATTACGTTATAACGTATTTCGTTGTATACTATTACGTTATAACGTATAACGTTAGATAGCATTACGTTATAACATATAACGTTGTATACTATTACGTTATAACGTATAACGTTATGTAGCATTACGTTATAACGTATAACGTTGTATACTATTACGTTATAACGTATAATGTTATGTAGCATTACGTTATAACGTATAACGTTGTATACTATTACGTTATAACGTATAACGTTATGTAGCACTACGTTATAACGTATAACGTTGTATACTATTACGTTATAACGTATAACGATATGTAGCATTACGTTATAACGTATAACGTTGTATACTATTACGTTATAACGTATAACGTTAGATAGCATTACGTTATAACATATAACGTTGTATACTATTACGTTATAACGTATAACGTTATGTAGCATTACGTTATAACGTATAACGTTGTATACTATTACGTTATAACGTATAACGTTATGTAGCATTACGTTATAACGTATAACGTTGTATACTATTACGTTATAACGTATAACGTTATGTAGCATTACGTTATAACGTATAACGTGGTATACTATTACCTTATAACGTATAACGTTATGTAGCATTACGTTATAACGTATAACGTTGTATACTATTACGTTATAACGTATAACGTTATGTAGCATTACGCTATAACATATAACGTCGTATACTATTACGTTATAACGTATAACTTTATGGAGCATTACGTTATAACGTATAACGTTAGATAGCATTACGTTATAACGTATAACGTTGTATACTATTACGTTATAACGTATAACGTTATGTAGCATTACGTTATAACGTATAACGTTGTATACTATTACGTTATAACGTATAACGTTACGTAGCACGACGTTATAACGTATAACCTTATGTAGCATTACGTTATAACGTATACCGTTGTATACTATTACGTTATAACGTATAACGTTATGTAGCATTACGTTATAACGTATAACGTTGTATACTATTACGTTATAACGTATAACGTTGTATACTATTACGTTATAACGTATAACGTTATGTAGCATTACGTTATAACGTATAACGTTGTATACTATTACGTTATAACGTATAACGTTATGTAGCATTACGTTATAACGTATAACGCTGTATGCTATTACGTTATAACGTATAACGATATGTAGCATTACGTTATAACGTATAACGCTATGTACTGTTACCTTATAACGTATTACGTTATGTAGCATTGCGTTATAACGTATAACGTTATATACTATTACCTTATAACATATAACGTTATGTAGCATTATGCTATAACGTATAACGTTATATACTATTACCTTATAACGTATAACGTTATGTAGCATTACGCTATAACGTATAACGTTATATACTATTACCTTATAACGTATAACGTTATGTAGCATTACGTTATAACGTATTTCGTTGTATACTATTACGTTATAACGTATAACGTTATGTAGCATTACGTTATAACGTATAACGTCGTATACTATTACGTTATAACGTATAACGATATGTAGCATTACGTTATAACGTATAACGTTGTATACTATTACGTTATAACGTATAACGTTAGATAGCATTACGTTATAACATATAACGTTGTATACTATTACGTTATAACGTATAACGTTATGTAGCATTACGTTATAACGTATAACGTTGTATACTATTACGTTATAACGTATAACGTTATGTAGCACGACGTTATAACGTATAACGTTATGTAGCACCACGTTATAACGTATAACGTTATGTAGCACTACGTTATATCGTATAACGCTATGTACTGTTACCTTATAACGTATTACGTTATGTAGCATTGCGTTATAACGTATAACGTTATATACTATTACCTTATAACATATAACGTTATGTAGCATTATGCTATAACGTATAACGTTATATACTATTACCTTATAACGTATAACGTTATGTAGCATTACGCTATAACGTATAACGTTATATACTATTACCTTATAACGTATAACGTTATGTAGCATTACGTTATAACGTATTTCGTTGTATACTATTACGTTATAACGTATAACGTTATGTAGCATTACGTTATAACGTATAACGTTGTATACTATTACGTTATAACGTATAACGTTAGATAGCATTACGTTATAACGTATAACGTTGTATACTATTACGTTATAACGTATAACGTTAGATAGCATTACGTTATAACATATAACGTTGTATACTATTACGTTATAACGTATAACGTTATGTAGCATTACGTTATAACGTATAACGTCGTATAGTATTACGTTATAACGTATAACGTTATGTAGCATTACGTTATAACGTATAACGTCGTATACTATTACGTTATAACGTATAACGATATGTAGCATTACGTTATAACGTATAACGTTGTATACTATTACGTTATAACGTATAACGTTAGATAGCATTACGTTATAACATATAACGTTGTATACTACTACGTTATAACGTATAACGTTATGTAGCATTACGTTATAACGTATAACGTTGTATACTATTACGTTATAACGTATAACGTTATGTAGCACGACGTTATAACGTATAACGTTATGTAGCACCACGTTATAACGTATAACGTTATGTAGCACTACGTTATATCGTATAACGCTATGTACTGTTACCTTATAACGTATTACGTTATGTAGCATTGCGTTATAACGTATAACGTTATATACTATTACCTTATAACATATAACGTTATGTAGCATTACGCTATAACGTATAACGTTATATACTATTACCTTATAACGTATAACGTTATGTAGCATTACGCTATAACGTATAACGTTATATACTATTACCTTATAACGTATAACGTTATGTAGCATTACGTTATAACGTATTTCGTTGTATACTATTACGTTATAACGTATAACGTTATGTAGCATTACGTTATAACGTATAACGTTGTATACTATTACGTTATAACGTATAACGTTAGATAGCATTACGTTATAACGTATAACGTTGTATACTATTACGTTATAACGTATAACGTTAGATAGCATTACGTTATAACATATAACGTTGTATACTATAACGTTATAACGTATAACGTTATGTAGCATTACGTTATAACGTATAACGTCGTATAGTATTACGTTATAACGTATAACGTTATGTAGCATTACGTTATAACGTATAACGTCGTATACTATTACGTTATAACGTATAACGATATGTAGCATTACGTTATAACGTATAACGTTGTATACTATTACGTTATAACGTATAACGTTAGATAGCATTACGTTATAACATATAACGTTGTATACTATTACGTTATAACGTATAACGTTATGTAGCATTACGTTATAACGTATAACGTTGTATACTATTACGTTATAACGTATAACGTTATGTAGCACGACGTTATAACGTATAACGTTATGTAGCACCACGTTATAACGTATAACGTTATGTAGCACTACGTTATATCGTATAACGCTATGTACTGTTACCTTATAACGTATTACGTTATGTAGCATTGCGTTATAACGTATAACGTTATATACTATTACCTTATAACATATAACGTTATGTAGCATTACGCTATAACGTATAACGTTGTATACTATTACGTTTTAACGTATAACGTTATGTAGCACGACGTTATAACGTATAACGTTATGTAGCACCACGTTATAACGTATAACGTTATGTAGCACTACGTTATATCGTATAACGCTATGTACTGTTACCTTATAACGTATTACGTTATGTAGCATTGCGTTATAACGTATAACGTTATATACTATTACCTTATAACATATAACGTTATGTAGCATTACGCTATAACGTATAACGTTATATACTATTACCTTATAACGTATAACGTTATGTAGCAATACGCTATAACGAATAACGTTATATACTATTACCTTATAACGTATAACGTTATGTAGCATTACGTTATAACGTATTTCGTTGTATACTATTACGTTATAACGTATAACGTTAGATAGCATTACGTTATAACATATAACGTTGTATACTATTACGTTATAACGTATAACGTTATGTAGCATTACGTTATAACGTATAACGTTGTATACTATTACGTTATAACGTATAATGTTATGTAGCATTACGTTATAACGTATAACGTTGTATACTATTACGTTATAACGTATAACGTTATGTAGCACTACGTTATAACGTATAACGTTGTATACTATTACGTTATAACGTATAACGATATGTAGCATTACGTTATAACGTATAACGTTGTATACTATTACGTTATAACGTATAACGTTAGATAGCATTACGTTATAACATATAACGTTGTATACTATTACGTTATAACGTATAACGTTATGTAGCATTACGTTATAACGTATAACGTTGTATACTATTACGTTATAACGTATAACGTTATGTAGCATTACGTTATAACGTATAACGTTGTATACTATTACGTTAGAACGTATAACGTTATGTAGCATTACGTTATAACGTATAACGTGGTATACTATTACCTTATAACGTATAACGTTATGTAGCATTACGTTATAACGTATAACGTTGTATACTATTACGTTATAACGTATAACGTTATGTAGCATTACGCTATAACATATAACGTCGTATACTATTACGTTATAACGTATAACTTTATGGAGCATTACGTTATAACGTATAACGTTAGATAGCATTACGTTATAACGTATAACGTTGTATACTATTACGTTATAACGTATAACGTTATGTAGCATTACGTTATAACGTATAACGTTGTATACTATTACGTTATAACGTATAACGTTACGTAGCACGACGTTATAACGTATAACCTTATGTAGCATTACGTTATAACGTATACCGTTGTATACTATTACGTTATAACGTATAACGTTATGTAGCATTACGTTATAACGTATAACGTTGTATACTATTACGTTATAACGTATAACGTTGTATACTATTACGTTATAACGTATAACGTTATGTAGCATTACGTTATAACGTATAACGTTGTATACTATTACGTTATAACGTATAACGTTATGTAGCATTACGTTATAACGTATAACGCTGTATGCTATTACGTTATAACGTATAACGATATGTAGCATTACGTTATAACGTATAACGTTGTATACTATTACGTTATAACGTATAACGTTATGTAGCATTACGTTATAACGTATAACGTTGTATACTATTACGTTATAACGTATAACGTTATGTAGCACGACGTTATAACGTATAACGTTGTATACTAGTACGATATAACGTATAACGTTATGTAGCATTACGTTATAACGTATAACGTTGTATACTACTACCTTATAACGTATAACGTTATGTAGCATTACGTTATAACGTATAACGTTATGTAGCACTACGTTATAACGTATAACGTTGTATACTATTACGTTATAACGTATAACGATATGTAGCATTACGTTATAACGTATAACGTTGTATACTATTACGTTATAACGTATAACGTTAGATAGCATTACGTTATAACATATAACGTTGTATACTATTACGTTATAACGTATAACGTTAGATAGCATTACGTTATAACATATAACGTTGTATACTATTACGTTATAACGTATAACGTTATGCAGCATTACGTTATAACGTATAACGTTGTATACTATTACGTTATAACGTATAATGTTATGTAGCATTACGTTATAACGTATAACGTTGTATACTATTACGTTATAACGTATAACGTTATGTAGCACTACGTTATAACGTATAACGTTGTATACTATTACGTTATAACGTATAACGATATGTAGCATTACGTTATAACGTATAACGTTGTATACTATTACGTTATAACGTATAACGTTAGATAGCATTACGTTATAACATATAACGTTGTATACTATTACGTTATAACGTATAACGTTATGTAGCATTACGTTATAACGTATAACGTTGTATACTATTACGTTATAACGTATAACGTTATGTAGCACGACGTTATAACGTATAACGTTATGTAGCACCACGTTATAACGTATAACGTTATGTAGCACTACGTTATATCGTATAACGCTATGTACTGTTACCTTATAACGTATTACGTTATGTAGCATTGCGTTATAACGTATAACGTTATATACTATTACCTTATAACATATAACGTTATGTAGCATTACGCTATAACGTATAACGTTATATACTATTACCTTATAACGTATAACGTTATGTAGCATTACGCTATAACGTATAACGTTATATACTATTACCTTATAACGTATAACGTTATGTAGCATTACGTTATAACGTATTTCGTTGTATACTATTACGTTATAACGTATAACGTTATGTAGCATTACGTTATAACGTATAACGTTGTATACTATTACGTTATAACGTATAACGTTAGATAGCATTACGTTATAACGTATAACGTTGTATACTATTACGTTATAACGTATAAAGTTATGTAGCATTACGTTATAACGTATAACGTCGTATAGTATTACGTTATAACGTATAACGTTATGTAGCATTACGTTATAACGTATAACGTCGTATACTATTACGTTATAACGTATAACGATATGTAGCATTACGTTATAACGTATAACGTTGTATACTATTACGTTATAACGTATAACGTTATGTAGCATTACGTTATAACGTATAACGTTGTATACTATTACGTTATAACGTATAACGTTATGTAGCACGACGTTATAACGTATAACGTTATGTAGCACCACGTTATAACGTATAACGTTATGTAGCACTACGTTATATCGTATAACGCTATGTACTGTTACCTTATAACATATAACGTTATGTAGCATTGCGTTATAACGTATAACGTTATATACTATTACCTTATAACATATAACGTTATGTAGCATTACGCTATAACGTATAACGTTACATACTATTACCTTATAACGTATAACGTTATGTAGCATTACGCTATAACGTATAACGTTATGTACTATTACCTTATAACGTATAACGTTATGTAGCATTACGTTATAACGTATTTCGTTGTATACTATTACGTTATAACGTATAACGTTATGTAGCATTACGTTATAACGTATAACGTTGTATACTATTACGTTATAACGTATAATGTTATGTAGCATTACGTTATAACGTATAAAGTTGTATACTACTACGTTATAACGTATAACGTTATGTAGCACTACGTTATAACGTATAACGTTGTATACTATTACGTTATAACGTATAACGATATGTAGCATTACGTTATAACGTATAACGTCGTATAGTATTACGTTATAACGTATAACGTTATGTAGCATTACGTTATAACGTATAACGTTGTATACTATTACGTTATAACGTATAACGTTAGATAGCATTACGTTATAACATATAACGTTGTATACTATTACGTTATAACGTATAACGTTATGTAGCATTACGTTATAACGTATAACGTTGTATACTATTACGTTATAACGTATAACGTTATGTAGCACTACGTTATATCGTATAACGCTATGTACTGTTACCTTATAACGTATTACGTTATGTAGCATTGCGTTATAACGTATAACGTTATATACTATTACCTTATAACATATAACGTTATGTAGCATTACGTTATAACGTATTTCGTTGTATACTATTACGTTATAACGTATAACGTTATGTAGCATTACGTTATAACGTATAACGTTGTATACTACTACGTTATAACGTATAACGTTAGATAGCATTACGTTATAACATATAACGTTGTATACTATTACGTTATAACGTATAACGTTATGTAGCATTACGTTATAACGTATAACGCTGTATGCTATTACGTTATAACGTATAACGATATGTAGCATTACGTTATAACGTATAACGCTGTATGCTATTACGTTATAACGTATAACGATATGTAGCATTACGTTATAACGTATAACGTTGTATACTATTACGTTATAACGTATAACGTTATGTAGCACTACGTTATATCGTATAACGCTATGTACTGTTACCTTATAACGTATTACGTTATGTAGCATTGCGTTATAACGTATAACGTTATATACTATTACCTTATAACATATAACGTTATGTAGCATTACGTTATAACGTATTTCGTTGTATACTATTACGTTATAACGTATAACGTTATGTAGCATTACGTTATAACGTATAACGTTGTATACTATTACGTTATAACGTATAACGTTATGTAGCATTACGTTATAACGTATAACGTTGTATACTATTACGTTATAACGTATAACGTTGTATACTATTACGTTATAACGTATAACGTTATGTAGCATTACGTTATAACGTATAACGTTGTATACTATTACGTTATAACGTATAACGTTATGTAGCATTACGTTATAACGTATAACGCTGTATGCTATTACGTTATAACGTATAACGATATGTAGCATTACGTTATAACGTATAACGTTGTATACTATTACGTTATAACGTATAACGTTATGTAGCATTACGTTATAACGTATAACGTTGTATACTATTACGTTATAACGTATAACGTTATGTAGCACGACGTTATAACGTATAACGTTGTATACTAGTACGATATAACGTATAACGTTATGTAGCATTACGTTATAACGTATAACGTTGTATACTACTACCTTATAACGTATAACGTTATGTAGCATTACGTTATAACGTATAACGTTATGTAGCACTACGTTATAACGTATAACGTTGTATACTATTACGTTATAACGTATAACGATATGTAGCATTACGTTATAACGTATAACGTTGTATACTATTACGTTATAACGTATAACGTTAGATAGCATTACGTTATAACATATAACGTTGTATACTATTACGTTATAACGTATAACGTTAGATAGCATTACGTTATAACATATAACGTTGTATACTATTACGTTATAACGTATAACGTTATGCAGCATTACGTTATAACGTATAACGTTGTATACTATTACGTTATAACGTATAATGTTATGTAGCATTACGTTATAACGTATAACGTTGTATACTATTACGTTATAACGTATAACGTTATGTAGCACTACGTTATAACGTATAACGTTGTATACTATTACGTTATAACGTATAACGATATGTAGCATTACGTTATAACGTATAACGTTGTATACTATTACGTTATAACGTATAACGTTAGATAGCATTACGTTATAACATATAACGTTGTATACTATTACGTTATAACGTATAACGTTATGTAGCATTACGTTATAACGTATAACGTTGTATACTATTACGTTATAACGTATAACGTTATGTAGCACGACGTTATAACGTATAACGTTATGTAGCACCACGTTATAACGTATAACGTTATGTAGCACTACGTTATATCGTATAACGCTATGTACTGTTACCTTATAACGTATTACGTTATGTAGCATTGCGTTATAACGTATAACGTTATATACTATTACCTTATAACATATAACGTTATGTAGCATTACGCTATAACGTATAACGTTATATACTATTACCTTATAACGTATAACGTTATGTAGCATTACGCTATAACGTATAACGTTATATACTATTACCTTATAACGTATAACGTTATGTAGCATTACGTTATAACGTATTTCGTTGTATACTATTACGTTATAACGTATAACGTTATGTAGCATTACGTTATAACGTATAACGTTGTATACTATTACGTTATAACGTATAACGTTAGATAGCATTACGTTATAACGTATAACGTTGTATACTATTACGTTATAACGTATAAAGTTATGTAGCATTACGTTATAACGTATAACGTCGTATAGTATTACGTTATAACGTATAACGTTATGTAGCATTACGTTATAACGTATAACGTCGTATACTATTACGTTATAACGTATAACGATATGTAGCATTACGTTATAACGTATAACGTTGTATACTATTACGTTATAACGTATAACGTTAGATAGCATTACGTTATAACATATAACGTTGTATACTATTACGTTATAACGTATAACGTTATGTAGCATTACGTTATAACGTATAACGTTGTATACTATTACGTTATAACGTATAACGTTATGTAGCACGACGTTATAACGTATAACGTTATGTAGCACCACGTTATAACGTATAACGTTATGTAGCACTACGTTATATCGTATAACGCTATGTACTGTTACCTTATAACATATAACGTTATGTAGCATTGCGTTATAACGTATAACGTTATATACTATTACCTTATAACATATAACGTTATGTAGCATTACGCTATAACGTATAACGTTACATACTATTACCTTATAACGTATAACGTTATGTAGCATTACGCTATAACGTATAACGTTATGTACTATTACCTTATAACGTATAACGTTATGTAGCATTACGTTATAACGTATTTCGTTGTATACTATTACGTTATAACGTATAACGTTATGTAGCATTACGTTATAACGTATAACGTTGTATACTATTACGTTATAACGTATAATGTTATGTAGCATTACGTTATAACGTATAAAGTTGTATACTACTACGTTATAACGTATAACGTTATGTAGCACTACGTTATAACGTATAACGTTGTATACTATTACGTTATAACGTATAACGATATGTAGCATTACGTTATAACGTATAACGTCGTATAGTATTACGTTATAACGTATAACGTTATGTAGCATTACGTTATAACGTATAACGTTGTATACTATTACGTTATAACGTATAACGTTAGATAGCATTACGTTATAACATATAACGTTGTATACTATTACGTTATAACGTATAACGTTATGTAGCATTACGTTATAACGTATAACGTTGTATACTATTACGTTATAACGTATAACGTTATGTAGCACTACGTTATATCGTATAACGCTATGTACTGTTACCTTATAACGTATTACGTTATGTAGCATTGCGTTATAACGTATAACGTTATATACTATTACCTTATAACATATAACGTTATGTAGCATTACGTTATAACGTATTTCGTTGTATACTATTACGTTATAACGTATAACGTTATGTAGCATTACGTTATAACGTATAACGTTGTATACTACTACGTTATAACGTATAACGTTAGATAGCATTACGTTATAACATATAACGTTGTATACTATTACGTTATAACGTATAACGTTAGATAGCATTACGTTATAACATATAACGTTGTATACTATTACGTTATAACGTATAACGTTATGTAGCGTTACGTTATAACGTATAACGTTGTATACTATTACGTTATAACGTATAATGTTATGTAGCATTACGTTATAACGTATAAAGTTGTATACTACTACGTTATAACGTATAACGTTATGTAGCACTACGTTATAACGTATAACGTTGTATACTATTACGTTATAACGTATAACGATATGTAGCATTACGTTATAACGTATAACGTTGTATACTATTACGTTATAACGTATAACGTTAGATAGCATTACGTTATAACATATAACGTTGTATACTATTACGTTATAACGTATAACGTTATGTAGCATTACGTTATAACGTATAACGTTGTATACTATTACGTTATAACGTATAACGTTATGTAGCATTACGTTATAACGTATAACGTTGAATACTATTACGTTATAACGTATAACGTTATGTAGCACGACGTTATAACGTATAACGTTGTATACTAGTACGATATAACGTATAACGTTATGTAGCATTACGTTATAACGTATAACGTTGTATACTACTACCTTATAACGTATAACGTTGTATACTATTACGTTATAACGTATAACGTTATGTAGCATTACGTTATAACGTATAACGTTGTATACTATTACGTTATAACGTATAACGTTAGATAGCATTACGTTATAACGTATAACGTTGTATACTATTACGTTATAACGTATAACGTTAGATAGCATTACGTTATAACATATAACGTTGTATACTATTACGTTATAACGTATAACGTTATGTAGCATTACGTTATAACGTATAACGTCGTATAGTATTACGTTATAACGTATAACGTTATGTAGCATTACGTTATAACGTATAACGTCGTATACTATTACGTTATAACGTATAACGATATGTAGCATTACGTTATAACGTATAACGTTGTATACTATTACGTTATAACGTATAACGTTAGATAGCATTACGTTATAACATATAACGTTGTATACTATTACGTTATAACGTATAACGTTATGTAGCATTACGTTATAACGTATAACGTTGTATACTATTACGTTATAACGTATAACGTTATGTAGCACGACGTTATAACGTATAACGTTATGTAGCACCACGTTATAACGTATAACGTTATGTAGCACTACGTTATATCGTATAACGCTATGTACTGTTACCTTATAACGTATTACGTTATGTAGCTTTGCGTTATAACGTATAACGTTATATACTATTACCTTATAACATATAACGTTATGTAGCATTACGCTATAACGTATAACGTTACATACTATTACCTTATAACGTATAACGTTATGTAGCATTACGCTATAACGTATAACGTTATGTACTATTACCTTATAACGTATAACGTTATGTAGCATTACGATATAACGTATTTCGTTGTATACTATTACGTTATAACGTATAACGTTATGTAGCATTACGTTATAACGTATAACGTTGTATACTATTACGTTATAACGTATAACGTTATGTAGCATTACGTTATAACGTATAACGTCGTATAGTATTACGTTATAACGTATAACGTTATGTAGCATTACGTTATAACGTATAACGTCGTATACTATTACGTTATAACGTATAACGATATGTAGCATTACGTTATAACGTATAACGTTGTATACTATTACGTTATAACGTATAACGTTAGATAGCATTACGTTATAACATATAACGTTGTATACTATTACGTTATAACGTATAACGTTATGTAGCATTACGTTATAACGTATAACGTTGTATACTATTACGTTATAACGTATAACGTTATGTAGCACGACGTTATAACGTATAACGTTATGTAGCACCACGTTATAACGTATAACGTTATGTAGCACTACGTTATATCGTATAACGCTATGTACTGTTACCTTATAACGTATTACGTTATGTAGCATTGCGTTATAACGTATAACGTTATATACTATTACCTTATAACATATAACGTTATGTAGCATTACGCTATAACGTATAACGTTACATACTATTACCTTATAACGTATAACGTTATGTAGCATTACGCTATAACGTATAACGTTATGTACTATTACCTTATAACGTATAACGTTATGTAGCATTACGTTATAACGTATTTCGTTGTATACTATTACGTTATAACGTATAACGTTATGTAGCATTACGTTATAACGTATAACGTTGTATACTATTACGTTATAACGTATAACGTTAGATAGCATTACGTTATAACGTATAACGTTGTATACTATTACGTTATAACGTATAACGTTAGATAGCATTACGTTATAACATATAACGTTGTATACTATTACGTTATAACGTATAACGTTATGTAGCATTACGTTAAAACGTATAACGTCGTATAGTATTACGTTATAACGTATAACGTTATGTAGCACTACGTTATATCGTATAACGCTATGTACTGTTACCTTATAACGTATTACGTTATGTAGCATTGCGTTATAACGTATAACGTTATATACTATTACCTTATAACATATAACGTTATGTAGCATTACGCTATAACGTATTTCGTTGTATACTATTACGTTATAACGTATAACGTTATGTAGCATTACGTTATAACGTATAACGTTGTATACTACTACGTTATAACGTATAACGTTAGATAGCATTACGTTATAACATATAACGTTGTATACTATTACGTTATAACGTATAACGTTAGATAGCATTACGTTATAACATATAACGTTGTATACTATTACGTTATAACGTATAACGTTATGTAGCGTTACGTTATAACGTATAACGTTGTATACTATTACGTTATAACGTATAATGTTATGTAGCATTACGTTATAACGTATAAAGCTGTATACTACTACGTTATAACGTATAACGTTATGTAGCACTACGTTATAACGTATAACGTTGTATACTATTACGTTATAACGTATAACGATATGTAGCATTACGTTATAACGTATAACGTTGTATACTATTACGTTATAACGTATAACGTTAGATAGCATTACGTTATAACATATAACGTTGTATACTATTACGTTATAACGTATAACGTTATGTAGCATTACGTTATAACGTATAACGTTGTATACTATTACGTTATAACGTATAACGTTATGTAGCATTACGTTATAACGTATAAGGTTGTATACTATTACGTTATAACGTATAACGTTATGTAGCACGACGTAATAACGTATAACGTTGTATACTAGTACGATATAACGTATAACGTTATGTAGCATTACGTTATAACGTATAACGTTGTATACTACTACCTTATAACGTATAACGTTGTATACTATTACGTTATAACGTATAACGTTATGTAGCACTACGTTATAACGTATAACGTTGTATACTATTACGTTATAACGTATAACGTTAGATAGCATTACGTTATAACATATAACGTTGTATACTATTACGTTATAACGTATAACGTTAGATAGCATTACGTTATAACATATAACGTTGTATACTATTACGTTATAACGTATAACGTTATGTAGCATTACGTTATAACGTATAACGTTGTATACTATTACGTTATAACGTATAACGTTATGTAGCATTACGTTATAACGTATAACGTTGTATACTATTACGTTATAACGTATAATGTTATGTAGCATTACGTTATAACGTATAACGTTGTATACTATTACGTTATAACGTATAACGTTATGTAGCACTACGTTATAACGTATAACGTTGTATACTATTACGTTATAACGTATAACGATATGTAGCATTACGTTATAACGTATAACGTTGTATACTATTACGTTATAACGTATAATGTTATGTAGCATTACGTTATAACGTATAAAGTTGTATACTACTACGTTATAACGTATAACGTTATGTAGCACTACGTTATAACGTATAACGTTGTATACTATTACGTTATAACGTATAACGATATGTAGCATTACGTTATAACGTATAACGTTGTATACTATTACGTTATAACGTATAACGTTAGATAGCATTACGTTATAACATATAACGTTGTATACTATTACGTTATAACGTATAACGTTATGTAGCATTACGTTATAACGTATAACGTTGTATACTATTACGTTATAACGTATAACGTTATGTAGCATTACGTTATAACGTATAAGGTTGTATACTATTACGTTATAACGTATAACGTTATGTAGCACGACGTTATAACGTATAACGTTGTATACTAGTACGATATAACGTATAACGTTATGTAGCATTACGTTATAACGTATAACGTTGTATACTACTACCTTATAACGTATAACGTTGTATACTATTACGTTATAACGTATAACGTTATGTAGCACTACGTTATAACGTATAACGTTGTATACTATTACGTTATAACGTATAACGTTAGATAGCATTACGTTATAACATATAACGTTGTATACTATTACGTTATAACGTATAACGTTAGATAGCATTACGATATAACATATAACGTTGTATACTATTACGTTATAACGTATAACGTTATGTAGCATTACGTTATAACGTATAACGTTGTATACTATTACGTTATAACGTATAACGTTATGTAGCACCACGTTATAACGTATAACGTTATGTAGCACTACGTTATATCGTATAACGCTATGTACTGTTACCTTATAACGTATTACGTTATGTAGCATTGCGTTATAACGTATAACGTTATATACTATTACCTTATAACATATAACGTTATGTAGCATTACGTTATAACGTATTTCGTTGTATACTATTACGTTATAACGTATAACGTTATGTAGCATTACGTTATAACGCATAACGTTGTATACTACTACGTTATAACGTATAACGTTAGATAGCATTACGTTATAACATATAACGTTGTATACTATTACGTTATAACGTATAACGCTAGATAGCATTACGTTATAACATATAACGTTGTATACTATTACGTTATAACGTATAACGTTATGTAGCGTTACGTTATAACGTATAACGTTGTATACTATTACGTTATAACGTATAATGTTATGTAGCATTACGTTATAACGTATAACGTTGTATACTACTACGTTATAACGTATAACGTTATGTAGCACTACGTTATAACGTATAACGTTGTATACTATTACGTTATAACGTATAACGATATATAGCATTACGTTATAACGTATAACGTTGTATACTATTACGTTATAACGTATAACGTTAGATAGCATTACGTTATAACATATAACGTTGTATACTATTACGTTATAACGTATAACGTTATGTAGCATTACGTTATAACGTATAACGTTGTATACTATTACGTTATAACGTATAACGTTGTATACTATTACGTTATAACGTATAACGTTATGTAGCACGACGTTATAACGTATAACGTTGTATACTATTACGTTATAACGTATAATGTTATGTAGCATTACGTTATAACGTATAACGTTGTATACTACTACGTTATAACGTATAACGTTATGTAGCACTACGTTATAACGTATAACGTTGTATACTATTACGTTATAACGTATAACGATATATAGCATTACGTTATAACGTATAACGTTGTATACTATTACGTTATAACGTATAACGTTAGATAGCATTACGTTATAACATATAACGTTGTATACTATTACGTTATAACGTATAACGTTATGTAGCATTACGTTATAACGTATAACGTTGTATACTATTACGTTATAACGTATAACGTTGTATACTATTACGTTATAACGTATAACGTTATGTAGCACGACGTTATAACGTATAACGTTGTATACTATTACGTTATAACGTATAACGATATGTAGCATTACGTTATAACGTATAACGTTGTATACTATTACGTTATAACGTATAACGTTAGATAGCATTACGTTATAACATATAACGTTGTATACTATTACGTTATAACGTATAACGTTAGATAGCATTACGTTATAACATATAACGTTGTATACTATTACGTTATAACGTATAACGTTATGTAGCGTTACGTTATAACGTATAACGTTGTATACTATTACGTTATAACGTATAATGTTATGTAGCATTACGTTATAACGTATAAAGTTGTATACTACTACGTTATAACGTATAACGTTATGTAGCACTACGTTATAACGTATAACGTTGTATACTATTACGTTATAACGTATAACGATATGTAGCATTACGTTATAACGTATAACGTTGTATACTATTACGTTATAACGTATAACGTTAGATAGCATTACGTTATAACATATAACGTTGTATACTATTACGTTATAACGTATAACGTTATGTAGCATTACGTTATAACGTATAACGTTGTATACTATTACGTTATAACGTATAACGTTATGTAGCATTACGTTATAACGTATAAGGTTGTATACTATTACGTTATAACGTATAACGTTATGTAGCACGACGTAATAACGTATAACGTTGTATACTAGTACGATATAACGTATAACGTTATGTAGCATTACGTTATAACGTATAACGTTGTATACTACTACCTTATAACGTATAACGTTGTATACTATTACGTTATAACGTATAACGTTATGTAGCACTACGTTATAACGTATAACGTTGTATACTATTACGTTATAACGTATAACGTTAGATAGCATTACGTTATAACATATAACGTTGTATACTATTACGTTATAACGTATAACGTTAGATAGCATTACGTTATAACATATAACGTTGTATACTATTACGTTATAACGTATAACGTTATGTAGCATTACGTTATAACGTATAACGTTGTATACTATTACGTTATAACGTATAACGTTATGTAGCATTACGTTATAACGTATAACGTTGTATACTATTACGTTATAACGTATAATGTTATGTAGCATTACGTTATAACGTATAACGTTGTATACTATTACGTTATAACGTATAACGTTATGTAGCACTACGATATAACGTATAACGTTGTATACTATTACGTTATAACGTATAACGATATGTAGCATTACGTTATAACGTATAACGTTGTATACTATTACGTTATAACGTATAATGTTATGTAGCATTACGTTATAACGTATAAAGTTGTATACTACTACGTTATAACGTATAACGTTATGTAGCACTACGTTATAACGTATAACGTTGTATACTATTACGTTATAACGTATAACGATATGTAGCATTACGTTATAACGTATAACGTTGTATACTATTACGTTATAACGTATAACGTTAGATAGCATTACGTTATAACATATAACGCTGTATACTATTACGTTATAACGTATAACGTTATGTAGCATTACGTTATAACGTATAACGTTGTATACTATTACGTTATAACGTATAACGTTATGTAGCATTACGTTATAACGTATAAGGTTGTATACTATTACGTTATAACGTATAACGTTATGTAGCACGACGTTATAACGTATAACGTTGTATACTAGTACGATATAACGTATAGCGTTATGTAGCATTACGTTATAACGTATAACGTTGTATACTACTACCTTATAACGTATAACGTTGTATACTATTACGTTATAACGTATAACGTTATGTAGCACTACGTTATAACGTATAACGTTGTATACTATTACGTTATAACGTATAACGTTAGATAGCATTACGTTATAACATATAACGTTGTATACTATTACGTTATAACGTATAACGTTAGATAGCATTACGTTATAACATATAACGTTGTATACTATTACGTTATAACGTATAACGTTATGTAGCATTACGTTATAACGTATAACGTTGTATACTATTACGTTATAACGTATAACGTTATGTAGCACCACGTTATAACGTATAGCGTTATGTAGCACTACGTTATATCGTATAACGCTATGTACTGTTACCTTATAACGTATTACGTTATGTAGCATTGCGTTATAACGTATAACGTTATATACTATTACCTTATAACATATAACGTTATGTAGCATTACGTTATAACGTATTTCGTTGTATACTATTACGTTATAACGTATAACGTTATGTAGCATTACGTTATAACGCATAACGTTGTATACTACTACGTTATAACGTATAACGTTAGATAGCATTACGTTATAACATATAACGTTGTATACTATTACGTTATAACGTATAACGCTAGATAGCATTACGTTATAACATATAACGTTGTATACTATTACGTTATAACGTATAACGTTATGTAGCGTTACGTTATAACGTATAACGTTGTATACTATTACGTTATAACGTATAATGTTATGTAGCATTACGTTATAACGTATAACGTTGTATACTACTACGTTATAACGTATAACGTTATGTAGCACTACGTTATAACGTATAACGTTGTATACTATTACGTTATAACGTATAACGATATATAGCATTACGTTATAACGTATAACGTTGTATACTATTACGTTATAACGTATAACGTTAGATAGCATTACGTTATAACATATAACGTTGTATACTATTACGTTATAACGTATAACGTTATGTAGCATTACGTTATAACGTATAACGTTGTATACTATTACGTTATAACGTATAACGTTGTATACTATTACGTTATAACGTATAACGTTATGTAGCACGACGTTATAACGTATAACGTTGTATACTATTACGTTATAACGTATAACGATATGTAGCATTACGTTATAACGTATAACGTTGTATACTATTACGTTATAACGTATAACGTTAGATAGCATTACGTTATAACATATAACGTTGTATACTATTACGTTATAACGTATAACGTTATGTAGCATTACGTTATAACGTATAACGTTGTATACTATTACGTTATAACGTATAACGTTATGTAGCACGACGTTATAACGTATAACGTTATGTAGCACCACGTTATAACGTATAACGTTATGTAGCACTACGTTATATCGTATAAGGCTATGTACTGTTACCTTATAACGTATTACGTTATGTAGCATTGCGTTATAACGTATAACGTTATATACTATTACCTTATAACATATAACGTTATGTAGCATTACGCTATAACGTATAACGTTATATACTATTACCTTATAACGTATAACGTTATGTAGCATTACGTTATAACGTATTTCGTTGTATACTATTACGTTATAACGTATAACGTTATGTAGCATTACGTTATAACGTATAACGTTGTATACTATTACGTTATAACGTATAACGTTATGTAGCATTACGTTATAACGTATAACGTTGTATACTATTACGTTATAACGTATAACGTTAGATAGCATTACGTTATAACATATAACGTTGTATACTATTACGTTATAACGTATAACGTTATGTAGCATTACGTTATAACGTATAACGTTGTATACTATTACGTTATAACGTATAACGTTATGTAGCACGACGTTATAACGTATAACGTTATGTAGCACCACGTTATAACGTATAACGTTATGTAGCACTACGTTATATCGTATAACGCTATGTACTGTTACCTTATAACGTATTACGTTATGTAGCATTGCGTTATAACGTATAACGTTATATACTATTACCTTATAACATATAACGTTATGTAGCATTACGTTATAACGTATTTCGTTGTATACTATTACGTTATAACGTATAACGTTATGCAGCATTACGTTATAACGCATAACGTTGTATACTACTACGTTATAACGTATAACGTTAGATAGCATTACGTTATAACATATAACGTTGTATACTATTACGTTATAACGTATAACGTTAGATAGCATTACGTTATAACATATAACGTTGTATACTATTACGTTATAACGTATAACGTTATGTAGCGTTACGTTATAACGTATAACGTTGTATACTATTACGTTATAACGTATAATGTTATGTAGCATTACGTTATAACGTATAACGTTGTATACTACTACGTTATAACGTATAACGTTATGTAGCACTACGTTATAACGTATAACGTTGTATACTATTACGTTATAACGTATAACGATATGTAGCATTACGTTATAACGTATAACGTTGTATACTATTACGTTATAACGTATAACGTTAGATAGCATTACGTTATAACATATAACGTTGTATACTATTACGTTATAACGTATAACGTTATGTAGCATTACGTTATAACGTATAACGTTGTATACTATTACGTTATAACGTATAACGTTATGTAGCATTACGTTATAACGTATAACGTTGTATACTATTACGTTATAACGTATAACGTTATGTAGCACGACGTTATAACGTATAACGTTGTATACTAGTACGATATAACGTATAACGTTATGTAGCATTACGTTATAACGTATAACGTTGTATACTACTACCTTATAACGTATAACGTTATGTAGCATTACGTTATAACGTATAACGTTATGTAGCAGTACGTTATAACATATAACGTTGTATACTATTACGTTATAACGTATAACGTTAGATAGCATTACGTTATAACATATAACGTTGTATACTATTACGTTATAACGTATAACGTTATGTAGCGTTACGTTATAACGTATAACGTTGTATACTATTACGTTATAACGTATAATGTTATGTAGCATTACGTTATAACGTATAACGTTGTATACTACTACGTTATAACGTATAACGTTATGTAGCACTACGTTATAACGTATAACGTTGTATACTATTACGTTATAACGTATAACGATATGTAGCATTACGTTATAACGCATAACGTTGTATACTATTACGTTATAACGTATAACGTTAGATAGCATTACGTTATAACATATAACGTTGTATACTATTACGTTATAACGTATAACGTTATGTAGCATTACGTTATAACGTATAACGTTGTATACTATTACGTTATAACGTATAACGTTATGTAGCATTACGTTATAACGTATAACGTTGTATACTACTACCTTATAACGTATAACGTTATGTAGCATTACGTTATAGCGTATAACGTTATGTAGCACTACGTTATAACGTATAACGTTGTATACTATTACGTTATAACGTATAACCTTAGATAGCATTACGTTATAACATATAACGTTGTATACTATTACGTTATAACGTATAATGTTATGTAGCATTACGTTATAACGTATAAAGTTGTATACTACTACGTTATAACGTATAACGTTATGTAGCACTACGTTATAACGTATAACGTTGTATACTATTACGTTATAACGTATAACGATATGTAGCATTACGTTATAACGTATAACGTTGTATACTATTACGTTATAACGTATAACGTTAGATAGCATTACGTTATAACATATAACGTTGTATACTATTACGTTATAACGTATAACGTTATGTAGCATTACGTTATAACGTATAACGTTGTATACTATTACGTTATAACGTATAACGTTATGTAGCATTACGTTATAACGTATAAGGTTGTATACTATTACGTTATAACGTATAACGTTATGTAGCACGACGTTATAACGTATAACGTTGTATACTAGTACGATATAACGTATAACGTTATGTAGCATTACGTTATAACGTATAACGTTGTATACTACTACCTTATAACGTATAACGTTGTATACTATTACGTTATAACGTATAACGTTATGTAGCACTACGTTATAACGTATAACGTTGTATACTATTACGTTATAACGTATAACGTTAGATAGCATTACGTTATAACATATAACGTTGTATACTATTACGTTATAACGTATAACGTTAGATAGCATTACGTTATAACATATAACGTTGTATACTATTACGTTATAACGTATAACGTTATGTAGCATTACGTTATAACGTATAACGTTGTATACTATTACGTTATAACGTATAACGTTATGTAGCACCACGTTATAACGTATAACGTTATGTAGCACTACGTTATATCGTATAACGCTATGTACTGTTACCTTATAACGTATTACGTTATGTAGCATTGCGTTATAACGTATAACGTTATATACTATTACCTTATAACATATAACGTTATGTAGCATTACGTTATAACGTATTTCGTTGTATACTATTACGTTATAACGTATAACGTTATGTAGCATTACGTTATAACGCATAACGTTGTATACTACTACGTTATAACGTATAACGTTAGATAGCATTACGTTATAACATATAACGTTGTATACTATTACGTTATAACGTATAACGCTAGATAGCATTACGTTATAACATATAACGTTGTATACTATTACGTTATAACGTATAACGTTATGTAGCGTTACGTTATAACGTATAACGTTGTATACTATTACGTTATAACGTATAATGTTATGTAGCATTACGTTATAACGTATAACGTTGTATACTACTACGTTATAACGTATAACGTTATGTAGCACTACGTTATAACGTATAACGTTGTATACTATTACGTTATAACGTATAACGATATATAGCATTACGTTATAACGTATAACGTTGTATACTATTACGTTATAACGTATAACGTTAGATAGCATTACGTTATAACATATAACGTTGTATACTATTACTTTATAACGTATAACGTTATGTAGCATTACGTTATAACGTATAACGTTGTATACTATTACGTTATAACGTATAACGTTGTATACTATTACGTTATAACGTATAACGTTATGTAGCACGACGTTATAACGTATAACGTTGTATACTATTACGTTATAACGTATAACGATATGTAGCATTACGTTATAACGTATAACGTTGTATACTATTACGTTATAACGTATAACGTTAGATAGCATTACGTTATAACATATAACGTTGTATACTATTACGTTATAACGTATAACGTTATGTAGCATTACGTTATAACGTATAACGTTGTATACTATTACGTTATAACGTATAACGTTATGTAGCACGACGTTATAACGTATAACGTTATGTAGCACCACGTTATAACGTATAACGTTATGTAGCACTACGTTATATCGTATAAGGCTATGTACTGTTACCTTATAACGTATTACGTTATGTAGCATTGCGTTATAACGTATAACGTTATATACTATTACCTTATAACATATAACGTTATGTAGCATTACGCTATAACGTATAACGTTATATACTATTACCTTATAACGTATAACGTTATGTAGCATTACGTTATAACGTATTTCGTTGTATACTATTACGTTATAACGTATAACGTTATGTAGCATTACGTTATAACGTATAACGTTGTATACTATTACGTTATAACGTATAACGTTATGTAGCATTACGTTATAACGTATAACGTTGTATACTATTACGTTATAACGTATAACGTTAGATAGCATTACGTTATAACATATAACGTTGTATACTATTACGTTATAACGTATAACGTTATGTAGCATTACGTTATAACGTATAACGTTGTATACTATTACGTTATAACGTATAACGTTATGTAGCATTACGTTCTAACGTATAACGTTGTATACTATTACGTTATAACGTATAACGTTATGTAGCACGACGTTATAACGTATAACGTTATGTAGCACCACGTTATAACGTATAACGTTATGTAGCACTACGTTATATCGTATAACGCTATGTACTGTTACCTTATAACGTATTACGTTATGTAGCATTGCGTTATAACGTATAACGTTATATACTACTACCTTATAACATATAACGTTATGTAGCATTACGCTATAACGTATAACGTTACATACTATTACCTTATAACGTTTAACGTTATGTAGCATTACGCTATAACGTATAACGTTATATACTATTACCTTATAACGTAAAACGTTATGTAGCATTACGTTATAACGTGTTTCGTTGTATACTATTACGTTATAACGTATAACGTTATGTAGCATTACGTTATAACGTATAACGTTGTATACTATTACGTTATAACGTATAACGTTAGATAGCATTACGTTATAACATATAACGTCGTATACTATTACGTTATAACGTATAACGTTAGATAGCATTACGTTATAACATATAACGTTGTATACTATTACGTTATAACGTATAACGTTATGTAGCATTACGTTATAACGTATAACGTTGTATACTATTACGTTATAACGTATAATGTTATGTAGCATTACGTTATAACGTATAACGTTGTATACTATTACGTTATAACGTATAACGTTATGTAGCACTACGTTATAACGTATAACGTTGTATACTATTACGTTATAACGTATAACGATATGTAGCATTACGTTATAACGTATAACGTTGTATACTATTACGTTATAACGTATAACGTTAGATAGCATTACGTTATAAGATATAACGTTGTATACTATTACGTTATAACGTATAACGTTATGTAGCATTACGTTATAACGTATAACGTTGTATACTATTACGTTATAACGTATAACGTTATGTAGCACGACGTTATAACGTATAACGTTATGTAGCACGACGTTATAACGTATAACGTTATGTAGCACCACGTTATAACGTATAACGTTATGTAGCACTACGTTATATCGTATAACGCTATGTACTGTTACCTTATAACGTATTACGTTATGTAGCATTGCGTTATAACGTATAACGTTATATACTATTACCTTATAACATATAACGTTATGTAGCATTACGCTATAACGTATAACGTTATATACTATTACCTTATAACGTATAACGTTATGTAGCATTACGTTATAACGTATTTCGTTGTATACTATTACGTTATAACGTATAACGTTATGTAGCATTACGTTATAACGTATAACGTTGTATACTATTACGTTATAACGTATAACGTTATGTAGCGTTACGTTATAACGTATAACGTTGTATACTATTACGTTATAACGTATAACGTTATGTAGCATTACGTTATAACGTATAAGGTGGTATACTATTACCTTATAACGTATAACGTTATGTAGCATTACGTTATAACGTATAACGTTGTATACTATTACGTTATAACGTATAACGTTATGTAGCATTACGTTCTAACGTATAACGTTGTATACTATTACGTTATAACGTATAACGTTATGTAGCATTACGTTATAACGTATAACGTTGTATACTATTACGTTATAACGTATAACGTTATGTAGCATTACGTTATAACGTATAACGTTGTATACTATTACGTTATAACGTATAACGTTATGTAGCATTACGTTATAACGTATAACGTGGTATACTATTACCTTATAACGTATAACGTTATGTAGCATTACGTTATAACGTATAACGTTGTATACTATTACGTTATAACGTATAACGTTATGTAGCATTACGTTCTAACGTATAACGTTGTATACTATTACGTTATAACGTATAACGTTATGTAGCACGACGTTATAACGTATAACGTTATGTAGCACCACGTTATAACGTATAACGTTATGTAGCACTACGTTATATCGTATAACGCTATGTACTGTTACCTTATAACGTATTACGTTATGTAGCATTGCGTTATAACGTATAACGTTATATACTACTACCTTATAACATATAACGTTATGTAGCATTACGCTATAACGTATAACGTTACATACTATTACCTTATAACGTTTAACGTTATGTAGCATTACGCTATAACGTATAACGTTATATACTATTACCTTATAACGTAAAACGTTATGTAGCATTACGTTATAACGTGTTTCGTTGTATACTATTACGTTATAACGTATAACGTTATGTAGCATTACGTTATAACGTATAACGTTGTATACTATTACGTTATAACGTATAACGTTAGATAGCATTACGTTATAACATATAACGTCGTATACTATTACGTTATAACGTATAACGTTAGATAGCATTACGTTATAACATATAACGTTGTATACTATTACGTTATAACGTATAACGTTATGTAGCATTACGTTATAACGTATAACGTTGTATACTATTACGTTATAACGTATAATGTTATGTAGCATTACCTTATAACGTATAACGTTGTATACTATTACGTTATAACGTATAACGTTATGTAGCACTACGTTATAACGTATAACGTTGTATACTATTACGTTATAACGTATAACGATATGTAGCATTACGTTATAACGTATAACGTTGTATACTATTACGTTATAACGTATAACGTTAGATAGCATTACGTTATAAGATATAACGTTGTATACTATTACGTTATAACGTATAACGTTATGTAGCATTACGTTATAACGTATAACGTTGTATACTATTACGTTATAACGTATAACGTTATGTAGCACGACGTTATAACGTATAACGTTATGTAGCACCACGTTATAACGTATAACGTTATGTAGCACTACGTTATATCGTATAACGCTATGTACTGTTACCTTATAACGTATTACGTTATGTAGCATTGCGTTATAACGTATAACGTTATATACTATTACCTTATAACATATAACGTTATGTAGCATTACGCTATAACGTATAACGTTATATACTATTACCTTATAGCGTATAACGTTATGTAGCATTACGTTATAACGTATTTCGTTGTATACTATTACGTTATAACGTATAACGTTATGTAGCATTACGTTATAACGTATAACGTTGTATACTATTACGTTATAACGTATAACGTTATGTAGCATTACGTTATAACGTATAACGTCGTATACTATTACGTTATAACGTATAACGTTATGTAGCATTACGTTATAACGCATTTCGTTATATATTGTTACCTTATAACGTTATACGTTATATACTATTATCTTATAACGTATAACGTTATGTAGCATTACGTTATAACGTATAACGTTGTATACTATTACGTTATAACGTATAACGTTATGTAGCACTACGTTATAACGTATAACGTTATGTAGCACTACGTTATAACGTATAACGGTATATGCTATTACCTTATAACGTATAACGTTATGTAGCATTACGTTATAACGTATACCGTTATATACTATTACCTTATAACGTATAACGTTATGTAGCAGTACGCTATAGCGTATAACGTTATGTAGCATTACGCTATAACATATAACGTCGTATACTATTACGTTATAACGTATACCGTTATGGAGCATTACGTTATAACGTATAACGTTAGATAGCATTACGTTATAACGTATAACGTTGTATACTATTACGTTATAACGTATAACGTTATGTAGCATTACGTTATAACGTATAACGTTATGTAGCATTACGTTATAACGTATAACGTTGTATACTATTACGTTATAACGTATAACGTTACGTAGCACGACGTTATAACGTATAACGTTATGTAGCATTACGTTATAACGTATAACGTTGTATACTATTATGTTATAACGTATAACGTTATGTAGCATTACGTTATAACGTATAACGTTGTATACTATTACGTTATAACGTATAACGTTATGTAGCATTACGTTATAACGTATAACGTTGTATACTATTACGTTATAACGTATAATGTTATGTAGCATTACGTTATAACGTATAACGTTGTATACTACTACGTTATAACGTATAACGTTATGTAGCACTACGTTATAACGTATAACGTTGTATACTATTACGTTATAACGTATAACGATATGTAGCATTACGTTATAACGCATAACGTTGTATACTATTACGTTATAACGTATAACGTTAGATAGCATTACGTTATAACATATAACGTTGTATACTATTACGTTATAACGTATAACGTTATGTAGCATTACGTTATAACGTATAACGTTGTATACTATTACGTTATAACGTATAACGTTATGTAGCATTACGTTATAACGTATAACGTTGTATACTACTACCTTATAACGTATAACGTTATGTAGCATTACGTTATAGCGTATAACGTTATGTAGCACTACGTTATAACGTATAACGTTGTATACTATTACGTTATAACGTATAACCTTAGATAGCATTACGTTATAACATATAACGTTGTATACTATTACGTTATAACGTATAACGTTAGATAGCATTACGTTATAACATATAACGTTGTATACTATTACGTTATAACGTATAACGTTATGTAGCATTACGTTATAACGTATAACTTTGTATACTATTACGTTATAACGTATAATGTTATGTAGCATTACGTTATAACGTATAACGTTGTATACTATTACGTTATAACGTATAACGTTATGTAGCACTACGTTATAACGTATAACGTTGTATACTATTACGTTATAACGTATAACGTTAGATAGCATTACGTTATAACGTATAACGTTGTATACTATTACGTTATAACGTATAACGTTATGTAGCATAACGTTATAACGTATAACGTTGTATACTATTACGTTATAACGTATAACGTTATGTAGCATTACGTTATAACGTATAACGTGGTATACTATTACCTTATAACGTATAACGTTATGTAGCATTACGTTATAACATATAACGTTGTATACTATTACGTTATAACGTATAACGTTATGTAGCATTACGTTATAACGTATAACGTTGTATACTATTACGTTATAACGTATAAGGTTATGTAGCATTACGTTATAACGTATAACGTTGTATACTATTACGTTATAACGTATAACGTTATGTAGCACTACGTTATAACGTATAACGTTGTATACTATTACGTTATAACGTATAACGTTAGATAGCATTACGTTATAACGTATAACGTTGTATACTATTACGTTATAACGTATAACGTTATGTAGCATTACGTTATAACGTATAACGTTGTATACTATTACGTTATAACGTATAACGTTATGTAGCATTACGTTATAACGTATAACGTGGTATACTATTACCTTATAACGTATAACGTTATGTAGCATTACGTTATAACATATAACGTTGTATACTATTACGTTATAACGTATAACGTTATGTAGCATTACGTTATAACGTATAACGTTGTATACTATTACGTTATAACGTATAAGGTTATGTAGCATTACGTTATAACGTATAACGTTGTATACTATTACGTTATAACGTATAACGTTATGTAGCACTACGTTATAACGTATAACGTTGTATACTATTACGTTATAACGTATAACGATATGTAGCATTACGTTATAACGTATAACGTTGTATACTATTACGTTATAACGTATAACGTTAGATAGCATTACGTTATAACATATAACGTTGTATACTATTACGTTATAACGTATAACGTTATGTAGCATTACGTTATAACGTATAACGTTGTATACTATTACGTTATAACGTATAACGTTATGTAGCACGACGTTATAACGTATAACGTTATGTAGCACCACGTTATAACGTATAACGTTATGTAGCACTACGTTATATCGTATAACGCTATGTACTGTTACCTTATAACGTATTACGTTATGTAGCATTGCGTTATAACGTATAACGTTATATACTATTACCTTATAACATATAACGTTATGTAGCATTACGCTATAACGTATAACGTTATATACTATTACCTTATAACGTATAACGTTATGTAGCATTACGTTATAACGTATTTCGTTGTATACTATTACGTTATAACGTATAACGTTATGTAGCATTACGTTATAACGTATAACGTTGTATACTATTACGCTATAACGTATAACGTTATGTAGCGTTACGTTATAACGTATAACGTTGTATACTATTACGTTATAACGTATAACGTTATGTAGCATTACGTTATAACGTATAAGGTGGTATACTATTACCTTATAACGTATAACGTTATGTAGCATTACGTTATAACGTATAACGTTGTATACTATTACGTTATAACGTATAACGTTATGTAGCATTACGTTCTAACGTATAACGTTGTATACTATTACGTTATAACGTATAACGTTATGTAGCATTACGTTATAACGTATAACGTTGTATACTATTACGTTATAACGTATAACGTTATGTAGCATTACGTTATAACGTATAACGTTGTATACTATTACGTTATAACGTATAACGTTATGTAGCATTACGTTATAACGTATAACGTGGTATACTATTACCTTATAACGTATAACGTTATGTAGCATTACGTTATAACGTATAACGTTGTATACTATTACGTTATAACGTATAACGTTATGTAGCATTACGTTCTAACGTATAACGTTGTATACTATTACGTTATAACGTATAACGTTATGTAGCACGACGTTATAACGTATAACGTTATGTAGCACCACGTTATAACGTATAACGTTATGTAGCACTACGTTATATCGTATAACGCTATGTACTGTTACCTTATAACGTATTACGTTATGTAGCATTGCGTTATAACGTATAACGTTATATACTACTACCTTATAACATATAACGTTATGTAGCATTACGCTATAACGTATAACGTTACATACTATTACCTTATAACGTTTAACGTTATGTAGCATTACGCTATAACGTATAACGTTATATACTATTACCTTATAACGTAAAACGTTATGTAGCATTACGTTATAACGTGTTTCGTTGTATACTATTACGTTATAACGTATAACGTTATGTAGCATTACGTTATAACGTATAACGTTGTATACTATTACGTTATAACGTATAACGTTAGATAGCATTACGTTATAACATATAACGTCGTATACTATTACGTTATAACGTATAACGTTAGATAGCATTACGTTATAACATATAACGTTGTATACTATTACGTTATAACGTATAACGTTATGTAGCATTACGTTATAACGTATAACGTTGTATACTATTACGTTATAACGTATAATGTTATGTAGCATTACGTTATAACGTATAACGTTGTATACTATTACGTTATAACGTATAACGTTATGTAGCACTACGTTATAACGTATAACGTTGTATACTATTACGTTATAACGTATAACGATATGTAGCATTACGTTATAACGTATAACGTTGTATACTATTACGTTATAACGTATAACGTTAGATAGCATTACGTTATAAGATATAACGTTGTATACTATTACGTTATAACGTATAACGTTATGTAGCATTACGTTATAACGTATAACGTTGTATACTATTACGTTATAACGTATAACGTTATGTAGCACGACGTTATAACGTATAACGTTATGTAGCACCACGTTATAACGTATAACGTTATGTAGCACTACGTTATATCGTATAACGCTATGTACTGTTACCTTATAACGTATTACGTTATGTAGCATTGCGTTATAACGTATAACGTTATATACTATTACCTTATAACATATAACGTTATGTAGCATTACGCTATAACGTATAACGTTATATACTATTACCTTATAGCGTATAACGTTATGTAGCATTACGTTATAACGTATTTCGTTGTATACTATTACGTTATAACGTATAACGTTATGTAGCATTACGTTATAACGTATAACGTTGTATACTATTACGTTATAACGTATAACGTTATGTAGCATTACGTTATAACGTATAACGTCGTATACTATTACGTTATAACGTATAACGTTATGTAGCATTACGTTATAACGCATTTCGTTATATATTGTTACCTTATAACGTTATACGTTATATACTATTATCTTATAACGTATAACGTTATGTAGCATTACGTTATAACGTATAACGTTGTATACTATTACGTTATAACGTATAACGTTATGTAGCACTACGTTATAACGTATAACGTTATGTAGCACTACGTTATAACGTATAACGGTATATGCTATTACCTTATAACGTATAACGTTATGTAGCATTACGTTATAACGTATACCGTTATATACTATTACCTTATAACGTATAACGTTATGTAGCAGTACGCTATAGCGTATAACGTTATGTAGCATTACGCTATAACATATAACGTCGTATACTATTACGTTATAACGTATACCGTTATGGAGCATTACGTTATAACGTATAACGTTAGATAGCATTACGTTATAACGTATAACGTTGTATACTATTACGTTATAACGTATAACGTTATGTAGCATTACGTTATAACGTATAACGTTATGTAGCATTACGTTATAACGTATAACGTTGTATACTATTACGTTATAACGTATAACGTTACGTAGCACGACGTTATAACGTATAACGTTATGTAGCATTACGTTATAACGTATAACGTTGTATACTATTATGTTATAACGTATAACGTTATGTAGCATTACGTTATAACGTATAACGTTGTATACTATTACGTTATAACGTATAACGTTATGTAGCATTACGTTATAACGTATAACGTTGTATACTATTACGTTATAACGTATAACGTTATGTAGCATTACGTTATAACTTATAACGATATGTAGCATTACGTTATAACGTATAACGTTGTATACTATTACGTTATAACGTATAACGTTATGTAGCACGACGTTATAACGTATAACGTTATGTAGCACCACGTTATAACGTATAACGTTATGTAGCACTACGTTATATCGTATAACGCTATGTACTGTTACCTTATAACGTATTACGTTATGTAGCATTGCGTTATAACGTATAACGTTATATACTATTACCTTATAACATATAACGTTATGTAGCATTACGTTATAACGTATTTCGTTGTATACTATTACGTTATAACGTATAACGTTATGCAGCATTACGTTATAACGCATAACGTTGTATACTACTACGTTATAACGTATAACGTTAGATAGCATTACGTTATAACATATAACGTTGTATACTATTACGTTATAACGTATAACGTTAGATAGCATTACGTTATAACATATAACGTTGTATACTATTACGTTATAACGTATAACGTTATGTAGCGTTACGTTATAACGTATAACGTTGTATACTATTACGTTATAACGTATAATGTTATGTAGCATTACGTTATAACGTATAACGTTGTATACTACTACGTTATAACGTATAACGTTATGTAGCACTACGTTATAACGTATAACGTTGTATACTATTACGTTATAACGTATAACGATATGTAGCATTACGTTATAACGTATAACGTTGTATACTATTACGTTATAACGTATAACGTTAGATAGCATTACGTTATAACATATAACGTTGTATACTATTACGTTATAACGTATAACGTTATGTAGCATTACGTTATAACGTATAACGTTGTATACTATTACGTTATAACGTATAACGTTATGTAGCATTACGTTATAACGTATAACGTTGTATACTATTACGTTATAACGTATAACGTTATGTAGCACGACGTTATAACGTATAACGTTGTATACTAGTACGATATAACGTATAACGTTATGTAGCATTACGTTATAACGTATAACGTTGTATACTACTACCTTATAACGTATAACGTTATGTAGCATTACGTTATAACGTATAACGTTATGTAGCAGTACGTTATAACATATAACGTTGTATACTATTACGTTATAACGTATAACGTTAGATAGCATTACGTTATAACATATAACGTTGTATACTATTACGTTATAACGTATAACGTTATGTAGCGTTACGTTATAACGTATAACGTTGTATACTATTACGTTATAACGTATAATGTTATGTAGCATTACGTTATAACGTATAACGTTGTATACTACTACGTTATAACGTATAACGTTATGTAGCACTACGTTATAACGTATAACGTTGTATACTATTACGTTATAACGTATAACGATATGTAGCATTACGTTATAACGTATAACGTTGTATACTATTACGTTATAACGTATAACGTTAGATAGCATTACGTTATAACATATAACGTTGTATACTATTACGTTATAACGTATAACGTTATGTAGCATTACGTTATAACGTATAACGTTGTATACTATTACGTTATAACGTATAACGTTATGTAGCATTACGTTATAACGTATAACGTTGTATACTATTACGTTATAACGTATAACGTTATGTAGCACGACGTTATAACGTATAACGTTGTATACTAGTACGATATAACGTATAACGTTATGTAGCATTACGTTATAACGTATAACGTTGTATACTACTACCTTATAACGTATAACGTTATGTAGCATTACGTTATAGCGTATAACGTTATGTAGCACTACGTTATAACGTATAACGTTGTATACTATTACGTTATAACGTATAACGTTAGATAGCATTACGTTATAACATATAACGTTGTATACTATTACGTTATAACGTATAACGTTAGATAGCATTACGTTATAACATATAACGTTGTATACTATTACGTTATAACGTATAACGTTATGTAGCATTACGTTATAACGTATAACTTTGTATACTATTACGTTATAACGTATAATGTTATGTAGCATTACGTTATAACGTATAACGTTGTATACTATTACGTTATAACGTATAACGTTATGTAGCACTACGTTATAACGTATAACGTTGTATACTATTACGTTATAACGTATAACGTTAGATAGCATTACGTTATAACGTATAACGTTGTATACTATTACGTTATAACGTATAACGTTATGTAGCATAACGTTATAACGTATAACGTTGTATACTATTACGTTATAACGTATAACGTTATGTAGCATTACGTTATAACGTATAACGTGGTATACTATTACCTTATAACGTATAACGTTATGTAGCATTACGTTATAACATATAACGTTGTATACTATTACGTTATAACGTATAACGTTATGTAGCATTACGTTATAACGTATAACGTTGTATACTATTACGTTATAACGTATAAGGTTATGTAGCATTACGTTATAACGTATAACGTTGTATACTATTACGTTATAACGTATAACGTTATGTAGCACTACGTTATAACGTATAACGTTGTATACTATTACGTTATAACGTATAACGTTAGATAGCATTACGTTATAACGTATAACGTTGTATACTATTACGTTATAACGTATAACGTTATGTAGCATTACGTTATAACGTATAACGTTGTATACTATTACGTTATAACGTATAACGTTATGTAGCATTACGTTATAACGTATAACGTGGTATACTATTACCTTATAACGTATAACGTTATGTAGCATTACGTTATAACATATAACGTTGTATACTATTACGTTATAACGTATAACGTTATGTAGCATTACGTTATAACGTATAACGTTGTATACTATTACGTTATAACGTATAAGGTTATGTAGCATTACGTTATAACGTATAACGTTGTATACTATTACGTTATAACGTATAACGTTATGTAGCACTACGTTATAACGTATAACGTTGTATACTATTACGTTATAACGTATAACGATATGTAGCATTACGTTATAACGTATAACGTTGTATACTATTACGTTATAACGTATAACGTTAGATAGCATTACGTTATAACATATAACGTTGTATACTATTACGTTATAACGTATAACGTTATGTAGCATTACGTTATAACGTATAACGTTGTATACTATTACGTTATAACGTATAACGTTATGTAGCACGACGTTATAACGTATAACGTTATGTAGCACCACGTTATAACGTATAACGTTATGTAGCACTACGTTATATCGTATAACGCTATGTACTGTTACCTTATAACGTATTACGTTATGTAGCATTGCGTTATAACGTATAACGTTATATACTATTACCTTATAACATATAACGTTATGTAGCATTACGCTATAACGTATAACGTTATATACTATTACCTTATAACGTATAACGTTATGTAGCATTACGTTATAACGTATTTCGTTGTATACTATTACGTTATAACGTATAACGTTATGTAGCATTACGTTATAACGTATAACGTTGTATACTATTACGTTATAACGTATAACGTTATGTAGCGTTACGTTATAACGTATAACGTTGTATACTATTACGTTATAACGTATAACGTTATGTAGCATTACGTTATAACGTATAAGGTGGTATACTATTACCTTATAACGTATAACGTTATGTAGCATTACGTTATAACGTATAACGTTGTATACTATTACGTTATAACGTATAACGTTATGTAGCATTACGTTCTAACGTATAACGTTGTATACTATTACGTTATAACGTATAACGTTATGTAGCATTACGTTATAACGTATAACGTTGTATACTATTACGTTATAACGTATAACGTTATGTAGCATTACGTTATAACGTATAACGTTGTATACTATTACGTTATAACGTATAACGTTATGTAGCATTACGTTATAACGTATAACGTGGTATACTATTACCTTATAACGTATAACGTTATGTAGCATTACGTTATAACGTATAACGTTGTATACTATTACGTTATAACGTATAACGTTATGTAGCATTACGTTCTAACGTATAACGTTGTATACTATTACGTTATAACGTATAACGTTATGTAGCACGACGTTATAACGTATAACGTTATGTAGCACCACGTTATAACGTATAACGTTATGTAGCACTATGTTATATCGTATAACGCTATGTACTGTTACCTTATAACGTATTACGTTATGTAGCATTGCGTTATAACGTATAACGTTATATACTACTACCTTATAACATATAACGTTATGTAGCATTACGCTATAACGTATAACGTTACATACTATTACCTTATAACGTTTAACGTTATGTAGCATTACGCTATAACGTATAACGTTATATACTATTACCTTATAACGTAAAACGTTATGTAGCATTACGTTATAACGTGTTTCGTTGTATACTATTACGTTATAACGTATAACGTTATGTAGCATTACGTTATAACGTATAACGTTGTATACTATTACGTTATAACGTATAACGTTAGATAGCATTACGTTATAACATATAACGTCGTATACTATTACGTTATAACGTATAACGTTAGATAGCATTACGTTATAACGTATAACGTTGTATACTATTACGTTATAACGTATAAGGTTATGTAGCATTACGTTATAACGTATAACGTTGTATACTATTACGTTATAACGTATAACGTTATGTAGCATTACGTTATAACGTATACCGTTATATACTATTACCTTATAACGTATAACGTTATGTAGCAGTACGCTATAGCGTATAACGTTATGTAGCATTACGCTATAACATATAACGTCGTATACTATTACGTTATAACGTATACCGTTATGGAGCATTACGTTATAACGTATAACGTTAGATAGCATTACGTTATAACGTATAACGTTGTATACTATTACGTTATAACGTATAACGTTATGTAGCATTACGTTATAACGTATAACGTTATGTAGCATTACGTTATAACGTATAACGTTGTATACTATTACGTTATAACGTATAACGTTACGTAGCACGACGTTATAACGTATAACGTTATGTAGCATTACGTTATAACGTATAACGTTGTATACTATTATGTTATAACGTATAACGTTATGTAGCATTACGTTATAACGTATAACGTTGTATACTATTACGTTATAACGTATAACGTTATGTAGCATTACGTTATAACGTATAACGTTGTATACTATTACGTTATAACGTATAACGTTATGTAGCATTACGTTATAACTTATAACGATATGTAGCATTACGTTATAACGTATAACGTTGTATACTATTACGTTATAACGTATAACGTTATGTAGCACGACGTTATAACGTATAACGTTATGTAGCACCACGTTATAACGTATAACGTTATGTAGCACTACGTTATATCGTATAACGCTATGTACTGTTACCTTATAACGTATTACGTTATGTAGCATTGCGTTATAACGTATAACGTTATATACTATTACCTTATAACATATAACGTTATGTAGCATTACGTTATAACGTATTTCGTTGTATACTATTACGTTATAACGTATAACGTTATGCAGCATTACGTTATAACGCATAACGTTGTATACTACTACGTTATAACGTATAACGTTAGATAGCATTACGTTATAACATATAACGTTGTATACTATTACGTTATAACGTATAACGTTAGATAGCATTACGTTATAACATATAACGTTGTATACTATTACGTTATAACGTATAACGTTATGTAGCGTTACGTTATAACGTATAACGTTGTATACTATTACGTTATAACGTATAATGTTATGTAGCATTACGTTATAACGTATAACGTTGTATACTACTACGTTATAACGTATAACGTTATGTAGCACTACGTTATAACGTATAACGTTGTATACTATTACGTTATAACGTATAACGATATGTAGCATTACGTTATAACGTATAACGTTGTATACTATTACGTTATAACGTATAACGTTAGATAGCATTACGTTATAACATATAACGTTGTATACTATTACGTTATAACGTATAACGTTATGTAGCATTACGTTATAACGTATAACGTTGTATACTATTACGTTATAACGTATAACGTTATGTAGCATTACGTTATAACGTATAACGTTGTATACTATTACGTTATAACGTATAACGTTATGTAGCACGACGTTATAACGTATAACGTTGTATACTAGTACGATATAACGTATAACGTTATGTAGCATTACGTTATAACGTATAACGTTGTATACTACTACCTTATAACGTATAACGTTATGTAGCATTACGTTATAACGTATAACGTTATGTAGCAGTACGTTATAACATATAACGTTGTATACTATTACGTTATAACGTATAACGTTAGATAGCATTACGTTATAACATATAACGTTGTATACTATTACGTTATAACGTATAACGTTATGTAGCGTTACGTTATAACGTATAACGTTGTATACTATTACGTTATAACGTATAATGTTATGTAGCATTACGTTATAACGTATAACGTTGTATACTACTACGTTATAACGTATAACGTTATGTAGCACTACGTTATAACGTATAACGTTGTATACTATTACGTTATAACGTATAACGATATGTAGCATTACGTTATAACGTATAACGTTGTATACTATTACGTTATAACGTATAACGTTAGATAGCATTACGTTATAACATATAACGTTGTATACTATTACGTTATAACGTATAACGTTATGTAGCATTACGTTATAACGTATAACGTTGTATACTATTACGTTATAACGTATAACGTTATGTAGCATTACGTTATAACGTATAACGTTGTATACTATTACGTTATAACGTATAACGTTATGTAGCACGACGTTATAACGTATAACGTTGTATACTAGTACGATATAACGTATAACGTTATGTAGCATTACGTTATAACGTATAACGTTGTATACTACTACCTTATAACGTATAACGTTATGTAGCATTACGTTATAGCGTATAACGTTATGTAGCACTACGTTATAACGTATAACGTTGTATACTATTACGTTATAACGTATAACGTTAGATAGCATTACGTTATAACATATAACGTTGTATACTATTACGTTATAACGTATAACGTTAGATAGCATTACGTTATAACATATAACGTTGTATACTATTACGTTATAACGTATAACGTTATGTAGCATTACGTTATAACGTATAACTTTGTATACTATTACGTTATAACGTATAATGTTATGTAGCATTACGTTATAACGTATAACGTTGTATACTATTACGTTATAACGTATAACGTTATGTAGCACTACGTTATAACGTATAACGTTGTATACTATTACGTTATAACGTATAACGTTAGATAGCATTACGTTATAACGTATAACGTTGTATACTATTACGTTATAACGTATAACGTTATGTAGCATAACGTTATAACGTATAACGTTGTATACTATTACGTTATAACGTATAACGTTATGTAGCATTACGTTATAACGTATAACGTGGTATACTATTACCTTATAACGTATAACGTTATGTAGCATTACGTTATAACATATAACGTTGTATACTATTACGTTATAACGTATAACGTTATGTAGCATTACGTTATAACGTATAACGTTGTATACTATTACGTTATAACGTATAAGGTTATGTAGCATTACGTTATAACGTATAACGTTGTATACTATTACGTTATAACGTATAACGTTATGTAGCACTACGTTATAACGTATAACGTTGTATACTATTACGTTATAACGTATAACGTTAGATAGCATTACGTTATAACGTATAACGTTGTATACTATTACGTTATAACGTATAACGTTATGTAGCATTACGTTATAACGTATAACGTTGTATACTATTACGTTATAACGTATAACGTTATGTAGCATTACGTTATAACGTATAACGTGGTATACTATTACCTTATAACGTATAACGTTATGTAGCATTACGTTATAACATATAACGTTGTATACTATTACGTTATAACGTATAACGTTATGTAGCATTACGTTATAACGTATAACGTTGTATACTATTACGTTATAACGTATAAGGTTATGTAGCATTACGTTATAACGTATAACGTTGTATACTATTACGTTATAACGTATAACGTTATGTAGCACTACGTTATAACGTATAACGTTGTATACTATTACGTTATAACGTATAACGATATGTAGCATTACGTTATAACGTATAACGTTGTATACTATTACGTTATAACGTATAACGTTAGATAGCATTACGTTATAACATATAACGTTGTATACTATTACGTTATAACGTATAACGTTATGTAGCATTACGTTATAACGTATAACGTTGTATACTATTACGTTATAACGTATAACGTTATGTAGCACGACGTTATAACGTATAACGTTATGTAGCACCACGTTATAACGTATAACGTTATGTAGCACTACGTTATATCGTATAACGCTATGTACTGTTACCTTATAACGTATTACGTTATGTAGCATTGCGTTATAACGTATAACGTTATATACTATTACCTTATAACATATAACGTTATGTAGCATTACGCTATAACGTATAACGTTATATACTATTACCTTATAACGTATAACGTTATGTAGCATTACGTTATAACGTATTTCGTTGTATACTATTACGTTATAACGTATAACGTTATGTAGCATTACGTTATAACGTATAACGTTGTATACTATTACGTTATAACGTATAACGTTATGTAGCGTTACGTTATAACGTATAACGTTGTATACTATTACGTTATAACGTATAACGTTATGTAGCATTACGTTATAACGTATAAGGTGGTATACTATTACCTTATAACGTATAACGTTATGTAGCATTACGTTATAACGTATAACGTTGTATACTATTACGTTATAACGTATAACGTTATGTAGCATTACGTTCTAACGTATAACGTTGTATACTATTACGTTATAACGTATAACGTTATGTAGCATTACGTTATAACGTATAACGTTGTATACTATTACGTTATAACGTATAACGTTATGTAGCATTACGTTATAACGTATAACGTTGTATACTATTACGTTATAACGTATAACGTTATGTAGCATTACGTTATAACGTATAACGTGGTATACTATTACCTTATAACGTATAACGTTATGTAGCATTACGTTATAACGTATAACGTTGTATACTATTACGTTATAACGTATAACGTTATGTAGCATTACGTTCTAACGTATAACGTTGTATACTATTACGTTATAACGTATAACGTTATGTAGCACGACGTTATAACGTATAACGTTATGTAGCACCACGTTATAACGTATAACGTTATGTAGCACTATGTTATATCGTATAACGCTATGTACTGTTACCTTATAACGTATTACGTTATGTAGCATTGCGTTATAACGTATAACGTTATATACTACTACCTTATAACATATAACGTTATGTAGCATTACGCTATAACGTATAACGTTACATACTATTACCTTATAACGTTTAACGTTATGTAGCATTACGCTATAACGTATAACGTTATATACTATTACCTTATAACGTAAAACGTTATGTAGCATTACGTTATAACGTGTTTCGTTGTATACTATTACGTTATAACGTATAACGTTATGTAGCATTACGTTATAACGTATAACGTTGTATACTATTACGTTATAACGTATAACGTTAGATAGCATTACGTTATAACATATAACGTCGTATACTATTACGTTATAACGTATAACGTTAGATAGCATTACGTTATAACATATAACGTTGTATACTATTACGTTATAACGTATAACGTTATGTAGCATTACGTTATAACGTATAACGTTGTATACTATTACGTTATAACGTATAATGTTATGTAGCATTACGTTATAACGTATAACGTTGTATACTATTACGTTATAACGTATAACGTTATGTAGCACTACGTTATAACGTATAACGTTGTATACTATTACGTTATAACGTATAACGATATGTAGCATTACGTTATAACGTATAACGTTGTATACTATTACGTTATAACGTATAACGTTAGATAGCATTACGTTATAAGATATAACGTTGTATACTATTACGTTATAACGTATAACGTTATGTAGCATTACGTTATAACGTATAACGTTGTATACTATTACGTTATAACGTATAACGTTATGTAGCACGACGTTATAACGTATAACGTTATGTAGCACCACGTTATAACGTATAACGTTATGTAGCACTACGTTATATCGTATAACGCTATGTACTGTTACCTTATAACGTATTACGTTATGTAGCATTGCGTTATAACGTATAACGTTATATACTATTACCTTATAACATATAACGTTATGTAGCATTACGCTATAACGTATAACGTTATATACTATTACCTTATAGCGTATAACGTTATGTAGCATTACGTTATAACGTATTTCGTTGTATACTATTACGTTATAACGTATAACGTTATGTAGCATTACGTTATAACGTATAACGTTGTATACTATTACGTTATAACGTATAAGGTTATGTAGCATTACGTTATAACGTATAACGTCGTATACTATTACGTTATAACGTATAACGTTATGTAGCATTACGTTATAACGCATTTCGTTATATATTGTTACCTTATAACGTTATACGTTATATACTATTATCTTATAACGTATAACGTTATGTAGCATTACGTTATAACGTATAACGTTGTATACTATTACGTTATAACGTATAACGTTATGTAGCACTACGTTATAACGTATAACGTTATGTAGCACTACGTTATAACGTATAACGGTATATGCTATTACCTTATAACGTATAACGTTATGTAGCATTACGTTATAACGTATACCGTTATATACTATTACCTTATAACGTATAACGTTATGTAGCAGTACGCTATAGCGTATAACGTTATGTAGCATTACGCTATAACATATAACGTCGTATACTATTACGTTATAACGTATACCTTTATGGAGCATTACGTTATAACGTATAACGTTAGATAGCATTACGTTATAACGTATAACGTTGTATACTATTACGTTATAACGTATAACGTTATGTAGCATTACGTTATAACGTATAACGTTATGTAGCATTACGTTATAACGTATAACGTTGTATACTATTACGTTATAACGTATAACGTTACGTAGCACGACGTTATAACGTATAACGTTATGTAGCATTACGTTATAACGTATAACGTTGTATACTATTATGTTATAACGTATAACGTTATGTAGCATTACGTTATAACGTATAACGTTGTATACTATTACGTTATAACGTATAACGTTATGTAGCATTACGTTATAACGTATAACGTTGTATACTATTACGTTATAACGTATAACGTTATGTAGCATTACGTTATAACTTATAACGATATGTAGCATTACGTTATAACGTATAACGTTGTATACTATTACCTTATAACGTATAACGTTATGTAGCATTACGTTATAACGTATAACGTTGTATACTATTACGTTATAACGTATAACGTTATGTAGCATTACGTTATAACGTATAACGTTGTATACTATTACGTTATAACGTATAACGTTATGTAGCATTACGTTATATCGTATAACGCTATGTTCTGTTACCTTATAACGTATTACGTTATGTAGCATTGCGTTATAACGTATAACGTTATATACTATTACCTTATAACATATAACGTTATGTAGCATTACGCTATAACGTATAACGTTGTATACTATTACGTTATAACGTATAACGTTATGTAGCATTACGTTATAACGTATAACGTTGTATACTATTACGTTATAACGTATAACGTTATGTAGCATTACGTTGTAACGTATAACGTCGTATACTATTACGTTATAACGTATAACGTTATGTAGCATTACGTTATAACGTATAACGTCGTATACTATTACGTTATAACGTATAACGTTATGTAGCATTACGTTATAACGTATAACGTGGTATACTATTACCTTATAACGTATAACGTTATGTAGCATTACGTTATAACGTATAACGTTGTATACTATTACGTTATAACGTATAACGTTATGTAGCATTACGTTATAACGTATAACGTTGTATACTATTACGTTATAACGTATAACGTTATGTAGCATTACGTTATAACGTATAACGTGGTATACTAGTACCTTATAACGTATAACGTTATGTAGCATTACGTTATAACGTATAACGTGGTATACTATTACCTTATAACGTATAACGTTATGTAGCAGTACGTTATAACGTGTAACGTTGTATACTATTACGTTATAACGTATAACGTTATGTAGCATTACGTTATAACGTATAACGTTGTATACTATAACCTTATAACGTATAACGTTATGTAGCAGTACGCTATAACGTATATAGTTATATATTGTTACCTTATATCGTATAACGTTATGTAGCATTACGTTCTAACGTATATCGTTATATATTGTTACCATATAACGTTACACGCTATATACTATTACCTTATAACGTATGACGTTATGTAGCATTACGTTATAACGTATAACGTTTTATACTATTACGTTATAACGTATAACGTTATGTAGCACTACGTTATAACGTGTAACGTTATATACTATTACCTTATAACGTATAATCTTATGTAGCATCACGCCATAACGTATAACGTTATATACGCTTACCTTATAACGTATAACGTTATGTAGCATTACGTTATAACGTATTTCGTTATATATTGTTACCTTATAACGTTATACGTTATATACTATTACCTTATAACGTATAACGTTATGTAGCATTACGTTATAACGTATAACGTTGTATACTATTACGTTATAACGTATAACGTTGTGTAGCACTACGTTATAACGTATAACGGTATATACTATTACCTTATAACGTATAACGGTATATACTATTACCTTATAACGTATAACGTTATGTAGCATTACGTTATAACGTATACCGTTATATACTATTACCTTATAACGTATAACGTTATGTAGCAGGACGCTATAGCGTATAACGTTATGTAGCATTACGCTATAACATATAACGTCGTATAGTATTACGTTATAACGTATAACGTTATGGAGCATTACGTTATAACGTATAACGTTAGATAGCATTACGTTATAACGTATAACGTTGTATACTATTACGTTATAACGTATAACGTTATGTAGCATTACGTTATAGCGTATAACGTTGTATACTATTACGTTATAACGTATAACGTTACGTAGCACGACGTTATAACGTATAACGTTATGTAGCATTACGTTATAACGTATAACATTGTATACTATTACGTTATAACGTATAACGTTATGTAGCATTACGTTATAACGTATAACGATATGTAGCATTACGTTATAACGTATAACGTTGTATACTATTACGTTATAACGTATAACGTTATGTAGCATTACGTTATAACGTATAACGTTGTATGCTATTACGTTATAACGTATGACGATATGTAGCATTACGTTATAACGTATAACGTTGTATACTATTACGTTATAACGTATAACGTTATGTAGCATTACGTTATAACGTATAACGTTGTATACTATTACGTTATAACGTATAACGTTATGTAGCACGACGTTATAACGTATAACGTTGTATACTAGTACGATATAACGTATAACGTTATGTAGCATTACGTTATAACGTATAACGTTGTATACTACTACCTTATAACGTATAACGTTATGTAGCATTACGTTATAACGTATAACGTTGTATACTATTACGTTATAACGTATAACGTTATGTAGCATTACGTTATAACGTATAACGTGGTATACTAGTACCTTATAACGTATAACGTTATGTAGCATTACGTTATAACGTATAACGTGGTATACTATTACCTTATAACGTATAACGTTATGTAGCAGTACGTTATAACGTGTAACGTTGTATACTATTACGTTATAACGTATAACGTTATGTAGCATTACGTTATAACGTATAACGTTGTATACTATAACCTTATAACGTATAACGTTATGTAGCAGTACGCTATAACGTATATAGTTATATATTGTTACCTTATATCGTATAACGTTATGTAGCATTACGTTCTAACGTATATCGTTATATATTGTTACCATATAACGTTACACGCTATATACTATTACCTTATAACGTATGACGTTATGTAGCATTACGTTATAACGTATAACGTTTTATACTATTACGTTATAACGTATAACGTTATGTAGCACTACGTTATAACGTGTAACGTTATATACTATTACCTTATAACGTATAATCTTATGTAGCATCACGCCATAACGTATAACGTTATATACGCTTACCTTATAACGTATAACGTTATGTAGCATTACGTTATAACGTATTTCGTTATATATTGTTACCTTATAACGTTATACGTTATATACTATTACCTTATAACGTATAACGTTATGTAGCATTACGTTATAACGTATAACGTTGTATACTATTACGTTATAACGTATAACGTTGTGTAGCACTACGTTATAACGTATAACGGTATATACTATTACCTTATAACGTATAACGGTATATACTATTACCTTATAACGTATAACGTTATGTAGCATTACGTTATAACGTATACCGTTATATACTATTACCTTATAACGTATAACGTTATGTAGCAGGACGCTATAGCGTATAACGTTATGTAGCATTACGCTATAACATATAACGTCGTATAGTATTACGTTATAACGTATAACGTTATGGAGCATTACGTTATAACGTATAACGTTAGATAGCATTACGTTATAACGTATAACGTTGTATACTATTACGTTATAACGTATAACGTTATGTAGCATTACGTTATAGCGTATAACGTTGTATACTATTACGTTATAACGTATAACGTTACGTAGCACGACGTTATAACGTATAACGTTATGTAGCATTACGTTATAACGTATAACATTGTATACTATTACGTTATAACGTATAACGTTATGTAGCATTACGTTATAACGTATAACGATATGTAGCATTACGTTATAACGTATAACGTTGTATACTATTACGTTATAACGTATAACGTTATGTAGCATTACGTTATAACGTATAACGTTGTATGCTATTACGTTATAACGTATGACGATATGTAGCATTACGTTATAACGTATAACGTTGTATACTATTACGTTATAACGTATAACGTTATGTAGCATTACGTTATAACGTATAACGTTGTATACTATTACGTTATAACGTATAACGTTATGTAGCACGACGTTATAACGTATAACGTTGTATACTAGTACGATATAACGTATAACGTTATGTAGCATTACGTTATAACGTATAACGTTGTATACTACTACCTTATAACGTATAACGTTATGTAGCATTACGTTATAACGTATAACGTTATGTAGCATTATGCTATAACATATAACGTTGTATACTATAACCTTATAACGTATAATGTTATGTAGCATTACGTTATAACGTATAACGTTGTATACTATTACGTTATAACGTATAACGTTATGTAGCATTACGTTATAACGTATAACGTTGTATACTATTACGTTATAACGTATAACGTTATGTAGCACGACGTTATAACGTATAACGTTATGTAGCACCACGTTATAACGTATAACGTTATGTAGCACTACGTTATATCGTATAACGCTATGTACTGTTACCTTATAACGTATTACGTTATGTAGCATTACGTTATAACGTATAACGTTATATACTATTACCTTATAACGTATAACGTTATGTAGCATTACGCTATAACGTATAACGTTATATACTATTACCTTATAACGTATAACGTTATGTAGCATTACGTTATAACGTATTTCGTTGTATACTATTACGTTATAACGTATAACGTTATGTAGCATTACGTTATAACGTATATCCTTATATATTGTTACCTTATAACGTTATACGTTGTATACTATTACCTTATAACGTATAACGTTGTGTAGCATTAGGTTATAACGTATAACGTTGTGTACTATTACGTTATAACGTATAACGTTATGTAGCATTACGTTATAACGTATAACGTTATATAATATTACCTTATAACGTATAACGTTATGTAGGATTACGCTATAACGTATAACGTTATATACTATTACCTTATAACGTATAACGTTACGTAGCATTACGTTATAACGTATAACGTTGTATACTATTACGTTATAACGTATAACGTTATGTAGCATTACGTTATAACGTATAACGTTCTATACTATTACGTTATAACGTATAACGTTATGTAGCACTACGATATAACGTATAACGTTATATACTATTACCTTATAACGTACATCGTTATGTAGCATTACGTAATAACGTATAACGTTATATACTCTTACCTTATAACGTATAACGTTATGTAGCATTACGTTATAACGTATAACGTTATGTAGCATTATGCTATAACATATAACGTTGTATACTATAACCTTATAACGTATAATGTTATGTAGCATTACGTTATAACGTATAACGTTGTATACTATTACGTTATAACGTATAACGTTATGTAGCATTACGTTATAACGTATAACGTTGTATACTATTACGTTATAACGTATAACGTTATGTAGCACTACGTTATATCGTATAACGCTATGTACTGTTACCTTATAACGTATTACGTTATGTAGCATTACGTTATAACGTATAACGTTATATACTATTACCTTATAACGTATAACGTTATGTAGCATTACGCTATAACGTATAACGTTATATACTATTACCTTATAACGTATAACGTTATGTAGCATTACGTTATATCGTATTTCGTTGTATACTATTACGTTATAACGTATAACGTTATGTAGCATTACGTTATAACGTATATCCATATATATTGTTACCTTATAACGTTATACGTTGTATACTATTACCTTATAACGTATAACGTTATGTAGCATTAGGTTATAACGTATAACGTTGTGTACTATTACGTTATAACGTATAACGTTATGTAGCATTACGTTATAACGTATAACGTTCTATACTATTACGTTATAACGTATAACGTTATGTACCACTACGATATAACGTATAACGTTATATACTATTACCTTATAACGTACATCGTTATGTAGCATTACGTAATAACGTATAACGTTATATACTCTTACCTTATAACGTATAACGTTATGTAGCACTACGTTATAACGTATAACGTTATGTAGCACCACGTTATAACGTATAACGTTATGTAGCACTACGTTATATCGTATAACGCTATGTACTGTTACCTTATAACGTATTACGTTATGTAGCACCACGTTATAACGTATAACGTTAGGTAGCACTACGTTATATCGTATAACGCTATGTACTGTTACCTTATAACGTATTACGTTATGTAGCATTACGTTATAACGTATAACGTTATATACGCTTACCTTATAACGTACAACGTTATGTAGCATTACGTTATAACGTATTTCGTTATATATTGTTACCTTATAACGTTATACGTTATATACTATTACCTTATAACGTATAACGTTATGTAGCATTACGTTATAACATATAACGTTGTATACTATTACGTTATAACGTATAACGTTATGTAGCACTACGTTATAACGTATAACGTTATATACTATTACCTTATAACGTATAACGTTATGTAGCATTACGTTATAACTTATACCGTTATATACTATTACCTTATAACGTATAACGTTATGTAGCATTACGGTATAGCGTATAACGTTATGTAGCATTACGCTATAACATATAACGTCGTATACTATTACGTTATAACGTATAACGTTATGTAGCATTACGTTATAACGTATAACGTTGTATACTATTACGTTATAACGTATAACGTTACGTAGCACGACGTTATAACGTATAACGTTATGTAGCATTACGTTATAACGTATAACGTTGTATACTATTACGTTATAACGTATAACGTTATGTAGCATTACGTTATAACGTATAACGTTGTATACTATTACGTTATAACATATAACGTTATGTAGCATTACGTTATAACGTATAACGTTGTATACCATTACGTTATAACGTATAACGTTATGTAGCATTACGTTATAACGTATAACGTTATATACTATTACCTTATAACGTATAACGTTATGTAGCATTACGCTATAACGTAAAACGTTATATACTATTACCTTATAACGTATAACGTTGTATACTATTACGTTATAACGTATAACGTTATGTAGTATTACGTTATAACGTATAACGTTGTATACTATTACGTTATAACGTATAACGTTATGTAGCACTACGTTATAACGTATAACGTTCTATACTATTACGTTATAACGTATAACGTTATGTAGCACTACGTTATAACGTATAACGTTATATACTATTACCTTATGACGTACAACGTTATGTAGCATTACGTAATAACGTATAACGTTATATACTCTTACCTTATAACGTATAACGTTATGTAGCACTACGTTATAACGTATATAGTTATATATTGTTACCTTATATCGTATAACGTTATGTAGCATTACGTTCTAACGTATATCGTTATATATTGTTACCATATAACGTTATACGTTATATACTATTACCTTATAACGTATGAAGTTATGTAGCATTACGTTATAACGTATAACGTTTTATACTATTACGTTATAACGTATAACGTTATGTAGCACTACGTTATAACGTGTAACGTTATATACTATTACCTTATAACGTATAATGTTATGTAGCATTACGCCATAACGTATAACGTTATATACGCTTACCTTATAACGTATAACTTTATGTAGCATTACGTTATAACGTATTTCGTTATATATTGTTACCTTATAAAGTTATACGTTATATACTATTACCTTATAACGTATAACGTTATGTAGCATTACGTTATAACGTATAACGATATGTAGCATTACGTTATAACGTATAACGTTGTATACTATTACGTTATAACGTATAACGTTATGTAGCATTACGTTATAACGTATAACGTTGTATGCTATTACGTTATAACGTATAACGATATGTAGCATTACGTTATAACGTATAACGTTGTATACTATTACCTTATAACGTATAACGTTATGTAGCATTACGTTATAACGTATTTCGTTATATATTGTTACCTTATAACGTTATACGTTATATACTCTTACCTTATAACGTATAACGTTATGTAGCATTACGTTATAACGTATAACGTTGTATACTATTACGTTATAACGTATAACGTTATGTAGCATTACGTTATAACGTATAACGTTGTATGCAAATACGTTATAACGTATAACGATATGTAGCATTACGTTATAACGTATAACGTTGTATACTATTACGTTATAACGTATAACGTTATGTAGCATTACGTTATAACGTATAACGTTGTGTACTATTACGTTATAACGTATAACGTTATGTAGCACGACGTTATAACGTATAACGTTGTATACTAGTACGATATAACGTATAACGTTATGTAGCATTACGTTATAACGTATAACGTTAGATAGCATTACGTTATAACGTATAACGTTGTATACTATTACGTTATAACGTATAACGTTATGTAGCATTACGCTATAACATATAACGTCGTATACTATTACGTTATAACGTATAACGTTATGGAGCATTACGTTATAACGTATAACGTTAGATAGCATTACGTTATAACGTATAACGTTGTATACTATTACGTTATAACGTATAACGTTATGTAGCATTACGTTATAACGTATAACGTTGTATACTATTACGTTATAACGTATAACGTTACGTAGCACGACGTTATAACGTATAACGTTATGTAGCATTACGTTATAACGTATAACGTTGTATACTATTGCGTTATAACGTATAACGTTATGTAGCACGACGTTATAACGTATAACGTTGTATACTAGTACGATATAACGTATTACGTTATGTAGCATTACGTTATAACGTATAACGTTGTATGCTATTACGTTATAACGTATAACGATATGTAGCATTACGTTATAACGTATAACGTTGTATACTATTACCTTATAACGTATAACGATATGTAGCATTACGTTATAACGTATAACGTTGTATACTATTACCTTATAACGTATAACGTTATGTAGCATTACTTTATAACGTATTTCGTTATATATTGTTACCTTATAACGTTATACGTTATATACCATTACCTTATAACGTATAACGTTATGTAGCATTACGTTATAACGTATAACGTTGTATACTATTACGTTATAACGTATAACGTTATGTAGCATTACGTTATAACGTATAACGTTGTATGCTATTACGTTATAACGTATAACGATATGTAGCATTACGTTATAACCTATAACGTTGTATACTATTACGTTATAACGTATAACGTTATGGAGCATTACGTTATAACGTATAACGTTAGATAGCATTACGTTATAACGTATAACGTTGTATACTATTACGTTATAACGTATAACGTTATGTAGCATTACGTTATAACGTATAACGTTGTATACTATTACGTTATAACGTATAACGTTACGTAGCACGACGTTATAACGTATAACGTTATGTAGCATTACGTTATAACGTATAACGTTGTATACTATTGCGTTATAACGTATAACGTCATGTAGCATTACGTTATAACGTATAACGTTGTATACTATTACGTTATAACGTATAACGTTATGTAGCATTACGTTATAACGTATGACGTTGTATACTATTACGTTAGAACGTATAACGTTATGAAGCATTACCTTATAACGTATAACGTTATGTAGCATTAGGTTATAACGTATAACGTTGTGTACTATTACGTTATAACGTATAACGTTATGTAGCATTACGTTATAACGTATAACGTTATATAATATTACCTTATAACGTATAACGTTATGTAGCATTACGCTATAACGTATAACGTTATATACTATTACCTTATAACGTATAACGTTACGTAGCATTACGTTATAACGTATAACGTTGTATACTATTACGTTATAACGTATAACGTTATGTAGTATTACGTTATAACGTATAACGTTCTATACTATTACGTTATAACGTATAACGTTATGTGGCACTACGTTATAACGTATAACGTTATATACTATTACCTTATAACGTACAACGTTATGTAGCATTACGTTATAACGTATAACGTTATGTAGCAGCACGTTATAAGGTATAACGTTGTATACTATTACGTTATAACGTATAACGTTATGTAGCATTACGTTATAACGTATAACGTTGTATACTATTACGTTATAACGTATAACGATATGTAGCATTACGTTATAACGTATAACGTTGTATACTATTACGTTATAACGTATAACGTTAGATAGCATTACGTTATAACGTATAACGTTGTATACTATTACGTTATAACGTATAACGATATGTAGCATTACGTTATAACGTATAACGTTGTATACTATTACGTTATAACGTATAACGTTATGTAGCATTACGTTATAACTTATACCGTTATATACTATTACCTTATAACGTATAACGTTATGTAGCATTACGCTATAGCGTATAACGTTATGTAGCATTACGCTATAACATATAACGTCGTATACTATTACGTTATAACGTATAACGTTATGGAGCATTACGTTATAACGTATAACGTTAGATAGCATTACGTTATAACGTATAACGTTGAATACTATTACGTTATAACGTATAACGTTATGTAGCATTACGTTATAACGTATAACGTTGTATACTATTACGTTATAACGTATAACGTTATGTAGCATTACGTTATAACGTATAACGTTGTATACTATTACGTTATAACGTATAACGCTATGTAGCATTACGTTATAACGTATAACGATATGTAGCATTACGCTATAACGTATAACGTTGTATACTATTACGTTATAACGTATAACGTTATGTAGCATTACGTAATAACGTATAACGTTATATACTCTTACCTTATAACGTATAACGTTATGTAGCACTACGTTATAACGTATAACGTTATGTAGCACCACTTTATAACGTATAACGTTATGTAGCACTACGTTATATCGTATAACGCTATGTACTGTTACCTTATAACGTATTACGTTATGTAGCATTACGTTATAACGTATAACGTTGTATACTATTACCTTATAACGTATAACGTTATGTAGCATTACGCGATAACGTATAACGTTATATACTATTACCTTATAACGTATAACGTTATGTAGCATTACGTTATAACGTATTTCGTTGTATACTATTACGTTATAACGTATAACGTTGTATACTATTACGTTATAACGTATAACGTTATGTAGTATTACGTTATAACGTATTTCGTTGTATACTGTTACGTTATAACATATAACGTTGTATACTATTACGTTATAACGTATAACGTTATGTAGCACTACGTTATAACGTATAACGTTATATACTATTACCTTATAACGTACAACGTTATGTAGCATTACGTAATAACGTATAACGTTATATACTCTTACCTTATAACGTATAACGTTATGTAGCACTACGTTATAACGTATTACGTTGTATACTATTACGTTATAACGTACAACGTTATGTAGCATTACGTTATAACGTATAACGTTGTATACTATTACGTTATAACGTATAACGTTATGTAGCATTACGTTATAACGTATAACGATATGTAGCATTACGTTATAACGTATAACGTTGTATACTATTACGTTATAACGTATCACGTTATGTAGCATTACGTTATAACGTATAACGTTGTATGCTATTACGTTATAACGTATAACGATATGTAGCATTACGTTATAACGTATAACGTTGTATACTATTACGTTATAACGTATAACGTTATGTAGCATTACGTTATAACGTATAACGTTGTATACTAGTACGATATAACGTATAACGTTATGTAGCATTACGTTATAACGTATAACGTTGTATGCTATTACGTTATAACGTATAACGATATGTAGCATTACGTTATAACGTATAACGTTGTATACTATTACCTTATAACGTATAACGTTATGTAGCATTACGTTATAACGTATTTCGTTATATATTGTTACCTTATAACGTTATACGTTATATACTATTACCTTATAACGTATAACGTTATGTAGCATTACGTTATAACGTATAACGTTGTATACTATTACGTTATAACGTATAACGTTATGTAGCACTACGTTATAACGTATAACGTTATATACTATTACCTTATAACGTATAACGTTATGTAGCATTACGTTATAACGTATAACGTTGTATACTATTACGTTATAACGTATAACGTTACGTAGCACGACGTTATAACGTATAACGTTATGTAGCATTACGTTATAACGTATAACGTTGTATACTATTACGTTATAACGTATAACGTTACGTAGCACGACGTTATAACGTATAACGTTATGTAGCATTACGTTATAACGTATAACGTTGTATACTATTACGTTATAACGTATAACGTTATGTAGCATTACGTTATAACGTATAACGTTGTATACTATTACGTTATAACGTATAACGTTATGTAGCATTACGTTATAACGTATAACGTTGTATACTATTACGTTATAACGTATAACGTTATGTAGCATTACGTTATAACGTATAACGTTGTATACTATTACGTTATAACGTATAACGTTGTATACTATTACGTTATAACGTATAACGATATGTAGCATTACGCTATAACGTATAACGTCGTATACTATTACGTTATAACGTATAACGTTATGTAGCATTACGTAATAACGTATAACGTTATATACTCTTACCTTATAACGTATAACGTTATGTAGCACTACGTTATAACGTATAACGTTATGTAGCACCACGTTATAACCTATAACGTTATGTAGCACTACGTTATATCGTATATCGCTATGTACTGTTACCTTATAACGTATCACGTTATGTAGCATTACGTTATAACGTATAACGTTATATACTATTACCTTATAACGTATAACGTTATGTATCATTACGTTATAACTTATACCGCTATATACTATTACCTTATAACGTATAACGTTATGTAGCATTACGGTATAGCGTATAACGTTATGTAGCATTACGCTATAACATATAACGTCGTATACTATTACGTTATAACGTATAACGTTATGTAGCATTACGTTATAACGTATAACGTTGTATACTATTACGTTATAACGTATAACGATATGTAGCATTACGTTATAACGTATAACGTTGTATACTATTACGTTATAACGTATAACGTTATGTAGCATTACGTTATAACGTATAACGTTGTATACTATTACGTTATAACGTATAACGTTATGTAGCATTACGTTATAACGTATAACGTTGTATACTATTACGTTATAACGTATAACGTTATGTAGCATTACGTTATAACGTATAACGATATGTAGCATTACGTTATAACGTATAACGTTGTATACTATTACGTTATAACGTATAACGTTATGTAGCATTACGTTGTAACGTATAACGTTGTATACTATTACGTTATAACGTATAACGATATGTAGCATTACGTTATAACGTATAACGTTGTATACTATTACGTTATAACGTATAACGTTATGTAGCATTACGTTATAACGTATAACGTTGTATACTATTACGTTATAACGTATAACGTTATGTAGCACGACGTTATAACGTATAACGTTATGTAGCACGACGTTATAACGTATAACGTTGTATACTAGTACGTTATAACGTATAACGTTATGTAGCATTACGTTATAACGTATAACGTTATGTAGCATTATGCTATAACATATAACGTTGTATACTATAACCTTATAACGTATAATGTTATGTAGCATTACGTTATAACGTATAACGTTGTATACTATTACGTTATAACGTATAACGTTATGTAGCATTACGTTATAACGTATAACGTTGTATACTATTACGTTATAACGTATAACGATATGTAGCATTACGTTATAACGTATAACGTTGTATACTATTACGTTATAACGTATAACGTTAGATAGCATTACGTTATAACGTATAACGTTGTATACTATTACATTATAACGTATAACGTTATGTAGCATTACGTTCTAACGTATAACGTTGTATACTATTACGTTATAACGTATAACGTTATGTAACACGACGTTATAACGTATAACGTTATGTAGCAACACGTTATAACGTATAACGTTATGTAGCACTACGTTATATCGTATAACGCTATGTACTGTTACCTTATAACATATTACGTTATGTAGCATTACGTTATAACGTATAACGTTATATACTATTACCTTGTAACGTATAACGTTATGTAGCATTACGCTATAACGTATAACGTTATATACTATTACGTTATAACGTATAACGTTATGTAGCATTACGTTATAACGTATAACGTTGTATACTATTACGTTATAACGTATAACGTTACGTAGCACGACGTTATAACGTATAACGTTATGTAGCATTACGTTATAACGTATAACGTTATGTAGCATTACGTTATAACGTATAACGATATGTAGCATTACGTTATAACGTATAACGTTGTATACTATTACGTTATAACGTATAACGTTATGTAGCATTACGTTATAACGTATAACGTTGTATACTATTACGTTATAACGTATAACGTTATGTAGCACGACGTTATAACGTATAACGTTGTATACTAGTACGATATAACGTATAACGTTATGTAGCATTACGTTATAACGTATAACGTTGTATGCTATTACGTTATAACGTATAACGATATGTAGCATTACGTTATAACGTATAACGTTGTATACTATTACCTTATAACGTATAACGTTATGTAGCATTACGTTATAACGTATTTCGTTATATATTGTTACCTTATAACGTTACACGTTATATACTATTACCTTATAACGTATAACGTTATGTAGCATTACGTTATAACGTATAAAGTTGTATACTATTACGTTATAACGTATAACGATATGTAGCATTACGTTATAACGTATAACGTTGTATACTATTACGTTATAACGTATAACGTTATGTAGCATTACGTTATAACGTATAACGTTGTATACTATTACGTTATAACGTATAACGTTATGTAGCACGACGTTATAACGTATAACGTTGTATACTAGTACGTTATAACGTATAACGTTATGTAGCATTACGTTATAACGTATAACTTTGTATACTACTACCTTATTACGTATAACGTTATGTAGCATTACGTTATAACGTATAACGTTATGTAGCATTATGCTATAACATATAACGTTGTATACTATAACCTTATAACGTATAATGTTATGTAGCATTACGTTATAACGTATAACGTTGTATAATATTACGTTATAACGTATAACGTTATGTAGCATTACGTTATAACGTATAACGTTGTATACTATTACGTTATAACGTATAGCGATATGTAGCATTACGTTATAACGTATAACGCTGTATACTATTACGTTATAACGTATAACGTTAGATAGCATTACGTTATAACGTATAACGTTGTATACTATTACATTATAACGTATAACGTTATGTAGCATTACGTTCTAACGTATAACGTTGTCTACTATTACGTTATAACGTATAACGTTACGTAGCACGACGTTATAACGTATAACGTTAGGTAGCACCACGTTATAACGTATAACGTTATGTAGCACTACGTTATATCGTATAACGCTATGTACTGTTACCTTATAACATATTACGTTATGTAGCATTACGTTATAACGTATAACGTTATATACTATTACCTTGTAACGTATAACGTTATGTAGCATTACGCTATAACGTATAACGTTATATACTATTACGTTATAACGTATAACGTTATGTAGCATTACGTTATAACGTATAACGTTGTATACTATTACGTTATAACGTATAACGTTACGTAGCACGACGTTATAACGTATAACGTTATGTAGCATTACGTTATAACGTATTACGTTGTATACTATTACGTTATAAAGTATGACGTTATGTAGCATTACGTTATAACGTATAACGTTGTATACTATTACGTTAGAACGTATAACGATATGTAGCATTACGTTATAACGTATAACGTTGTATACTACTACGTTATAACGTATAACGTTATGTAGCATTACGTTATAACGTATAACGTTATATACTATTACCTTATGACGAACAACGTTATGTAGCATTACGTAATAACGTATAACGTTATATACTCTTACCTTATAACGTATAACGTTATGTAGCACTACGTTATAACGTATATAGTTATATATTCTTACCTTATATCGTATAACGTTATGTAGCATTACGTTCTAACGTATATCGTTATATATTGTTACCATATAACGTTATACGTTATATACTATTACCTTATAACGTATGACGTTATGTAGCATTACGTTATAACGTATAACGTTTTATACTATTACGTTATATCGTATAACGTTATGTAGCACTACGTTATAACGTGTAACGTTATATACTATTACCTTATAACGTATAATGTTATGTAGCATTACGCCATAACGTATAACGTTATATACGCTTACCTTATAACGTATAACGTTATGTAGCATTACGTTATAACGTATTTCGTTACATATTGTTACCTTATAACGTTATACGTTATGTACTATTACCTTATAACGTATAACGTTATGTAGCACTACGTTATAACGTATATAGTTATATATTGTTACCTTATATCGTATAACGTTATGTAGCATTACATTCTAACGTATATCGTTATATATTGTTACCATATAACGTTATACGTTATATACTATTACCTTATAACGTATGACGTTATGTAGCATTACACTATAACGTATAACGTTTTATACTATTACGTTATAACGTATAACGTTATGTAGCACTACGTTATAACGTGTAACGTTATATACTATTACCTTATAACGTATAATGTTATGTAGCATTACGCCATAACGTATAACGTTATATACGCTTACCTTATAACGTATAACGTTATGTAGCATTACGTTATAACGTATTTCGTTATATATTGTTACCTTATAACGTTATACGTTATATACTATTACCTTATAACGTATAACGTTATGTAGCATTACGTTATAACGTATAACGTTGTATACTATTACGTTATAACGTATAACGTTATGTAGCACTACGTTATAACGTATAACGTTATATACTATTACCTTATAACGTATAACGTTATGTAGCATTACGTTATAACGTATACCGTTATATACTATTACCTTATAACGTATAACGTTATGTAGCATTACGCTATAGCGTATAACGTTATGTAGCATTACGCTATAACATATAACGTCGTATACTATTACGTTATAACGTATAACGTTATGGAGCATTACGTTATAACGTATAACGTTAGATGGCATTACGTTATAACGTATAACGTTGTATACTATTACGTTATAACGTATAACGTTATGTAGCATTACGTTATAACGCATAACGATATGTAGCATTACGTTATAACGTATAACGTTTTATAATATTACGTTATAACGTATAACGATATGTAGCATTACGTTATAACGTATAACGTTGTATACTATTACATTATAACGTATAACGTTATGTAGCATTACGTTCTAACGTATAACGTTGTATACTATTACATTATAACGTATAACGTTATGTAGCATTACGTTATAACGTATAACGTTGTATACTATTACGTTATAACGTATAACGTTATGTAGCACTACGTTATATCGTATAACGCTATGTACTGTTACCTTATAACATATTACGTTATGTAGCATTACGTTATAACGTATAACGTTATATACTATTACCTTGTAACATATAACGTTATGTAGCATTACGCTATAACGGTATAACGTTATATACTATTACCTTATAACGTATAACGTTATGTAGCATTACGTTATAACGTATAACGTTGTATACTATTACGTTATAACGTATAACGTTACGTAGCACGACGTTATAACGTATAACGTTATGTAGCATTACGTTATAACGTATAACGTTGTATACTATTACGTTATAACGTATATCGATATGTAGCATTACGTTATAACGTATAACGTTGTATACTATTACGTTATAACGTATAACGTTAGATAGCATTACGTTATAACGTATAACGTTGTATACTATTACATTATAACGTATAACGTTATGTGCATTACGTTATAACGTATAATGTTGTATACTATTACGTTATAACGTATAACGTTATGTAGCATTACGTTATAACGTATAACGATATGTAGAATTACGTTATAACGTATAACGTTGTATACTATTACGTTATAACGTATAACGATATGTAGCATTACGTTATAACGTATAACGTTGTATACTGTTACATTATAACGTATAACGTTATGTAGCATTACGTTCTAACGTATAACGTTGTATACTATTACATTATAACGTATAACGTTATGTAGCATTACGTTATAACGTATAACGTTGTATACTATTACGTTATAACGTATAACGTTGTATACTATTTCGTTATAACGTATAACGTTATGTAGCACTACGTTATATCGTATAACGCTATGTACTGTTACCTTATAACATATTACTTTATGTAGCATTACGTTATAACGTATAACGTTATATACTATTACCTTGTAACGTATAACGTTATGTAGCATTACGCTATAACGGTATAACGTTATATACTATTACCTTATAACGTATAACGTTATGTAGCATTACGTTATAACGTATAACGTTGTATACTATTACGTTATAACGTATAACGTTACGTAGCACGTCGTTATAACGTATAACGTTATGTAGCATTACGTTATAACGTATAACGTTGTATACTATTACGTTATAACGTATAACGTTATGTAGCATTACGTTATAACGTATAACGTTGTATACTATTACGTTATAACGTATAACGTTATGTAGCATTACGTTATAACGTATAACGTTGTATACTATTACGTTATAACGTATAACGTTATGTAGCATTACGTTATAACGTATATCGATATGTAGCATTACGTTATAACGTATAACGTTGTATACTATTACGTTATAACGTATAACGTTATGTAGCATTACGTTATAACGTATAACGTTGTATACTATTACGTTATAACCTATAACGTTATGTAGCACGACGTTATAACGTATAACGTTGTATACTAGTACGATATAACGTATAACGTTATGTAGCATTACGTTATAACGTATAACGTTGTATTCTACTACCTTATAACGTATAACGTTATGTAGCATTACGTTATAACGTATAACGTTATGTAGCATTATGCTATAACATATAACGTTGTATACTATAACCTTATAACGTATAATGTTATGTAGCATTACGTTATAACGTATAACGATATGTAGCATTACGTTATAACGTATAACGTTGTATACTATTACCTTATAACGTATAACGTTATGTAGCATTACGTTATAACGTATTTCGTTATATATTGTTACCTTATAACGTTATACGTTATATACTATTACCTTATAACGTATAACGTTATGTAGCATTACGTTATAACGTATAACGTTGTATACTATTACGTTATAACGTATAACGTTATGTAGCACTACGTTATAACTTATACCGTTATATACTATTACCTTATAACGTATAACGTTATGTAGCATTACGTTATAACGTATAACGTTGTATACTATTACGTTATAACGTATAACGTTATGTAGCATTACGTTATAACGTATAACGTTGTATACTATTACGTTATAACGTATAACGTTATGTAGCATTACGTTATAACGTATAACGTTGTATACTATTACGTTATAACGTATAACGTTGTATACTAGTACGATATAACGTATAACGTTATGTAGCATTACGTTATAACGTATAACGTTGTATACTACTACCTTATAACGTATAACGTTATGTAGCATTACGTTATAACGTATAACGTTATGTAGCATTATGCTATAACATATAACGTTGTATACTATAACCTTATAACGTATAATGTTATGTAGCATTACGTTATAACGTATAACGATATGTAGCATTACGTTATAACGTATAACGTTGTATACTATTACCTTATAACGTATAACGTTATGTAGCATTACGTTATAACGTATTTCGTTATATATTGTTACCTTATAACGTTATACGTTATATACTATTACCTTATAACGTATAACGTTATGTAGCATTACGTTATAACGTATAACGTTGTATACTATTACGTTATAACGTATAACGTTATGTAGCACTACGTTATAACTTATACCGTTATATACTATTACCTTATAACGTATAACGTTATGTAGCATTACGTTATAACGTATAACGTTGTATACTATTACGTTATAACGTATAACGTTATGTAGCATTACGTTATAACGTATAACGTTGTATACTATTACGTTATAACGTATAACGTTATGTAGCATTACGTTATAACGTATAACGTTGTATACTATTACGTTATAACGTATAACGTTATGTAGCATTACGTTATAACGTATAACGATATGTAGCATTACGTTATAACGTATAACGATATGTAGCATTACGTTATAACGTATAACGTTGTATACTATTACGTTATAACGTATAACGTTATGTAGCATTACGTTATAACGTATAACGTTGTATACTATTACGTTATAACCTATAACGTTATGTAGCACGACGTTATAACGTATAACGTTGTATACTAGTACGATATAACGTATAACGTTATGTAGCATTACGTTATAACGTATAACGTTGTATACTACTACCTTATAACGTATAACGTTATGTAGCATTACGTTATAACGTATAACGTTATGTAGCATTATGCTATAACATATAACGTTGTATACTATAACCTTATAACGTATAATGTTATGTAGCATTACGTTATAACGTATAACGTTGTATACTATTACGTTATAACGTATAACGTTATGTAGCATTACGTTATAACGTATAACGTTGTATACTATTACGTTATAACGTATAACGTTATGTAGCATTACGTTATAACGTATAACGTTGTATACTATTACGTTATAACGTATAACGTTATGTAGCATTACGTTATAACGTATAACGTTGTATACTATTACGTTATAACGTATAACGTTATGTAGCATTACGTTATAACGTATATCGATATGTAGCATTACGTTATAACGTATAACGTTGTATACTATTACGTTATAACGTATAACGTTATGTAGCATTACGTTATAACGTATAACGTTGTATACTATTACGTTATAACCTATATCGTTATGTAGCACGACGTTATAACGTATAACGTTGTATACTAGTACGATATAACGTATAACGTTATGTAGCATTACGTTATAACGTATAACGTTGTATACTACTACCTTATAACGTATAACGTTATGTAGCATTACGTTATAACGTATAACGTTATGTAGCATTATGCTATAACATATAACGTTGTATACTATAACCTTATAACGTATAATGTTATGTAGCATTACGTTATAACGTATAACGTTGTATACTATTACGTTATAACGTATAACGTTATGTAGCATTACGTTATAACGTATAACGTTGTATACTATTACGTTATAACGTATAACGTTATGTAGCATTACGTTATAACGTATAACGTTGTATACTATTACGTTATAACGTATAACGTTATGTAGCATTACGTTATAACGTATAACGTTGTATACTATTACGTTATAACGTATAACGTTATGTAGCATTACGTTATAACGTATATCGATATGTAGCATTACGTTATAACGTATAACGTTGTATACTATTACGTTATAACGTATAACGTTATGTAGCATTACGTTATAACGTATAACGTTGTATACTATTACGTTATAACCTATATCGTTATGTAGCACGACGTTATAACGTATAACGTTGTATACTAGTACGATATAACGTATAACGTTATGTAGCATTACGTTATAACGTATAACGTTGTATACTACTACCTTATAACGTATAACGTTATGTAGCATTACGTTATAACGTATAACGTTATGTAGCATTATGCTATAACATATAACGTTGTATACTATAACCTTATAACGTATAATGTTATGTAGCATTACGTTATAACGTATAACGTTGTATACTATTACGTTATAACGTATAACGTTATGTAGCATTACGTTATAACGTATAACGTTGTATACTATTACGTTATAACGTATAACGTTATGTAGCATTACGTTATAACGTATAACGTTGTATACTATTACGTTATAACGTATAACGTTATGTAGCATTACGTTATAACGTATAACGATATGTAGCATTACGTTATAACGTATAACGTTGTATACTATTACGTTATAACGTATAACGTTATGTAGCATTACGTTATAACGTATAACGTTGTATACTATTACGTTATAACCTATAACGTTATGTAGCACGACGTTATAACGTATAACGTTGTATACTAGTACGATATAACGTATAACGTTATGTAGCATTACGTTACAACGTATAACGTTGTATACTACTACCTTATAACGTATAACGTTATGTAGCATTACGTTATAACGTATAACGTTATGTAGCATTATGCTATAACATATAACGTTGTATACTATAACCTTATAACGTATAATGTTATGTAGCATTACGTTATAACGTATAACGATATGTAGCATTACGTTATAACGTATAACGTTGTATACTATTACCTTATAACGTATAACGTTATGCAGCATTACGTTATAACGTATTTCGTTATATATTGTTACCTTATAACGTTATACGTTATATACTATTACCTTATAACGTATAACGTTATGTAGCATTACGTTATAACGTATAACGTTGTATACTATTACGTTATAACGTATAACGTTATGTAGCACTACGTTATAACTTATACCGTTATATACTATTACCTTATAACGTATAACGTTATGTAGCATTACGTTATAACGTATAACGTTGTATACTATTACGTTATAACGTATAACGTTATGTAGCACGACGTTATAACGTATAACGTTGTATACTAGTACGTTATAACGTATAACGTTATGTAGCATTACGTTATAACGTATAACGTTGTGTACTACTACCTTATTACGTATAACGTTATGTAGCATTACGTTATAACGTATAACGTTATGTAGCATTACGTTATAACGTATAACGTTGTATACTATTACGTTATAACGTATAACGTTACGTAGCACGACGTTATAATGTATAACGTTATGTAGCATTACGTTATAACGTATAACGTTGTATACTATTACGTTATAACGTATAACGTTATGTAGCATTACGTTATAACGTATAACGTTGTATACTATTACGTTATAACGTATAACGTTATGTAGCATTACGTTATAACGTATAACGTTGTATACTATTACGTTATAACGTATAACGTTATGTAGCATTACGTTATAACGTATAACGATATGTAGCATTACGTTATAACGTATAACGTTGTATACTATAACCTTATAACGTATAATGTTATGTAGCATTACGTTATAACGTATAACGTTGTATACTATTACGTTATAACGTATAACGTTATGTAGCATTACGTTATAACGTATAACGTTGTATACTATTACGTTATAACGTATAACGTTATGTAGCATTACGTTATAACGTATAACGTTGTATACTATTACGTTATAACGTATAACGTAATGTAACACGACGTTATAACGTATAACGTTATGTAGCACCACGTTATAACGTATAACGTTATGTAGCAATACGTTATATCGTATAACGTTATATACTATTACCTTATAACGTATAACGTTATGTAGCATTACGCTATAACGTATAACGTTATATACTATTACCTTATAACGTATAACGTTATGTAACATTACGTTATAACGTATAACGTTGTATACTATTACGTTATAACGTATAACGTTATGTAGCACGACGTTATAACGTATAACGTTGTATACTAGTACGTTATAACGTATAACGTTATGTAGCATTACGTTATAACGTATAACGTTGTATACTACTACCTTATTACGTATAACGTTATGTAGCATTACGTTATAACGTATAACGTTATGTAGCATTACGTTATAACGTATAACGTTGTATACTATTACGTTATAACGTATAACGTTACGTAGCACGACGTTATAATGTATAACGTTATGTAGCATTACGTTATAACGTATAACGTTGTATACTATTACGTTATAACGTATAACGATATGTAGCATTACGTTATAACGTATAACGTTGTATACTATTACGTTATAACGTATAACGTTATGTAGCATTACGTTATAACGTATAACGTTGTATACTATTACGTTATAACGTATAACGTTATGTAGCATTACGTTATAACGTATATCGATATGTAGCATTACGTTATAACGTATAACGTTGTATACTACTACCTTATAACGTATAACGTTATGTAGCATTACGTTATAACGTATAACGTTATGTAGCATTATGCTATAACATATAACGTTGTATACTATAACCTTATAACGTATAATGTTATGTAGCATTACGTTATAACGTATAACGTTGTATACTATTACGTTATAACGAATAACGTTATGTAGCATTACGTTATAACGTATAACGTTGTATACTATTACGTTATAACGTATAACGTTATGTAGCATTACGTTATAACGTATAACGATATGTAGCATTACGTTATAACGTATAACGTTGTATACTATTACGTTATAACGTATAACGTTATGTAGCATTACGTTATAACGTATAACGTTGTATACTATTACGTTATAACCTATAACGTTATGTAGCACGACGTTATAACGTATAACGTTGTATACTAGTACGATATAACGTATAACGTTATGTAGCATTACGTTATAACGTATAACGTTGTATACTACTACCTTATAACGTATAACGTTATGTAGCATTACGTTATAACGTATAACGTTATGTAGCATTATGCTATAACATATAACGTTGTATACTATAACCTTATAACGTATAATGTTATGTAGCATTACGTTATAACGTATAACGATATGTAGCATTACGTTATAACGTATAACGTTGTATACTATTACCTTATAACGTATAACGCTATGTAGCATTACGTTATAACGTATTTCGTTATATATTGTTACCTTATAACGTTATACGTTATATACTATTGCCTTATAACGTATAACGTTATGTAGCATTACGTTATAACGTATAACGTTGTATAGTATTACGTTATAACGTATAACGTTATGTAGCACTACGTTATAACGTATAACGTTATATACTATTACCTTATAACGTATAACGTTATGTAGCATTACGTTATAACTTATACCGTTATATACTATTACCTTATAACGTATAACGTTATGTAGCATTACGTTATAACGTATAACGTTGTATACTATTACGTTATAACGTATAACGTTATGTAGAACGACGTTATAACGTATAACGTTGTATACTAGTACGTTATAACGTATAACGTTATGTTGCATTACGTTATAACGTATAACGTTGTATACTACTACCTTATTACGTATAACGTTATGTAGCATTACGTTATAACGTATAACGTTATGTAGCATTACGTTATAACGTATAACGTTGTATACTATTACGTTATAACGTATAACGTTACGTAGCACGACGTTATAATGTATAACGTTATGTAGCATTACGTTATAACGTATAACGTTGTATACTATTACGTTATAACGTATAACGTTATGTAGCATTACGTTATAACGTATAACGTTGTATACTATTACGTTATAACCTATAACGTTATGTAGCACGACGTTATAACGTATAACGTTGTATACTAGTACGATATAACGTATAACGTTATGTAGCATTACGTTATAACGTATAACGTTGTATACTATTACGTTATAACGTATAACGTTACGTAGCACGACGTTATAATGTATAACGTTATGTAGCATTACGTTATAACGTATAACGTTGTATACTATTACGTTATAACGTATAACGTTACGTAGCACGACGTTATAATGTATAACGTTATGTAGCATTACGTTATAACGTATAACGTTGTATACTAGTACGTTATAACGTATAACGTTATGTTGCATTACGTTATAACGTATTTCGTTGTATACTATTACGTTATAACGTATAACGTTATGTAGCATTACGTTATAACGTATATCCTTATATATTGTTACCTTATAACGTTATACGTTGTATACTATTACCTTATAACGTATAACGTTATGTAGCATTAGGTTATAACGTATAACGTTGTGTACTATTACGATATAACGTATAACGTTATATAATATTACCTTATAACGTATAACGTTATGTAGCATTACGCTATAACGTATAACGTTATATACTATTACCTTATAACGTATAACGTTACGTAGCATTACGTTATAACGTATAACGTTGTATACTATTACGTTATAACGTATAACGTTATGTAGCATTACGTTATAACGTATAACGTTCTATACTATTACGTTATAACGTATAACGTTATGTTGCACTACGTTATAACGTATAACGTTATATACTATTACCTTATAACGTACAACGTTATGTAGCATTACGTAATAACGTATAACGTTATATACTCTTACCTTATAACGTATAACGTTATGTAGCACTACGTTATAACGTATAACGTTATGTAGCACCACGTTATAACGTATAACGTTATGTAGCACTACGTTATATCGTATAACGCTATGTACTGTTACCTTATAACGTATTACGTTATGTAGCATTACGTTATAACGTATAACGTTATATACTATTACCTTATAACGTATAACGTTATGTAGCATTACGCTATAACGTATAACGTTATATACTATTACCTTATAACGTATAACGTCATGTAGCATTACGTTATAACGTATTTCGTTGTATACTATTACGTTATAACGTATAACGTTGTATACTATTACGTTATAACGTATTACGTTATGTAGTATTACGTTATAACGTATTTCGTTGTATACTATTACGTTATAACGTACAACGTTGTATACTATTACGTTATAACGTATAACGTTATGAGGCACTACGTTATAACGTATAACGTTATATACTATTACCTTATAACGTACAACGTTATGTAGCATTACGTAATAACGTATAACGTTAAATACTCTTACCTTATAACGTATAACGTTATGTAGCACTACGTTATAACGTATAACGTTATGTAGCACCACGTTATAACGTGTAACGTTAGGTAGCACTACGTTATATCGTATAACGCTATGTACTGTTACCTTATAACGTATTACGTTATGTAGCATTACGTTATAACGTATAACGTTATATACGCTTACCTTATAACGTATAACGTTATGTAGCATTACGTTATAACGTATTTCGTTATATATTGTTACCTTATAACGTTATACGTTATATACTATTACCTTATAACGTATAACGTTATGTTACATTACGTTATAACGTATAACGTTGTATACTATTACGTTATAACGTATAACGATATGTAGCATTACGTTATAACATATAACGTTGTATACTATTACGTTATAACGAATAACGTTATGTAGCATTACGTTATAACGTATAACGTTGTATACTATTACGTTATAACGTATAACGTTATGTAGCACGACGTTATAACGTATAACGTTGTATACTAGTACGTTATAACGTATAACGTTATGTAGCATTACCTTATAACGTATAACGTTATGTAGCATTACGTTATAACGTATAACGTTATGTAGCATTATGCTATAACATATAACGTTGTATACTATAACCTTATAACGTATAATGTTATGTAGCATTACGTTATAACGTATAACGTTGTATACTAGTACGTTATAACGTATAACGTTATGTAGCATTACGTTGTAACGTATAACGTTGTATACTACTACCTTATAACGTATAACGTTATGTAGCACGACGTTATAACGTATAACGTTATATACTATTACCTTATAACGTATAACGTTATGTAGCATTACGTTATAACGTATTTCGTTGTATACTATTACGTTATAACGTATTTCGTTGTATACTATTACGTTATAACGTATAACGTTATGTAGCATTACGTTATAACGTATATCCTTATATATTGTTACCTTATAACGTTATACGTTGTATACTATTACCTTATAACGTATAACGTTATGTAGCATTAGGTTATAACATATAACGTTGTATACTATTACGTTATAACGTATAACGTTATGTAGCATTACGTTATAACGTATAACGTTATATAATATTACCTTATAACGTATAACGTTATGTAGCATTACGCTATAACGTATAACGTTATATACTATTACCTTATAACGTATAACGTTATAGAGCATTACGTTATAACGTATTTCGTTGTATACTATTACGTTATAACGTATTTCGTTGTATACTATTACGTTATAACGTATTTCGTTGTATACTATTACGTTATAACGTATAACGTTATGTAGCATTACGTTATAATGTATAACGTTGTATACTATTACGTTATAACGTATAACGTTATGTAGCATTACGTTATAACGTATAACGTTCTATACTATTACGTTATAACGTACAACGTTATGTAGCATTACGTAATAACGTATAACGTTATATACTCTTACCTTATAACGTATAACGTTATGTAGCACTACGTTATAACGTATATCGTTATATACTATTACCTTAAATCGTATAACGTTATGTAGCATTACGTTCTAACGTATAACGTTATATACTGTTACCTTATAACGTATAACGTTATGTAGCATTACGTTATAACGTATATCGTTATATATTGTAACCATATAACGTTATACGTTATATACTATTACCTGATAACGTATGACGTTATGTAGCATTACGTTATAACGTATATCGTTATATATTGTAACCATATAACGTTATACGTTATATACTATTACCTGATAACGTATGACGTTATGTAGCATTACGTTATAACGTATAATGTTTTATACTATTACGTTATAACGTATAACGTTATGTAGCACTACGTTATAACGTATTTCGTTATATATTGTTACCTTATAACGTTATATATTATATACTATTACCTTATAACGTATAACGTTACGTAGCACGACGTTATAACGTATAACGTTATGTTGCATTACGTTATAACGTATAACGTTGTATACTATTACGTTATAACGTATAACGTTATGTAGCATTACGTTATAACGTATAACGTTGTATACTATTACGTTATAACGTATAACGTTATGTAGCACGACGTTATAACGTATAACGTTGTATACTATTACGCTATAACGTATAACGTTGTATACTATAACGTTATAACGTATAACGATATGTAGCATTACGTTATAACGTATAACGTTGAATACTATTACGTTATAACGTATAACGTTAGATAGCATTACGTTATAACGTATAACGTTGTATACTATTACGTTATAACGTATAACGTAATGTAGCACGACGTTATAACGTATAACGTTATGTAGCACCACGTTATAACGTATAACGTTATGTAGCACTACGTTATATCGTATAACGCTATGTACTGTTACCTTATAACGTATTACGTTATGTAGCATTACGTTATAACGTATAACGTTATATACTATTACCTTATAACGTATAACGTTATGTAGCATTACGCTATAACGTATAACGTTATATACTATTACCTTATAACGTATAACGTTATGTAGCATTACGTTATAACGTATTTCGTTGTATACTATTACGTTATAACGTATAACGTTAGGTAGCATTACGTTATAACGTATAACGTTGTATACTATTACGTTATAACGTATAACGTTATGTAGCATTACGTTATAACGTATTTCGTTGTATACTATTACGTTATAACGTATAACGTTATGTAGCATTACGCTATAACGTATAACGTTATATACTATTACCTTATAACGTATAACGTTGTGTACTATTACGATATAACGTATAACGTTATATAATATTACCTTATAACGTATAACGTTATGTAGCATTACGCTATAACGTATAACGTTATATACTATTACCTTATAACGTATAACGTTACGTAGCATTACGTTATAACGTATAACGTTGTATACTATTACGTTATAACGTATAACGTTATGTAGCATTACGTTATAACGTATAACGTGGTATACTATTACCTTATAACGTATAACGTTATGTAGCATTACGTTATAACGTATAACGTTGTATACTATTACGTTATAACGTATAACGTTATGTAGCATTACGTTATAACGTATAACGTTGTATACTATTACGTTATAACGTATAACGTTATGTAGCATTACGTTATAACGTATAACGTTCTATACTATTACGTTATAACGTATAACGTTATGTAGCACTACGTTATAACGTATAACGTTATATACTATTACCTTATAACGTACAACGTTATGTAGCATTACGTAATAACGTATAACGTTATATACTCTTACCTTATAACGTATAACGTTATGTAGCACTACGTTATAACGTATATCGTTATATACTATTACCTTATATCGTATAACGTTATGTAGCATTACGTTCTAACGTATAACGTTATATACTGTTACCTTATAACGTATAACGTTATGTAGCAATACGTTATAACGTATATCGTTATATATTGTTACCATATAACGTTATACGTTATATACTATTACCTTATAACGTATAACGTTATGTAGCACTACGTTATAGCGTATATCGTTATATACTATTACCTTATATCGTATAACGTTATGTAGCATTACGTTCTAACGTATAACGTTATATACTGTTACCTTATAACGTATAACGTTATGTAGCATTACGTTATAACGTATTTCGTTATATATTGTTACCTTATAACGTTATACGTTATATACTATTACCTTATAACGTACAACATTATGTAGCATTACGTTATAACGTATAACGTTGTATTCTACTACGTTATAACGTATAACGTTATGTAGCACTACGTGATAACGTACAACGTTATATACTATTACCTTATAACGTAGAACGTTATGTAGCATTACGTTATAACGTATACCGTTATATACTATTACCTTATAACGTATAACGTTATGTAGCATTACGCTATAGCGTATAACGTTATGTAGCATTACGCTATAACATATAACGTCGTATACTATTACGTTATAACGTATAACGTTATGTAGCATTACGTTATAACGTATAACGTTGTATACTATTACGTTATAACGTATAACGATATGTAGCATTACGTTATAACGTATAACGTTGTATACTATTACGTTATAACGTATAACGTTATGTAGCATTACGTTATAACGTATAACGTTGTATACTATTACGTTATAACGTATAACGTTATGTAGCACGACGTTATAACGTATAACGTTGTATACTAGTACGTTATAACGTATAACGTTATGTAGCATTACGTTATAACTTATAACGTTGTATACTACTACCTTATAACGTATAACGTTATGTAGCATTATGTTATAACGTATATCGTTATGTAGCATTATGCTATAACATATAACGTTGTATACTAGTACGTTATAACGTATAACGTTATGTAGCATTACGTTATAACTTATAACGTTGTATACTACTACCTTATAACGTATAACGTTATGTAGCATTACGTTATAACGTATAACGTTGTATACTATTACGTTATAACGTATAACGTTATGTAGCATTACGTTATAACGTATAACGTTCTATACTATTACGTTATAACGTATAACGTTATGTAGCACTACGTTATAACGTATAACGTTATATACTATTACCTTATAACGTACAACGTTATGTAGCATTACGTAATAACGTATAACGTTATATACTCTTACCTTATAACGTATAACGTTATGTAGCACTACGTTATGACGTATATCGTTATATACTATTACCTTATATCGTATAACGTTATGTAGCATTACGTTCTAACGTATAACGTTATATACTGTTACCTTATAACGTATAACGTTATGTAGCAATACGTTATAACGTATATCGTTATATATTGTTACCATATAACGTTATACGTTATATACTATTACCTTATAACGTATAACGTTATGTAGCACTACGTTATAGCGTATATCGTTATATACTATTACCTTATATCGTATAACGTTATGTAGCATTACGTTCTAACGTATAACGTTATATACTGTTACCTTATAACGTATAACGTTATGTAGCATTACGTTATAACGTATTTCGTTATATATTGTTACCTTATAACGTTATACGTTATATACTATTACCTTATAACGTACAACATTATGTAGCATTACGTTATAACGTATAACGTTGTATTCTACTACGTTATAACGTATAACGTTATGTAGCACTACGTGATAACGTACAACGTTATATACTATTACCTTATAACGTAGAACGTTATGTAGCATTACGTTATAACGTATACCGTTATATACTATTACCTTATAACGTATAACGTTATGTAGCATTACGCTATAGCGTATAACGTTATGTAGCATTACGCTATAACATATAACGTCGTATACTATTACGTTATAACGTATAACGTTATGTAGCATTACGTTATAACGTATAACGTTGTATACTATTACGTTATAACGTATAACGATATGTAGCATTACGTTCTAACGTATAACGTTGTATACTATTACGTTATAACGTATAACGTTATGTAGCATTACGTTATAACGTATAACGTTGTATACTATTACGTTATAACGTATAACGTTATGTAGCACGACGTTATAACGTATAACGTTGTATACTAGTACGTTATAACGTATAACGTTATGTAGCATTACGTTATAACTTATAACGTTGTATACTACTACCTTATAACGTATAACGTTATGTAGCATTATGTTATAACGTATATCGTTATGTAGCATTATGCTATAACATATAACGTTGTATACTAGTACGTTATAACGTATAACGTTATGTAGCATTACGTTATAACTTATAACGTTGTATACTACTACCTTATAACGTATAACGTTATGTAGCATTATGTTATAACGTATATCGTTATGTAGCATTATGCTATAACATATAACGTTGTATACTAGTACGTTATAACGTATAACGTTATGTAGCATTACGTTATAACGTATAACGTTGTATACTATTACGTTATAACGTATAACGATATGTAGCATTACGTTATAACGTATAACGTTGTATACTATTACGTTATAACGTATAACGTTATGTAGCATTACGTTATAACGTATAACGTTGTATACTATTACGTTATAACGTATAACGTTATGTAGCACGACGTTATAACGTATAACGTTGTATACTATTACGTTATAACGTATAACGTTATGTAGCATTACGTTATAACGTATAACGTTGTATACTATTACGTTATAACGTATAACGTTATGTAGCACGACGTTATAACGTATAACGTTGTATACTAGTACGTTATAACGTATAACGTTATGTAGCATTACGTTATAACTTATAACGTTGTATACTACTACCTTATAACGTATAACGTTATGTAGCATTATGTTATAACGTATATCGTTATGTAGCATTATGCTATAACATATAACGTTGTATACTAGTACGTTATAACGTATAACGTTATGTAGCATTACGTTATAACTTATAACGTTGTATACTACTACCTTATAACGTATAACGTTATGTAGCATTACGTTATAACGTATAACGTTGTATACTATTACGTTATAACGTATAACGTTATGTAGCATTACGTTATAACGTATAACGTTCTATACTATTACGTTATAACGTATAACGTTATGTAGCACTACGTTATAACGTATAACGTTATATACTATTACCTTATAACGTACAACGTTATGTAGCATTACGTAATAACGTATAACGTTATATACTCTTACCTTATAACGTATAACGTTATGTAGCACTACGTTATGACGTATATCGTTATATACTATTACCTTATATCGTATAACGTTATGTAGCATTACGTTCTAACGTATAACGTTATATACTGTTACCTTATAACGTATAACGTTATGTAGCAATACGTTATAACGTATATCGTTATATATTGTTACCATATAACGTTATACGTTATATACTATTACCTTATAACGTATAACGTTATGTAGCACTACGTTATAGCGTATATCGTTATATACTATTACCTTATATCGTATAACGTTATGTAGCATTACGTTCTAACGTATAACGTTATATACTGTTACCTTATAACGTATAACGTTATGTAGCATTACGTTATAACGTATTTCGTTATATATTGTTACCTTATAACGTTATACGTTATATACTATTACCTTATAACGTACAACATTATGTAGCATTACGTTATAACGTATAACGTTGTATTCTACTACGTTATAACGTATAACGTTATGTAGCACTACGTGATAACGTACAACGTTATATACTATTACCTTATAACGTAGAACGTTATGTAGCATTACGTTATAACGTATACCGTTATATACTATTACCTTATAACGTATAACGTTATGTAGCATTACGCTATAGCGTATAACGTTATGTAGCATTACGCTATAACATATAACGTCGTATACTATTACGTTATAACGTATAACGTTATGTAGCATTACGTTATAACGTATAACGTTGTATACTATTACGTTATAACGTATAACGATATGTAGCATTACGTTATAACGTATAACGTTGTATACTATTACGTTATAACGTATAACGTTATGTAGCATTACGTTATAACGTATAACGTTGTATACTATTACGTTATAACGTATAACGTTATGTAGCACGACGTTATAACGTATAACGTTGTATACTAGTACGTTATAACGTATAACGTTATGTAGCATTACGTTATAACTTATAACGTTGTATACTACTACCTTATAACGTATAACGTTATGTAGCATTATGTTATAACGTATATCGTTATGTAGCATTATGCTATAACATATAACGTTGTATACTAGTACGTTATAACGTATAACGTTATGTAGCATTACGTTATAACTTATAACGTTGTATACTACTACCTTATAACGTATAACGTTATGTAGCATTATGTTATAACGTATATCGTTATGTAGCATTATGCTATAACATATAACGTTGTATACTACAACCTTATAACGTATAATGTTATGTAGCATTACGTTATAACGTATAACGTTGTATACTATTACGTTATAACGTATAACGTTATGTAGCATTACGTTATAACGTATGACGTTGTATACTATTACGTTATAATGTATAACGTTATGTAGCATTACGTTATAACGTATAACGTTGTATACTATTACGTTATAACGTATAACGTTATGTAGCATTACGTTATAACGTATAACGTTCTATACTATTACGTTATAACGTATAACGTTATGTAGCACTACGTTATAACGTATAACGTTATATACTATTACCTTATAACGTACAACGTTATGTAGCATTACGTAATAACGTATAACGTTATATACTCTTACCTTATAACGTATAACGTTATGTAGCACTACGTTATAACGTATATCGTTATATACTATTACCTTATATCGTATAACGTTATGTAGCATTACGTTCTAACGTATAACGTTATATACTGTTACCTTATAACGTATAACGTTATGTAGCAATACGTTATAACGTATATCGTTATATATTGTTACCATATAACGTTATACGTTATATACTATTACCTTATAACGTATAACGTTATGTAGCACTACGTTATAGCGTATATCGTTATATACTATTACCTTATATCGTATAACGTTATGTAGCATTACGTTCTAACGTATAACGTTATATACTGTTACCTTATAACGTATAACGTTATGTAGCATTACGTTATAACGTATTTCGTTATATATTGTTACCTTATAACGTTATACGTTATATACTATTACCTTATAACGTACAACATTATGTAGCATTACGTTATAACGTATAACGTTGTATTCTACTACGTTATAACGTATAACGTTATGTAGCACTACGTGATAACGTACAACGTTATATACTATTACCTTATAACGTAGAACGTTATGTAGCATTACGTTATAACGTATACCGTTATATACTATTACCTTATAACGTATAACGTTATGTAGCATTACGCTATAGCGTATAACGTTATGTAGCATTACGCTATAACATATAACGTCGTATACTATTACGTTATAACGTATAACGTTATGTAGCATTACGTTATAACGTATAACGTTGTATACTATTACGTTATAACGTATAACGATATGTAGCATTACGTTATAACGTATAACGTTGTATACTATTACGTTATAACGTATAACGTTATGTAGCATTACGTTATAACGTATAACGTTGTATACTATTACGTTATAACGTATAACGTTATGTAGCACGACGTTATAACGTATAACGTTGTATACTAGTACGTTATAACGTATAACGTTATGTAGCATTACGTTATAACTTATAACGTTGTATACTACTACCTTATAACGTATAACGTTATGTAGCATTATGTTATAACGTATATCGTTATGTAGCATTATGCTATAACATATAACGTTGTATACTAGTACGTTATAACGTATAACGTTATGTAGCATTACGTTATAACTTATAACGTTGTATACTACTACCTTATAACGTATAACGTTATGTAGCATTATGTTATAACGTATATCGTTATGTAGCATTATGCTATAACATATAACGTTGTATACTACAACCTTATAACGTATAATGTTATGTAGCATTACGTTATAACGTATAACGTTGTATACTATTACGTTATAACGTATAACGTTATGTAGCATTACGTTATAACGTATGACGTTGTATACTATTACGTTATAACGTATAACGATATGTAGCATTACGTTATAACGTATAACGTTGTATACTACTACGTTATAACGAATAACGTTAGATAGCATTACGTTATAACGTATAACGTTGTATACTATTACGTCATAACGTATAACGTTATGTAGCATTACGTTATAACGTATAACGTTGTATACTATTACGTTATAACGTATAACGTTATGTAGCACGACGTTATAACGTATAACGTTATGTAGCACCACGTTATAACGTATAACGTTATGTAGCACTACGTTATATCGTATAACGCTATGTGCTGTTACCTTATAACGTATTACGTTATGTAGCATTACGTTATAACGTATATCCTTATGTATTGTTACCTTATAACGTTATACGTTGTATACTATTACCTTATAACGTATAACGTTATGTAGCATTACGTTATAACGTATAACGTTGTATTCTATTACGTTATAACGTATAACGTTATGTAGCATTACGTTATAACGTATTTCGTTGTATACTATTACCTTATAACGTATAACGTTAGGTAGCATTACGTTATAACGTATTTCGTTGTATACTATTACATTATAACGTATAACGTTAGGTAGCATTACGTTATAACATATAACGTTGTATACTATTACGTTATAACGTATAACGTTATGTAGCATTACGTTATAACGTATAACGTTGTATACTATTACGTTATAACGTATAACGTTACGTAGCACGACGTTATAACGTATAACGTTATGTAGCATTACGTTATAACGTGTAACGTTGTATACTATTACGTTATAACGTATAACGTTATGTAGCATTACGTTATAACGTATAACGTTGTATACTATTACGTTATAACGTATAACGTTATGTGGCATTACGTTCTAACGTATAACGTTATATACTGTTACCTTATAACGTATAACGTTATGTAGCATATATTATAACGTATATCGTTATATATTGTTACCATATAACGTTATACGTTATATACTATTACCTTATAACGTATAACGTTATGTAGCACTACGTTATAACGTATATCGTTATATACTATTACCTTATATCGTATAACGTTATGTAGCGTTACGTTCTAACGTATAACGTTATATACTGTTACCTTATAACGTATAACGTTATGTAGCATTACGTTATAACGTTTTTCGTTATATATTGTTGCCTTATAACGTTATACGTTATATACTATTACCTTATAACGTATAACATTATGTAGCATTACGTTATAACGTATAACGTTGTATTCTATTACGTTATAACGTATAACGTTATGTAGCACTACGTTATAACGTACAACGTTATATACTATTACCTTATAACGTATACCGTTATATACTATTACCTTATATCGTATAACGTTATGTAGCATTACGCTATAGCGTAAAGCGTTATGTAGCATTACGCTATAACATATAACGTCGTATACTATTACCTTATAACGTATAACATTGTGTAGCATTACGTTATAACGTATAACGTTGTATACTATTACGTTATAACGTATAACGTTACGTAGCACGACGTTATAACGTATAACGTTATGTAGCATTATGTTATAACGTATATCGTTATGTACCATTATGCTATAACATATAACGTTGTATACTATTACGTTATAACGGATAACGTTATGTAGCACGACGTTATAACGTATAACGTTGTATACTAGTACGTTATAACGTATAACGTTATGTAGCATTACGTTAGAACGTATAACGTTGTATACTGCTACCTTATAACGTATAACGTTATGTAGCATTACGTTATAACGTATAACGTAATGTAGCATTAGGCTATAACATATAACGTTGTATACTATAACCTTATAACGTATAATGTTATGTAGCATTACGTTATAACGTATAACGTTGTATACTATTACGTTATAACGTATAACGTTGTATACTATTACGTTATAACGTATAACGTAATGTAGCATTATGCTATAACATATAACGTTGTATACTATAACCTTATAACGTATAACGTTATGTAGCATTACGCCATAACGTATAACGTTATATACGCTTACCTTATAACGTATAACGTTATGTAGCATTACGTTATAACGTATTTCGTTATATATTGATACCTTTTAACGTTATACGTTATATACTATTACCTTATAACGTATAACATTATGTAGCATTACGTTATAACGTATAACGTTGTATTCTATTACGTTATAACGTATAACGTTATGTAGCACTACGTTATAACGTAAAGCGTTATGTAGCATTACGCTATAACATATAACGTCGTATACTATTACGTTATAACGTATAACGTTATGGAGCATTACGTTATAACGTATAACGTTATGTAGCATTACGTTATAACGTATAACGTTATATACTATTACCTTATAACGTATATCGTTATGTAGCATTACGTTATAACGTATAACGTTGTATACTATTACGTTATGACGTATAACGTTATGTAGCACTACGTTATAACGTATAACGTAATGTTGCACTACGTTATATCGTATAACGTTATATAATATTACGTTATAACGTATAACGTTATGTAGCATTACGTTATAACGTATAACGTTATGTAGCACGACGTTATAACGTATAACGTTGTATACTAGTACCTTATAACGTATAACGTTATGTAGCATTACGTTATAACGTATAACGTTGTATACTACTACCTTATAACGTATAACGTTATGCAGCATTACGTTATAACGTATAACGTTATGTAGCATCATGCTATAACATATAACGTTGTATACTATTACCTTATAACGTATAACGTTATGTAGCATTACGTTATAACGTATAACGTTGTATACTATTACGTTATAACGTATAACGTTATGTAGCATTACGTTATAACGTATAACGTTGTATACTATTACGTTATAACGTATAACGTTATGTAGCACGACGTTATAACGTATAACGTTGTATACTAGTACCTTATAACGTATAACGTTATGTAGCATTACGTCATAACGTATAACGTTGTATACTAGTACCTTATAACGTATAACGTTATGTAGCATTACGTTATGACGTATAACGTGGTATACTATTACCTTATAACGTATAACGTTATGTAGCATTACGTTATAACATATAACGTTCTATACTATTACGTTATAACGTATAACGTTATGTAGCACTACGTTATAACGTATAACGTTATATACTATTACCTTATAACGTACAACGTTATGTAGCATTACGTAATAACGTATAACGTTATTAACTCTTACCTTATAACGTATAACGTTATGTAGCACTACGTTATAACGTATATCGTTATATACTATTACCTTATATCGTATAACGTTATGTAGCATTACGTTCTAACGTATAACGTTATATACTGTTACCTTATAACGTATAACGTTATGTAGCATTACGCCATAACGTATAACGTTATATACGCTTACCTTATAACGTATAACGTTATGTAGCATTACGTTATAACGTATTTCGTTATATATTGATACCTTTTAACGTTATACGTTATATACTATTACCTTATAACGTATAACGTTATGTAGCATTACGTTATAACGTATAACGTTTTATACTATTACGTTATAACGTATAACGTTATGTAGCACTACGTTATAACGTGTAACGTTATATACTATTACCTTATAACGTATAATGTTATGTAGCATTACGCCATAACGTATAACGTTATATACGCTTACCTTATAACGTATAACGTTATGTAGCATTACGTTATAACGTATATCGTTATATATTGTTACCTTATAACGTTATACGTTATATACTATTACCTTATAACGTATAACGTTATGTAGCATTACGTTATAACGTATAACGTTGTATACTATTACGTTATAACGTATAACGTTGTATACTATTACGATATAACGTATAACGTTATGTAGCATTACGTTATAACGTATAATGTTGTATACTATTACGTTATAACGTATAACGTTACGTAGCACGACGTTATAACGTATAACGTTATGTAGCATTACGTTATAACGTGTAACGTTGTATACTATTACGTTATAACGTATAACGTTATGTAGCATTACGTTATAACGTATAACGTTGTATACTATTACGTTATAACGTATAACGTTATGTAGCATTACGTTATAACGTATAACGTTATGTAGCATTACGCTATAACGTATAACGTTATATACTATTGCGTTATAACGTATAACGATACGTAGCATTATGTTATAACGTATAACGTTGTATACTATTACGTTATAACGTATAACGTTATGTAGCATTACGTTATAACGTATAACGTTGTATACTATTACGTTATAACGGATAACGTTATGTAGCACGACGTTATAACGTATAACGTTGTATACTAGTACGTTATAACGTATAACGTTATGTAGCATTACGTTAGAACGTATAACGTTGTATACTGCTACCTTATAACGTATAACGTTATGTAGCATTACGTTATAACGTATAACGTAATGTAGCATTAGGCTATAACATATAACGTTGTATACTATAACCTTATAACGTATAATGTTATGTAGCATTACGTTATAACGTATAACGTTGTATACTATTACGTTATAACGTATAACGTTGTATACTATTACGTTATAACGTATAACGTAATGTAGCATTATGCTATAACATATAACGTTGTATACTATAACCTTATAACGTATAACGTTATGTAGCATTACGCCATAACGTATAACGTTATATACGCTTACCTTATAACGTATAACGTTATGTAGCATTACGTTATAACGTATTTCGTTATATATTTATACCTTTTAACGTTATACGTTATATACTATTACCTTATAACGTATAACGTTATGTAGCATTACGTTATAACGTATAACGTTTTATACTATTACGTTATAACGTATAACGTTATGTAGCACTACGTTATAACGTGTAACGTTATATACTATTACCTTATAACGTATAATGTTATGTAGCATTACGCCATAACGTATAACGTTATATACGCTTACCTTATAACGTATAACGTTATGTAGCATTACGTTATAACGTATATCGTTATATATTGTTACCTTATAACGTTATACGTTATATACTATTACCTTATAACGTATAACGTTATGTAGCATTACGTTATAACGTATAACGTTGTATACTATTACGTTATAACGTATAACGTTGTATACTATTACGATATAACGTATAACGTTATGTAGCATTACGTTATAACGTATAATGTTGTATACTATTACGTTATAACGTATAACGTTACGTAGCACGACGTTATAACGTATAACGTTATGTAGCATTACGTTATAACGTGTAACGTTGTATACTATTACGTTATAACGTATAACGTTATGTAGCATTACGTTATAACGTATAACCTTGTATACTATTACGTTATAACGTATAACGTTATGTAGCATTACGTTATAACGTATAACGTTCTATACTATTACGTTATAACGTATAACGTTATATAGCACTACGTTATAACGTATAACGTTATATACTATTACCTTATAACGTACAACGTTATGTAGCATTACGTAATAACGTATAACGTTATATACTCTTACCTTATAACGTATAACGTTATGTAGCAATACGTTATATCGTATAACGTTATGTAGCATTACGCTATAACGTATAACGTTATATACTATTGCGTTATAACGTATAACGATTTGTAGCATTACGTTATAACGTATAACGTTGTATACTATTACGTTATAACGTATAACGTTATGTAGCATTACGTTATAACGTATAACGTTGTATACTATTACGTTATAACGGATAACGTTATGTAGCACGACGTTATAACGTATAACGTTGTATACTAGTACGTTATAACGTATAACGTTATGTAGCATTACGTTAGAACGTATAACGTTGTATACTGCTACCTTATAACGTATAACGTTATGTAGCATTACGTTATAACGTATAACGTAATGTAGCATTAGGCTATAACATATAACGTTGTATACTATAACCTTATAACGTATAATGTTATGTAGCATTACGTTATAACGTATAACGTTGTATACTATTACGTTATAACGTATAACGTTGTATACTATTACGTTATAACGTATAACGTAATGTAGCATTATGCTATAACATATAACGTTGTATACTATAACCTTATAACGTATAACGTTATGTAGCATTACGCTATAACGTATAACGTTATATACTATTACCTTATAACGTATAACGTTATGTAGCATTACGTTATAACGTATTTCGTTGTATACTATTACGTTATAACGTATAACGTTATGTAGCATTACGTTATAACGTATATCCTTATATATTGTTACCTTATAACGTTATACGTTGTATACTATTACGTTATAACGTATAACTATATGTAGCATTACGTTATAACGTATAACGTTGTATACTATTACGTTATAACATATAACGTTATGTAGCATTACGTTATAACGTATAACGTTGTATACTATTACGTTATAACGTATAACGATATGTAGCATTACGTTATAACGTATAACGTTGTATACTATTACGTTATAACGTATAACGTTATGTAGCATTACGTTATAACGTATAACGTTGTATACTATTACGTTATAACGTATAACGTTATGTAGCACGACGTTATAACGTATAACGTTGTATACTAGTACGTTATAACGTATAACGTTATGTAGCATTACGTTATAACTTATAACGTTGTATACTACTACCTTATAACGTATAACGTTATGTAGCATTATGTTATAACGTATATCGTTATGTAGCATTATGCTATAACATATAACGTTGTATACTATAACCTTATAACGTATAATGTTATGCAGCATTACGTTATAACGTATAACGTTGTATACTATTACGTTATAACGCATAACGTTATGTAGCATTACGTTATAACGTATGACGTTGTATACTATTACGTTATAACGTATAACGATATGTAGCATTACGTTATAACGTATAACGTTGTATACTACTACGTTATAACGAATAACGTTAGATAGCATTACGTTATAACGTATAACGTTGTATACTATTACGCTATAACGTATAACGTTATGTAGCATTACGTTATAACGTATAACGTTGTATACTATTACGTTATAACGTATAACGTTATGTAGCACGACGTTATAACGTATAACGTTATGTAGCACCACGTTATAACGTATAACGTTATGTAGCACTACGTTATATCGTATAACGCTATGTACTGTTACCTTATAACGTATTACGTTATGTAGCATTACGTTATAACGTATATCCTTATATATTGTTACCTTATAACGTTATACGTTGTATACTACTACCTTATAACGTATAACGTTATGTAGCATTACGTTATAACGTATAGCGTTGTATTCTATTACGTTATAACGTATAACGTTATGTAGCATTACGTTATAACGTATTTCGTTGTATACTATTACCTTATAACGTATAACGTTAGGTAGCATTACGTTATAACGTATTTCGTTGTATACTATTACGTTATAACGTATAACGTTAGGTAGCATTACGTTATAACGTATAACGTTGTATACTATTACGTTATAACGTATAACGTTATGTAGCATTACGTTATAACGTATAACGTTGTATACTATTACGTTATAACGTATAACGTTACGTAGCACGACCTTATAACGTATAACGTTATGTAGCATTACGTTATAACGTGTAACGTTGTATACTATTACGTTATAACGTATAACGTTATGTAGCATTACGTTATAACGTATAACGTTGTATACTATTACCTTATATCGTATAACGTTATGTAGCGTTACGTTCTAACGTATAACGTTATATACTGTTACCTTATAACGTATAACGTTATGTAGCATTACGTTATAACGTATTTCGTTATATATTGTTGCCTTATAACGTTATACGTTATATACTATTACCTTATAACGTATAACATTATGTAGCATTACGTTATAACGTATAACGTTGTATTCTATTACGTTATAACGTATAACGTTATGTAGCATTACGTTATAACGTACAACGTTATATACTATTACCTTATAACGTATAACGTTATGTAGCATTACGTTATAACGTATAACGTTGTATACTATTACGTTATAACGTATAACGTTATGTAGCATTACGTTATAACGTATAACGTTGTATACTATTACGTTATAACGTATAACGTTATGTAGCACCACGTTATAACGTATCACGTTATGTGTGCACCACGTTATAACGTATAACGTTATGTAGCACCACGTTATAACGTATAACGTTATGTTGCACTACGTTATATCGTATAACGTTATATACTATAACCTTATAACGTATAACGTTATGGAGCATTACGTTATAACGTATAACGTTATGTTGCACTACGTTATATCGTATAACGTTATATACTATTTCGTTATAACGTATAACGTTATGTAGCATTACGTTATAACGTATAACGTTGTATACTATTACGTTGTAACGTATAACGTTATGTAGCATTACGTTATAACGTATAACGTTGTATACTATTACGTTATAACGTATAACGTTATGTAGCATTACGTTATAACGTATAACGTTGTATACTATTACGTCATAACGTATAACGTTATGTAGCACGACGTTATAACGTATAACGTTGTATACTAGTACCTTATAACGTATAACGTTATGTAGCATTACGTTATAACGTATAACGTTGTATACTACTACCTTATAACGTATAACGTTATGCAGCATTACGTTATAACGTATAACGTTATGTAGCATCATGCTATAACATATAACGTTGTATACTATTACCTTATAACGTATAACGTTATGTAGCATTACGTTATAACGTATAACGTTGTATACTATTACGTTATAACGTATAACGTTATGTAGTATTACGTTATAACGTATAACGTTGTATACTATTACGTTATAACGTATAACTATATGTAGCATTACGTTATAACGTATAACGTTGTATACTATTACGTTATAACGTATAACGTTATGTAGCATTACGTTATAACGAATAACGTTGTATACTATTACGTTATAACGTATAACGACATGTAGCATTACGTTATAACGTATAACGTTGTATACTATTACGTTATAACGTATAACGTTATGTAGCATTACGTTATAACGTATAACGTTGTATACTATTACGTTATAACGTATAACGTTATGTAGCACGACGTTATAACGTATAACGTTGTATACTATTACGTTATAACGTATAACGTTATGTAGCATTACGTTATAACGTATAACGTTGTATACTATTACGTTATAACGTATAACGTTATGTAGCATTACGTTATAACGGATAACGTTGTATACAATTACGTTATAACGTATAACGTTATGTAGCACGACGTTATAACGTACAACGTTGTATACTATTACGTTATAACGTATAACGTTGTATACTATTACGTTATAACGTATAACGTTATGTAGCATTACGTTATAACGTATAACGTTGTATACTATTACGTTATAACGTATTACGTTATGTAGCATTACGTTATAACGTATATCCTTATATATTGTTACCTTATAACGTTATACGTTGTATACTATTACCTTATAACGTATAACGTTATGTAGCATTAGGTTATAACGTATAACGTTGTATACTAGTACCTTATAACGTATAACGTTATGTAGCATTACGTTATAACGTATAACGTGGTATACTATTACGTTATAACGTATAACGTTATGTAGCATTACGTTATAACGTACAACGTTATATACTATTACCTTATAACGTATAACGTTATGTAGCATTACGTTATAACGTATAACGTTGTATACTATTACGTTATAACGTATAACGTTATGTAGCATTACGTTATAACGTATAACGTTGTATACTATTACGTTATAACGTATAACGTTATGTAGCACCACGTTATAACGTATAACGTTATGTAGCACCACGTTATAACGTATAACGTTATGTAGCACCACGTTATAACGTATAACGTTATGTTGCACTACGTTACATCGTATAACGTTATATACTATAACCTTATAACGTATAACGTTATGGAGCATTACGTTATAACGTATAACGTTATGTTGCACTACGTTATATCGTATAACGTTATATACTATTACGTTATAACGTATAACGTTATGTAGCACGACGTTATAACGTATAACGTTGTATACTAGTACCTTATAACGTATAACGTTATGTAGCATTACGTTATAACGTATAACGTTGTATACTACTACCTTATAACGTATAACGTTATGCAGCATTACGTTATAACGTATAACGTTATGTAGCATCATGCTATAACATATAACGTTGTATACTATTACCTTATAACGTATAACGTTATGTAGCATTACGTTATAACGTATAACGTTGTATACTATTACGTTATAACGTATAACGATATGTAGTATTACGTTATAACGTATAACGTTGTATACTATTACGTTATAACGTATAACTATATGTAGCATTACGTTATAACGTATAACGTTGTATACTATTACGTTATAACGTATAACGTTATGTAGCATTACGTTATAACGGATAACGTTGTATACTATTACGTTATAACGTATAACGATATGTAGCATTACGTTATAACGTATAACGTTGTATACTATTACGTTATAACGTATAACGTTATGTAGCATTACGTTATAACGTATAACGTTGTATACTATTACGTTATAACGTATAACGTTATGTAGCACGACGTTATAACGTATAACGTTATGTAGCACGACGTTATAACGTATAACGTTGTATACTATTACGTTATAACGTATAACGTTATGTAGCATTACGTTATAACGTATAACGTTGTATACTATTACGTTATAACGTATTACGTTATGTAGCATTACGTTATAACCTATATCCTTATATATTGTTACCTTATAACGTTATACGTTGTATACTATTACCTTATAACGTATAACGTTATGTAGCATTAGGTTATAACGTATAACGTTATATACTATTACCTTATAACGTATAACGTTATGTAGCATTACGTTATAACGTATAACGTTGTATACTATTACGTTATAACGTATAACGTTACGTAGCACGTCGTTATAACGTATAACGTTATGTAGCATTACGTTATAACGTATAACGTTGTATACTATTACGTTATAACGTATAACGTTATGTAGCATTACGTTATAACGTATAACGTTGTATACTATTACGTTATAACGTATAACGTTATGTAGCATTACGTTATAACGTATAACGTTGTATACTATTACGTTATAACGTATAACGTTATGTAGCATTACGTTATAACGTATAACGATATGTAGCATTACGTTATAACGTATAACGTTGTATACTATTACGTTATAACGTATAACGTTATGTAGCATTACGTTATAACGTATAACGTTGTATACTATTACGTTATAACCTATAACGTTATGTAGCACGACGTTATAACGTATAACGTTGTATACTAGTACGATATAACGTATAACGTTATGTAGCATTACGTTATAACGTATAACGTTGTATACTACTACCTTATAACGTATAACGTTATGTAGCATTACGTTATAACGTATAACGTTATGTAGCATTATGCTATAACATATAACGTTGTATACTATAACCTTATAACGTATAATGTTATGTAGCATTACGTTATAACGTATAACGTTGTATACTATTACGTTATAACGTATAACGTTATGTAGCATTACGTTATAACGTATAACGTTGTATACTATTACGTTATAACGTATAACGTTATGTAGCATTACGTTATAACGTATAACGTTGTATACTATTACGTTATAACGTATAACGTTATGTAGCATTACGTTATAACGTATAACGTTGTATACTATTACGTTATAACGTATTACGTTATGTAGCATTACGTTATAACGTATATCCTTATATATTGTTACCTTATAACGTTATACGTTGTATACTATTACCTTATAACGTATAACGTTATGTAGCATTAGGTTATAACGTATAACGTTGTATACTAGTACCTTATAACGTATAACGTTATGTAGCATTACGTTATAACGTATAACGTGGTATACTATTACGTTATAACGTATAACGTTATGTAGCATTACGTTATAACGTACAACGTTATATACTATTACCTTATAACGTATAACGTTATGTAGCATTACGTTATAACGTATAACGTTGTATACTATTACGTTATAACGTATAACGTTATGTAGCATTACGTTATAACGTATAACGTTGTATACTATTACGTTATAACGTATAACGTTATGTAGCACCACGTTATAACGTATAACGTTATGTAGCACCACGTTATAACGTATAACGTTATGTAGCACCACGTTATAACGTATAACGTTATGTTGCACTACGTTATATCGTATAACGTTATATACTATAACCTTATAACGTATAACGTTATGGAGCATTACGTTATAACGTATAACGTTATGTTGCACTACGTTATATCGTATAACGTTATATACTATTACGTTATAACGTATAACGTTATGTAGCACGACGTTATAACGTATAACGTTGTATACTAGTACCTTATAACGTATAACGTTATGTAGCATTACGTTATAACGTATAACGTTGTATACTACTACCTTATAACGTATAACGTTATGCAGCATTACGTTATAACGTATAACGTTATGTAGCATCATGCTATAACATATAACGTTGTATACTATTACCTTATAACGTATAACGTTATGTAGCATTACGTTATAACGTATAACGTTGTATACTATTACGTTATAACGTATAACGATATGTAGTATTACGTTATAACGTATAACGTTGTATACTATTACGTTATAACGTATAACTATATGTAGCATTACGTTATAACGTATAACGTTGTATACTATTACGTTATAACGTATAACGTTATGTAGCATTACGTTATAACGGATAACGTTGTATACTATTACGTTATAACGTATAACGATATGTAGCATTACGTTATAACGTATAACGTTGTATACTATTACGTTATAACGTATAACGTTATGTAGCATTACGTTATAACGTATAACGTTGTATACTATTACGTTATAACGTATAACGTTATGTAGCATTACGTTATAACGTATAACGTTGTATACTATTACGTTATAACGTATAACGTAATGTAACACGACGTTATAACGTATAACGTTGTATACTATTACGTTATAACGTATAACGTTATGTAGCATTACGTTATAACGTATAACGATATGTAGCATTACGTTATAACGTATAACGTTGTATACTATTACGTTATAACGTATAACGTTATGTAGCATTACGTTATAACGTATAACGTTGTATACTATTACGTTATAACCTATAACGTTATGTAGCACGACGTTATAACGTATAACGTTGTATACTAGTACGATATAACGTATAACGTTATGTAGCATTACGTTATAACGTATAACGTTGTATACTACTACCTTATAACGTATAACGTTATGTAGCATTACGTTATAACGTATAACGTTATGTAGCATTATGCTATAACATATAACGTTGTATACTATAACCTTATAACGTATAATGTTATGTAGCATTACGTTATAACGTATAACGTTGTATACTATTACGTTATAACGTATAACGTTATGTAGCATTACGTTATAACGTATAACGTTGTATACTATTACGTTATAACGTATAACGTTATGTAGCATTACGTTATAACGTATAACGTTGTATACTATTACGTTATAACGTATAACGTTATGTAGCATTACGTTATAACGTATAACGATATGTAGCATTACGTTATAACGTATAACGATATGTAGCATTACGTTATAACGTATAACGTTGTATACTATTACGTTATAACGTATAACGTTATGTAGCATTACGTTATAACGTATAACGTTGTATACTATTACGTTATAACCTATAACGTTATGTAGCACGACGTTATAACGTATAACGTTGTATACTAGTACGATATAACGTATAACGTTATGTAGCATTACGTTATAACGTATAACGTTGTATACTACTACCTTATAACGTATAACGTTATGTAGCATTACGTTATAACGTATAACGTTATGTAGCATTATGCTATAACATATAACGTTGTATACTATAACCTTATAACGTATAATGTTATGTAGCATTACGTTATAACGTATAAAGATATGTAGCATTACGTTATAACGTATAACGTTGTATACTATTACCTTATAACGTATAACGTTATGTAGCATTACGTTATAACGTATTTCGTTATATATTGTTACCTTATAACGTTATACGTTATATACTATTACCTTATAACGTATAACGTTATGTAGCATTACGTTATAACGTATAACGTTGTATACTATTACGTTATAACGTATAACGTTATGTAGCACTACGTTATAACTTATACCGTTATATACTATTACCTTATAACGTATAACGTTATGTAGCATTACGTTATAACGTATAACGTTGTATACTATTACGTTATAACGTATAACGTTATTTAGCACGACGTTATAACGTATAACGTTGTATACTAGTACGTTATAACGTATAACGTTATGTAGCATTACGTTATAACGTATAACGTTGTGTACTACTACCTTATTACGTATAACGTTATGTAGCATTACGTTATAACGTATAACGTTATGTAGCATTACGTTATAACGTATAACGTTGTATACTATTACGTTATAACGTATAACGTTACGTAGCACGACGTTATAATGTATAACGTTATGTAGCATTACGTTATAACGTATAACGTTGTATACTATTACGTTATAACGTATAACGTTATGTAGCATTACGTTATAACGTATAACGTTGTATACTATTACGTTATAACGTATAACGTTATGTAGCATTACGTTATAACGTATAACGTTGTATACTATTACGTTATAACGTATAACGTTATGTAGCATTACGTTATAACGTATAACGTTGTATACTATTACGTTATAACGTATAACGTTATGTAGCATTACGTTATAACGTATAACGATATGTAGCATTACGTTATAACGTATAACGTTGTATACTATTACGTTATAACGTATAACGTTATGTAGCATTACGTTATAACGTATAACGTTGTATACTATTACGTTATAACCTATAACGTTATGTAGCACGACGTTATAACGTATAACGTTGTATACTAGTACGATATAACGTATAACGTTATGTAGCATTACGTTATAACGTATAACGTTGTATACTACTACCTTATAACGTATAACGTTATGTAGCATTACGTTATAACGTATAACGTTATGTAGCATTATGCTATAACATATAACGTTGTATACTATAACCTTATAACGTATAACGTTATGTAGCATTACGTTATAACGTATAACAATATGTAGCATTACGTTATAACGTATAACGTTGTATACTATTACGTTATAACGTATAACGTTATGTAGCATTACGTTATAACGTATAACGTTGTATACTATTACGTTATAACCTATAACGTTATGTAGCACGACGTTATAACGTATAACGTTGTATACTAGTACGATATAACGTATAACGTTATGTAGCATTACGTTATAACGTATAACGTTGTATACTACTACCTTATAACGTATAACGTTATGTAGCATTACGTTATAACGTATAACGTTATGTAGCATTATGCTATAACATATAACGTTGTATACTATAACCTTATAACGTATAATGTTATGTAGCATTACGTTATAACGTATAACGTTGTATACTATTACGTTATAACGTATAACGTTATGTAGCATTACGTTATAACGTATAACGTTGTATACTATTACGTTATAACGTATAACGTTATGTAGCATTACGTTATAACGTATAACGTTGTATACTATTACGTTATAACGTATAACGTTATGTAGCATTACGTTATAACGTATAACGATATGTAGCATTACGTTATAACGTATAACGATATGTAGCATTACGTTATAACGTATAACGTTGTATACTATTACGTTATAACGTATAACGTTATGTAGCATTACGTTATAACGTATAACGTTGTATACTATTACGTTATAACCTATAACGTTATGTAGCACGACGTTATAACGTATAACGTTGTATACTAGTACGATATAACGTATAACGTTATGTAGCATTACGTTATAACGTATAACGTTGTATACTACTACCTTATAACGTATAACGTTATGTAGCATTACGTTATAACGTATAACGTTATGTAGCATTATGCTATAACATATAACGTTGTATACTATAACCTTATAACGTATAATGTTATGTAGCATTACGTTATAACGTATAAAGATATGTAGCATTACGTTATAACGTATAACGTTGTATACTATTACCTTATAACGTATAACGTTATGTAGCATTACGTTATAACGTATTTCGTTATATATTGTTACCTTATAACGTTATACGTTATATACTATTACCTTATAACGTATAACGTTATGTAGCATTACGTTATAACGTATAACGTTGTATACTATTACGTTATAACGTATAACGTTATGTAGCACTACGTTATAACTTATACCGTTATATACTATTACCTTATAACGTATAACGTTATGTAGCATTACGTTATAACGTATAACGTTGTATACTATTACGTTATAACGTATAACGTTATTTAGCACGACGTTATAACGTATAACGTTGTATACTAGTACGTTATAACGTATAACGTTATGTAGCATTACGTTATAACGTATAACGTTGTGTACTACTACCTTATTACGTATAACGTTATGTAGCATTACGTTATAACGTATAACGTTATGTAGCATTACGTTATAACGTATAACGTTGTATACTATTACGTTATAACGTATAACGTTACGTAGCACGACGTTATAATGTATAACGTTATGTAGCATTACGTTATAACGTATAACGTTGTATACTATTACGTTATAACGTATAACGTTATGTAGCATTACGTTATAACGTATAACGTTGTATACTATTACGTTATAACGTATAACGTTATGTAGCATTACGTTATAACGTATAACGTTGTATACTATTACGTTATAACGTATAACGTTATGTAGCATTACGTTATAACGTATAACGTTGTATACTATTACGTTATAACGTATAACGTTATGTAGCATTACGTTATAACGTATAACGATATGTAGCATTACGTTATAACGTATAACGTTGTATACTATTACGTTATAACGTATAACGTTATGTAGCATTACGTTATAACGTATAACGTTGTATACTATTACGTTATAACCTATAACGTTATGTAGCACGACGTTATAACGTATAACGTTGTATACTAGTACGATATAACGTATAACGTTATGTAGCATTACGTTATAACGTATAACGTTGTATACTACTACCTTATAACGTATAACGTTATGTAGCATTACGTTATAACGTATAACGTTATGTAGCATTATGCTATAACATATAACGTTGTATACTATAACCTTATAACGTATAATGTTATGTAGCATTACGTTATAACGTATAACGTTGTATACTATTACGTTATAACGTATAACGTTATGTAGCATTACGTTATAACGTATAACGTTGTATACTATTACGTTATAACGTATAACGTTATGTAGCATTACGTTATAACGTATAACGTTGTATACTATTACGTTATAACGTATAACGTAATGTAACACGACGTTATAACGTATAACGTTATGTAGCACCACGTTATAACGTATAACGTTATGTAGCACTACGTTATATCGTATAACGTTATATACTATTACCTTATAACGTATAACGTTATGTAGCATTACGCTATAACGTATAACGTTATATACTATTACCTTATAACGTATAACGTTATGTAGCATTACGTTATAACGTATAACGTTGTATACTATTACGTTATAACGTATAACGTTATGTAGCACGACGTTATAACGTATAACGTTGTATACTAGTACGTTATAACGTATAACGTTATGTAGCATTACGTTATAACGTATAACGTTGTATACTATTACGTTATAACGTATAACGTTACGTAGCACGACGTTATAATGTATAACGTTATGTAGCATTACGTTATAACGTATAACGTTGTATACTATTACGTTATAACGTATAACGTTATGTAGCATTACGTTATAACGTATAACGTTGTATACTATTACGTTATAACGTATAACGTTATGTAGCATTACGTTATAACGTATAACGTTGTATACTATTACGTTATAACGTATAACGTTATGTAGCATTACGTTATAACGTATAACGATATGTAGCATTACGTTATAACGTATAACGTTGTATACTATTACGTTATAACGTATAACGTTATGTAGCATTACGTTATAACGTATAACGTTGTATACTATTACGTTATAACCTATAACGTTATGTAGCACGACGTTATAACGTATAACGTTGTATACTAGTACGATATAACGTATAACGTTATGTAGCATTACGTTATAACGTATAACGTTGTATACTACTACCTTATAACGTATAACGTTATGTAGCATTACGTTATAACGTATAACGTTATGTAGCATTATGCTATAACATATAACGTTGTATACTATAACCTTATAACGTATAATGTTATGTAGCATTACGTTATAACGTATAACGATATGTAGCATTACGTTATAACGTATAACGTTGTATACTATTACCTTATAACGTATAACGTTATGTAGCATTACGTTATAACGTATTTCGTTATATATTGTTACCTTATAACGTTATACGTTATATACTATTACCTTATAACGTATAACGTTATGTAGCATTACGTTATAACGTATAACGTTGTATAGTATTACGTTATAACGTATAACGTTATGTAGCACTACGTTATAACGTATAACGTTATATACTATTACCTTATAACGTATAACGTTATGTAGCATTACGTTATAACTTATACCGTTATATACTATTACCTTATAACGTATAACGTTATGTAGCACTACGTTATAACGTATAACGTTATATACTATTACCTTATAACGTATAACGTTATGTAGCATTACGTTATAACTTATACCGTTATATACTATTACGTTATAACGTATAACGTTATGTAGCATTACGTTATAACGTATAACGTTGTATACTATTACGTTATAACGTATAACGTTATGTAGCATTACGTTATAACGTATAACGATATGTAGCATTACGTTATAACGTATAACGTTGTATACTATTACGTTATAACGTATAACGTTATGTAGCATTACGTTATAACGTGGGGAGCATGAGGCGGGCATGGGTTTTCGGGCCGTAGGACCACGTCCCGGGAAACCCCGATAGATCTGATGCTCTCTTACAGTCGGGTGGCAGCTGGTCGGTGCCTCTGGCGCCCGTCAATTTTGCCGATCCGATGCGGAGAGTTTCGGAGAAGTTGGTGGGCCCATGCCTGTCAAGACCACTCACCTCACCTTCTTGTGGGGCCCCCCGACACCCTGCACCGGCTTTGACCGGGACAGGGTGCGAAAGAGTGAGTGGCACCAGGACGGACTTTGTTGATGACCGCGGCGACAACAATGACAAACATTATGGATTGCGACCAAAAAGCGAAAATGGTTTACGGTGCAGGGGAGGGATACCCCAGTACCGGCGCAGCGGTGGGTAGTCAAGTGGGCTCACCTGCGTCGTCATCTCACGACCACGGCTGTTCGGGGGTGGACCGCCAGGCCCCCGGATGTGTTTTCACGTCTGGTGAGGCGGGAGGCAATAGTACGGAGATTCATAAGGAACCTCCGAGAAGAATAACAAGAGCATCGCGGAGAACCACGGGCGGGGCGGACGGCGTCTTCCTCGCACCGGCCGCGGTAACGGGCCTCGCGCCGGTAAGGGAGCTAAGAGCGCGGACGAGGTCCGATGACGGGGATTCGGTCGCCTCTTCCGCGTCCCGGTCATCCCTGGGATCGATCGTCTCCGGGGGGAAGAGAAGGCGCATGACGACGCTGACCCCGGAGATTTCTGTGGATTTGGCGCTGGACATACGGATGAGCTCGGCGGCCGACATGAGCGCCGAGTTCACCAGGCAGGTGTCTAAGATCTTGCGGGTGGCGACGACAGCGCCGAACCTGAAGGGAACAAGTGTCAAGGACCTAAAAAACGCGGCGGCCTACGTCGCCGCCGCATGGAGGGAGCTTAACCTACAGAGGGCTGAGGTGGTCCACAGCGGTAGCTCCACGGCCGCCAAGCTCGCGGAAGCAAGGCTGACCGCGTTGGAGGAGGAAAACGCGGCCTTGCGTAAAGAGAAAACGAGGCTGGCCGCTCGCACCCACGAGTGCCCGCGGTGCAACGGTCGGGCTATTGAGCCCGGCCACCCTCCGCGGGAGGGGAAGCAAGAAGGCGCGCGTCTGGACGCCCTAGAGAAAAAGATGGGCGAACTCGGTCCCTCCATCATGAGGGCCATCGAGGAACGGTTCGGGGGCCGAAGACCGCGCAGCCCCGAACCTCGGCGCAAGGCGGACCAACCCGCTGTCCCACGCGTCACCCAAGCCACAATGCTCCCGAGGGAGCAGGAGGGTGGCGAATGGAGGGTGGTGGAAAGACGGCAGCGGAAGAAAAGGGCCGCAAGGAAGGAGGAGGAAAAAGAGAGAATGCCCGCTGCTCCTTCGTCGCGAGTAACGGGCGTACGGAAGACGGGCGTCGCACTGGTGGCTAAAAAAGGAACGGCGCAGGCGACAAAAACGGCCGGGCTCCCCCGCGCACCGCGTACGTCCGCGGTGACGTTGACTATCAACGAGGGGGTTAAGACCTCATACGCCGACGTTCTCGCGACGGCGCGACAGAAGGTCCCGCTTGCGGAGATCGGCGTCGAATCCCTCGGAATGAGGAAGTCGATGACCGGGGGTATAATTATCCGGCTCCCAGGCGACAGAGACAGAGGAAAGGCGTCGCGATTGGCGACGCGTCTGGCCGAGGTGCTGGATCCGGCCGCGGTGAGAGTAGCGGCCCCGAACAGGACGGCGGAGCTGAGGGTAGCCGGGATAGACATCTCGATCGCTAAGGAGGAGCTGCGGCAGGCGCTGGCCTCAGCGGCGGGATGCGGCAGTGCGGAAGTGCGGGTCGGAGAGATCCGCACCACCAGATACGGCCTTGGGACTGCATGGGTAAGGTGCCCAGTGGCTGGAGCCCGGAAATTAGCCCGGGACGGGAAAGTAGCTCTGGGATGGTCCACGGCGAAGGTCACGGCTATCCCGAAGAGACCCTTGCAGTGCTTTAAATGCCTGGAGCTGGGGCACATGCGGGCAACCTGCACGTCCAACGTGGATCGCGGGCATCTGTGCTACAGGTGTGGCGCTAGCGGGCATCGTGCCAGGGGGTGTCCCGCCTCCGCGCCCAAGTGCCCGTTATGCGAGTCGCTGGGGGCGCCAGCCAACCACAGGATGTGCGGGGCGGCATGTGCTCCGCCGAGAACTAAGAGGAAGCCACCGATCCGTGAACCGACCGCGGAGGTAACGCAAGAGGGGAGCACCGTCGAACATTCAGCGGCAGATGGCCGGGAGGAGGCCATGGAGGTGATTGAGGGATTTTAACCGTCTCCTCCAATGCAACCTGGGCAGATCGAGAAGGGCGCATGACCTGCTCCTCCAGACTATCCGGGAGGGAGAGGTCGCCCTCGCGACAGTGGCCGAGCCGTATCGCGTCCCTGACGCTCCCAACTGGATCAGGGATTTGGACGGACTGACGGCCATAACTTGGACGCCGACCCTGGGCGCCTTTGGCGCCCTGCTTGACCGTGGCAGCGGCTACGTCGCGGTCGAATGGGCAGGAATAGCGGTGGTGGCGGTCTACGTCTCCCCCAACAGCGGCCTGGCCGCGTTCGGGGATTTTCTGGACGATGTCGGGGAATGCGTCAAAAGGTGCTTTCCCCGTCAGGTGCTGGTCCTCGGGGACTTCAACGCTCACTCGACGCAGTGGGGGAACTCCGCGACGAACGCCAGAGGAAGATGGCTGACAGACTGGGCTGCGGGACTCGGACTCCTGCTGGTAAACAAGGGTACGGCGAGCACCTGCGTGGCGTGGAGGGGGTCCTCCGTGGTCGACATCACGTGGGCCACCTCGAAGCTGTACCCGAGGATCCGTGACTGGAGAGTGGCCGAGGGAGTCGAGACCTTGTCCGATCACCTCTACATACTTATGGAGGTGGTCTCGGAGGACGTGGACGAAAATAACAACCAAGTCGCCCGAGGTGGTGCGAGCCGCTCCGGCCCGCAACCACCCAGATGGCGCCTGAAGGAGCGGGACAGGGAGATGCTGCGGGCGGCAGCCATCGTCTCGGCGTGGAGCTGGGACGCCCAAGGGACGACCAGTCTGGGAAGCGTCGACGAAGAGGCGGAGATCCTCCAAGAATACATGAACGCGGCGTGCGACGCCTCGATGCCGCGCTCCGTCCCGGGCGGTGGACGCAACCGCAGCGTTCACTGGTGGACGCCGGAGATAGCGGAATTGCGGGCGAGCTGCGTACGGGCACGCAGAAGATTCCTGAGGGCCCGTCGCCGTAGAAGGACGCGCGACGAGGAGGAGATCTCCCGCTGCTACGGGGTCTACAGAGAGGCGAGACGAACTCTGCAGCGGGAGATCAAGATCGCGAAGGCTCGGTCTTGGAAGGAGCTGATCGAGGCGGTTGAGTCAGACCCGTGGGGGCGGCCGTACAAGGTGGTAACGAAGAAGTTGCGACCCGCGGCCCCCTCGCTGACCGCCAACATGGATCCGGTACTGCTGGCCAGGGTCATCGGGACGCTGTTTCCGCGGCAGGACAGCGACGCGGGGCGGTCGGGATCGTCCCTCTCCTCCGGCGGGGGCGAGACGTCGTCAACAGCAGCGGTGGCGACGACGTCGACGGAGCGGAGCGAGGAGCTGCAGGTCACCCAGGAGGAGCTTCTCGCGGCGACTAAGAAGATGGCGTCCCGGGATGTGGCACCGGGTCCGGACGGAGTTCCGGGCCGAGTCTGGGCGGAGACGATGGAGGTGGTGGCCCCTCGCGTGCGGCACCTGTTTACCCGATGCCTGAGGGAGGGCATCTACCCGCGGATATGGCGGATGGCGAGATTGGTCCTGCTGCGAAAGGAGGGTCGTCCGCCGGAGTCGCCGTCAGCGTACAGGCCGATATGCCTGCTGGACGAGATCGGGAAGCTCCTCGAGAGGGTGATCGCCGCCCGTCTGGAGGCCCATATCTCGGGGCGGGTTCCCGGATGGCACGACAGTCAGTACGGCTTTCGCCGGGGTCGCTCCACGGTGGATGCTGTGAAGCGGGTTAGGAGCATGGCGGAGGACATGGTTTCCCGCTACGGAACGGCGGTAGCGGTCTCCCTGGACGTCAGCAATGCCTTCAACTCTATCCCCTGGGCGAGGATAATGGAGGCTCTGCGACATTTCGAGGTGCCGGCGTACCTGGTTGAGGTCATCGGAGCCTACCTAAACGATAGGTGGATCACCTTCACTGGGAAGAACGGGGAAGAGAGAAGGCGCGTGGAGCGCGGCGTCCCGCAGGGTTCGGTGTTGGGACCAATCTTGTGGATCACGGCCTACGACTCCGTCCTTCGATGCCCGATGCCCCCGGGCACGGGCTTGGTCTGTTACGCCGACGATACCTTGGTACTAGCCGGGGGACGGTGGTGGAGTGAGACCGTGATTCTCGCGGAAGACGCTGTGGCATGCGCGGTGCACGCTATTCAGCGACTGGGATTGAACGTGTCGCCGGCCAAGTCGGAGGCCCTATGGTTCTTCGACCGCCGCCGCAGGGGATCCCCTCCCGATGGTTTGTCCGTGGCCATAAATGGCGAAGCGGTGCCGGTGAAGTGTCGTATGAGGTACCTGGGCCTCACCATCGACAGTCGGTGGACGTTCGGACCACATTTCGAGCTCCTGGTCCCGAGGGTGACGGCTGCAGCCAACGCCTTGTGCGGCCTTCTTCCGAATATAGGCGGAGCAGGGTCGGGAGTCCGCCGACTCTACGAGGGAGTGATCCGGTCCCGGGTCCTCTATGGGGCACCGGTGTGGGCCCAAGACCTGATGGCCAACCGCCGCAGTCGTACCCTGGTGAGGAGACTGCAAAGGACGATCGCTATCCGAATAGCCAGAGGATATCGAACAATATCCTACGAGTCGGCGACAGTGCTGGCGGCGTCCCCCCCGTTCGAGCTGCGGGCCCTCGAGCTCTGTCGGGTGCATGAACACCTGAGGGCACCGCCTTCGACGGTGGCGCTGTCGCTGGGCGGCCTCTCGGCCTCGAACGTCCGGGAAGAGGCAAAGCTGGAGATCTGGGAGCGGTGGCGCTCCCAGCTGATGGAGGAGGACGCCAGGCGGCCACACCGAGCCGTCCGCGCCGTGCTTCCCAATTGGGAGGCTTGGAGAGATCAAGGCGGGGTTCCGCTCACCTTCACGACGACACAGATGCTCGCCGGACACGGGGTCTTCGGTGAGTACCTGCTGAAGATCGGGCGGGAGGTGACGTCCACCTGTCACCACTGCGGGGAAGAGGAGGACACGGCACAGCACACGCTGGAGTTCTGTCCAGCGTGGGCGGAACTGCGGCGCGTCCTGCAGCTCGACATCGGCGAGAGGTTGGCTCCGGAAGCGGTCGTTGAGGCCATGCTCCGAGGGCCCCGGGAGTTTAACGCTGTCCGCGCCTACTGCGAGGAGGTTATGCAGAGAAAGGAGCGGGCAGAGAGGGACCGGAAGAGAAGAGCCGATCCCAGTAGATCATCGCATCAACGTCGCAGGGGCTCCGTACGACGCAGGGGCGCGGCGCCGCCGTCGCTGCCCCGGGTGCGCCAGATTAGGGGACGTGGCGCTAGGAGGAGTGGTTCCCCCTAGCTTCCCAACTCAAGCCGGGATGCCTCCCTAGACAACTACAACGGCAGGGAGATAGACGACGAGGCTGCACTCGGTAGTGATTCGCAAGAGACCCCGGGTGCACCTCTGAACGTCGGGATGACCACCGTGGGGTTTTAGTCGGTAGGAGTCCGACACTACACGGTCGTTGCTACGCAGCGCCGAGTGTCCATGAGGATTTCCCCACGATAAAAAAAAAAAAAAAAAAAAAAAAAAAAGCATTACGTTATAACGTATAACGTTGTATACTATTACGTTATAACCTATAACGTTATGTAGCACGACGTTATAACGTATAACGTTGTATACTAGTACGATATAACGTATAACGTTATGTAGCATTACGTTATAACGTATAACGTTGTATACTACTACCTTATAACGTATAACGTTATGTAGCATTACGTTATAACGTATAACGTTATGTAGCATTATGCTATAACATATAACGTTGTATACTATAACCTTATAACGTATAATGTTATGTAGCATTACGTTATAACGTATAACGTTGTATACTATTACGTTATAACGTATAACGTTATGTAGCATTACGTTATAACGTATAACGTTGTATACTATTACGTTATAACGTATAACGTAATGTAGCACGACGTTATAACGTATAACGTTATGTAGCACCACGTTATAACGTATAACGTTATGTAGCACTACGTTATATCGTATAACGCTATGTACTGTTACCTTATAACGTATTACGTTATGTAGCATTACGTTATAACGTATAACGTTATATACTATTACTTTATAACGTATAACGTTATGTAGCATTACGCTATAACGTATAACGTTATATACTATTACCTTATAACGTATAACGTTATGTAGCATTACGTTATAACGTATTTCGTTGTATACTATTACGTTATAACGTATAACGTTATGTAGCATTACGTTATAACGTATATCCTTATATATTGTTACCTTATAACGTTATACGTTGTATACTATTACCTTATAACGTATAACGTTATGTAGCATTAGGTTATAACGTATAACGTTGTGTACTATTACGATATAACGTATAACGTTATATAATATTACCTTATAACGTATAACGTTACGTAGCATTACGTTATAACGTATAACGTTGTATACTATTACGTTATAACGTATAACGTTATGTAGCATTACGTTATAACGTATAACGTTCTATACTATTACGTTATAACGTATAACGTTATGTTGCACTACGTTATAACGTATAACGTTATATACTATTACCTTATAACGTACAACGTTATGTAGCATTACGTAATAACGTATAACGTTATATACTCTTACCTTATAACGTATAACGTTATGTAGCACTACGTTATAACGTATAACGTTATGTAGCACCACGTTATAACGTATAACGTTATGTAGCACTACGTTATATCGTATAACGCTATGTACTGTTACCTTATAACGTATTACGTTATGTAGCATTACGTTATAACGTATAACGTTATATACTATTACCTTATAACGTATAACGTTATGTAGCATTACGCTATAACGTATAACGTTATATACTATTACCTTATAACGTATAACGTCATGTAGCATTACGTTATAACGTATTTCGTTGTATACTATTACGTTATAACGTATAACGTTGTATACTATTACGTTATAACGTATTACGTTATGTAGTATTACGTTATAACGTATTTCGTTGTATACTATTACGTTATAACGTACAACGTTGTATACTATTACGTTATAACGTATAACGTTATGAGGCACTACGTTATAACGTATAACGTTATATACTATTACCTTATAACGTACAACGTTATGTAGCATTACGTAATAACGTATAACGTTAAATACTCTTACCTTATAACGTATAACGTTATGTAGCACTACGTTATAACGTATAACGTTCTGTAGCACCACGTTATAACGTATAACGTTAGGTAGCACTCCGTTATATCGTATAACGCTATGTACTGTTACCTTATAACGTATTACGTTATGTAGCATTAAGTTATAACGTGTAACGTTATATACGCTTACCTTATAACGTATAACGTTATGTAGCATTACGTTATAACGTATTTCGTTATATATTGTTACCTTATAACGTTATACGTTATATACTATTACCTTATAACGTATAACGTTATGTTACATTACGTTATAACGTATAACGTTGTATACTATTACGTTATAACGTATAACGATATGTAGCATTACGTTATAACGTATAACGTTGTATACTATTACGTTATAACGTATAACGTTATGTAGCATTACGTTATAACGTATAACGTTGTATACTATTACGTTATAACGTATAACGTTATGTAGCACGACGTTATAACGTATAACGTTGTATACTAGTACGTTATAACGTATAACGTTATGTAGCATTACCTTATAACGTATAACGTTATGTAGCATTACGTTATAACGTATAACGTTATGTAACATTATGCTATAACATATAACGTTGTATACTATAACCTTATAACGTATAATGTTATGTAGCATTACGTTATAACGTATAACGTTGTATACTAGTACGTTATAACGTATAACGTTATGTAGCATTACGTTATAACGTATAACGTTGTATACTACTACCTTATAACGTATAACGTTATGTAGCACGACGTTATAACGTATAACGTTATATACTATTACCTTATAACGTATAACGTTATGTAGCATTACGTTATAACGTATTTCGTTGTATACTATTACGTTATAACGTATTTCGTTGTATACTATTACGTTATAACGTATAACGTTATGTAGCATTACGTTATAACGTATATCCTTATATATTGTTACCTTATAACGTTATACGTTGTATACTATTACCTTATAACGTATAACGTTATGTAGCATTAGGTTATAACATATAACGTTGTATACTATTACGTTATAACGTATAACGTTATGTAGCATTACGTTATAACGTATAACGTTATATAATATTACCTTATAACGTATAACGTTATGTAGCATTACGCTATAACGTATAACGTTATATACTATTACCTTATAACGTATAACGTTATAGAGCATTACGTTATAACGTATTTCGTTGTATACTATTACGTTATAACGTATTTCGTTGTATACTATTACGTTATAGCGTATAACGTTATGTAGCATTACGTTATAATGTATAACGTTGTATACTATTACGTTATAACGTATAACGTTATGTAGCATTACGTTATAACGTATAACGTTCTAGACTATTACGTTATAACGTACAACGTTATGTAGCATTACGTAATAACGTATAACGTTATATACTCTTACCTTATAACGTATAACGTTATGTAGCACTACGTTATAACGTATATCGTTATATACTATTACGTTAAATCGTATAACGTTATGTAGCATTACGTTCTAACGTATAACGTTATATACTGTTACCTTATAACGTATAACGTTATGTAGCATTACGTTATAACGTATATCGTTATATATTGTAACCATATAACGTTATACGTTATATACTATTACCTGATAACGTATGACGTTATGTAGCATTACGTTATAACGTATAACGTTTTATACTATTACGTTATAACGTATAACGTTATGTAGCACTACGTTATAACGTGTAACGTTATATACTATTACCTTATAACGTATAATGTTATGTAGCATTACGCCATAACGTATAACGTTATATACGCTTACCTTATAACGTATAACGTTATGTAGCATTACGTTATAACGTATTTCGTTATATATTGTTACCTTATAACGTTATACGTTATATACTATTACCTTATAACGTATAACGTTACGTAGCACGACGTTATAACGTATAACGTTATGTTGCATTACGTTATAACGTATAACGTTGTATACTATTACGTTATAACGTATAACGTCATGTAGCATTACGTTATAACGTATAACGTTGTATACTATTACGTTATAACGTATAACGTTATGTAGCATTACGTTATAACGTATAACGTTATATAATATTACCTTATAACGTATAACGTTATGTAGCATTACGCTATAACGTATAACGTTATATACTATTACCTTATAACGTATAACGTTATGTAGCATTACGTTATAACGTGTAACGTTGTATACTAGTACGTTATAACGTATAACGTTATGTAGCATTACGTTATAACTTATAACGTTGTATACTATTACGTTATAACGTATAACGTTATGTAGCATTACGTTATAACGTATATCCTTATATATTGTTACCTTATAACGTTATACGTTGTATACTATTACCTTATAACGTATAACGTTATGTAGCATTAGGTTATAACATATAACGTTGTATACTATTACGTTATAACGTATAACGTTATGTAGCATTACGTTATAACGTATAACGTTATATAATATTACCTTATAACGTATAACGTTATGTAGCATTACGCTATAACGTATAACGTTATATACTATTACCTTATAACGTATAACGTTATAGAGCATTACGTTATAACGTATTTCGTTGTATACTATTACGTTATAACGTATTTCGTTGTATACTATTACGTTATAACGTATAACGTTATGTAGCATTACGTTATAATGTATAACGTTGTATACTATTACGTTATAACGTATAACGTTATGTAGCATTACGTTATAACGTATAACGTTCTATACTATTACGTTATAACGTACAACGTTATGTAGCATTACGTAATAACGTATAACGTTATATACTCTTACCTTATAACGTATAACGTTATGTAGCACTACGTTATAACGTATATCGTTATATACTATTACCTTAAATCGTATAACGTTATGTAGCATTACGTTCTAACGTATAACGTTATATACTGTTACCTTATAACGTATAACGTTATGTAGCATTACGTTATAACGTATATCGTTATATATTGTAACCATATAACGTTATACGTTATATACTATTACCTGATAACGTATGACGTTATGTAGCATTACGTTATAACGTATAACGTTTTATACTATTACGTTATAACGTATAACGTTATGTAGCACTACGTTATAACGTGTAACGTTATATACCATTACCTTATAACGTATAATGTTATGTAGCATTACGCCATAACGTATAACGTTATATACGCTTACCTTATAACGTATAACGTTATGTAGCAATACGTTATAACGTATTTCGTTATATATTGTTACCTTATAACGTTATACGTTATATACTATTACCTTATAACGTATAACGTTACGTAGCACGACGTTATAACGTATAACGTTATGTTGCATTACGTTATAACGTATAACGTTGTATACTATTACGTTATAACGTATAACGTTATGTAGCATTACGTTATAACGTATAACGTTGTATACTATTACGTTATAACGTATAACGTTATGTAGCACGACGTTATAACGTATAACGTTGTATACTATTACGCTATAACGTATAACGTTGTATACTATAACTTTATAACGTATAACGATATGTAGCATTACGTTATAACGTATAAAGTTGAATACTATTACGTTATAACGTATAACGTTAGATAGCATTACGTTATAACGTATAACGTTGTATACTATTACGTTATAACGTATAACGTAATGTAGCACGACGTTATAACGTATAACGTTATGTAGCACCACGTTATAACGTATAACGTTATGTAGCACTACGTTATATCGTATAACGCTATGTACTGTTACCTTATAACGTATTACGTTATGTAGCATTACGTTATAACGTATAACGTTATATACTATTACCTTACAACGTATAACGTTATGTAGCATTACGCTATAACGTATAACGTTATATACTATTACCTTATAACGTATAACGTTATGTAGCATTACGTTATAACGTATTTCGTTGTATACTATTACGTTATAACGTATAACGTTAGGTAGCATTACGTTATAACGTATAACGTTGTATACTATTACGTTATAACGTATAACGTTATGTAGCACGACGTTATAACGTATAACGTTGTATACTAGTACGTTATAACGTATAACGTTATGTAGCATTACGTTATAACTTATAACGTTGTATACTACTACCTTATAACGTATAACGTTATGTAGCATTATGTTATAACGTATATCGTTATGTAGCATTATGCTATAACATATAACGTTGTATACTATAACCTTATAACGTATAATGTTATGTAGCATTACGTTATAACGTATAACGTTGTATACTATTACGTTATAACGTATAACGTTATGTAGCATTACGTTATAACGTATGACGTTGTATACTATTACGTTATAACGTATAACGATATGTAGCATTACGTTATAACGTATAACGTTGTATACTACTACGTTATAACGAATAACGTTAGATAGCATTACGTTATAACGTATAACGTTGTATACTATTACGTCATAACGTATAACGTTATGTAGCATTACGTTATAACGTATAACGTTGTATACTATTGCGTTATAACGTATAACGTTATGTAGCACGACGTTATAACGTATAACGTTATGTAGCACCACGTTATAACGTATAACGTTATGTAGCACTACGTTATATCGTATAACGCTATGTACTGTTACCTTATAACGTATTACGTTATGTAGCATTACGTTATAACGTATATCCTTATGTATTGTTACCTTATAACGTTATACGTTGTATACTATTACCTTATAACGTATAACGTTATGTAGCATTACGTTATAACGTATAACGTTATATAATATTACCTTATAACGTATAACGTTATGTAGCATTACGCTATAACGTATAACGTTATATACTATTACCTTATAACGTATAACGTTATAGAGCATTACGTTATAACGTATTTCGTTGTATACTATTACGTTATAACGTATTTCGTTGTATACTATTACGTTATAACGTATAACGTTATGTAGCATTACGTTATAATGTATAACGTTGTATACTATTACGTTATAACGTATAACGTTATGTAGCATTACGTTATAACGTATAACGTTCTATACTATTACGTTATAACGTACAACGTTATGTAGCATTACGTAATAACGTACAACGTTATATACTCTTACCTTATAACGTATAACGTTATGTAGCACTACGTTATAACGTATATCGTTATATACTATTACCTTAAATCGTATAACGTTATGTAGCATTACGTTCTAACGTATAACGTTATATACTGTTACCTTATAACGTATAACGTTATGTAGCATTACGTTATAACGTATATCGTTATATATTGTAACCATATAACGTTATACGTTATATACTATTACCTGATAACGTATGACGTTATGTAGCATTACGTTATAACGTATAACGTTTTATACTATTACGTTATAACGTATAACGTTATGTAGCACTACGTTATAACGTGTAACGTTATATACCATTACCTTATAACGTATAATGTTATGTAGCATTACGCCATAACGTATAACGTTATATACGCTTACCTTATAACGTATAACGTTATGTAGCAATACGTTATAACGTATTTCGTTATATATTGTTACCTTATAACGTTATACGTTATATACTATTACCTTATAACGTATAACGTTACGTAGCACGACGTTATAACGTATAACGTTATGTTGCATTACGTTATAACGTATAACGTTGTATACTATTACGTTATAACGTATAACGTTATGTAGCATTACGTTATAACGTATAACGTTGTATACTATTACGTTATAACGTATAACGTTATGTAGCACGACGTTATAACGTATAACGTTGTATACTATTACGCTATAACGTATAACGTTGTATACTATAACTTTATAACGTATAACGATATGTAGCATTACGTTATAACGTATAACGTTGAATACTATTACGTTATAACGTATAACGTTAGATAGCATTACGTTATAACGTATAACGTTGTATACTATTACGTTATAACGTATAACGTAATGTAGCACGACGTTATAACGTATAACGTTATGTAGCACCACGTTATAACGTATAACGTTATGTAGCACTACGTTATATCGTATAACGCTATGTACTGTTACCTTATAACGTATTACGTTATGTAGCATTACGTTATAACGTATAACGTTATATACTATTACCTTATAACGTATAACGTTATGTAGCACGACGTTATAACGTATAACGTTGTATACTATTACGCTATAACGTATAACGTTGTATACTATAACGTTATAACGTATAACGATATGTAGCATTACGTTATAACGTATAAAGTTGAATACTATTACGTTATAACGTATAACGTTAGATAGCATTACGTTATAACGTATAACGTTGAATACTATTACGTTATAACGTATAACGTAATGTAGCACGACGTTATAACGTATAACGTTATGTAGCACCACGTTATAACGTATAACGTTATGTAGCACTACGTTATATCGTATAACGCTATGTACTGTTACCTTATAACGTATTACGTTATGTAGCATTACGTTATAACGTATAACGTTATATACTATTACCTTACAACGTATAACGTTATGTAGCATTACGCTATAACGTATAACGTTATATACTATTACCTTATAACGTATAACGTTATGTAGCATTACGTTATAACGTATTTCGTTGTATACTATTACGTTATAACGTATAACGTTAGGTAGCATTACGTTATAACGTATAACGTTGTATACTATTACGTTATAACGTATAACGTTATGTAGCACGACGTTATAACGTATAACGTTGTATACTAGTACGTTATAACGTATAACGTTATGTAGCATTACGTTATAACTTATAACGTTGTATACTACTACCTTATAACGTATAACGTTATGTAGCATTATGTTATAACGTATATCGTTATGTAGCATTATGCTATAACATATAACGTTGTATACTATAACCTTATAACGTATAATGTTATGTAGCATTACGTTATAACGTATAACGTTGTATACTATTACGTTATAACGTATAACGTTATGTAGCATTACGTTATAACGTATGACGTTGTATACTATTACGTTATAACGTATAACGATATGTAGCATTACGTTATAACGTATAACGTTGTATACTACTACGTTATAACGAATAACGTTAGATAGCATTACGTTATAACGTATAACGTTGTATACTATTACGTCATAACGTATAACGTTATGTAGCATTACGTTATAACGTATAACGTTGTATACTATTACGTTATAACGTATAACGTTATGTAGCACGACGTTATAACGTATAACGTTATGTAGCACCACGTTATAACGTATAACGTTATGTAGCACTACGTTATATCGTATAACGCTATGTACTGTTACCTTATAACGTATTACGTTATGTAGCATTACGTTATAACGTATATCCTTATGTATTGTTACCTTATAACGTTATACGTTGTATACTATTACCTTATAACGTATAACGTTATGTAGCATTACGTTATAACGTATAACGTTGTATTCTATTACGTTATAACGTATAACGTTATGTAGCATTACGTTATAACGTATTTCGTTGTATACTATTACCTTATAACGTATAACGTTAGGTAGCATTACGTTATAACGTATTTCGTTGTATACTATTACGTTATAACGTATAACGTTAGGTAGCATTACGTTATAACGTATAACGTTGTATACTATTACGTTATAACGTATAACGTTATGTAGCATTACGTTATAACGTATAACGTTGTATACTATTACGTTATAACGTATAACGTTACGTAGCACGACGTTATAACGTATAACGTTATGTAGCATTACGTTATAACGTGTAACGTTGTATACTAGTACGTTATAACGTATAACGTTATGTAGCATTACGTTATAACTTATAACGTTGTATACTACTACCTTATAACGTATAACGTTATGTAGCATTATGTTATAACGTATATCGTTATGTAGCATTATGCTATAACATATAACGTTGTATACTATAACCTTATAACGTATAATGTTATGTAGCATTACGTTATAACGTATAACGTTGTATACTATTACGTTATAACGTATAACGTTATGTAGCATTACGTTATAACGTATGACGTTGTATACTATTACGTTATAACGTATAACGATATGTAGCATTACGTTATAACGTATAACGTTGTATACTACTACGTTATAACGAATAACGTTAGATAGCATTACGTTATAACGTATAACGTTGTATACTATTACGTCATAACGTATAACGTTATGTAGCATTACGTTATAACGTATAACGTTGTATACTATTACGTTATAACGTATAACGTTGTATACTATTACGTTATAACGTATAACGTTATGTAGCACGACGTTATAACGTATAACGTTATGTAGCACCACGTTATAACGTTTAACGTTATGTAGCACTACGTTATATCGTATAACGCTATGTGCTGTTACCTTATAACGTATTACGTTATGTAGCATTACGTTATAACGTATATCCTTATGTATTGTTACCTTATAACGTTATACGTTGTATACTATTACCTTATAGCGTATAACGTTATGTAGCATTACGTTATAACGTATAACGTTGTATTCTATTACGTTATAACGTATAATGTTATGTAGCATTACGTTATAACGTATAACGTTGTATACTATTACGTTATAACGTATAACGTTATGTAGCATTACGTTATAACGTATGACGTTGTATACTATTACGTTATAACGTATAACGATATGTAGCATTACGTTATAACGTATAACGTTGTATACTACTACGTTATAACGAATAACGTTAGATAGCATTACGTTATAACGTATAACGTTGTATACTATTACGTCATAACGTATAACGTTATGTAGCATTACGTTATAACGTATAACGTTGTATACTATTACGTTATAACGTATAACGTTGTATACTATTACGTTATAACGTATAACGTTATGTAGCACGACGTTATAACGTATAACGTTATGTAGCACCACGTTATAACGTATAACGTTATGTAGCACTTCGTTATATCGTATAACGCTATGTGCTGTTACCTTATAACGTATTACGTTATGTAGCATTACGTTATAACGTATATCCTTATGTATTGTTACCTTATAACGTTATACGTTGTATACTATAACCTTATAACGTATAACGTTATGTAGCATTACGTTATAACGTATAACGTTGTATTCTATTACGTTATAACGTATAACGTTATGTAGCATTACGTTATAACGTATTTCGTTGTATACTATTACCTTATAACGTATAACGTTAGGTAGCATTACGTTATAACGTATTTCGTTGTATACTCTTACGTTATAACGTATAACGTTATGTAGCATTACGTTATAACGGATAACGTTGTATACTATTACGTTATAACGTATAACGATATGTAGCATTACGTTATAACGTATAACGTTGTATACTATTACGTTATAACGTATAACGTTATGTAGCATTACGTTATAACGTATAACGTTGTATACTATTACGTTATAACGTATAACGTTATGTAGCACTACGTTATATCGTATAACGCTATGTACTGTTACCTTATAACGTATTACGTTATGTAGCACTACGTTATAACGTATATCCTTATATATTGTTACCTTATAACGTTATACGTTGTATACTATTACCTTATAACGTATAACGTTATGTAGCATTAGGTTATAACGTATAACGTTGTATACTAGTACCTTATAACGTATAACGTTATGTAGCATTACGTTATAACGTATAACGTGGTATACTATTACCTTATAACGTATAACGATATGTAGCATTACGTTATAACGTATAACGTTGTATACTATTACGTTATAACGTATAACGTTATGTAGCATTACGTTATAACGTATAACGTTGTATACTATTACGTTATAACATATAACGTTATGTAGCACTACGTTATATCGTATAACGCTATGTACTGTTACCTTATAACGTATTACGTTATGTAGCACTACGTTATAACGTATATCCTTATATATTGTTACCTTATAACGTTATACGTTGTATACTATTACCTTATAACGTATAACGTTATGTAGCATTAGGTTATAACGTATAACGTTGTAAACTAGTACCTTATAACGTATAACGTTATGTAGCATTACGTTATAACGTATAACGTGGTATACTATTACCTTATAACGTATAACGTTATGTAGCATTACGTTATAACGTATAACGTTGTATACTATTACGTTATAACGTATAACGTTATGTAGTATTACGTTATAACGTATAACGTTGTATACTATTACGTTATAACGTATAACGTTATGTAGCATTACGTTATAACGTATAACGTTCTATACTATTACGTTATAACGTATAACGTTGTATACTATTACGTTATAACGTATAACGTTACGTAGCACGACGTTATAACGTATAACGTTATGTAGCATTACGTTATAACGTGTAACGTTGTATACTATTACGTTATAACGTATAACGTTATGTAGTATTACGTTATAACGTATAACGTTGTATACTATTACGTTATAACGTATAACGTTACGTAGCACGACGTTATAACGTATAACGTTATGTAGCATTACGTTATAACGTATAACGTGGTATACTATTACCTTATAACGTATAACGTTATGTAGCATTACGTTATAACGTATAACGTTGTATACTATTACGTTATAACGTATAACGTTATGTAGTATTACGTTATAACGTATAACGTTGTATACTATTACGTTATAACGTATAACGTTATGTAGCATTACGTTATAACGTATAACGTTCTACACTATTACGTTATAACGTATAACGTTGTATACTATTACGTTATAACGTATAACGTTATGTAGTATTACGTTATAACGTATAACGTTGTATACTATTACGTTATAACGTATAACGTTATGTAGCATTACGTTATAACGTATAACGTTCTATACTATTACGTTATAACGTATAACGTTGTATACTATTACGTTATAACGTATAACGTTACGTAGCACGACGTTATAACGTATAACGTTATGTAGCATTACGTTATAACGTGTAACGTTGTATACTATTACGTTATAACGTATAACGTTATGTAGCATTACGTTATAACGTGTAACGTTGTATACTAGTACGTTATAACGTATAACGTTATGTAGCATTACGTTATAACTTATAACGTTGTATACTACTACCTTATAACGTATAACGTTATGTAGCATTATGTTATAACGTATATCGTTATGTAGCATTATGCTATAACATATAACGTTGTATACTATAACCTTATAACGTATAATGTTATGTAGCATTACGTTATAACGTATAACGTTGTATACTACTACGTTATAACGAATAACGTTAGATAGCATTACGTTATAACGTATAACGTTGTATACTATTACGTCATAACGTATAACGTTATGTAGCATTACGTTATAACGTATAACGTTGTATACTATTACGTTATAACGTATAACGTTGTATACTATTACGTTATAACGTATAACGTTATGTAGCACGACGTTATAACGTATAACGTTATGTAGCACCACGTTATAACGTTTAACGTTATGTAGCACTACGTTATATCGTATAACGCTATGTGCTGTTACCTTATAACGTATTACGTTATGTAGCATTACGTTATAACGTATATCCTTATGTATTGTTACCTTATAACGTTATACGTTGTATACTATTACCTTATAGCGTATAACGTTATGTAGCATTACGTTATAACGTATAACGTTGTATTCTATTACGTTATAACGTATAACTTTATGTAGCATTACGTTATAACGTATAACGTTGTATACTATTACGTTATAACGTATAACGTTATGTAGCACGACGTTATAACGTATAACGTTGTATACTAGTACCTTATGACGTATAACGTTATGTAGCATTACGTCATAACGTATAACGTTGTATACTATTACGTTATAACGTATAACGTTATGTAGTATTACGTTATAACGTATAACGTTGTATACTATTACGTTATAACGTATAACTATATGTAGCATTACGTTATAACGTATAACGTTGTATACTATTACGTTATAACGTATAACGTTATGTAGCATTACGTTATAACGGATAACGTTGTATACTATTACGTTATAACGTATAACGATATGTAGCATTACGTTATAACGTATAACGTTGTATACTATTACGTTATAACGTATAACGTTATGTAGCATTACGTTATAACGTATAACGTTGTATACTATTACGTTATAACGTATACCGTTATGTAGCCCGACGTTATAACGTATAACGTTGTATACTATTACGTTATAACGTATAACGTTATGTAGCATTACGTTATAACGTATAACGTTGTATACTATTACGTTATAACGTATAACGTTATGTAGCATTACGTTATATCGGATAACGTTGTATACTATTACGTTATAACGTATAACGTTATGTAGCATTACGTTATAACGTATAACGTTGTATACTATTACGTTATAACGTATAACGTTATGTAGCACGACGTTATAACGTATAACGTTGTATACTAGTACCTTATAACGTATAACGTTATGTAGCATTACGTTATAACGTATAACGTTGTATACTATTACGTTATAACGTATAACGTTATGTAGCACGACGTTATAACGTATAACGTTGTATACTACTACCTTATAACGTATAACGTTATGCAGCATTACGTTATAACGTATAACGTTATGTAGCATCATGCTATAACATATAACGTTGTATACTATTACCTTATAACGTATAACGTTATGTAGCATTACGTTATAACGTATAACGTTGTATACTATTACGTTATAACGTATAACGTAATGTAGCACGACGTTATAACGTATAACGTTATGTAGCACCACGTTATAACGTATAACGTTATGTAGCACTACGTTATATCGTATAACGCTATGTACTGTTACCTTATAACGTATTACGTTATGTAGCATTACGTTATAACGTATAACGTTATATACTATTACCTTACAACGTATAACGTTATGTAGCATTACGCTATAACGTATAACGTTATATACTATTACCTTATAACGTATAACGTTATGTAGCATTACGTTATAACGTATTTCGTTGTATACTATTACGTTATAACGTATAACGTTAGGTAGCATTACGTTATAACGTATAACGTTGTATACTATTACGTTATAACGTATAACGTTATGTAGCATTACGTTATAACTTATAACGTTGTATACTACTACCTTATAACGTATAACGTTATGTAGCATTATGTTATAACGTATATCGTTATGTAGCATTATGCTATAACATATAACGTTGTATACTATAACCTTATAACGTATAATGTTATGTAGCATTACGTTATAACGTATAACGTTGTATACTATTACGTTATAACGTATAACGTTATGTAGCATTACGTTATAACGTATGACGTTGTATACTATTACGTTATAACGTATAACGATATGTAGCATTACGTTATAACGTATAACGTTGTATACTACTACGTTATAACGAATAACGTTAGATAGCATTACGTTATAACGTATAACGTTGTATACTATTACGTCATAACGTATAACGTTATGTAGCATTACGTTATAACGTATAACGTTGTATACTATTGCGTTATAACGTATAACGTTATGTAGCACGACGTTATAACGTATAACGTTATGTAGCACCACGTTATAACGTATAACGTTATGTAGCACTACGTTATATCGTATAACGCTATGTACTGTTACCTTATAACGTATTACGTTATGTAGCATTACGTTATAACGTATATCCTTATGTATTGTTACCTTATAACGTTATACGTTGTATACTATTACCTTATAACGTATAACGTTATGTAGCATTACGTTATAACGTATAACGTTATATAATATTACCTTATAACGTATAACGTTATGTAGCATTACGCTATAACGTATAACGTTATATACTATTACCTTATAACGTATAACGTTATAGAGCATTACGTTATAACGTATTTCGTTGTATACTATTACGTTATAACGTATTTCGTTGTATACTATTACGTTATAACGTATAACGTTATGTAGCATTACGTTATAATGTATAACGTTGTATACTATTACGTTATAACGTATAACGTTATGTAGCATTACGTTATAACGTATAACGTTCTATACTATTACGTTATAACGTACAACGTTATGTAGCATTACGTAATAACGTACAACGTTATATACTCTTACCTTATAACGTATAACGTTATGTAGCACTACGTTATAACGTATATCGTTATATACTATTACCTTAAATCGTATAACGTTATGTAGCATTACGTTCTAACGTATAACGTTATATACTGTTACCTTATAACGTATAACGTTATGTAGCATTACGTTATAACGTATATCGTTATATATTGTAACCATATAACGTTATACGTTATATACTATTACCTGATAACGTATGACGTTATGTAGCATTACGTTATAACGTATAACGTTTTATACTATTACGTTATAACGTATAACGTTATGTAGCACTACGTTATAACGTGTAACGTTATATACCATTACCTTATAACGTATAATGTTATGTAGCATTACGCCATAACGTATAACGTTATATACGCTTACCTTATAACGTATAACGTTATGTAGCAATACGTTATAACGTATTTCGTTATATATTGTTACCTTATAACGTTATACGTTATATACTATTACCTTATAACGTATAACGTTACGTAGCACGACGTTATAACGTATAACGTTATGTTGCATTACGTTATAACGTATAACGTTGTATACTATTACGTTATAACGTATAACGTTATGTAGCATTACGTTATAACGTATAACGTTGTATACTATTACGTTATAACGTATAACGTTATGTAGCACGACGTTATAACGTATAACGTTGTATACTATTACGCTATAACGTATAACGTTGTATACTATAACTTTATAACGTATAACGATATGTAGCATTACGTTATAACGTATAACGTTGAATACTATTACGTTATAACGTATAACGTTAGATAGCATTACGTTATAACGTATAACGTTGTATACTATTACGTTATAACGTATAACGTAATGTAGCACGACGTTATAACGTATAACGTTATGTAGCACCACGTTATAACGTATAACGTTATGTAGCACTACGTTATATCGTATAACGCTATGTACTGTTACCTTATAACGTATTACGTTATGTAGCATTACGTTATAACGTATAACGTTATATACTATTACCTTATAACGTATAACGTTATGTAGCACGACGTTATAACGTATAACGTTGTATACTATTACGCTATAACGTATAACGTTGTATACTATAACGTTATAACGTATAACGATATGTAGCATTACGTTATAACGTATAAAGTTGAATACTATTACGTTATAACGTATAACGTTAGATAGCATTACGTTATAACGTATAACGTTGAATACTATTACGTTATAACGTATAACGTAATGTAGCACGACGTTATAACGTATAACGTTATGTAGCACCACGTTATAACGTATAACGTTATGTAGCACTACGTTATATCGTATAACGCTATGTACTGTTACCTTATAACGTATTACGTTATGTAGCATTACGTTATAACGTATAACGTTATATACTATTACCTTACAACGTATAACGTTATGTAGCATTACGCTATAACGTATAACGTTATATACTATTACCTTATAACGTATAACGTTATGTAGCATTACGTTATAACGTATTTCGTTGTATACTATTACGTTATAACGTATAACGTTAGGTAGCATTACGTTATAACGTATAACGTTGTATACTATTACGTTATAACGTATAACGTTATGTAGCACGACGTTATAACGTATAACGTTGTATACTAGTACGTTATAACGTATAACGTTATGTAGCATTACGTTATAACTTATAACGTTGTATACTACTACCTTATAACGTATAACGTTATGTAGCATTATGTTATAACGTATATCGTTATGTAGCATTATGCTATAACATATAACGTTGTATACTATAACCTTATAACGTATAATGTTATGTAGCATTACGTTATAACGTATAACGTTGTATACTATTACGTTATAACGTATAACGTTATGTAGCATTACGTTATAACGTATGACGTTGTATACTATTACGTTATAACGTATAACGATATGTAGCATTACGTTATAACGTATAACGTTGTATACTACTACGTTATAACGAATAACGTTAGATAGCATTACGTTATAACGTATAACGTTGTATACTATTACGTCATAACGTATAACGTTATGTAGCATTACGTTATAACGTATAACGTTGTATACTATTACGTTATAACGTATAACGTTATGTAGCACGACGTTATAACGTATAACGTTATGTAGCACCACGTTATAACGTATAACGTTATGTAGCACTACGTTATATCGTATAACGCTATGTACTGTTACCTTATAACGTATTACGTTATGTAGCATTACGTTATAACGTATATCCTTATGTATTGTTACCTTATAACGTTATACGTTGTATACTATTACCTTATAACGTATAACGTTATGTAGCATTACGTTATAACGTATAACGTTGTATTCTATTACGTTATAACGTATAACGTTATGTAGCATTACGTTATAACGTATTTCGTTGTATACTATTACCTTATAACGTATAACGTTAGGTAGCATTACGTTATAACGTATTTCGTTGTATACTATTACGTTATAACGTATAACGTTAGGTAGCATTACGTTATAACGTATAACGTTGTATACTATTACGTTATAACGTATAACGTTATGTAGCATTACGTTATAACGTATAACGTTGTATACTATTACGTTATAACGTATAACGTTACGTAGCACGACGTTATAACGTATAACGTTATGTAGCATTACGTTATAACGTGTAACGTTGTATACTAGTACGTTATAACGTATAACGTTATGTAGCATTACGTTATAACTTATAACGTTGTATACTACTACCTTATAACGTATAACGTTATGTAGCATTATGTTATAACGTATATCGTTATGTAGCATTATGCTATAACATATAACGTTGTATACTATAACCTTATAACGTATAATGTTATGTAGCATTACGTTATAACGTATAACGTTGTATACTATTACGTTATAACGTATAACGTTATGTAGCATTACGTTATAACGTATGACGTTGTATACTATTACGTTATAACGTATAACGATATGTAGCATTACGTTATAACGTATAACGTTGTATACTACTACGTTATAACGAATAACGTTAGATAGCATTACGTTATAACGTATAACGTTGTATACTATTACGTCATAACGTATAACGTTATGTAGCATTACGTTATAACGTATAACGTTGTATACTATTACGTTATAACGTATAACGTTGTATACTATTACGTTATAACGTATAACGTTATGTAGCACGACGTTATAACGTATAACGTTATGTAGCACCACGTTATAACGTTTAACGTTATGTAGCACTACGTTATATCGTATAACGCTATGTGCTGTTACCTTATAACGTATTACGTTATGTAGCATTACGTTATAACGTATATCCTTATGTATTGTTACCTTATAACGTTATACGTTGTATACTATTACCTTATAGCGTATAACGTTATGTAGCATTACGTTATAACGTATAACGTTGTATTCTATTACGTTATAACGTATAATGTTATGTAGCATTACGTTATAACGTATAACGTTGTATACTATTACGTTATAACGTATAACGTTATGTAGCATTACGTTATAACGTATGACGTTGTATACTATTACGTTATAACGTATAACGATATGTAGCATTACGTTATAACGTATAACGTTGTATACTACTACGTTATAACGAATAACGTTAGATAGCATTACGTTATAACGTATAACGTTGTATACTATTACGTCATAACGTATAACGTTATGTAGCATTACGTTATAACGTATAACGTTGTATACTATTACGTTATAACGTATAACGTTGTATACTATTACGTTATAACGTATAACGTTATGTAGCACGACGTTATAACGTATAACGTTATGTAGCACCACGTTATAACGTATAACGTTATGTAGCACTTCGTTATATCGTATAACGCTATGTGCTGTTACCTTATAACGTATTACGTTATGTAGCATTACGTTATAACGTATATCCTTATGTATTGTTACCTTATAACGTTATACGTTGTATACTATTACCTTATAGCGTATAACGTTATGTAGCATTACGTTATAACGTATAACGTTGTATTCTATTACGTTATAACGTATAATGTTATGTAGCATTACGTTATAACGTATAACGTTGTATACTATTACGTTATAACGTATAACGTTATGTAGCATTACGTTATAACGTATGACGTTGTATACTATTACGTTATAACGTATAACGATATGTAGCATTACGTTATAACGTATAACGTTGTATACTACTACGTTATAACGAATAACGTTAGATAGCATTACGTTATAACGTATAACGTTGTATACTATTACGTCATAACGTATAACGTTATGTAGCATTACGTTATAACGTATAACGTTGTATACTATTACGTTATAACGTATAACGTTGTATACTATTACGTTATAACGTATAACGTTATGTAGCACGACGTTATAACGTATAACGTTATGTAGCACCACGTTATAACGTATAACGTTATGTAGCACTTCGTTATATCGTATAACGCTATGTGCTGTTACCTTATAACGTATTACGTTATGTAGCATTACGTTATAACGTATATCCTTATGTATTGTTACCTTATAACGTTATACGTTGTATACTATAACCTTATAACGTATAACGTTATGTAGCATTACGTTATAACGTATAACGTTGTATTCTATTACGTTATAACGTATAACGTTATGTAGCATTACGTTATAACGTATTTCGTTGTATACTATTACCTTATAACGTATAACGTTAGGTAGCATTACGTTATAACGTATTTCGTTGTATACTCTTACGTTATAACGTATAACGTTATGTAGCATTACGTTATAACGGATAACGTTGTATACTATTACGTTATAACGTATAACGATATGTAGCATTACGTTATAACGTATAACGTTGTATACTATTACGTTATAACGTATAACGTTATGTAGCATTACGTTATAACGTATAACGTTGTATACTATTACGTTATAACGTATAACGTTATGTAGCACTACGTTATATCGTATAACGCTATGTACTGTTACCTTATAACGTATTACGTTATGTAGCACTACGTTATAACGTATATCCTTATATATTGTTACCTTATAACGTTATACGTTGTATACTATTACCTTATAACGTATAACGTTATGTAGCATTAGGTTATAACGTATAACGTTGTATACTAGTACCTTATAACGTATAACGTTATGTAGCATTACGTTATAACGTATAACGTGGTATACTATTACCTTATAACGTATAACGATATGTAGCATTACGTTATAACGTATAACGTTGTATACTATTACGTTATAACGTATAACGTTATGTAGCATTACGTTATAACGTATAACGTTGTATACTATTACGTTATAACATATAACGTTATGTAGCACTACGTTATATCGTATAACGCTATGTACTGTTACCTTATAACGTATTACGTTATGTAGCACTACGTTATAACGTATATCCTTATATATTGTTACCTTATAACGTTATACGTTGTATACTATTACCTTATAACGTATAACGTTATGTAGCATTAGGTTATAACGTATAACGTTGTAAACTAGTACCTTATAACGTATAACGTTATGTAGCATTACGTTATAACGTATAACGTGGTATACTATTACCTTATAACGTATAACGTTATGTAGCATTACGTTATAACGTATAACGTTGTATACTATTACGTTATAACGTATAACGTTATGTAGTATTACGTTATAACGTATAACGTTGTATACTATTACGTTATAACGTATAACGTTATGTAGCATTACGTTATAACGTATAACGTTCTATACTATTACGTTATAACGTATAACGTTGTATACTATTACGTTATAACGTATAACGTTACGTAGCACGACGTTATAACGTATAACGTTATGTAGCATTACGTTATAACGTGTAACGTTGTATACTATTACGTTATAACGTATAACGTTATGTAGTATTACGTTATAACGTATAACGTTGTATACTATTACGTTATAACGTATAACGTTACGTAGCACGACGTTATAACGTATAACGTTATGTAGCATTACGTTATAACGTATAACGTGGTATACTATTACCTTATAACGTATAACGTTATGTAGCATTACGTTATAACGTATAACGTTGTATACTATTACGTTATAACGTATAACGTTATGTAGTATTACGTTATAACGTATAACGTTGTATACTATTACGTTATAACGTATAACGTTATGTAGCATTACGTTATAACGTATAACGTTCTACACTATTACGTTATAACGTATAACGTTGTATACTATTACGTTATAACGTATAACGTTATGTAGTATTACGTTATAACGTATAACGTTGTATACTATTACGTTATAACGTATAACGTTATGTAGCATTACGTTATAACGTATAACGTTCTATACTATTACGTTATAACGTATAACGTTGTATACTATTACGTTATAACGTATAACGTTACGTAGCACGACGTTATAACGTATAACGTTATGTAGCATTACGTTATAACGTGTAACGTTGTATACTATTACGTTATAACGTATAACGTTATGTAGCATTACGTTATAACGTGTAACGTTGTATACTAGTACGTTATAACGTATAACGTTATGTAGCATTACGTTATAACTTATAACGTTGTATACTACTACCTTATAACGTATAACGTTATGTAGCATTATGTTATAACGTATATCGTTATGTAGCATTATGCTATAACATATAACGTTGTATACTATAACCTTATAACGTATAATGTTATGTAGCATTACGTTATAACGTATAACGTTGTATACTATTACGTTATAACGTATAACGTTATGTAGCATTACGTTATAACGTATGACGTTGTATACTATTACGTTATAACGTATAACGATATGTAGCATTACGTTATAACGTATAACGTTGTATACTACTACGTTATAACGAATAACGTTAGATAGCATTACGTTATAACGTATAACGTTGTATACTATTACGTCATAACGTATAACGTTATGTAGCATTACGTTATAACGTATAACGTTGTATACTATTACGTTATAACGTATAACGTTGTATACTATTACGTTATAACGTATAACGTTATGTAGCACGACGTTATAACGTATAACGTTATGTAGCACCACGTTATAACGTTTAACGTTATGTAGCACTACGTTATATCGTATAACGCTATGTGCTGTTACCTTATAACGTATTACGTTATGTAGCATTACGTTATAACGTATATCCTTATGTATTGTTACCTTATAACGTTATACGTTGTATACTATTACCTTATAGCGTATAACGTTATGTAGCATTACGTTATAACGTATAACGTTGTATTCTATTACGTTATAACGTATAACTTTATGTAGCATTACGTTATAACGTATAACGTTGTATACTATTACGTTATAACGTATAACGTTATGTAGCACGACGTTATAACGTATAACGTTGTATACTAGTACCTTATGACGTATAACGTTATGTAGCATTACGTCATAACGTATAACGTTGTATACTATTACGTTATAACGTATAACGTTATGTAGTATTACGTTATAACGTATAACGTTGTATACTATTACGTTATAACGTATAACTATATGTAGCATTACGTTATATCGTATAACGTTGTATACTATTACGTTATAACGTATAACGTTATGTAGCATTACGTTATAACGGATAACGTTGTATACTATTACGTTATAACGTATAACGATATGTAGCATTACGTTATAACGTATAACGTTGTATACTATTACGTTATAACGTATAACGTTATGTAGCATTACGTTATAACGTATAACGTTGTATACTATTACGTTATAACGTATAACGTTATGTAGCACGACGTTATAACGTATAACGTTGTATACTATTACGTTATAACGTATAACGTTATGTAGCATTACGTTATAACGTATAACGTTGTATACTATTACGTTATAACGTATAACGTTATGTAGCATTACGTTATATCGGATAACGTTGTATACTATTACGTTATAACGTATAACGTTATGTAGCATTAGGTTATAACGTATAACGTTGTATACTATTACGTTATAACGTATAACGTTATGTAGCACGACGTTATAACGTATAACGTTGTATACTAGTACCTTATAACGTATAACGTTATGTAGCATTACGTTATAACGTATAACGTTGTATACTATTACGTTATAACGTATAACGTTATGTAGCACGACGTTATAACGTATAACGTTGTATACTACTACCTTATAACGTATAACGTTATGCAGCATTACGTTATAACGTATAACGTTATGTAGCATCATGCTATAACATATAACGTTGTATACTATTACCTTATAACGTATAACGTTATGTAGCATTACGTTATAACGTATAACGTTGTATACTATTACGTTATAACGTATAACGTTATGTAGCATTACGTTATAACGTATAACGTTGTATACTATTACGTTATAACGTATAACGTTATGTAGCACGACGTTATAACGTATAACGTTGTATACTATTACGTTATAACGTATAACGTTATGTAGCATTACGTTATAACGGATAACGTTGTATACTATTACGTTATAACGTATAACGTTATGTAGCATTACGTTATAACGGATAACGTTGTATACTATTACGTTATAACGTATAACGATATGTAGCATTACGTTATAACGTATAACGTTGTATACTATTACGTTATAACGTATAACGTTATGTAGCATTACGTTATAACGTATAACGTTGTATACTATTACGTTATAACGTATAACGTTATGTAGCACGACGTTATAACGTATAACGTTGTATACTATTACGTTATAACGTATAACGTTATGTAGCATTACGTTATAACGTATAACGTTGTATACTATTACGTTATAACGTATAACGTTATGTAGCACGACGTTATAACGTATAACGTTGTATACTATTACGTTATAACGTATAACGTTATGTAGCATTACGTTATAACGTATAACGTTGTATACTATTACGTTATAACGTATAACGTTATGTAGCATTACGTTATATCGGATAACGTTGTATACTATTACGTTATAACGTATAACGTTATGTAGCACGACGTTATAACGTACAACGTTGTATACTATTACGTTATAACGTATAACGTTATGTAGCACGACGTTATAACGTATAACGTTATGTAGCACCACGTTATAACGTATAACGTTATGTAGCACTACGTTATATCGTATAACGCTATGTACTGTTACCTTATAACGTATTACGTTATGTAGCATTACGTTATAACGTATATCCTTATGTATTGTTACCTTATAACGTTACACGTTGTATACTATTACCTTATAACGTATAACGTTATGTAGCATTACGTTATAACGTATAACGTTGTATTCTATTACGTTATAACGTATAACGTTATGTAGCATTACGTTATAACGTATTTCGTTGTATACTATTACCTTATAACGTATAACGTTAGGTAGCATTACGTTATAACGTATTTCGTTGTATACTATTACGTTATAACGTATAACGTTAGGTAGCATTACGTTATAACGTATAACGTTGTATACTATTACGTTATAACGTATAACGTTATGTAGCATTACGTTATAACGTATAACGTTGTATACTATTACGTTATAACGTATAACGTTACGTAGCACGACGTTATAACGTATAACGTTATGTAGCATTACGTTATAACGTGTAACGTTGTATACTAGTACGTTATAACGTATAACGTTATGTAGCATTACGTTATAACTTATAACGTTGTATACTACTACCTTATAACGTATAACGTTATGTAGCATTATGTTATAACGTATATCGTTATGTAGCATTATGCTATAACATATAACGTTGTATACTATAACCTTATAACGTATAATGTTATGTAGCATTACGTTATAACGTATAACGTTGTATACTATTACGTTATAACGTATAACGTTATGTAGCATTACGTTATAACGTATGACGTTGTATACTATTACGTTATAACGTATAACGATATGTAGCATTACGTTATAACGTATAACGTTGTATACTACTACGTTATAACGAATAACGTTAGATAGCATTACGTTATAACGTATAACGTTGTATACTATTACGTCATAACGTATAACGTTATGTAGCATTACGTTATAACGTATAACGTTGTATACTATTACGTTATAACGTATAACGTTGTATACTATTACGTTATAACGTATAACGTTATGTAGCACGACGTTATAACGTATAACGTTATGTAGCACCACGTTATAACGTTTAACGTTATGTAGCACTACGTTATATCGTATAACGCTATGTGCTGTTACCTTATAACGTATTACGTTATGTAGCATTACGTTATAACGTATATCCTTATGTATTGTTACCTTATAACGTTATACGTTGTATACTATTACCTTATAGCGTATAACGTTATGTAGCATTACGTTATAACGTATAACGTTGTATTCTATTACGTTATAACGTATAATGTTATGTAGCATTACGTTATAACGTATAACGTTGTATACTATTACGTTATAACGTATAACGATATGTAGCATTACGTTATAACGTATAACGTTGTATACTACTACGTTATAACGAATAACGTTAGATAGCATTACGTTATAACGTATAACGTTGTATACTATTACGTCATAACGTATAACGTTATGTAGCATTACGTTATAACGTATAACGTTGTATACTATTACGTTATAACGTATAACGTTGTATACTATTACGTTATAACGTATAACGTTATGTAGCACGACGTTATAACGTATAACGTTATGTAGCACCACGTTATAACGTATAACGTTATGTAGCACTACGTTATACCGTATAACGCTATGTGCTGTTACCTTATAACGTATTACGTTATGTAGCATTACGTTATAACGTATATCCTTATGTATTGTTACCTTATAACGTTATACGTTGTATACTATTACCTTATAACGTATAACGTTATGTAGCATTACGTTATAACGTATAACGTTGTATTCTATTACGTTATAACGTATAACGTTATGTAGCATTACGTTATAACGTATTTCGTTGTATACTATTACCTTATAACGTATAACGTTAGGTAGCATTACGTTATAACGTATTTCGTTGTATACTCTTACGTTATAACGTATAACGTTATGTAGCATTACGTTATAACGGATAACGTTGTATACTATTACGTTATAACGTATAACGATATGTAGCATTACGTTATAACGTATAACGTTGTATACTATTACGTTATAACGTATAACGTTATGTAGCATTACGTTATAACGTATAACGTTGTATACTATTACGTTATAACGGATAACGTTATGTAGCACTACGTTATATCGTATAACGCTATGTACTGTTACCTTATAACGTATTACGTTATGTAGCACTACGTTATAACGTATATCCTTATATATTGTTACCTTATAACGTTATACGTTGTATACTATTACCTTATAACGTATAACGTTATGTAGCATTAGGTTATAACGTATAACGTTGTATACTAGTACCTTATAACGTATAACGTTATGTAGCATTACGTTATAACGTATAACGTGGTATACTATTACCTTATAACGTATAACGATATGTAGCATTACGTTATAACGTATAACGTTGTATACTATTACGTTATAACGTATAACGTTATGTAGCATTACGTTATAACGTATAACGTTGTATACTATTACGTTATAACGTATAACGTTATGTAGCACTACGTTATATCGTATAACGCTATGTACTGTTACCTTATAACGTATTACGTTATGTAGCACTACGTTATAACGTATATCCTTATATATTGTTACCTTATAACGTTATACGTTGTATACTATTACCTTATAACGTATAACGTTATGTAGCATTAGGTTATAACGTATAACGTTGTATACTAGTACCTTATAACGTATAACGTTATGTAGCATTACGTTATAACGTATAACGTGGTATACTATTACCTTATAACGTATAACGTTATGTAGCATTACGTTATAACGTATAACGTTGTATACTATTACGTTATAACGTATAACGTTATGTAGTATTACGTTATAACGTATAACGTTGTATACTATTACGTTATAACGTATAACGTTATGTAGCATTACGTTATAACGTATAACGTTCTATACTATTACGTTATAACGTATAACGTTGTATACTATTACGTTATAACGTATAACGTTACGTAGCACGACGTTATAACGTATAACGTTATGTAGCATTACGTTATAACGTGTAACGTTGTATACTATTACGTTATAACGTATAACGTTATGTAGTATTACGTTATAACGTATAACGTTGTATACTATTACGTTATAACGTATAACGTTACGTAGCACGACGCTATAACGTATAACGTTATGTAGCATTACGTTATAACGTGTAACGTTGTATACTAGTACGTTATAACGTATAACGTTATGTAGCATTACGTTATAACTTATAACGTTGTATACTACTACCTTATAACGTATAACGTTATGTAGCATTATGTTATAACGTATATCGTTATGTAGCATTATGCTATAACATATAACGTTGTATACTATAACCTTATAACGTATAATGTTATGTAGCATTACGTTATAACGTATAACGTTGTATACTATTACGTTATAACGTATAACGTTATGTAGCATTACGTTATAACGTATGACGTTGTATACTATTACGTTATAACGTATAACGATATGTAGCATTACGTTATAACGTATAACGTTGTATACTACTACGTTATAACGAATAACGTTAGATAGCATTACGTTATAACGTATAACGTTGTATACTATTACGTCATAACGAATAACGTTATGTAGCATTACGTTATAACGTATAACGTTGTGTACTATTACGTTATAACGTATAACGTTGTATACTCTTACGTTATAACGTATAACGTTATGTAGCACGACGTTATAACGTATAACGTTATGTAGCACCACGTTATAACGTTTAACGTTATGTAGCACTACGTTATATCGTATAACGCTATGTGCTGTTACCTTATAACGTATTACGTTATGTAGCATTACGTTATAACGTATATCCTTATGTATTGTTACCTTATAACGTTATACGTTGTATACTATTACCTTATAGCGTATAACGTTATGTAGCATTACGTTATAACGTATAACGTTGTATTCTATTACGTTATAACGTATAACTTTATGTAGCATTACGTTATAACGTATAACGTTGTATACTATTACGTTATAACGTATAACGTTATGTAGCACGACGTTATAACGTATAACGTTGTATACTAGTACCTTATGACGTATAACGTTATGTAGCATTACGTCATAACGTATAACGTTGTATACTATTACGTTATAACGTATAACGTGATGTAGTATTACGTTATAACGTATAACGTTGTATACTATTACGTTATAACGTATAACTATATGTAGCATTACGTTATAACGTATAACGTTGTATACTATTACGTTATAACGTATAACGTTATGTAGCATTACGTTATAACGGATAACGTTGTATACTATTACGTTATAACGTATAACCATATGTAGCATTACGTTATAACGTATAACGTTGTATACTATTACGTTATAACGTATAACGTTATGTAGCATTACGTTATAACGTATAACGTTGTATACTATTACGTTATAACGTATAACGTTATGTAGCACGACGTTATAACGTATAACGTTGTATACTATTACGTTATAACGTATAACGTTATGTAGCATTACGTTATAACGTATAACGTTGTATACTATTACGTTATAACGTATAACGTTGTATACTATTACGTTATAACGTATAACGTTATGTAGCATTACGTTATATCGGATAACGTTGTATACTATTACGTTATAACGTATAACGTTATGTAGCATTACGTTATAACGTATAACGTTGTATACTATTACGTTATAACGTATAACGTTATGTAGCACGACGTCATAACGTATAACGTTGTATACTAGTACCTTATAACGTATAACGTTATGTAGCATTACGTTATAACGTATAACGTTGTATACTATTACGTTATAACGTATAACGTTATGTAGCACGACGTTATAACGTATAACGTTGTATACTACTACCTTATAACGTATAACGTTATGCAGCATTACGTTATAACGTATAACGTTATGTAGCATCATGCTATAACATATAACGTTGTATACTATTACCTTATAACGTATAACGTTATGTAGCATTACGTTATAACGTATAACGTTGTATACTATTACGTTATAACGTATAACGTTATGTAGCATTACGTTATAACGTATAACGTTGTATACTATTACGTTATAACGTATAACGTTATGTAGCACGACGTTATATCGTATAACGTTGTATACTAGTACCTTATAACGTATAACGTTATGTAGCATTACGTCATAACGTATAACGTTGTATACTATTACGTTATAACGTATAACGTTATGTAGTATTACGTTATAACGTATAACGTTGTATACTATTACGTTATAACGTATAACTATATGTAGCATTACGTTATAACGTATAACGTTGTATACTATTACGTTATAACGTATAACGTTATGTAGCATTACGTTATAACGGATAACGTTGTATACTATTACGTTATAACGTATAACGATATGTAGCATTACGTTATAACGTATAACGTTGTATACTATTACGTTATAACGTATAACGTTATGTAGCATTACGTTATAACGTATAACGTTGTATACTATTACGTTATAACGTATAACGTTATGTAGCACGACGTTATAACGTATAACGTTGTATACTATTACGTTATAACGTATAACGTTATGTAGCATTACGTTATAACGTATAACGTTGTATACTATTACGTTATAACGTATAACGTTATGTAGCACGACGTTATAACGTATAACGTTGTATACTATTACGTTATAACGTATAACGTTATGTAGCATTACGTTATAACGTATAACGTTGTATACTATTACGTTATAACGTATAACGTTATGTAGCATTACGTTATATCGGATAACGTTGTATACTATTACGTTATAACGTATAACGTTATGTAGCACGACGTTATAACGTACAACGTTGTATACTATTACGTTATAACGTATAACGTTATGTAGCACGACGTTATAACGTATAACGTTGTATACTATTACGTTATAACGTATAACGTTATGTAGCATTACGTTATAACGTATAACGTTGTATACTATTACGTTATAACGTATAACGTTATGTAGCACGACGTTATAACGTATAACGTTGTATACTAGTACCTTATAACGTATAACGTTATGTAGCATTACGTTATAACGTATAACGTTGTATACTATTACGTTATAACGTATAACGTTATGTAGCACGACGTTATAACGTATAACGTTGTATACTACTACCTTATAACGTATAACGTTATGCAGCATTACGTTATAACGTATAACGTTATGTAGCATCATGCTATAACATATAACGTTGTATACTATTACCTTATAACGTATAACGTTATGTAGCATTACGTTATAACGTATAACGTTGTATACTATTACGTTATAACGTATAACGTTATGTAGCATTACGTTATAACGTATAACGTTGTATACTATTACGTTATAACGTATAACGTTATGTAGCACGACGTTATAACGTATAACGTTGTATACTAGTACCTTATAACGTATAACGTTATGTAGCATTACGTCATAACGTATAACGTTGTATACTATTACGTTATAACGTATAACGTTATGTAGTATTACGTTATAACGTATAACGTTGTATACTATTACGTTATAACGTATAACTATATGTAGCATTACGTTATAACGTATAACGTTGTATACTATTACGTTATAACGTATAACGTTATGTAGCATTACGTTATAACGGATAACGTTGTATACTATTACGTTGTAACGTATAACGATATGTAGCATTACGTTATAACGTATAACGTTGTATACTATTACGTTATAACGTATAACGTTATGTAGCATTACGTTATAACGTATAACGTTGTATACTATTACGTTATAACGTATAACGTTATGTAGCACGACGTTATAACGTATAACGTTGTATACTATTACGTTATAACGTATAACGTTATGTAGCATTACGTTATAACGTATAACGTTGTATACTATTACGTTATAACGTATAACGTTATGTAGCATTACGTTATATCGGATAACGTTGTTTACTATTACGTTATAACGTATAACGTTATGTAGCACGACGTTATAACGTACAACGTTGTATACTATTACGTTATAACGTATAACGTTATGTAGCACGACGTTATAACGTATAACGTTATGTAGCACCACGTTATAACGTATAACGTTATGTAGCACTACGTTATATCGTATAACGCTATGTACTGTTACCTTATAACGTATTACGTTATGTAGCACTACGTTATAACGTATATCCTTATATATTGTTACCTTATAACGTTATACGTTGTATACTATTACCTTATAACGTATAACGTTATGTAGCATTAGGTTATAACGTATAACGTTGTATACTAGTACCTTATAACGTATAACGTTATGTAGCATTACGTTATAACGTATAACGTGGTATACTATTACCTTATAACGTATAACGTTATGTAGCATTACGTTATAACGTATAACGTTGTATACTATTACGTTATAACGTATAATGTTATGTAGTATTACGTTATAACGTATAACGTTGTATACTATTACGTTATAACGTATAACGTTATGTAGCATTACGTTATAACGTATAACGTTCTATACTATTACGTTATAACGTATAACGTTGTATACTATTACGTTATAACGTATAACGTTACGTAGCACGACGTTATAACGTATAACGTTATGTAGCATTACGTTATAACGTGTAACGTTGTATACTATTACGTTATAACGTATAACGTTATGTAGTATTACGTTATAACGTATAACGTTGTATACTATTACGTTATAACGTATAACGTTACGTAGCACGACGTTATAACGTATAACGTTATGTAGCATTACGTTATAACGTGTAACGTTGTATACTAGTACGTTATAACGTATAACGTTATGTAGCATTACGTTATAACTTATAACGTTGTATACTACTACCTTATAACGTATAACGTTATGTAGCATTATGTTATAACGTATATCGTTATGTAGCATTATGCTATAACATATAACGTTGTATACTATAACCTTATAACGTATAATGTTATGTAGCATTACGTTATAACGTATAACGTTGTATACTATTACGTTATAACGTATAACGTTATGTAGCACGACGTTATAACGTATAACGTTGTATACTATTACGTTATAACGTATAACGTTATGTAGCATTACGTTATAACGTATAACGTTGTATACTATTACGTTATAACGTATAACGTTATGTAGCACGACGTTATAACGTATAACGTTGTATACTATTACGTTATAACGTATAACGTTATGTAGCATTACGTTATAACGTATAACGTTGTATACTATTACGTTATAACGTATAACGTGATGTAGCATTACGTTATATCGGATAACGTTGTATACTATTACGTTATAACGTATAACGTTATGTAGCACGACGTTATAACGTACAACGTTGTATACTATTACGTTATAACGTATAACGTTATGTAGCACGACGTTATAACGTATAACGTTGTATACTATTACGTTATAACGTATAACGTTATGTAGCATTACGTTATAACGGATAACGTTGTATACTATTACGTTATAACGTATAACGATATGTAGCATTACGTTATAACGTATAACGTTGTATACTATTACGTTATAACGTATAACGTTATGTAGCATTACGTTATAACGTATAACGTTGTATACTATTACGTTATAACGTATAACGTTATGTAGCACGACGTTATAACGTATAACGTTGTATACTATTACGTTATAACGTATAACGTTATGTAGCATTACGTTATAACGTATAACGTTGTATACTATTACGTTATAACGTATAACGTTATGTAGCACGACGTTATAACGTATAACGTTGTATACTATTACGTTATAACGTATAACGTTATGTAGCATTACGTTATAACGTATAACGTTGTATACTATTACGTTATAACGTATAACGTTATGTAGCATTACGTTATATCGGATAACGTTGTATACTATTACGTTATAACGTATAACGTTATGTAGCACGACGTTATAACGTACAACGTTGTATACTATTACGTTATAACGTATAACGTTATGTAGCACGACGTTATAACGTATAACGTTGTATACTATTACGTTATAACGTATAACGTTATGTAGCATTACGTTATAACGTATAACGTTGTATACTATTACGTTATAACGTATAACGTTATGTAGCACGACGTTATAACGTATAACGTTGTATACTAGTACCTTATAACGTATAACGTTATGTAGCATTACGTTATAACGTATAACGTTGTATACTATTACGTTATAACGTATAACGTTATGTAGCACGACGTTATAACGTATAACGTTGTATACTACTACCTTATAACGTATAACGTTATGCAGCATTACGTTATAACGTATAACGTTATGTAGCATCATGCTATAACATATAACGTTGTATACTATTACCTTATAACGTATAACGTTATGTAGCATTACGTTATAACGTATAACGTTGTATACTATTACGTTATAACGTATAACGTTATGTAGCATTACGTTATAACGTATAACGTTGTATACTATTACGTTATAACGTATAACGTTATGTAGCACGACGTTATAACGTATGACGTTGTATACTAGTACCTTATAACGTATAACGTTATGTAGCATTACGTCATAACGTATAACGTTGTATACTATTACGTTATAACGTATAACGTTATGTAGTATTACGTTATAACGTATAACGTTGTATACTATTACGTTATAACGTATAACTATATGTAGCATTACGTTATAACGTATAACGTTGTATACTATTACGTTATAACGTATAACGTTATGTAGCATTACGTTATAACGGATAACGTTGTATACTATTACGTTGTAACGTATAACGATATGTAGCATTACGTTATAACGTATAACGTTGTATACTATTACGTTATAACGTATAACGTTATGTAGCATTACGTTATAACGTATAACGTTGTATACTATTACGTTATAACGTATAACGTTATGTAGCACGACGTTATAACGTATAACGTTGTATACTATTACGTTATAACGTATAACGTTATGTAGCATTACGTTATAACGTATAACGTTGTATACTATTACGTTATAACGTATAACGTTATGTAGCATTACGTTATATCGGATAACGTTGTTTACTATTACGTTATAACGTATAACGTTATGTAGCACGACGTTATAACGTACAACGTTGTATACTATTACGTTATAACGTATAACGTTATGTAGCACGACGTTATAACGTATAACGTTATGTAGCACCACGTTATAACGTATAACGTTATGTAGCACTACGTTATATCGTATAACGCTATGTACTGTTACCTTATAACGTATTACGTTATGTAGCACTACGTTATAACGTATATCCTTATATATTGTTACCTTATAACGTTATACGTTGTATACTATTACCTTATAACGTATAACGTTATGTAGCATTAGGTTATAACGTATAACGTTGTATACTAGTACCTTATAACGTATAACGTTATGTAGCATTACGTTATAACGTATAACGTGGTATACTATTACCTTATAACGTATAACGTTATGTAGCATTACGTTATAACGTATAACGTTGTATACTATTACGTTATAACGTATAATGTTATGTAGTATTACGTTATAACGTATAACGTTGTATACTATTACGTTATAACGTATAACGTTATGTAGCATTACGTTATAACGTATAACGTTCTATACTATTACGTTATAACGTATAACGTTGTATACTATTACGTTATAACGTATAACGTTACGTAGCACGACGTTATAACGTATAACGTTATGTAGCATTACGTTATAACGTGTAACGTTGTATACTATTACGTTATAACGTATAACGTTATGTAGTATTACGTTATAACGTATAACGTTGTATACTATTACGTTATAACGTATAACGTTACGTAGCACGACGTTATAACGTATAACGTTATGTAGCATTACGTTATAACGTGTAACGTTGTATACTAGTACGTTATAACGTATAACGTTATGTAGCATTACGTTATAACTTATAACGTTGTATACTACTACCTTATAACGTATAACGTTATGTAGCATTATGTTATAACGTATATCGTTATGTAGCATTATGCTATAACATATAACGTTGTATACTATAACCTTATAACGTATAATGTTATGTAGCATTACGTTATAACGTATAACGTTGTATACTATTACGTTATAACGTATAACGTTATGTAGCATTACGTTATAACGTATGACGTTGTATACTATTACGTTATAACGTATAACGATATGTAGCATTACGTTATAACGTATAACGTTGTATACTACTACGTTATAACGAATAACGTTAGATAGCATTACGTTATAACGTATAACGTTGTATACTATTACGTCATAACGTATAACGTTATGTAGCATTACGTTATAACGTATAACGTTGTATACTATTACGTTATAACGTATAACGTTGTATACTATTACATTATAACGTATAACGTTATGTAGCACGACGTTATAACGTATAACGTTATGTAGCACCACGTTATAACGTTTAACGTTATGTAGCACTACGTTATATCGTATAACGCTATGTGCTGTTACCTTATAACGTATTACGTTATGTAGCATTACGTTATAACGTATATCCTTATGTATTGTTACCTTATAACGTTATACGTTGTATACTATTACCTTATAGCGTATAACGTTATGTAGCATTACGTTATAACGTATAACGTTGTATTCTATTACGTTATAACGTATAACTTTATGTAGCATTACGTTATAACGTATAACGTTGTATACTATTACGTTATAACGTATAACGTTATGTAGCACGACGTTATAACGTATAACGTTGTATACTAGTACCTTATGACGTATAACGTTATGTAGCATTACGTCATAACGTATAACGTTGTATACTATTACGTTATAACGTATAACGTTATGTAGTATTACGTTATAACGTATAACGTTGTATACTATTACGTTATAACGTATAACTATATGTAGCATTACGTTATAACGTATAACGTTGTATACTATTACGTTATAACGTATAACGTTATGTAGCACGACGTTATAACGTATAACGTTGTATACTATTACGTTATAACGTATAACGTTATGTAGCATTACGTTATAACGTATAACGTTGTATACTATTACGTTATAACGTATAACGTTATGTAGCATTACGTTATATCGGATAACGTTGTATACTATTACGTTATAACGTATAACGTTATGTAGCACGACGTTATAACGTACAACGTTGTATACTATTACGTTATAACGTATAACGTTATGTAGCACGACGTTATAACGTATAACGTTATGTAGCACCACGTTATAAAGTATAACGTTATGTAGCACTACGTTATATCGTATAACGCTATGTACTGTTACCTTATAACGTATTACGTTATGTAGCACTACGTTATAACGTATATCCTTATATATTGTTACCTTATAACGTTATACGTTGTATACTATTACCTTATAACGTATAACGTTATGTAGCATTAGGTTATAACGTATAACGTTGTATACTAGTACCTTATAACGTATAACGTTATGTAGCATTACGTTATAACGTATAACGTGGTATACTATTACCTTATAACGTATAACGTTATGTAGCATTACGTTATAACGTATAACGTTGTATACTATTACGTTATAACGTATAACGTTATGTAGTATTACGTTATAACGTATAACGTTGTATACTATTACGATATAACGTATAACGTTATGTAGCATTACGTTATAACGTATAACGTTCTATACTATTACGTTATAACGTATAACGTTGTATACTATTACGTTATAACGTATAACGTTACGTAGCACGACGTTATAACGTATAACGTTGTATACTAGTACCTTATAACGTATAACGTTATGTAGCATTACGTTATAACGTATAACGTTATGTAGCATCATGCTATAACATATAACGTTGTATACTATTACCTTATAACGTATAACGTTATGTAGCATTACGTTATAACGTATAACGTTGTATACTATTACGTTATAACGTATAACGTTATGTAGCATTACGTTATAACGTATAACGTTGTATACTATTACGTTATAACGTATAACGTTATGTAGCACGACGTTATAACGTATAACGTTGTATACTAGTACCTTATAACGTATAACGTTATGTAGCATTACGTCATAACGTATAACGTTGTATACTATTACGTTATAACGTATAACGTTATGTAGTATTACGTTATAACGTATAACGTTGTATACTATTACGTTATAACGTATAACTATATGTAGCATTACGTTATAACGTATAACGTTGTATACTATTACGTTATAACGTATAACGTTATGTAGCATTACGTTATAACGGATAACGTTGTATACTGTTACGTTATAACGTATAACGATATGTAGCATTACGTTATAACGTATAACGTTGTATACTATTACGTTATAACGTATAACGTTATGTAGCATTACGTTATAACGTATAACGTTGTATACTATTACGTTATAACGTATAACGTTATGTAGCACGACGTTATAACGTATAACGTTGTATACTATTACGTTATAACGTATAACGTTATGTAGCATTACGTTATAACGTATAACGTTATGTAGCATTACGTTATAACGTATAACGTTGTATACTATTACGTTATAACGTATAACGTTATGTAGCATTACGTTATATCGGATAACGTTGTATACTATTACGTTATAACGTATAACGTTATGTAGCACGACGTTATAACGTACAACGTTGTATACTATTACGTTATAACGTATAACGTTATGTAGCACGACGTTATAACGTATAACGTTATGTAGCACCACGTTATAACGTATAACGTTATGTAGCACTACGTTATATCGTATAACGCTATGTACTGTTACCTTATAACGTATTACGTTATGTAGCACTACGTTATAACGTATATCCTTATATATTGTTACCTTATAACGTTATACGTTGTATACTATTACCTTATAACGTATAACGTTATGTAGCATTAGGTTATAACGTATAACGTTGTATACTAGTACCTTATAACGTATAACGTTATGTAGCATTACGTTATAACGTATAACGTGGTATACTATTACCTTATAACGTATAACGTTATGTAGCATTACGTTATAACGTATAACGTTGTATACTATTACGTTATAACGTATAACGTTATGTAGTATTACGTTATAACGTATAACGTTGTATACTATTACGTTATAACGTATAACGTTATGTAGCATTACGTTATAACGTATAACGTTCTATACTATTACGTTATAACGTATAACGTTGTATACTATTACGTTATAACGTATAACGTTACGTAGCACGACGTTATAACGTATAACGTTATGTAGCATTACGCTATAACGTGTAACGTTGTATACTATTACGTTATAACGTATAACGTTATGTAGTATTACGTTATAACGTATAACGTTGTATACAATTACGTTATAACGTATAACGTTACGTAGCACGACGTTATAACGTATAACGTTATGTAGCATTACGTTATAACGTGTAACGTTGTATACTAGTACGTTATAACGTATAACGTTATGTAGCATTACGTTATAACTTATAACGTTGTATACTACTACCTTATAACGTATAACGTTATGTAGCATTATGTTATAACGTATATCGTTATGTAGCATTATGCTATAACATATATCGTTATATACTATAACCTTATAACGTATAATGTTATGTAGCATTACGTTATAACGTATAACGTTGTATACTATTACGTTATAACGTATAACGTTATGTAGCATTACGTTATAACGTATGACGTTGTATACTATTACGTTATAACGTATAACGATATGTAGCATTACGTTATAACGTATAACGTTGTATACTACTACGTTATAACGAATAACGTTAGATAGCATTACGTTATAACGTATAACGTTGTATACTATTACGTCATAACGTATAACGTTATGTAGCATTACGTTATAACGTATAACGTTGTATACTATTACGTTATAACGTATAACGTTGTATACTATTACGTTATAACGTATAACGTTATGTAGCACGACGTTATAACGTATAACGTTATGTAGCACCACGTTATAACGTTTAACGTTATGTAGCACTACGTTATATCGTATAACGCTATGTGCTGTTACCTTATAACGTATTACGTTATGTAGCATTACGTTATAACGTATATCCTTATGTATTGTTACCTTATAACGTTATACGTTGTATACTATTACCTTATAGCGTATAACGTTATGTAGCATTACGTTATAACGTATAACGTTGTATTCTATTACGTTATAACGTATAACTTTATGTAGCATTACGTTATAACGTATAACGTTGTATACTATTACGTTATAACGTATAACGTTATGTAGCACGACGTTATAACGTATAACGTTGTATACTAGTACCTTATGACGTATAACGTTATGTAGCATTACGTCATAACGTATAACGTTGTATACTATTACGTTATAACGTATAACGTTATGTAGTATTACGTTATAACGTATAACGTTGTATACTATTACGTTATAACGTATAACTATATGTAGCATTACGTTATAACGTATAACGTTGTATACTATTACGTTATAACGTATAACGTTATGTAGCATTACGCTATAACGGATAACGTTGTATACTATTACGTTATAACGTATAACGATATGTAGCATTACGTTATAACGTATAACGTTGTATACTATTACGTTATAACGTATAACGTTATGTAGCATTACGTTATAACGTATAACGTTGTATACTATTACGTTATAACGTATAACGTTATGTAGCACGACGTTATAACGTATAACGTTGTATACTATTACGTTATAACGTATAACGTTATGTAGCATTACGTTATAACGTATAACGTTGTATACTATTACGTTATAACGTATAACGTTATGTAGCATTACGTTATATCGGATAACGTTGTATACTATTACGTTATAACGTATAACGTTATGTAGCACGACGTTATAACGTACAACGTTGTATACTATTACGTTATAACGTATAACGTTATGTAGCACGACGTTATAACGTATAACGTTATGTAGCACCACGTTATAACGTATAACGTTATGTAGCACTACGTTATATCGTATAACGCTGTGTACTGTTACCTTATAACGTATTACGTTATGTAGCACTACGTTATAACGTATATCCTTATATATTGTTACCTTATAACGTTATACGTTGTATACTATTACCTTATAACGTATAACGTTATGTAGCATTAGGTTATAACGTATAACGTTGTATACTAGTACCTTATAACGTATAACGTTATGTAGCATTACGTTATGACGTATAACGTGGTATACTATTACCTTATAACGTATAACGTTATGTAGCATTACGTTATAACGTATAACGTTGTATACTATTACGTTATAACGTATAACGTTATGTAGTATTACGTTATAACGTATAACGTTGTATACTATTACGTTATAACGTATAACGTTATGTAGCATTACGTTATAACGTATAACGTTCTATACTATTACGTTATAACGTATAACGTTGTATACTATTACGTTATAACGTATAACGTTACGTAGCACGACGTTATAACGTATAACGTTATGTAGCATTACGTTATAACGTGTAACGTTGTATACTATTACGTTATAACGTATAACGTTATGTAGTATTACGTTATAACGTATAACGTTGTATACTATTACGTTATAACGTATAACGTTACGTAGCACGACGTTATAACGTATAACGTTATGTAGCATTACGTTATAACGTGTAACGTTGTATACTAGTACGTTATAACGTATAACGTTATGTAGCATTACGTTATAACTTATAACGTTGTATACTACTACCTTATAACGTATAACGTTATGTAGCATTATGTTATAACGTATATCGTTATGTAGCATTATGCTATAACATATAACGTTGTATACTATAACCTTATAACGTATAATGTTATGTAGCATTACGTTATAACGTATGACGTTGTATACTATTACGTTATAACGTATAACGATATGTAGCATTACGTTATAACGTATAACGTTGTATACTACTACGTTATAACAAATAACGTTAGATAGCATTACGTTATAACGTATAACGTTGTATACTATTACGTCATAACGTATAACGTTATGTAGCATTACGTTATAACGTATAACGTTGTATACTATTACGTTATAACGTATAACGTTGTATACTATTACGTTATAACGTATAACGTTATGTAGCACGACGTTATAACGTATAACGTTATGTAGCACCACGTTATAACGTTTAACGTTATGTAGCACTACGTTATATCGTATAACGCTATGTGCTGTTACCTTATAACGTATTACGTTATGTAGCATTACGTTATAACGTATATCCTTATGTATTGTTACCTTATAACGTTATACGTTGTATACTATTACCTTATAGCGTATAACGTTATGTAGCATTACGTTATAACGTATAACTTTATGTAGCATTACGTTATAACGTATAACGTTGTATACTATTACGTTATAACGTATAACGTTATGTAGCACGACGTTATAACGTATAACGTTGTATACTAGTACCTTATAACGTATAACGTTATGTAGCATTACGTCATAACGTATAACGTTGTATACTATTACGTTATAACGTATAACGTTATGTAGTATTACGTTATAACGTATAACGTTGTATACTATTACGTGATAACGTATAACTATATGTAGCATTACGTTATAACGTATAACGTTGTATACTATTACGTTATAACGTATAACGTTATGTAGCATTACGTTATAACGGATAACGTTGTATACTATTACGTTATAACGTATAACGATATGTAGCATTACGTTATAACGTATAACGTTGTATACTATTACGTTATAACGTATAACGTTATGTAGCATTACGTTATAACGTATAACGTTGTATACTATTACGTTATAACGTATAACGTTATGTAGCACGACGTTATAACGTATAACGTTGTATACTATTACGTTATAACGTATAACGTTATGTAGCATTACGTTATAACGTATAACGTTGTATACTATTACGTTATAACGTATAACGTTATGTAGCATTACGTTATATCGGATAACGTTGTATACTATTACGTTATAACGTATAACGTTATGTAGCACGACGTTATAACGTACAACGTTGTATACTATTACGTTATAACGTATAACGTTATGTAGCACGACGTTATAACGTATAACGTTATGTAGCACCACGTTATAACGTATAACGTTATGTAGCACTACGTTATATCGTATAACGCTATGTACTGTTACCTTATAACGTATTACGTTATGTAGCACTACGTTATAACGTATATCCTTATATATTGTTACCTTATAACGTTATACGTTGTATACTATTACCTTATAACATATAACGTTATGTAGCATTAGGTTATAACGTATAACGTTGTATACTAGTACCTTATAACGTATAACGTTATGTAGCATTACGTTATAACGTATAACGTGGTATACTATTACCTTATAACGTATAACGTTATGTAGCATTACGTTATAACGTATAACGTTGTATACTATTACGTTATAACGTATAACGTTATGTAGTATTACGTTATAACGTATAACGTTGTATACTATTACGTTATAACGTATAACGTTATGTAGCATTACGTTATAACGTATAACGTTGTATACTATTACGTTATAACGTATAACGTTATGTAGCACGACGTTATAACGTATAACGTTGTATACTAGTACCTTATAACGTATAACGTTATGTAGCATTACGTTATAACGTATAACGTTGTATACTATTACGTTATAACGTATAACGTTATGTAGCACGACGTTATAACGTATAACGTTGTATACTACTACCTTATAACGTATAACGTTATGCAGCATTACGTTATAACGTATAACGTTATGTAGCATCATGCTATAACATATAACGTTGTATACTATTACCTTATAACGTATAACGTTATGTAGCATTACGTTATAACGTATAACGTTGTATACTATTACGTTATAACGTATAACGTTATGTAGCATTACGTTATAACGTATAACGTTGTATACTATTACGTTATAACGTATAACGTTATGTCGCACGACGTTATAACGTATAACGTTGTATACTAGTACCTTATAACGTATAACGTTATGTAGCATTACGTCATAACGTATAACGTTGTATACTATTACGTTATAACGTATAACGTTATGTAGTACTACGTTATAACGTATAACGTTGTATACTATTACGTTATAACGTATAACTATATGTAGCATTACGTTATAACGTATAACGTTGTATACTATTACGTTATAACGTATAACGTTATGTAGCATTACGTTATAACGGATAACGTTGTATACTATTACGTTATAACGTATAACGATATGTAGCATTACGTTATAACGTATAACGTTGTATACTATTACGTTATAACGTATAACGTTATGTAGCATTACGTTATAACGTATAACGTTGTATACTATTACGTTATAACGTATAACGTTATGTAGCACGACGTTATAACGTATAACGTTGAATACTATTACGTTATAACGTATAACGTTATGTAGCATTACGTTATAACGTATAACGTTGTATACTATTACGTTATAACGTATAACGTTATGTAGCATTACGTTATATCGGATAACGTTGTATACTATTACGTTATAACGTATAACGTTATGTAGCACGACGTTATAACGTACAACGTTGTATACTATTACGTTATAACGTATAACGTTATGTAGCACGACGTTATAACGTATAACGTTATGTAGCACCACGTTATAACGTATAACGTTATGTAGCACTACGTTATATCGTATAACGCTATGTACTGTTACCTTATAACGTATTACGTTATGTAGCACTACGTTATAACGTATATCCTTATATATTGTTACCTTATAACGTTATACGTTGTATACTATTACCTTATAACGTATAACGTTATGTAGCATTAGGTTATAACGTATAACGTTGTATACTAGTACCTTATAACGTATAACGTTATGTAGCATTACGTTATAACGTATAACGTGGTATACTATTACCTTATAACGTATAACGTTATGTAGCATTACGTTATAACGTATAACGTTGTATACTATTACGTTATAACGTATAACGTTATGTAGTATTACGTTATAACGTATAACGTTGTATACTATTACGTTATAACGTATAACGTTATGTAGCATTACGTTATAACGTATAACGTTCTATACTATTACGTTATAACGTATAACGTTATGTAGCACTACGTTATAACGTATAACGTTATATACTATTACCTTATAACGTACAACGTTATGTAGCATTACGTAATAACGTATAACGTTATTAACTCTTACCTTATAACGTATAACGTTATGTAGCACTACGTTATAACGTATATCGTTATATACTATTACCTTATATCGTATAACGTTATGTAGCATTACGTTCTAACGTATAACGTTATATACTGTTACCTTATAACGTATAACGTTATGTAGCATTACGCCATAACGTATAACGTTATATACGCTTACCTTATAACGTATAACGTTATGTAGCATTACGTTATAACGTATATCGTTATATATTGTTACCTTATAACGTTATACGTTATATACTATTACCTTATAACGTATAACGTTATGTAGCATTACGTTATAACGTATAACGTTGTATACTATTACGTTATAACGTATAACGTTGTATACTATTACGATATAACGTATAACATTATGTAGCATTACGTTATAACGTATAATGTTGTATACTATTACGTTATAACGTATAACGTTACGTAGCACGACGTTATAACGTATAACGTTATGTAGCATTACGTTATAACGTGTAACGTTGTATACTATTACGTTATAACGTATAACGTTATGTAGCATTACGTTATAACGTATAACGTTGTATACTATTACGTTATAACGTATAACGTTATGTAGCATTACGTTATAACGTATAACGTTCTATACTATTACGTTATAACGTATAACGTTATGTAGCACTACGTTATAACGTATAACGTTATATACTATTACCTTATAACGTACAACGTTATGTTGCATTACGTAATAACGTATAACGTTATATACTGTTACCTTATAACGTATAACGTTATGTAGCAATACGTTATAACGTATAACGTTATGTAGCATTACGCTATAACGTATAACGTTATATACTATTGCGTTATAACGTATAACGATATGTAGCATTACGTTATAACGTATAACGTTGTATACTATTACGTTATAACGTATAACGTTATGTAGCATTACGTTATAACGTATAACGTTGTATACTATTACGTTATAACGTATAACGTTATGTAGCACGACGTTATAACGTATAACGTTGTATACTAGTACGTTATAACGTATAACGTTATGTAGCACGACGTTATAACGTATAACGTTATGTAGCACCACGTTATAACGTATAACGTTATGTAGCACTACGTTATATCGTATAACGCTATGTACTGTTACCTTATAACGTATTACGTTATGTAGCACTACGTTATAACGTATATCCTTATATATTGTTACCTTATAACGTTATACGTTGTATACTATTACCTTATAACGTATAACGTTATGTAGCGTTAGGTTATAACGTATAACGTTGTATACTAGTACCTTATAACGTATAACGTTATGTAACATTACGTTATAACGTATAACGTGGTATACTATTACCTTATAACGTATAACGTTATGTAGCATTACGTTATAACGTATAACGTTGTATACTATTACGTTATAACGTATAACGTTATGTAGTATTACGTTATAACGTATAACGTTGTATACTATTACGTTATAACGTATAACGTTATGTAGCATTACGTTATAACGTATAACTTTATGTAGCATTACGTTATAACGTATAACGTTGTATACTATTACGTTATAACGTATAACGTTATGTAGCACGACGTTATAACGTATAACGTTGTATACTAGTACCTTATAACGTATAACGTTATGTAGCATTACGTCATAACGTATAACGTTGTATACTATTACGTTATAACGTATAACGTTATGTAGTATTACGTTATAACGTATAACGTTGTATACTATTACGTGATAACGTATAACTATATGTAGCATTACGTTATAACGTATAACGTTGTATACTATTACGTTATAACGTATAACGTTATGTAGCATTACGTTATAACGGATAACGTTGTATACTATTACGTTATAACGTATAACGATATGTAGCATTACGTTATAACGTATAACGTTGTATACTATTACGTTATAACGTATAACGTTATGTAGCATTACGTTATAACGTATAACGTTGTATACTATTACGTTATAACGTATAACGTTATGTAGCACGACGTTATAACGTATAACGTTGTATACTATTACGTTATAACGTATAACGTTATGTAGCATTACGTTATAACGTATAACGTTGTATACTATTACGTTATAACGTATAACGTTATGTAGCATTACGTTATATCGGATAACGTTGTATACTATTACGTTATAACGTATAACGTTATGTAGCACGACGTTATAACGTACAACGTTGTATACTATTACGTTATAACGTATAACGTTATGTAGCACGACGTTATAACGTATAACGTTATGTAGCACCACGTTATAACGTATAACGTTATGTAGCACTACGTTATATCGTATAACGCTATGTACTGTTACCTTATAACGTATTACGTTATGTAGCACTACGTTATAACGTATATCCTTATATATTGTTACCTTATAACGTTATACGTTGTATACTATTACCTTATAACATATAACGTTATGTAGCATTAGGTTATAACGTATAACGTTGTATACTAGTACCTTATAACGTATAACGTTATGTAGCATTACGTTATAACGTATAACGTGGTATACTATTACCTTATAACGTATAACGTTATGTAGCATTACGTTATAACGTATAACGTTGTATACTATTACGTTATAACGTATAACGTTATGTAGTATTACGTTATAACGTATAACGTTGTATACTATTACGTTATAACGTATAACGTTATGTAGCATTACGTTATAACGTATAACGTTGTATACTATTACGTTATAACGTATAACGTTATGTAGCACGACGTTATAACGTATAACGTTGTATACTAGTACCTTATAACGTATAACGTTATGTAGCATTACGTTATAACGTATAACGTTGTATACTATTACGTTATAACGTATAACGTTATGTAGCACGACGTTATAACGTATAACGTTGTATACTACTACCTTATAACGTATAACGTTATGCAGCATTACGTTAGAACGTATAACGTTATGTAGCATCATGCTATAACATATAACGTTGTATACTATTACCTTATAACGTATAACGTTATGTAGCATTACGTTATAACGTATAACGTTGTATACTATTACGTTATAACGTATAACGTTATGTAGCATTACGTTATAACGTATAACGTTGTATACTATTACGTTATAACGTATAACGTTATGTCGCACGACGTTATAACGTATAACGTTGTATACTAGTACCTTATAACGTATAACGTTATGTAGCATTACGTCATAACGTATAACGTTGTATACTATTACGTTATAACGTATAACGTTATGTAGTACTACGTTATAACGTATAACGTTGTATACTATTACGTTATAACGTATAACTATATGTAGCATTACGTTATAACGTATAACGTTGTATACTATTACGTTATAACGTATAACGTTATGTAGCATTACGTTATAACGGATAACGTTGTATACTATTACGTTATAACGTATAACGATATGTAGCATTACGTTATAACGTATAACGTTGTATACTATTACGTTATAACGTATAACGTTATGTAGCATTACGTTATAACGTATAACGTTGTATACTATTACGTTATAACGTATAACGTTATGTAGCACGACGTTATAACGTATAACGTTGAATACTATTACGTTATAACGTATAACGTTATGTAGCATTACGTTATAACGTATAACGTTGTATACTATTACGTTATAACGTATAACGTTATGTAGCATTACGTTATATCGGATAACGTTGTATACTATTACGTTATAACGTATAACGTTATGTAGCACGACGTTATAACGTACAACGTTGTATACTATTACGTTATAACGTATAACGTTATGTAGCACGACGTTATAACGTATAACGTTATGTAGCACCACGTTATAACGTATAACGTTATGTAGCACTACGTTATATCGTATAACGCTATGTACTGTTACCTTATAACGTATTACGTTATGTAGCACTACGTTATAACGTATATCCTTATATATTGTTACCTTATAACGTTATACGTTGTATACTATTACCTTATAACGTATAACGTTATGTAGCATTAGGTTATAACGTATAACGTTGTATACTAGTACCTTATAACGTATAACGTTATGTAGCATTACGTTATAACGTATAACGTGGTATACTATTACCTTATAACGTATAACGTTATGTAGCATTACGTTATAACGTATAACGTTGTATACTATTACGTTATAACGTATAACGTTATGTAGTATTACGTTATAACGTATAACGTTGTATACTATTACGTTATAACGTATAACGTTATGTAGCATTACGTTATAACGTATAACGTTCTATACTATTACGTTATAACGTATAACGTTATGTAGCACTACGTTATAACGTATAACGTTATATACTATTACCTTATAACGTACAACGTTATGTAGCATTACGTAATAACGTATAACGTTATTAACTCTTACCTTATAACGTATAACGTTATGTAGCACTACGTTATAACGTATATCGTTATATACTATTACCTTATATCGTATAACGTTATGTAGCATTACGTTCTAACGTATAACGTTATATACTGTTACCTTATAACGTATAACGTTATGTAGCATTACGCCATAACGTATAACGTTATATACGCTTACCTTATAACGTATAACGTTATGTAGCATTACGTTATAACGTATTTCGTTATATATTGATACCTTTTAACGTTATACGTTATATACTATTACCTTATAACGTATAACGTTATGTAGCATTACGTTATAACGTATAACGTTTTATACTATTACGTTATAACGTATAACGTTTTATACTATTACGTTATAACGTATAACATTATGTAGCACTACGTTATAACGTGTAACGTTATATACTATTACCTTATAACGTATAATGTTATGTAGCATTACGCCATAACGTATAACGTTATATACGCTTACCTTATAACGTATAACGTTATGTAGCATTACGTTATAACGTATATCGTTATATATTGTTACCTTATAACGTTATACGTTATATACTATTACCTTATAACGTATAACGTTATGTAGCATTACGTTATAACGTATAACGTTGTATACTATTACGTTATAACGTATAACGTTGTATACTATTACGATATAACGTATAACATTATGTAGCATTACGTTATAACGTATAATGTTGTATACTATTACGTTATAACGTATAACGTTACGTAGCACGACGTTATAACGTATAACGTTATGTAGCATTACGTTATAACGTGTAACGTTGTATACTATTACGTTATAACGTATAACGTTATGTAGCATTACGTTATATCGGATAACGTTGTATACTATTACGTTATAACGTATAACGTTATGTAGCACGACGTTATAACGTACAACGTTGTATACTATTACGTTATAACGTATAACGTTATGTAGCATTACGTTATAACGTATAACGTGGTATACTATTACCTTATAACGTATAACGTTATGTAGCATTACGTTATAACGTATAACGTTGTATACTATTACGTTATAACGTATAACGTTATGTAGTATTACGTTATAACGTATAACGTTGTATACTATTACGTTATAACGTATAACGTTATGTAGCATTACGTTATAACGTATAACGTTCTATACTATTACGTTATAACGTATAACGTTATGTAGCACTACGTTATAACGTATAACGTTATATACTATTACCTTATAACGTACAACGTTATGTAGCATTACGTAATAACGTATAACGTTATTAACTCTTACCTTATAACGTATAACGTTATGTAGCACTACGTTATAACGTATATCGTTATATACTATTACCTTATATCGTATAACGTTATGTAGCATTACGTTCTAACGTATAACGTTATATACTGTTACCTTATAACGTATAACGTTATGTAGCATTACGCCATAACGTATAACGTTATATACGCTTACCTTATAACGTATAACGTTATGTAGCATTACGTTATAACGTATTTCGTTATATATTGATACCTTTTAACGTTATACGTTATATACTATTACCTTATAACGTATAACGTTATGTAGCATTACGTTATAACGTATAACGTTTTATACTATTACGTTATAACGTATAACGTTTTATACTATTACGTTATAACGTATAACATTATGTAGCACTACGTTATAACGTGTAACGTTATATACTATTACCTTATAACGTATAATGTTATGTAGCATTACGCCATAACGTATAACGTTATATACGCTTACCTTATAACGTATAACGTTATGTAGCATTACGTTATAACGTATATCGTTATATATTGTTACCTTATAACGTTATACGTTATATACTATTACCTTATAACGTATAACGTTATGTAGCATTACGTTATAACGTATAACGTTGTATACTATTACGTTATAACGTATAACGTTGTATACTATTACGATATAACGTATAACATTATGTAGCATTACGTTATAACGTATAATGTTGTATACTATTACGTTATAACGTATAACGTTACGTAGCACGACGTTATAACGTATAACGTTATGTAGCATTACGTTATAACGTGTAACGTTGTATACTATTACGTTATAACGTATAACGTTATGTAGCATTACGTTATAACGTATAACGTTGTATACTATTACGTTATAACGTATAACGTTATGTAGCATTACGTTATAACGTATAACGTTCTATACTATTACGTTATAACGTATAACGTTATGTAGCACTACGTTATAACGTATAACGTTATATACTATTACCTTATAACGTACAACGTTATGTTGCATTACGTAATAACGTATAACGTTATATACTGTTACCTTATAACGTATAACGTTATGTAGCAATACGTTATAACGTATAACGTTATGTAGCATTACGCTATAACGTATAACGTTATATACTATTGCGTTATAACGTATAACGATATGTAGCATTACGTTATAACGTATAACGTTGTATACTATTACGTTATAACGTATAACGTTATGTAGCATTACGTTATAACGTATAACGTTGTATACTATTACGTTATAACGTATAACGTTATGTAGCACGACGTTATAACGTATAACGTTGTATACTAGTACGTTATAACGTATAACGTTATGTAGCACGACGTTATAACGTATAACGTTATGTAGCACCACGTTATAACGTATAACGTTATGTAGCACTACGTTATATCGTATAACGCTATGTACTGTTACCTTATAACGTATTACGTTATGTAGCACTACGTTATAACGTATATCCTTATATATTGTTACCTTATAACGTTATACGTTGTATACTATTACCTTATAACGTATAACGTTATGTAGCGTTAGGTTATAACGTATAACGTTGTATACTAGTACCTTATAACGTATAACGTTATGTAACATTACGTTATAACGTATAACGTGGTATACTATTACCTTATAACGTATAACGTTATGTAGCATTACGTTATAACGTATAACGTTGTATACTATTACGTTATAACGTATAACGTTATGTAGTATTACGTTATAACGTATAACGTTGTATACTATTACGTTATAACGTATAACGTTATGTAGCATTACGTTATAACGTATAACGTTGTATACTATTACGTTATAACGTATAACGTTATGTAGCACGACGTTATAACGTATAACGTTGTATACTAGTACCTTATAACGTATAACGTTATGTAGCATTACGTTATAACGTATAACGTTGTATACTATTACGTTATAACGTATAACGTTATGTAGCACGACGTTATAACGTATAACGTTGTATACTACTACCTTATAACGTATAACGTTATGCAGCATTACGTTATAACGTATAACGTTATGTAGCATCATGCTATAACATATAACGTTGTATACTATTACCTTATAACGTATAACGTTATGTAGCATTACGTTATAACGTATAACGTTGTATACTATTACGTTATAACGTATAACGTTATGTAGCATTACGTTATAACGTATAACGTTGTATACTATTACGTTATAACGTATAACGTTATGTAGCACGACGTTATAACGTATAACGTTGTATACTAGTACCTTATAACGTATAACGTTATGTAGCATTACGTCATAACGTATAACGTTGTATACTATTACGTTATAACGTATAACGTTATGTAGTATTACGTTATAACGTATAACGTTGTATACTATTACGTTATAACGTATAACGTTATGTAGCACGACGTTATAACGTATAACGTTGTATACTAGTACCTTATAACGTATAACGTTATGTAGCATTACGTTATAACGTATAACGTTGTATACTATTACGTTATAACGTATAACGTTATGTAGCACGACGTTATAACGTATAACGTTGTATACTAGTACCTTATAACGTATAACGTTATGTAGCATTACGTCATAACGTATAACGTTGTATACTATTACGTTATAACGTATAACGTTATGTAGTATTACGTTATAACGTATAACGTTGTATACTATTACGTTATAACGTATAACTATATGTAGCATTACGTTATAACGTATAACGTTGTATACTATTACGTTATAACGTATAACGTTATGTAGCATTACGTTATAACGGATAACGTTGTATACTATTACGTTATAACGTATAACGTTATGTAGCACTACGTTATAACGTATAACGTTATATACGCTTACCTTATAACGTATAACGTTATGTAGCATTACGTTATAACGTATTTCGTTATATATTGATACCTTTTAACGTTATACGTTATATACTATTACCTTATAACGTATAACGTTATGTAGCATTACGTTATAACGTATAACGTTTTATACTATTACGTTATAACGTATAACGTTTTATACTATTACGTTATAACGTATAACGTTATGTAGCACTACGTTATAACGTGTAACGTTATATACTATTACCTTATAACGTATAATGTTATGTAGCATTACGCCATAACGTATAACGTTATATACGCTTACCTTATAACGTATAACGTTATGTAGCATTACGTTATAACGTATATCGTTATATATTGTTACCTTATAACGTTATACGTTATATACTATTACCTTATAACGTATAACGTTATGTAGCATTACGTTATAACGTATAACGTTGTATACTATTACGTTATAACGTATAACGTTGTATACTATTACGATATAACGTATAACGTTATGTAGCATTACGTTATAACGTATAATGTTGTATACTATTACGTTATAACGTATAACGTTACGTAGCACGACGTTATAACGTATAACGTTATGTAGCATTACGTTATAACGTGTAACGTTGTATACTATTACGTTATAACGTATAACGTTATGTAGCATTACGTTATAACGTATAACGTTCTATACTATTACGTTATAACGTATAACGTTATGTAGCACTACGTTATAACGTATAACGTTATCTACTATTACCTTATAACGTACAACGTTATGTTGCATTACGTAATAACGTATAACGTTATATACTGTTACCTTATAACGTATAACGTTATGTAGCAATACGTTATAACGTATAACGTTATGTAGCATTACGCTATAACGTATAACGTTATATACTATTGCGTTATAACGTATAACGATATGTAGCATTACGTTATAACGTATAACGTTGTATACTATTACGTTATAACGTATAACGTTATGTAGCATTACGTTATAACGTATAACGTTGTATACTATTACGTTATAACGGATAACGTTATGTAGCACGACGTTATAACGTATAACGTTGTATACTAGTACGTTATAACGTATAACGTTATGTAGCATTACGTTAGAACGTATAACGTTGTATACTGCTACCTTATAACGTATAACGTTATGTAGCATTACGTTATAACGTATAACGTAATGTAGCATTAGGCTATAACATATAACGTTGTATACTATAACCTTATAACGTATAATGTTATGTAGCATTACGTTATAACGTATAACGTTGTATACTATTACGTTATAACGTATAACGTTGTATACTATTACGTTATAACGTATAACGTAATGTAGCATTATGCTATAACATATAACGTTGTATACTATAACCTTATAACGTATAACGTTATGTAGCATTACGCCATAACGTATAACGTTATATACGCTTACCTTATAACGTATAACGTTATGTAGCATTACGTTATAACGTATTTCGTTATATATTGATACCTTTTAACGTTATACGTTATATACTATTACCTTATAACGTATAACGTTATGTAGCATTACGTTATAACGTATAACGTTTTATACTATTACGTTATAACGTATAACGTTATGTAGCACTACGTTATAACGTGTAACGTTATATACTATTACCTTATAACGTATAATGTTATGTAGCATTACGCCATAACGTATAACGTTATATACGCTTACCTTATAACGTATAACGCTATGTAGCATTACGTTATAACGTATATCGTTATATATTGTTACCTTATAACGTTATACGTTATATACTATTACCTTATAACGTATAACGTTATGTAGCATTACGTTATAACGTATAACGTTGTATACTATTACGTTATAACGTATAACGTTGTATACTATTACGATATAACGTATAACGTTATGTAGCATTACGTTATAACGTATAATGTTGTATACTATTACGTTATAACGTATAACGTTACGTAGCACGACGTTATAACGTATAACGTTATGTAGCATTACGTTATAACGTGTAACGTTGTATACTATTACGTTATAACGTATAACGTAATGTAGCATTATGCTATAACATATAACGTTGTATACTATAACCTTATAACGTATAACGTTATGTAGCATTACGCTATAACGTATAACGTTATATACTATTACCTTATAACGTATAACGTTATGTAGCATTACGTTATAACGTATTTCGTTGTATACTATTACGTTATAACGTATAACGTTATGTAGCATTACGTTATAACGTATATCCTTATATATTGTTACCTTATAACGTTATACGTTGTATACTATTACGTTATAACGTATAACTATATGTAGCATTACGTTATAACGTATAACGTTGTATACTATTACGTTATAACATATAACGTTATGTAGCATTACGTTATAACGTATAACGTTGTATACTATTACGTTATAACGTATAACGATATGTAGCATTACGTTATAACGTATAACGTTGTATACTATTACGTTATAACGTATAACGTTATGTAGCATTACGTTATAACGTATAACGTTGTATACTATTACGTTATAACGTATAACGTTATGTAGCACGACGTTATAACGTATAACGTTGTATACTAGTACGTTATAACGTATAACGATATGTAGCATTACGTTATAACGTATAACGTTGTATACTATTACGTTATAACGTATAACGATATGTAGCATTACGTTATAACGTATAACGTTGTATACTACTACGTTATAACGAATAACGTTAGATAGCATTACGTTATAACGTATAACGTTGTATACTATTACGTTATAACGTATAACGTTATGTAGCACGACGTTATAACGTATAACGTTATGTAGCACCACGTTATAACGTATAACGTTATGTAGCACTACGTTATATCGTATAACGTTATATACTGTTACCTTATAACGTATAACGTTATGTAGCATTACGCCATAACGTATAACGTTATATACGCTTACCTTATAACGTATAACGTTATGTAGCATTACGTTATAACGTATTTCGTTATATATTGATACCTTTTAACGTTATACGTTATATACTATTACCTTATAACGTACAACGTTATGTTGCATTACGTAATAACGTATAACGTTATATACTGTTACCTTATAACGTATAACGTTATGTAGCAATACGTTATAACGTATAACGTTATGTAGCATTACGCTATAACGTATAACGTTATATACTATTGCGTTATAACGTATAACGATATGTAGCATTACGTTATAACGTATAACGTTGTATACTATTACGTTATAACGTATAACGTTATGTAGCATTACGTTATAACGTATAACGTTGTATACTATTACGTTATAACGTATAACGTTATGTAGCACGACGTTATAACGTATAACGTTGTATACTAGTACGTTATAACGTATAACGTTATGTAGCACGACGTTATAACGTATAACGTTATGTAGCACCACGTTATAACGTATAACGTTATGTAGCACTACGTTATATCGTATAACGCTATGTACTGTTACCTTATAACGTATTACGTTATGTAGCACTACGTTATAACGTATATCCTTATATATTGTTACCTTATATCGTTATACGTTGTATACTATTACCTTATAACGTATAACGTTATGTAGCATTAGGTTATAACGTATAACGTTGTATACTAGTACCTTATAACGTATAACGTTATGTAGCATTACGTTATAACGTATAACGTGGTATACTATTACCTTATAACGTATAACGTTATGTAGCATTACGTTATAACGTATAACGTTGTATACTATTACGTTATAACGTATAACGTTATGTAGCATTACGTTATAACGTATAACGTTGTATACTATTACGTTATAACGTATAACGTTATGTAGCACGACGTTATAACGTATAACGTTGTATACTAGTGCCTTATAACGTATAACGTTATGTAGCATTACGTTATAACGTATAACGTTGTATACTATTACGTTATAACGTATAACGTTATGTAGCACGACGTTATAACGTATAACGTTGTATACTACTACCTTATAACGTATAACGTTATGCAGCATTACGTTATAACGTATAACGTTATGTAGCATCATGCTATAACATATAACGTTGTATACTATTACCTTATAACGTATAACGTTATGTAGCATTACGTTATAACGTATAACGTTGTATACTATTACGTTATAACGTATAACGTTATGTAGCATTACGTTATAACGTATAACGTTGTATACTATTACGTTATAACGTATAACGTTATGTAGCACGACGTTATAACGTATAACGTTGTATACTAGTACCTTATAACGTATAACGTTATGTAGCATTACGTCATAACGTATAACGTTGTATACTATTACGTTATAACGTATAACGTTATGTAGTATTACGTTATAACGTATAACGTTGTATACTATTACGTTATAACGTATAACGTTATGTAGCACGACGTTATAACGTATAACGTTGTATACTAGTACCTTATAACGTATAACGTTATGTAGCATTACGTTATAACGTATAACGTTGTATACTATTACGTTATAACGTATAACGTTATGTAGCACGACGTTATAACGTATAACGTTGTATACTACTACCTTATAACGTATAACGTTATGCAGCATTACGTTATAACGTATAACGTTATGTAGCATCATGCTATAACATATAACGTTGTATACTATTACCTTATAACGTATAACGTTATGTAGCATTACGTTATAACGTATAACGTTGTATACTATTACGTTATAACGTATAACGTTATGTAGCATTACGTTATAACGTATAACGTTGTATACTATTACGTTATAACGTATAACGTTATGTAGCACGACGTTATAACGTATAACGTTGTATACTAGTACCTTATAACGTATAACGTTATGTAGCATTACGTCATAACGTATAACGTTGTATACTATTACGTTATAACGTATAACGTTATGTAGTATTACGTTATAACGTATAACGTTGTATACTATTATGTTATAACGTATAACGTTATGTAGCACGACGTTATAACGTATAACGTTGTATACTAGTACCTTATAACGTATAACGTTATGTAGCATTACGTTATAACGTATAACGTTGTATACTATTACGTTATAACGTATAACGTTATGTAGCACGACGTTATAACGTATAACGTTGTATACTACTACCTTATAACGTATAACGTTATGCAGCATTACGTTATAACGTATAACGTTATGTAGCATCATGCTATAACATATAACGTTGTATACTATTACCTTATAACGTATAACGTTATGTAGCATTACGTTATAACGTATAACGTTGTATACTATTACGTTATAACGTATAACGTTATGTAGCATTACGTTATAACGTATAACGTTGTATACTATTACGTTATAACGTATAACGTTATGTAGCACGACGTTATAACGTATAACGTTGTATACTAGTACCTTATAACGTATAATGTTATGTAGCATTACGTCATAACGTATAAAGTTGTATACTATTACGTTATAACGTATAACGTTATGTAGTATTACGTTATAACGTATAACGTTCTATACTATTACGTTATAACGTATAACTATATGTAGCATTACGTTATAACGTATAACGTTGTATACTATTACGTTATAACGTATAACGTTATGTAGCATTACGTTATAACGGATAACGTTGTATACTATTACGTTATAACGTATAACGATATGTAGCATTACGTTATAACGTATAACGTTGTATACTATTACGTTATAACGTATAACGTTATGTAGCATTACGTTATAACGTATAACTTTGTATACTATTACGTTATAACGTATAACGTTATGTAGCACGACGTTATAACGTATAACGTTGTATACTATTACGTTATAACGTATAACGTTATGTAGCATTACGTTATAACGTATAACGTTGTATGCTATTACGTTATAACGTATAACGTTATGTAGCATTACGTTATATCGGATAACGTTGTATACTATTACGTTATAACGTATAACGTTATGTAGCACGACGTTATAACGTACAACGTTGTATACTATTACGTTATAACGTATAATGTTATGTAGCACGACGTTATAACGTATAACGTTATGTAGCACCACGTTATAACGTATAACGTTATGTAGCACTACGTTATATCGTATAACGCTATGTACTGTTACCTTATAACGTATTACGTTATGTAGCACTACGTTATAACGTATATCCTTATATATTGTTACCTTATAACGTTATACGTTGTATACTATTACCTTATAACGTATAACGTTATGTAGCATTACGTTATAACGTATAACGTTCTATACTATTACGTTATAACGTATAACGTTATGTAGCACTACGTTATAACGTATAACGTTATATACTATTACCTTATAACGTACAACGTTATGTAGCATTACGTAATAACGTATAACGTTATTAACTCTTACCTTATAACGTATAACGTTATGTAGCACTACGTTACAACGTATATCGTTATATACTATTACCTTATATCGTATAACGTTATGTAGCATTACGTTCTAACGTATAACGTTATATACTGTTACCTTATAACGTATAACGTTATGTAGCATTACGCCATAACGTATAACGTTATATACGCTTACCTTATAACGTATAACGTTATGTAGCATTACGTTATAACGTATTTCGTTATATATTGATACCTTTTAACGTTATACGTTATATACTATTACCTTATAACGTATAACGTTATGTAGCATTACGTTATAACGTATAACGTTTTATACTATTACGTTATAACGTATAACGTTTTATACTATTACGTTATAACGTATAACGTTATGTAGCACTACGTTATAACGTGTAACGTTATATACTATTACCTTATAACGTATAATGTTATGTAGCATTACGCCATAACGTATAACGTTATATACGCTTACCTTATAACGTATAACGTTATGTAGCATTACGTTATAACGTATATCGTTATATATTGTTACCTTATAACGTTATACGTTATATACTATTACCTTATAACGTATAACGTTATGTAGCATTACGTTATAACGTATAACGTTGTATACTATTACGTTATAACGTATAACGTTGTATACTATTACGATATAACGTATAACGTTATGTAGCATTACGTTATAACGTATAACGTTGTATACTATTACGTTATAACGTATAACGTTATGTAGCATTACGTTATAACGTATAACGTTCTATACTATTACGTTATAACGTATAACGTTATGTAGCACTACGTTATAACGTATAACGTTATATACTATTACCTTATAACGTACAACGTTATGTTGCATTACGTAATAACGTATAACGTTATATACTGTTACCTTATAACGTATAACGTTATGTAGCAATACGTTATAACGTATAAATTTATGTAGCATTACGCTATAACGTATAACGTTATATACTATTGCGTTATAACGTATAACGATATGTAGCATTACGTTATAACGTATAACGTTGTATACTATTACGTTATAACGTATAACGTTATGTAGCATTACGTTATAACGTATAACGTTGTATACTATTACGTTATAACGTATAACGTTGTATACTATTACGTTATAACGTATAACGTAATGTAGCATTATGCTATAACATATAACGTTGTATACTATAACCTTATAACGTATAACGTTATGTAGCATTACGCCATAACGTATAACGTTATATACGCTTACCTTATAACGTATAACGTTATGTAGCATTACGTTATAACGTATTTCGTTATATATTGATACCTTTTAACGTTATACGTTATATACTATTACCTTATAACGTATAACGTTATGTAGCATTACGTTATAACGTATAACGTTTTATACTATTACGTTATAACGTATAACGTTATGTAGCACTACGTTATAACGTGTAACGTTATATACTATTACCTTATAACGTATAATGTTATGTAGCATTACGCCATAACGTATAACGTTATATACGCTTACCTTATAACGTATAACGTTATGTAGCATTACGTTATAACGTATATCGTTATATATTGTTACCTTATAACGTTATACGTTATATACTATTACCTTATAACGTATAACGTTATGTAGCATTACGTTATAACGTATAACGTTGTATACTATTACGTTATAACGTATAACGTTGTATACTACTACGATATAACGTATAACGTTATGTAGCATTACGTTATAACGTATAATGTTGTATACTATTACGTTATAACGTATAACGTTACGTAGCACGACGTTATAACGTATAACGTTATGTAGCATTACGTTATAACGTGTAACGTTGTATACTATTACGTTATAACGTATAACGTTATGTAGCATTACGTTATAACGTATAACGTTGTATACTATTACGTTAGAACGTATAACGTTATGTAGCATTACGTTATAACGTATAACGTTCTATACTATTACGTTATAACGTATAACGTTATGTAGCACTACGTTATAACGTATAACGTTATATACTATTACCTTATAACGTACAACGTTATGTAGCATTACGTAATAACGTATAACGTTATATACTCTTACCTTATAACGTATAACGTTATGTAGCAATACGTTATAACGTATAACGTTATGTAGCATTACGCTATAACGTATAACGTTATATACTATTGCGTTATAACGTATAACGATATGTAGCATTACGTTATAACGTATAACGTTGTATACTATTACGTTATAACGTATAACGTTATGTAGCATTACGTTATAACGTATAACGTTGTATAGTATTACGTTATAACGGATAACGTTATGTAGCACGACGTTATAACGTATAACGTTGTATACTAGTACGTTATAACGTATAACGTTATGTAGCATTACGTTAGAACGTATAACGTTGTATACTGCTACCTTATAACGTATAACGTTATGTAGCATTACGTTATAACGTATAACGTAATGTAGCATTAGGCTATAACATATAACGTTCTATACTATAACCTTATAACGTATAATGTTATGTAGCATTACGTTATAACGTATAACGTTGTATACTATTACGTTATAACGTATAACGTTGTATACTATTACGTTATAACGTATAACGTAATGTAGCATTATGCTATAACATATAACGTTGTATACTATAACCTTATAACGTATAACGTTATGTAGCATTACGCTATAACGTATAACGTTATATACTATTACCTTATAACGTATAACGTTATGTAGCATTACGTTATAACGTATTTCGTTGTATACTATTACGTTATAACGTATAACGTTATGTAGCATTACGTTATAACGTATATCCTTATATATTGTTACCTTATAACGTTATACGTTGTATACTATTACGTTATAACGTATAACTATATGTAGCATTACGTTATAACGTATAACGTTGTATACTATTACGTTATAACATATAACGTTATGTAGCATTACGTTATAACGTATAACGTTGTATACTATTACGTTATAACGTATAACGATATGTAGCATTACGTTATAACGTATAACGTTGTATACTATTACGTTATAACGTATAACGTTATGTAGCATTACGTTATAACGTATAACGTTGTATACTATTACGTTATAACGTATAACGTTATGTAGCACGACGTTATAACGTATAACGTTGTATACTAGTACGTTATAACGTATAACGTTATGTAGCATTACGTTATAACTTATAACGTTGGATACTACTACCTTATAACGTATAACGTTATGTAGCATTATGTTATAACGTATATCGTTATGTAGCATTATGCTATAACATATAACGTTGTATACTATAACCTTATAACGTATAATGTTATGCAGCATTACGTTATAACGTATAACGTTGTATACTATTACGTTATAACGTATAACGTTATGTAGCATTACGTTATAACGTATGACGTTGTATACTATTACGTTATAACGTATAACGATATGTAGCATTACGTTATAACGTATAACGTTGTATACTACTACGTTATAACGAATAACGTTAGATAGCATTACGTTATAACGTATAACGTTGTATACTATTACGTTATAACGTATAACGTTATGTAGCATTACGTTATAACGTATAACGTTGTATACTATTACGTTATAACGTATAACGTTATGTAGCACGACGTTATAACGTATAACGTTATGTAGCACCACGTTATAACGTATAACGTTATGTAGCACTACGTTATATCGTATAACGCTATGTACTGTTACCTTATAACGTATTACGTTATGTAGCATTACGTTATAACGTATATCCTTATATATTGTTACCTTATAACGTTATACGTTGTATACTATTACCTTATAACGTATAACGTTATGTAGCATTACGTTATAACGTATGACGTTGTATTCTATTACGTTATAACGTATAACGTTATGTAGCATTACGTTATAACGTATTTCGTTGTATACTATTACCTTATAACGTATAACGTTAGGTAGCATTACGTTATAACGTATTTCGTTGTATACTATTACGTTATAACGTATAACGTTAGGTAGCATTACGTTATAACGTATAACGTTTTATACTATTACGTTATAACGTATAACGTTATGTAGCATTACGTTATAACGTATAACGTTGTATACTATTACGTTATAACGTATAACGTTACGTAGCACGACGTTATAACGTATAACGTTATATACTATTACCTTATATCGTATAACGTTATGTAGCGTTACGTTCTAACGTATAACGTTATATACTGTTACCTTATAACGTATAACGTTATGTAGCATTACGTTATAACGTATTTCGGTATATATTGTTGCCTTATAACGTTATACGTTATATACTATTACCTTATAACGTATAACATTATGTAGCATTACGTTATAACGTATAACGTTGTATTCTATTACGTTATAACGTATAACGTTATGTAGCATTACGTTATAACGTACAACGTTATATACTATTACCTTATAACGTATAACGTTATGTAGCATTACGTTATAACGTATAACGTTATGTAGCATTACGTTATAACGTATAACGTTGTATACTATTACGTTATAACGTATAACGTTATGTAGCACCACGTTATAACGTATAGCGTTATGTGTGCACCACGTTATAACGTATAACGTTATGTAGCACCACGTTATAACGTATAACGTTATGTTGCACTACGTTATATCGTATAACGTTATATACTATAACCTTATAACGTATAACGTTATGGAGCATTACGTTATAACGTATAACGTTATGTTGCACTACGTTATATCGTATAACGTTATATACTATTTCGTTATAACGTATAACGTTATGTAGCATTACGTTATAACGTATAACGTTGTATACTATTACGTTGTAACGTATAACGTTATGTAGCATTACGTTATAACGTATAACGTTGTATACTATTACGTTATAACGTATAACGTTATGTAGCATTACGTTATAACGTATAACGTTGTATACTATTACGTTATAACGTATAACGTTATGTAGCACGACGTTATAACGTATAACGTTGTATACTAGTACCTTATAACGTATAACGTTATGTAGCATTACGTTATAACGTATAACGTTGTATACTACTACCTTATAACGTATAACGTTATGCAGCATTACGTTATAACGTATAACGTTATGTAGCATCATGCTATAACATATAACGTTGTATACTATTACCTTATAACGTATAACGTTATGTAGCATTACGTTATAACGTATAACGTTGTATACTATTACGTTATAACGTATAACGTTATGTAGCATTACGTTATAACGAATAACGTTGTATACTATTACGTTATAACGTATAACGATATGTAGCATTACGTTATAACGTATAACGTTGTATACTATTACGTTATAACGTATAACGTTATGTAGCATTACGTTATAACGTATAACGTTGTATACTATTACGTTATAACGTATAACGTTATGTAGCACCACGTTATAACGTATAACGTTATGTAGCACCACGTTATAACGTATAACGTTATGTAGCACCACGTTATAACGTATAACGTTATGTTGCACTACGTTATATCGTATAACGTTATATACTATAACCTTATAACGTATAACGTTATGGAGCATTACGTTATAACGTATAACGTTATGTTGCACTACGTTATATCGTATAACGTTATATACTATTTCGTTATAACGTATAACGTTATGTAGCATTACGTTATAACGTATAACGTTGTATACTATTACGTTGTAACGTATAACGTTATGTAGCATTACGTTATAACGTATAACGTTGTATACTATTACGTTATAACGTATAACGTTATGTAGCATTACGTTATAACGTATAACGTTGTATACTATTACGTTATAACGTATAACGTTATGTAGCACGACGTTATAACGTATAACGTTGTATACTAGTACCTTATAACGTATAACGTTATGTAGCATTACATTATAACGTATAACGTTGTATACTACTACGTTATAACGTATAACGTTATGCAGCATTACGTTATAACGTATAACGTTGTATACTATTACGTTATAACGTATAACGTTATGTAGCATTACGTTATAACGTATAACGTTGTATACTATTACGTTATAACGTATAACGTTATGTAGCACGACGTTATAACGTATAACGTTGTATACTATTACGTTATAACGTATAACGTTATGTAGCATTACGTTATAACGTATAACGTTGTATACTATTACGTTATAACGTATAACGTTATGTAGCATTACGTTATAACGGATAACGTTGTACACTATTACGTTATAACGTATAACGTTATGTAGCACGACGTTATAACGTACAACGTTGTATACTATTACGTTATAACGTATAACGTTGTATACTATTACGTTATAACGTATAACGTTATGTAGCATTACGTTATAATGTATAACGTTGTATATTATTACGTTATAACGTATTACGTTATGTAGCATTACGTTATAACGTATATCCTTATATATTGTTACCTTATAACGTTATACGTTGTATACTATTACCTTATAACGTATAACGTTATGTAGCATTAGGTTATAACGTATAACGTTGTATACTAGTACCTTATAACGTATAACGTTATGTAGCATTACGTTATAACTTATAACGTGGTATACTATAACCTTATAACGTATAACGTTATGTAGCATTACGTTATAACGTATAACGTTGTATACTATTACGTTATAACGTATAACGTTATGTAGTATTACGTTATAACGTATAACGTTGTATACTATTACGTTATAACGTATAACGTTATGTAGCATTACGTTATAACGTATTACGTTCGATACTATTACGTTATAACGTATAACGTTATGTAGCACTACGTTATAACGTATAACGTTATATACTATTACCTTATAACGTACAACGTTATGTAGCATTACGTAATAACGTATAACGTTATTAACTCTTACCTTATAACGTATAACGTTATGTAGCACTACGTTATAACGTATATCGTTATATACTATTACCTTATATCGTATAACGTTATGTAGCATTACGTTCTAACGTATAACGTTATATACTGTTACCTTATAACGTATAACGTTATGTAGCATTACGCCATAACGTATAACGTTATATACGCTTACCTTATAACGTATAACGTTATGTAGCATTACGTTATAACGTATTTCGTTATATATTGTTACCTTTTAACGTTATACGTTATATACTATTACCTTATAACGTATAACGTTATGTAGCATTACGTTATAACTTATAACGTGGTATACTATAACCTTATAACGTATAACGTTATGTAGCATTACGTTATAACGTATAACGTTGTATACTATTACGTTATAACGTATAACGTTATGTAGTATTACGTTATAACGTATAACGTTGTATACTATTACGTTATAACGTATAACGTTATGTAGCATTACGTTATAACGTATTACGTTCTATACTATTACGTTATAACGTATAACGTTATGTAGCACTACGTTATAACGTATAACGTTATATACTATTACCTTATAACGTACAACGTTATGTAGCATTACGTAATAACGTATAACGTTATTAACTCTTACCTTATAACGTATAACGTTATGTAGCACTACGTTATAACGTATATCGTTATATACTATTACCTTATATCGTATAACGTTATGTAGCATTACGTTCTAACGTATAACGTTATATACTGTTACCTTATAACGTATAACGTTATGTAGCATTACGCCATAACGTATAACGTTATATACGCTTACCTTATAACGTATAACGTTATGTAGCATTACGTTATAACGTATTTCGTTATATATTGTTACCTTTTAACGTTATACGTTATATACTATTACCTTATAACGTATAACGTTATGTAGCATTACGTTATAACGTATAACGTTGTATACTATTACGTTATAACGTATAACGTTATGTAGTATTACGTTATAACGTATAACGTTGTATACTATTACGTTATAACGTATAACGTTATGTAGCACGACGTTATAACGTATAACGTTGTATACTAGTACCTTATAACGTATAACGTTATGTAGCATTACGTTATAACGTATAACGTTGTATACTATTACGTTATAACGTATAACGTTATGTAGCACGACGTTATAACGTATAACGTTGTATACTACTACCTTATAACGTATAACGTTATGCAGCATTACGTTATAACGTATAACGTTATGTAGCATCATGCTATAACATATAACGTTGTATACTATTACCTTATAACGTATAACGTTATGTAGCATTACGTTATAACGTATAACGTTGTATACTATTACGTTATAACGTATAACGTTATGTAGCATTACGTTATAACGTATAACGTTGTATACTATTACGTTATAACGTATAACGTTATGTAGCACGACGTTATAACGTATAACGTTGTATACTAGTACCTTATAACGTATAACGTTATGTAGCATTACGTCATAACGTATAACGTTGTATACTATTACGTTATAACGTATAACGTTATGTAGTATTACGTTATAACGTATAACGTTGTATACTATTACGTTATAACGTATAACTATATGTAGCATTACGTTATAACGTATAACGTTGTATACTATTACGTTATAACGTATAACGTTATGTAGCATTACGTTATAACGGATAACGTTGTATACTATTACGTTATAACGTATAACGATATGTAGCATTACGTTATAACGTATAACGTTGTATACTATTACGTTATAACGTATAACGTTATGTAGCATTACGTTATAACGTATAACGTTGTATACTATTACGTTATAACGTATAACGTTATGTAGCACGACGTTATAACGTATAACGTTGTATACTATTACGTTATAACGTATAACGTTATGTAGCATTACGTTATAACGTATAACGTTGTATACTATTACGTTATAACGTATAACGTTATGTAGCATTACGTTATATCGGATAACGTTGTATACTATTACGTTATAACGTATAACGTTATGTAGCACGACGTTATAACGTACAACGTTGTATACTATTACGTTATAACGTATAACGTTATGTAGCACGACGTTATAACGTATAACGTTATGTAGCACCACGTTATAACGTATAACGTTATGTAGCACTACGTTATATCGTATAACGCTATGTACTGTTACCTTATAACGTATTACGTTATGTAGCACTACGTTATAACGTATATCCTTATATATTGTTACCTTATAACGTTATACGTTGTATACTATTACCTTATAACGTATAACGTTATGTAGCATTACGTTATAACGTATAACGTTCTATACTATTACGTTATAACGTATAACGTTATGTAGCACTACGTTATAACGTATAACGTTATATACTATTACCTTATAACGTACAACGTTATGTAGCATTACGTAATAACGTATAACGTTATTAACTCTTACCTTATAACGTATAACGTTATGTAGCACTACGTTATAACGTATATCGTTATATACTATTACCTTATATCGTATAACGTTATGTAGCATTACGTTCTAACGTATAACGTTATATACTGTTACCTTATAACATATAACGTTATGTAGCATTACGCCATAACGTATAACGTTATATACGCTTACCTTATAACGTATAACGTTATGTAGCATTACGTTATAACGTATTTCGTTATATATTGATACCTTTTAACGTTATACGTGTTATACTATTACCTTATAACGTATAACGTTATGTAGCATTACGTTATAACGTATAACGTTTTATACTATTACGTTATAACGTATAACGTTTTATACTATTACGTTATAACGTATAACGTTATGTAGCACTACGTTATAACGTGTAACGTTATATACTATTACCTTATAACGTATAATGTTATGTAGCATTACGCCATAACGTATAACGTTATATACGCTTACCTTATAACGTATAACGTTATGTAGCATTACGTTATAACGTATATCGTTATATATTGTTACCTTATAACGTTATACGTTATATACTATTACCTTATAACGTATAACGTTATGTAGCATTACGTTATAACGTATAACGTTGTATACTATTACGTTATAACGTATAACGTTGTATACTATTACGATATAACGTATAACGTTATGTAGCATTACGTTATAACGTATAATGTTGTATACTATTACGTTATAACGTATAACGTTACGTAGCACGACGTTATAACGTATAACGTTATGTAGCATTACGTTATAACGTGTAACGTTGTATACTATTACGTCATAACGTATAACGTTATGTAGCATTACGTTATAACGTATAACGTTGTATACTATTACGTTATAACGTATAACGTTATGTAGCATTACGTTATAACGTATAACGTTCTATACTATTACGTTATAACGTATAACGTTATGTAGCACTACGTTATAACGTATAACGTTATATACTATTACCTTATAACGTACAACGTTATGTTGCATTACGTAATAACGTATAACGTTATATACTGTTACCTTATAACGTATAACGTTATGTAGCAATACGTTATAACGTATAAATTTATGTAGCATTACGCTATAACGTATAACGTTATATACTATTGCGTTATAACGTATAACGATATGTAGCATTACGTTATAACGTATAACGTTGTATACTATTACGTTATAACGTATAACGTTATGTAGCATTACGTTATAACGTATAACGTTGTATACTATTACGTTATAACGTATAACGTTGTATACTATTACGTTATAACGTATAACGTAATGTAGCATTATGCTATAACATATAACGTTGTATACTATAACCTTATAACGTATAACGTTATGTAGCATTACGCCATAACGTATAACGTTATATACGCTTACCTTATAACGTATAACGTTATGTAGCATTACGTTATAACGTATTTCGTTATATATTGATACCTTTTAACGTTATACGTTATATACTATTACCTTATAACGTATAACGTTATGTAGCATTACGTTATAACGTATAACGTTTTATACTATTACGTTATAACGTATAACGTTATGTAGCACTACGTTATAACGTGTAACGTTATATACTATTACCTTATAACGTATAATGTTATGTAGCATTACGCCATAACGTATAACGTTATATACGCTTACCTTATAACGTATAACGTTATGTAGCATTACGTTATAACGTATATCGTTATATATTGTTACCTTATAACGTTATACGTTATATACTATTACCTTATAACGTATAACGTTATGTAGCATTACGTTATAACGTATAACGTTGTATACTATTACGTTATAACGTATAACGTTGTATACTATTACGATATAACGTATAACGTTATGTAGCATTACGTTATAACGTATAATGTTGTATACTATTACGTTATAACGTATAACGTTACGTAGCACGACGTTATAACGTATAACGTTATGTAGCATTACGTTATAACGTGTAACGTTGTATACTATTACGTTATAACGTATAACGTTATGTAGCATTACGTTATAACGTATAACGTTGTATACTATTACGTTAGAACGTATAACGTTATGTAGCATTACGTTATAACGTATAACGTTCTATACTATTACGTTATAACGTATAACGTTATGTAGCACTACGTTATAACGTATAACGTTATATACTATTACCTTATAACGTACAACGTTATGTAGCATTACGTAATAACGTATAACGTTATATACTCTTACCTTATAACGTATAACGTTATGTAGCAATACGTTATAACGTATAACGTTATGTAGCATTACGCTATAACGTATAACGTTATATACTATTGCGTTATAACGTATAACGATATGTAGCATTACGTTATAACGTATATCCTTATATATTGTTACCTTATAACGTTATACGTTGTATACTATTACGTTATAACGTATAACTATATGTAGCATTACGTTATAACGTATAACGTTGTATACTATTACGTTATAACGTATAACGTTATGTAGCATTACGTTATAACGTATAACGTTGTATACTATTACGTTATAACGGATAACGTTATGTAGCACGACGTTATAACGTATAACGTTGTATACTAGTACGTTATAACGTATAACGTTATGTAGCATTACGTTAGAACGTATAACGTTGTATACTGCTACCTTATAACGTATAACGTTATGTAGCATTACGTTATAACGTATAACGTAATGTAGCATTAGGCTATAACATATAACGTTCTATACTATAACCTTATAACGTATAATGTTATGTAGCATTACGTTATAACGTATAACGTTGTATACTATTACGTTATAACGTATAACGTTGTATACTATTACGTTATAACGTATAACGTAATGTAGCATTATGCTATAACATATAACGTTGTATACTATAACCTTATAACGTATAACGTTATGTAGCATTACGCTATAACGTATAACGTTATATACTATTACCTTATAACGTATAACGTTATGTAGCATTACGTTATAACGTATTTCGTTGTATACTATTACGTTATAACGTATAACGTTATGTAGCATTACGTTATAACGTATATCCTTATATATTGTTACCTTATAACGTTATACGTTGTATACTATTACGTTATAACGTATAACTATATGTAGCATTACGTTATAACGTATAACGTTGTATACTATTACGTTATAACATATAACGTTATGTAGCATTACGTTATAACGTATAACGTTGTATACTATTACGTTATAACGTATAACGATATGTAGCATTACGTTATAACGTATAACGTTGTATACTATTACGTTAAAACGTATAACGTTATGTAGCATTACGTTATAACGTATAACGTTGTATACTATTACGTTATAACGTATAACGTTATGTAGCACGACGTTATAACGTATAACGTTGTATACTAGTACGTTATAACGTATAACGTTATGTAGCATTACGTTATAACTTATAACGTTGTATACTACTACCTTATAACGTATAACGTTATGTAGCATTATGTTATAACGTATATCGTTATGTAGCATTATGCTATAACATATAACGTTGTATACTATAACCTTATAACGTATAATGTTATGCAGCATTACGTTATAACGTATAACGTTGTATACTATTACGTTATAACGTATAACGTTATGTAGCATTACGTTATAACGTATGACGTTGTATACTATTACGTTATAACGTATAACGATATGTAGCATTACGTTATAACGTATAACGTTGTATACTACTACGTTATAACGAATAACGTTAGATAGCATTACGTTATAACGTATAACGTTGTATACTATTACGTTATAACGTATAACATTATGTAGCATTACGTTATAACGTATAACGTTGTATACTATTACGTTATAACGTATAACGTTATGTAGCACGACGTTATAACGTATAACGTTATGTAGCACCACGTTATAACGTATAACGTTATGTAGCACTACGTTATATCGTATAACGCTATGTACTGTTACCTTATAACGTATTACGTTATGTAGCATTACGTTATAACGTATATCCTTATATATTGTTACCTTATAACGTTATACGTTGTATACTATTACCTTATAACGTATAACGTTATGTAGCATTACGTTATAACGTATGACGTTGTATTCTATTACGTTATAACGTATAACGTTATGTAGCATTACGTTATAACGTATTTCGTTGTATACTATTACCTTATAACGTATAACGTTAGGTAGCATTACGTTATAACGTATTTCGTTGTATACTATTACGTTATAACGTATAACGTTAGGTAGCATTACGTTATAACGTATAACGTTTTATACTATTACGTTATAACGTATAACGTTATGTAGCATTACGTTATAACGTATAACGTTGTATACTATTACGTTATAACGTATAACGTTACGTAGCACGACGTTATAACGTATAACGTTATATACTATTACCTTATATCGTATAACGTTATGTAGCGTTACGTTCTAACGTATAACGTTATATACTGTTACCTTATAACGTATAACGTTATGTAGCATTACGTTATAACGTATTTCGTTATATATTGTTGCCTTATAACGTTATACGTTATATACTATTACCTTATAACGTATAACATTATGTAGCATTACGTTATAACGTATAACGTTGTATTCTATTACGTTATAACGTATAACGTTATGTAGCATTACGTTATAACGTACAACGTTATATACTATTACCTTATAACGTATAACGTTATGTAGCATTACGTTATAACGTATAACGTTGTATACTATTACGTTATAACGTATAACGTTATGTAGCATTACGTTATAACGTATAACGTTGTATACTATTACGTTATAACGTATAACGTTATGTAGCACCACGTTATAACGTATAGCGTTATGTGTGCACCACGTTATAACGTATAACGTTATGTAGCACCACGTTATAACGTATAACGTTATGTTGCACTACGTTATATCGTATAACGTTATATACTATAACCTTATAACGTATAACGTTATGGAGCATTACGTTATAACGTATAACGATATGTTGCACTACGTTATATCGTATAACGTTATATACTATTTCGTTATAACGTATAACGTTATGTAGCATTACGTTATAACGTATAACGTTGTATACTATTACGTTGTAACGTATAACGTTATGTAGCATTACGTTATAACGTATAACGTTGTATACTATTACGTTATAACGTATAACGTTATGTAGCATTACGTTATAACGTATAACGTTGTATACTATTACGTTATAACGTATAACGTTATGTAGCACGACGTTATAACGTATAACGTTGTATACTAGTACCTTATAACGTATAACGTAATGTAGCATTACGTTATAACGTATAACGTTGTATACTACTACCTTATAACGTATAACGTTATGCAGCATTACGTTATAACGTATAACGTTATGTAGCATCATGCTATAACATATAACGTTGTATACTATTACCTTATAACGTATAACGTTATGTAGCATTACGTTATAACGTATAACGTTGTATACTATTACGTTATAACGTATAACGTTATGTAGTATTACGTTATAACGTATAACGTTGTATACTATTACGTTATAACGTATAACTATATGTAGCATTACGTTATAACGTATAACGTTGTATACTATTACGTTATAACGTATAACGTTATGTAGCATTACGTTATAACGAATAACGTTGTATACTATTACGTTATAACGTATAACGATATGTAGCATTACGTTATAACGTATAACGTTGTATACTATTACGTTATAACGTATAACGTTATGTAGCATTACGTTATAACGTATAACGTTGTATACTATTACGTTATAACGTATAACGTTATGTAGCATTACGTTATAACGTATTTCGTTGTATACTATTACGTTATAACGTATAACGTTGTATACTATTACGTTATAACGTATAACGTTATGTAGCATTACGTTATAACGTATAACGTTGTATACTATTACGTTATAACGTATAACTATATGTAGCATTACGTTATAACGTACAACGTTATATACTATTACCTTATAACGTATAACGTTATGTAGCATTACGTTATAACGTATAACGTTGTATACTATTACGTTATAACGTATAACGTTATGTAGCATTACGTTATAACGTATAACGTTGTATACTATTACGTTATAACGTATAACGTTATGTAGCACCACGTTATAACGTATAACGTTATGTAGCACCACGTTATAACGTATAACGTTATGTAGCACCACGTTATAACGTATAACGTTATGTTGCACTACGTTATATCGTATAACGTTATATACTATAACCTTATAACGTATAACGTTATGGAGCATTACGTTATAACGTATAACGTTATGTTGCACTACGTTATATCGTATAACGTTATATACTATTTCGTTATAACGTATAACGTTATGTAGCATTACGTTATAACGTATAACGTTGTATACTATTACGTTGTAACGTATAACGTTATGTAGCATTACGTTATAACGTATAACGTTGTATACTATTACGTTATAACGTATAACGTTATGTAGCATTACGTTATAACGTATAACGTTGTATACTATTACGTTATAACGTATAACGTTATGTAGCACGACGTTATAACGTATAACGTTGTATACTAGTACCTTATAACGTATAACGTTATGTAGCATTACATTATAACGTATAACGTTGTATACTACTACCTTATAACGTATAACGTTATGCAGCATTACGTTATAACGTATAAGGTTATGTAGCATCATGCTATAACATATAACGTTGTATACTATTACCTTATAACGTATAACGTTATGTAGCATTACGTTATAACGTATAACGTTGTATACTATTACGTTATAACGTATAACGTTATGTAGTATTACGTTATAACGTATAACGTTGTATACTATTACGTTATAACGTATAACTATATGTAGCATTACGTTATAACGTATAACGTTGTATACTATTACGTTATAACGTATAACGTTATGTAGCATTACGTTATAACGGATAACGTTGTATACTATTACGTTATAACGTATAACGATATGTAGCATTACGTTATAACGTATAACGTTGTATACTATTACGTTATAACGTATAACGTTATGTAGCATTACGTTATAACGTATAACGTTGTATACTATTACGTTATAACGTATAACGTTATGTAGCACGACGTTATAACGTATAACGTTGTATACTATTACGTTATAACGTATAACGTTATGTAGCATTACGTTATAACGTATAACGTTGTATACTATTACGTTATAACGTATAACGTTATGTAGCATTACGTTATAACGGTTAACGTTGTACACTATTACGTTATAACGTATAACGTTATGTAGCACGACGTTATAACGTACAACGTTGTATACTATTACGTTATAACGTATAACGTTGTATACTATTACGTTATAACGTATAACGTTATGTAGCATTACGTTATAATGTATAACGTTGTATACTATTACGTTATAACGTATTACGTTATGTAGCATTACGTTATAACGTATATCCTTATATATTGTTACCTTATAACGTTATACGTTGTATACTATTACCTTATAACGTATAACGTTATGTAGCATTAGGTTATAACGTATAACGTTGTATACTAGTACCTTATAACGTATAACGTTATGTAGCATTACGTTATAACTTATAACGTGGTATACTATAACCTTATAACGTATAACGTTATGTAGCATTACGTTATAACGTATAACGTTGTATACTATTACGTTATAACGTATAACGTTATGTAGTATTACGTTATAACGTATAACGTTGTATACTATTACGTTATAACGTATAACGTTATGTAGCATTACGTTATAACGTATTACGTTCTATACTATTACGTTATAACGTATAACGTTATGTAGCACTACGTTATAACGTATAACGTTATATACTATTACCTTATAACGTACAGCGTTATGTAGCATTACGTAATAACGTATAACGTTATTAACTCTTACCTTATAACGTATAACGTTATGTAGCACTACGTTATAACGTATATCGTTATATACTATTACCTTATATCGTATAACGTTATGTAGCATTACGTTCTAACGTATAACGTTATATACTGTTACCTTATAACGTATAACGTTATGTAGCATTACGCCATAACGTATAACGTTATATACGCTTACCTTATAACGTATAACGTTATGTAGCATTACGTTATAACGTATTTCGTTATATATTGTTACCTTTTAACGTTATACGTTATATACTATTACCTTATAACGTATAACGTTATGTAGCATTACGTTATAACTTATAACGTGGTATACTATAACCTTATAACGTATAACGTTATGTAGCATTACGTTATAACGTATAACGTTGTATACTATTACGTTATAACGTATAACGTTATGTAGTATTACGTTATAACGTATAACGTTGTATACTATTACGTTATAACGTATAACGTTATGTAGCATTACGTTATAACGTATTACGTTCTATACTATTACGTTATAACGTATAACGTTATGTAGCACTACGTTATAACGTATAACGTTATATACTATTACCTTATAACGTACAACGTTATGTAGCATTACGTAATAACGTATAACGTTATTAACTCTTACCTTATAACGTATAACGTTATGTAGCACTACGTTATAACGTATATCGTTATATACTATTACCTTATATCGTATAACGTTATGTAGCATTACGTTCTAACGTATAACGTTATATACTGTTACCTTATAACGTATAACGTTATGTAGCATTACGCCATAACGTATAACGTTATATACGCTTACCTTATAACGTATAACGTTATGTAGCATTACGTTATAACGTATTTCGTTATATATTGTTACCTTTTAACGTTATACGTTATATACTATTACCTTATAACGTATAACGTTATGTAGCATTACGTTATAACGTATAACGTTTTATACTATTACGTTATAACGTATAACGTTATGTAGCACTACGTTATAACGTGTAACGTTATATACTATTACCTTATAACGTATAATGTTATGTAGCATTACGCCATAACGTATAACGTTATATACGCTTACCTTATAACGTATAACGTTATGTAGCATTACGTTATAACGTATTTCGTTATATATTGTTACCTTATAACGTTATACGTTATATACTATTACCTTATAACGTATAACGTTATGTAGCATTACGTTATAACGTATAACGTTGTATACTATTACGTTATAACGTATAACGTTGTATACTATTACGTTATAACGTATAACGTTATGTAGCACTACGTTATAACGTATAACGTTATATACTATTACCTTATAACGTATAACGTTATGTAGCATTACGCTATAGCGTATAACGTTATGTAGCATTACGCTATAACATAGAACGTCGTATACTATTACGTTATAACGTATAACGTTATAGAGCATTACGTTATAACGTATAACGTTAGATAGCATTATGTTATAACGTATAACGTTGTATACTATTACGTTATAACGTATAACGTTATGTAGCATTACGTTATAACGTATAATGTTGTATACTATTACGTTATAACGTATAACGTTACGTAGCACGACGTTATAACGTATAACGTTATGTAGCATTACGTTATAACGTGTAACGTTGTATACTATTACGTTATAACGTATAACGTTATGTAGCATTACGTTATAACGTATAACGTTGTATACTATTACGTTATAACGTATAACGTTACGTAGCATTACGCTATAACGTATAACGTTATATACTATTACCTTATAACGTAGAACGTTATGTAGCATTACGTTATAACATATTTCGTTGTATACTATTACGTTATAACGTATAACGTTATGTAGCATTACGTTATAACGTATAACGTTATGTAGCATTACGTTATAACGTATATCCTTATATATTGTTAGCTTATAACGTTATACGTTGTATACTATTACGTTATAACGTATAACGTTATGTAGCATTACGTTATAACGTATAACGTTATGTAGCATTACGTTATAACGTATAACGTTACGTAGCACGACGTTATAACGTATAACGTTATGTAGCAATACGTTATAACGTGTAACGTTGTATACTAATACGTTATAACGTATAACGTTATGTAGCATTACGTTATAACGTATATCCTTATATATTGTTACCTTATAACGTTATACGTTGTATACTATTACCTTATAACGTATAACGTTATGTAGCATTAGGTTATAACGTATAACGTTGTATACTAGTACCTTATAACGTATAACGTTATGTAGCATTACGTTATAACGTATAACGTGGTATACTATTACCTTATAACGTATAACGTTATGTAGCATTACGTAATAACGTATAACGTTATTAACTCTTACCTTATAACGTATAACGTTATGTAGCACTACGTTATAACGTATATCGTTATATACTATTACCTTATATCGTATAACGTTATGTAGCATTACGTTCTAACGTATAACGTTATATACTGTTACCTTATAACGTATAACGTTATGTAGCATTACGCCATAACGTATAACGTTATATACGCTTACCTTATAACGTATAACGTTATGTAGCATTACGTTATAACGTATTTCGTTATATATTGTTACCTTTTAACGTTATACGTTATATACTATTACCTTATAACGTATAACGTTATGTAGCATTACGTTATAACTTATAACGTGGTATACTATAACCTTATAACGTATAACGTTATGTAGCATTACGTTATAACGTATAACGTTGTATACTATTACGTTATAACGTATAACGTTATGTAGTATTACGTTATAACGTATAACGTTGTATACTATTACGTTATAACGTATAACGTTATGTAGCATTACGTTATAACGTATTACGTTCTATACTATTACGTTATAACGTATAACGTTATGTAGCACTACGTTATAACGTATAACGTTATATACTATTACCTTATAACGTACAACGTTATGTAGCATTACGTAATAACGTATAACGTTATTAACTCTTACCTTATAACGTATAACGTTATGTAGCACTACGTTATAACGTATATCGTTATATACTATTACCTTATATCGTATAACGTTATGTAGCATTACGTTCTAACGTATAACGTTATATACTGTTACCTTATAACGTATAACGTTATGTAGCATTACGCCATAACGTATAACGTTATATACGCTTACCTTATAACGTATAACGTTATGTAGCATTACGTTATAACGTATTTCGTTATATATTGTTACCTTTTAACGTTATACGTTATATACTATTACCTTATAACGTATAACGTTATGTAGCATTACGTTATAACGTATAACGTTTTATACTATTACGTTATAACGTATAACGTTATGTAGCACTACGTTATAACGTGTAACGTTATATACTATTACCTTATAACGTATAATGTTATGTAGCATTACGCCATAACGTATAACGTTATATACGCTTACCTTATAACGTATAACGTTATGTAGCATTACGTTATAACGTATTTCGTTATATATTGTTACCTTATAACGTTATACGTTATATACTATTACCTTATAACGTATAACTTTATGTAGCATTACGTTATAACGTATAACGTTGTATACTATTACGTTATAACGTATAACGTTGTATACTATTACGTTATAACGTATAACGTTATGTAGCACTACGTTATAACGTATAACGTTATATACTATTACCTTATAACGTATAACGTTATGTAGCATTACGCTATAGCGTATAACGTTATGTAGCATTACGCTATAACATAGAACGTCGTATACTATTACGTTATAACGTATAACGTTATAGAGCATTACGTTATAACGTATAACGTTAGATAGCATTATGTTATAACGTATAACGTTGTATACTATTACGTTATAACGTATAACGTTATGTAGCATTACGTTATAACGTATAATGTTGTATACTATTACGTTATAACGTATAACGTTACGTAGCACGACGTTATAACGTATAACGTTATGTAGCATTACGTTATAACGTGTAACGTTGTATACTATTACGTTATAACGTATAACGTTATGTAGCATTACGTTATAACGTATAACGTTGTATACTATTACGTTATAACGTATAACGTTACGTAGCATTACGCTATAACGTATAACGTTATATACTATTACCTTATAACGTAGAACGTTATGTAGCATTACGTTATAACATATTTCGTTGTATACTATTACGTTATAACGTATAACGTTATGTAGCATTACGTTATAACGTATAACGTTATGTAGCATTACGTTATAACGTATATCCTTATATATTGTTAGCTTATAACGTTATACGTTGTATACTATTACGTTATAACGTATAACGTTATGTAGCATTACGTTATAACGTATAACGTTATGTAGCATTACGTTATAACGTATAACGTTACGTAGCACGACGTTATAACGTATAACGTTATGTAGCAATACGTTATAACGTGTAACGTTGTATACTAATACGTTATAACGTATAACGTTATGTAGCATTACGTTATAACGTATATCCTTATATATTGTTACCTTATAACGTTATACGTTGTATACTATTACCTTATAACGTATAACGTTATGTAGCATTAGGTTATAACGTATAACGTTGTATACTAGTACCTTATAACGTATAACGTTATGTAGCATTACGTTATAACGTATAACGTGGTATACTATTACCTTATAACGTATAACGTTATGTAGCATTACGTAATAACGTATAACGTTATTAACTCTTACCTTATAACGTATAACGTTATGTAGCACTACGTTATAACGTATATCGTTATATACTATTACCTTATATCGTATAACGTTATGTAGCATTACGTTCTAACGTATAACGTTATATACTGTTACCTTATAACGTATAACGTTATGTAGCATTACGCCATAACGTATAACGTTATATACGCTTACCTTATAACGTATAACGTTATGTAGCATTACGTTATAACGTATTTCGTTATATATTGTTACCTTTTAACGTTATACGTTATATACTATTACCTTATAACGTATAACGTTATGTAGCATTACGTTATAACTTATAACGTGGTATACTATAACCTTATAACGTATAACGTTATGTAGCATTACGTTATAACGTATAACGTTGTATACTATTACGTTATAACGTATAACGTTATGTAGTATTACGTTATAACGTATAACGTTGTATACTATTACGTTATAACGTATAACGTTATGTAGCATTACGTTATAACGTATTACGTTCTATACTATTACGTTATAACGTATAACGTTATGTAGCACTACGTTATAACGTATAACGTTATATACTATTACCTTATAACGTACAACGTTATGTAGCATTACGTAATAACGTATAACGTTATTAACTCTTACCTTATAACGTATAACGTTATGTAGCACTACGTTATAACGTATATCGTTATATACTATTACCTTATATCGTATAACGTTATGTAGCATTACGTTCTAACGTATAACGTTATATACTGTTACCTTATAACGTATAACGTTATGTAGCATTACGCCATAACGTATAACGTTATATACGCTTACCTTATAACGTATAACGTTATGTAGCATTACGTTATAACGTATTTCGTTATATATTGTTACCTTTTAACGTTATACGTTATATACTATTACCTTATAACGTATAACGTTATGTAGCATTACGTTATAACGTATAACGTTTTATACTATTACGTTATAACGTATAACGTTATGTAGCACTACGTTATAACGTGTAACGTTATATACTATTACCTTATAACGTATAATGTTATGTAGCATTACGCCATAACGTATAACGTTATATACGCTTACCTTATAACGTATAACGTTATGTAGCATTACGTTATAACGTATTTCGTTATATATTGTTACCTTATAACGTTATACGTTATATACTATTACCTTATAACGTATAACGTTATGTAGCATTACGTTATAACGTATAACGTTGTATACTATTACGTTATAACGTATAACGTTGTATACTATTACGTTATAACGTATAACGTTATGTAGCACTACGTTATAACGTATAACGTTATATACTATTACCTTATAACGTATAACGTTATGTAGCATTACGCTATAGCGTATAACGTTATGTAGCATTGCGCTATAACATAGAACGTCGTATACTATTACGTTATAACGTATAACGTTATAGAGCATTACGTTATAACGTATAACGTTAGATAGCATTATGTTATAACGTATAACGTTGTATACTATTACGTTATAACGTATAACGTTATGTAGCATTACGTTATAACGTATAATGTTGTATACTATTACGTTATAACGTATAACGTTACGTAGCACGACGTTATAACGTATAACGTTATGTAGCATTACGTTATAACGTGTAACGTTGTATACTATTACGTTATAACGTATAACGTTATGTAGCATTACGTTATAACGTATAACGTTGTATACTATTACGTTATAACGTATAACGTTACGTAGCATTACGCTATAACGTATAACGTTATATACTATTACCTTATAACGTAGAACGTTATGTAGCATTACGTTATAACATATTTCGTTGTATACTATTACGTTATAACGTATAACGTTATGTAGCATTACGTTATAACGTATAACGTTATGTAGCATTACGTTATAACGTATATCCTTATATATTGTTAGCTTATAACGTTATACGTTGTATACTATTACGTTATAACGTATAACGTTATGTAGCATTACGTTATAACGTATAACGTTATGTAGCATTACGTTATAACGTATAACGTTACGTAGCACGACGTTATAACGTATAACGTTATGTAGCAATACGTTATAACGTGTAACGTTGTATACTAATACGTTATAACGTATAACGTTATGTAGCATTACGTTATAACGTATAACGTTGTATACTATTACGTTATAACGTATAACGTTATGTAGCATTACGTTATAACGTATAACGTTCTATACTATTACGTTATAACGTATAACGTTATGTAGCACTACGTTATAACGTATAACGTTATATACTATTACCTTATAACGTACAACGTTATGTAGCATTACGTAATAACGTATAACGTTATATACTCTTACCTTATAACGTATAACGTTATGTAGCACCACGTTATAACGTATAACGTTATGTAGCACTACGTTATATCGTATAACGCTATGTACTGTTACCTTATAACGTATTACGTTATGTAGCATTACGTTATAACGTATATCCTTATATATTGTTACCTTATAACGTTATACGTTGTATACTATTACCTTATAACGTATAACGTTATGTAGCATTAGGTTATAACGTATAACGTTGTATACTAGTACCTTATAACGTATAACGTTATGTAGCATTACGTTATAACGTATAACGTGGTATACTATTACCTTATAACGTATAACGTTATGTAGCATTACGTTAGAACGTATAACGTTGTATACTGCTACCTTATAACGTATAACGTTATGTAGCATTACGTAATAACGTATAACGTTATTAACTCTTACCTTATAACGTATAACGTTATGTAGCACTACGTTATAACGTATATCGTTATATACTATTACCTTATATCGTATAACGTTATGTAGCATTACGTTCTAACGTATAACGTTATATACTGTTACCTTATAACGTATAACGTTATGTAGCATTACGCTATAGCGTATAACGTTATATACGCTTACCTTATAACGTATAACGTTATGTAGCATTACGTTATAACGTATAACGTTGTATACTATTACGTTATAACGTATAACGTTGTATACTGCTACCTTATAACGTATAACGTTATGTAGCATTACGTTATAACGTATAACGTAATGTAGCATTAGGCTATAACATATAACGTTGTATACTATAACCTTATAACGTATAATGTTATGTAGCATTACGTTATAACGTATAACGTTGTATACTATTACGTTATAACGTATAACGTTGTATACTATTACGTTATAACGTATAACGTAATGTAGCATTATGCTATAACATATAACGTTGTATACTATAACCTTATAACGTATAACGTTATGTAGCATTACGTTATAACGTATAACGTTGTATACTACTACCTTATAACGTATAACGTTATGCAGCATTACGTTATAACGTATAACGTTATGTAGCATCATGCTATAACATATAACGTTGTATACTATTACCTTATAACGTATAACGTTATGTAGCATTACGTTATAACGTATAACGTTGTATACTATTACGTTATAACGTATAACGTTATGTAGTATTACGTTATAACGTATAACGTTGTATACTATTACGTTATAACGTATAACTATATGTAGCATTACGTTATAACGTATAACGTTGTATACTATTACGTTATAACGTATAACGTTATGTAGCATTACGTTATAACGGATAACGTTGTATACTATTACGTTATAACGTATAACGATATGTAGCATTACGTTATAACGTATAACGTTGTATACTATTACGTTATAACGTATAACGTTATGTAGCATTACGTTATAACGTATAACGTTGTATACTATTACGTTATAACGTATAACGTTATGTAGCACGACGTTATAACGTATAACGTTGTATACTATTACGTTATAACGTATAACGTTATGTAGCATTACGTTATAACGTATAACGTTGTATACTATTACGTTATAACGTATAACGTTATGTAGCATTACGTTATAACGGATAACGTCGTACACTATTACGTTATAACGTATAACGTTATGTAGCACGACGTTATAACGTACAACGTTGTATACTATTACGTTATAACGTATAACGTTGTATACTATTACGTTATAACGTATAACGTTATGTAGCATTACGTTATAACGTATAACGTTGTATACTATTACGTTATAACGTATTACGTTATGTAGCATTACGTTATAACGTATATCCTTATATGTTGTTACCTTATAACGTTATACGTTGTATACTATTACCTTATAACGTATAACGTTATGTAGCATTAGGTTATAACGTATAACGTTGTATACTAGTACCTTATAACGTATAACGTTATGTAGCATTACGTTATAACTTATAACGTGGTATACTATAACCTTATAACGTATAACGTTATGTAGCATCACGTTATAACGTATAACGTTGTATACTATTACGTTATAACGTATAACGTTATGTAGTATTACGTTATAACGTATAACGTTGTATACTATTACGTTATAACGTATAACGTTATGTAGCATTACGTTATAACGTATTACGTTCTATACTATTACGTTATAACGTATAACGTTATGTAGCACTACGTTATAACGTATAACGTTATATACTATTACCTTATAACGTACAACGTTATGTAGCATTACGTAATAACGTATAACGTTATTAACTCTTACCTTATAACGTATAACGTTATGTAGCACTACGTTATAACGTATATCGCTATATACTATTACCTTATATCGTATAACGTTATGTAGCATTACGTTCTAACGTATAACGTTATATACTGTTACCTTATAACGTATAACGTTATGTAGCATTACGCCATAACGTATAACGTTATATACGCTTACCTTATAACGTATAACGTTATGTAGCATTACGTTATAACGTATTTCGTTATATATTGTTACCTTTTAACGTTATACGTTATATACTATTACCTTATAACGTATAACGTTATGTAGCATTACGTTATAACGTATAACGTTATATACTATTACCTTATAACGTATAACGTTATGTAGCATTACGCTATAGCGTATAACGTTATGTAGCATTACGCTATAACATAGAACGTCGTATACTATTACGTTATAACGTATAACGTTATGGAGCATTACGTTATAACGTATAACGTTAGATAGCATTATGTTATAACGTATAACGTTGTATACTATTACGTTATAACGTATAACGTTATGTAGCATTACGTTATAACGTATAATGTTGTATACTATTACGTTATAACGTATAACGTTACGTAGCACGACGTTATAACGTATAACGTTATGTAGCATTACGTTATAACGTGTAACGTTGTATACTATTACGTTATAACGTATAACGTTATGTAGCATTACGTTATAACGTATAACGTTGTATACTATTACGTTATAACGTATAACGTTATGTAGCATTACGTTATAACGTATAACGTTCTATACTATTACGTTATAACGTATAACGTTATGTAGCACTACGTTATAACGTATAACGTTATATACTATTACCTTTTAACGTACAACGTTATGTAGCATTACGTAATAACGTATAACGTTATGTAGCATTACGTTATAACGTATATCCTTATATATTGTTACCTTATAACGTTATACGTTGTATACTATTACCTTATAACGTATAACGTTATGTAGCATTAGGTTATAACGTATAACGTTGTATACCAGTACGTTATAACGTATAACGTTATGTAGCATTACGTTATAACGTATAACGTTGTATACTACTACCTTATAACGTATAACGTTATGTAGCATTACGTTATAACGTATAACGTAATGTAGCATTATGCTATAACATATAACGTTGTATACTATAACCTTATAACGTATAATGTTATGTAGCATTACGTTATAACGTATAACGTTGTATACTATTACGTTATAACGTATAACGTTGTATACTATTTCGTTATAACGTATAACGTTATGTAGCATTAAGTTATAACGTATAACGTTGTATACTATTACGTTATAACGTATAACGTTATGTAGTACGGCGTTATAACGTATAACGTTATGTAGCACGACGTTATAACGTACAACGTTATGTAGCACCACGTTATAACGTATAACGTTATGTAGCACTACGTTATATCGTATAACGCTATGTACTGTTACCTTATAACGTATTACGTTATGTAGCATTACGTCATAACGTATAACGTTATATACAATTACCTTATAACGTATAACGTTACGTAGCATTACGCTATAACGTATAACGTTATATACTATTACCTTATAACGTAGAACGTTATGTAGCATTACGTTATAACATATTTCGTTGTATACTATTACGTTATAACGTATAACGTTATGTAGCATTACGTTATAACGTATAACGTTATGTAGCATTACGTTATAACGTATATCCTTATATATTGTTAGCTTATAACGTTATACGTTGTATACTATTACGTTATAACGTATAACTTTATGTAGCATTACGTTATAACGTATAACGTTATGTAGCATTACGTTATAACGTATAACGTTACGTAGCACGACGTTATAACGTATAACGTTATGTAGCAATACGTTATAACGTGTAACGTTGTATACTAATACGTTATAACGTATAACGTTATGTAGCATTACGTTATAACGTATAACGTAATGTAGCATTATGCTATAACATATAACGTTGTATACTATAACCTTATAACGTATAATGTTATGTAGCATTACGCTATAACATAGAACGTCGTATACTATTACGTTATAACGTATAACGTTATGGAGCATTACGTTATAACGTATAACGTTAGATAGCATTATGTTATAACGTATAACGTTGTATACTATTACGTTATAACGTATAACGTTATGTAGCATTACGTTATAACGTATAATGTTGTATACTATTACGTTATAACGTATAACGTTACGTAGCACGACGTTATAACGTATAACGTTATGTAGCATTACGTTATAACGTGTAACGTTGTATACTATTACGTTATAACGTATAACGTTATGTAGCATTACGTTATAACGTATAACGTTGTATACTATTACGTTATAACGTATAACGTTATGTAGCATTACGTTATAACGTATAACGTTCTATACTATTACGTTATAACGTATAACGTTATGTAGCACTACGTTATAACGTATAACGTTATATACTATTACCTTATAACGTACAACGTTATGTAGCATTACGTAATAACGTATAACGTTATGTAGCATTACGTTATAACGTATATCCTTATATATTGTTACCTTATAACGTTATACGTTGTATACTATTACCTTATAACGTATAACGTTATGTAGCATTAGGTTATAACGTATAACGTTGTATACTAGTACGTTATAACGTATAACGTTATGTAGCATTACGTTATAACGTATAACGTTGTATACTACTACCTTATAACGTATAACGTTATGTAGCATTACGTTATAACGTATAACGTAATGTAGCATTATGCTATAACATATAACGTTGTATACTATAACCTTATAACGTATAATGTTATGTAGCACGACGTTATAACGTACAACGTTATGTAGCACCACGTTATAACGTATAACGTTATGTAGCACTACGTTATATCGTATAACGCTATGTACTGTTACCTTATAACGTATTACGTTATGTAGCATTACGTCATAACGTATAACGTTATATACAATTACCTTATAACGTATAACGTTACGTAGCATTACGCTATAACGTATAACGTTATATACTATTACCTTATAACGTAGAACGTTATGTAGCATTACGTTATAACATATTTCGTTGTATACTATTACGTTATAACGTATAACGTTATGTAGCATTACGTTATAACGTATAACGTTATGTAGCATTACGTTATAACGTATATCCTTATATATTGTTAGCTTATAACGTTATACGTTGTATACTATTACGTTATAACGTATAACGTTATGTAGCATTACGTTATAACGTATAACGTTATGTAGCATTACGTTATAACGTATAACGTTACGTAGCACGACGTTATAACGTATAACGTTATGTAGCAATACGTTATAACGTGTAACGTTGTATACTAATACGTTATAACGTATAACGTTATGTAGCATTACGTTATAACGTATAACGTTGTATACTATTACGTTATAACGTATAACGTTATGTAGCATTACGTTATAACGTATAACGTTCTATACTATTACGTTATAACGTATAACGTTATGTAGCACTACGTTATAACGTATAACGTTATATACTATTACCTTATAACGTATTACGTTATGTAGCATTACGTTATAACGTATATCCTTATATATTGTTACCTTATAACGTTATACGTTGTATACTATTACCTTATAACGTATAACGTTATGTAGCATTAGGTTATAACGTATAACGTTGTATACTATTACGTTATAACGTATAACGTTGTATACTATTACGTTATAACGTATAACGTTATGTAGCACTACGTTATAACGTATAACGTTATATACTATTACCTTATAACGTATAACGTCATGTAGCATTACGCTATAGCGTATAACGTTATGTAGCATTACGCTATAACATAGAACGTCGTATACTATTACGTTATAACGTATAACGTTATGGAGCATTACGTTATAACGTATAACGTTAGATAGCATTATGTTATAACGTAGAACGTTGTATACTATTACGTTATAACGTATAACGTTATGTAGCATTACGTTATAACGTATAATGTTGTATACTATTACGTTATAACGTATAACGTTACGTAGCACGACGTTATAACGTATAACGTTATGTAGCATTACGTTATAACGTGTAACGTTGTATACTATTACGTTATAACGTATAACGTTATGTAGCATTACGTTATAACGTATAACGTTGTATACTATTACGTTATAACGTATAACGTTATGTAGCATTACGTTATAACGTATAACGTTCTATACTATTACGTTATAACGTATAACGTTATGTAGCACTACGTTATAACGTATAACGTTATATACTATTACCTTATAACGTACAACGTTATGTAGCATTACGTAATATCGTATAACGTTATATACTCTTACCTTATAACGTATAACGTTATGTAGCAATACGTTATAACGTATAACGTTATGTAGCATTACGCAATAACGTATAACGTTATATACTATTGCGTTATAACGTATAACGATATGTAGCATTACGTTATAACGTATAACGTTGTATACTATTACGTTATAACGTATAACGTTATGTAGCATTACGTTATAACGTATAACGTTGTATACTATTACGTTATAACGGATAACGTTATGTAGCACGACGTTATAACGTATAACGTTGTATACTAGTACGTTATAACGTATAACGTTATGTAGCATTACGTTAGAACGTATAACGTTGTATACTGCTACCTTATAACGTATAACGTTATGTAGCATTACGTTAGAACGTATAACGTAATGTAGCATTAGGCTATAACATATAACGTTGTATACTATAACCTTATAACGTATAATGTTATGTAGCATTACGTTATAACGTATAACGTTGTATACTATTACGTTATAACGTATAACGTTGTATACTATTACGTTATAACGTATAACGTAATGTAGCATTATGCTATAACATATAACGTTGTATACTATAACCTTATAACGTATAACGTTATGTAGCATTACGCTATAACGTATAACGTTATATACTATTACCTTATAACGTATAACGTTATGTAGCATTACGTTATAACGTATTTCGTTGTATACTATTACGTTATTACGTATAACGTTATGTAGCATTACGTTATAACGTATATCCTTATATATTGTTACCTTATAACGTTATACGTTGTATACTATTACCTTATAACGTATAACGTTATGTAGCATTAGGTTATAACGTATAACGTTGTATACTAGTACGTTATAACGTATAACGTTATATAGCATTACGTTATAACGTATAACGTTGTATACTACTACCTTATAACGTATAACGTTATGTAGCATTACGTTATAACGTATAACGTAATGTAGCATTATGCTATAACATATAACGTTGTATACTATAACCTTATAACGTATAATGTTATGTAGCATTACGTTATAACGTATAACGTTGTATACTATTACGTTATAACGTATAACGTTCTATACTATTACGTTATAACGTATAACGTTATGTAGCACTACGTTATAACGTATAACGTTATATACTATTACCTTATAACGTACAACGTTATGTAGCATTACGTAATAACGTATAACGTTATATACTCTTACCTTATAACGTATAACGTTATGTAGCACCACGTTATAACGTATAACGTTATGTAGCACTACGTTATAACGTATAACGTTATATACTATTACCTTATAACGTACAACGTTATATAGCATTACGTAATAACGTATAACGTTATATACTCCTACCTTATAACGTATAACGTTATGTAGCATTACGTTATAACGTATAACGTTTTACACTATTACGTTATAACGTATAACGTTATGTAGCACTACGTTATAACGTGTAACGTTATATACTATTACCTTATAACGTATAATGTTATGTAGCATTACGCCATAACGTATAACGTTATATACGCTTACCTTATAACGTATAACGTTATGTAGCATTACGTTATAACGTATTTCGTTATATATTGTTACCTTATAACGTTATACGTTATATACTATTACCTTATAACGTATAACGTTATGTAGCATTACGTTATAACGTATAACGTTGTATACTATTACGTTATAACGTATAACGTTATGTAGCACTACGTTATAGCGTATAACGTTATATACTATTACCTTATAACGTATAACGTTATGTAGCATTACGTTATAACGTATACCGTTATATACTATTACCTTATAACGTATAACGTTATGTAGCATTACGCTATAGCGTATAACGTTATGTAGCATTACGCTATAACATATCACGTCGTATACTATTACGCTATAACGTATAACGTTATGGAGCATTACGTTATAACGTATAACGTTTGATAGCATTATGTTATAACGTATAACGTTGTATACTATTACGTTATAACGTATAACGTTATGTAGCATTACGTTATAACGTATAACGTTGTATACTATTACGTTATAACGTATAACGTTACGTAGCACGACGTTATAACGTATAACGTTATGTAGCATTACGTTATAACGTGTAACGTTGTATACTATTACGTTATAACGTATAACGTTATGTAGCATTACGTTATAACGTATAACGTTGTATACTATTACGTTATAACGTATAACGTTATGTAGCATTACGTTATAACGTATAACGTTCTATACTATTACGTTATGACGTATAACGTTATGTAGCACTACGTTATAACGTATAACGTTACGTAGCATTACGCTATAACGTATAACGTTATATACTATTACCTTATAACGTAGAACGTTATGTAGCATTACGTTATAACATATTTCGTTGTATACTATTACGTTATAACGTATAACGTTATGTAGCATTACGTTATAACGTATAACGTTATGTAGCATTACGTTATAACGTATATCCTTATATATTGTTACCTTATAACGTTATACGTTGTATACTATTACGTTATAACGTATAACGTTATGTAGCATTACGTTATAACGTATAACGTTATGTAACATTACGTTATAACGTATAACGTTGTATACTATTACGTTATAACGTATAACGTTACGTAGCACAACGTTATAACGTATAACGTTATGTAGCAATACGTTATAACGTGTAACGTTGTATACTAAAACGTTATAACGTATAACGTTATGTAGCATTACGTTATAACGTATAACGTTGTATACTATTACGTTATAACGTATAACGTTATGTAGCATTACGTTATAACGTATATCGTTCTATACTATTACGTTATAACGTATAACGTTATGTAACACTACGTTATAACGTATAACGTTATATACTATTACCTTATAACGTACAACGTTATGTAGCATTACGTAATAACGTATAACGTTATATATTCTTACCTTATAACGTATAACGTTATGTAGCACCACGTTATAACGTATAACGTTATGTAGCACTACGTTATATCGTATAACGCTATGTACTGTTACCTTATAACGTATTACGTTATGTAGCATTACGTTATAACGTATATCCTTATATATTGTTACCTTATAACGTTATACGTTGTATACTATTACCTTATAACGTATAACGTTATGTAGCATTACGTTATAACGTATAACGTGGTATACTATTACCTTATAACGTATAACGTTATGTAGCATTACGTTATAACGTATAACGTTGTATACTATTACGTTATAACGTATAACGTTATGTAGTATTACGTTATAACGTATAACGTTGTATACTATTACGTTATAACGTATAACGTTATGTAGCATTACGTTATAACGTGTAACGTTATATACGCTTACCTTATAACGTATAACGTTATATAGCATTACGTTATAACGTATTTCGTTATATATTGTTACCTTATAAGGTTATACGTTATATACTATTACCTTATAACGTATAACGTTATGTAGCATTACGTTATAACGTATAACGTTTTACACTATTACGTTATAACGTATAACGTTATGTAGCACTACGTTATAACGTGTAACGTTATATACTATTACCTTATAACGTATAATGTTATGTAGCATTACGCCATAACGTATAACGTTATATACGCTTACCTTATAACGTATAACGTTATGTAGCATTACGTTATAACGTATTTCGTTATATATTGTTACCTTATAACGTTATACGTTATATACTATTACCTTATAACGTATAACGTTATGTAGCATTACGTTATAACGTATAACGTTGTATACTATTACGTTATAACGTATAACGTTATGTAGCACTACGTTATAACGTATAACGTTATATACTATTACCTTATAACGTATAACGTTATGTAGCATTACGTTATAACGTATACCGTTATATACTATTACCTTATAACGTATAACGTTATGTAGCATTACGCTATAGCGTATAACGTTATGTAGCATTACGCTATAACATATAACGTCGTATACTATTACGTTATAACGTATAACGTTATGGAGCATTACGTTATAACGTATAACGTTAGATAGCATTATGTTATAACGTATAACGTTGTATACTATTACGTTATAACGTATAACGTTATGTAGCATTACGTTATAACGTATAACGTTGTATACTATTACGTTATAACGTATAACGTTACGTAGCACGACGTTATAACGTATAACGTTATGTAGCATTACGTTATAACGTGTAACGTTGTATACTATTACGTTATAACGTATAACGTTATGTAGCATTACGTTATAACGTATAACGTTGTATACTATTACGTTATAACGTATAACGTTATGTAGCATTACGTTATAACGTATAACGTTCTAAGCTATTACGTTATAACGTATAACGTTATGTAGCACTACGTTATAACGTATAACGTTATATACTATTACCTTATAACGTACAACGTTATATAGCATTACGTAATAACGTATAACGTTATATACTCCTACCTTATAACGTATAACGTTATGTAGCAATACGTTATAACGTATAACGTTATGTAGCATTACGCTATAACGTATAACGTTATATACTATTGCGTTATAACGTATAACGATATGTAGCATTACGTTATAACGTATAACGTTGTATACTATTACGTTATAACGTATAACGTTATGTAGCATTACGTTATAACGTATAACGTTGTCTACTATTACGTTATAACGGATAACGTTATGTAGCACGACGTTATAACGTATAACGTTGTATACTAGTACGTTATAACGTATAACGTTATGTAGCATTACGTTAGAACGTATAACGTTGTATACTGCTACCTTATAACGTATAACGTAATGTAGCATTAGGCTATAACATATATCGTTGTATACTATAACCTTATAACGTATAATGTTATGTAGCATTACGTTATAACGTATAACGTTGTATACTATTACGTTATAACGTATAACGTTGTATACTATTACGTTATAACGTATAACGTAATGTAGCATTATGCTATAACATATAACGTTGTATACTATAACCTTATAACGTATAACGTTATGTAGCATTACGCTATAACGTATAACGTTATATACTATTACGTTATAACGTATAACGTTATGTAGCACTACGTTATAACGTATAACGTTATATACTATTACCTTATAACGTACAACGTTATATAGCATTACGTAATAACGTATAACGTTATATACTCCTACCTTATAACGTATAACGTTATGTAGCAATACGTTATAACGTATAACGTTATGTAGCATTACGCTATAACGTATAACGTTATATACTATTGCGTTATAACGTATAACGATATGTAGCATTACGTTATAACGTATAACGTTGTATACTATTACGTTATAACGTATAACGTTATGTAGCATTACGTTATAACGTATAACGTTGTATACTATTACGTTATAACGGATAACGTTATGTAGCACGACGTTATAACGTATAACGTTGTATACTAGTACGTTATAACGTATAACGTTATGTAGCATTACGTTAGAACGTATAACGTTGTATACTGCTACCTTATAACGTATAACGTAATGTAGCATTAGGCTATAACATATATCGTTGTATACTATAACCTTATAACGTATAATGTTATGTAGCATTACGTTATAACGTATAACGTTGTATACTATTACGTTATAACGTATAACGTTGTATACTATTACGTTATAACGTATAACGTAATGTAGCATTATGCTATAACATATAACGTTGTATACTATAACCTTATAACGTATAACGTTATGTAGCATTACGCTATAACGTATAACGTTATATACTATTACCTTATAACGTATAACGTTATGTAGCATTACGTTATAACGTATACCGTTATATACTATTACCTTATAACGTATAACGTTATGTAGCATTACGCTATAGCGTATAACGTTATGTAGCATTACGCTATAACATATCACGTCGTATACTATTACGCTATAACGTATAACGTTATGGAGCATTACGTTATAACGTATAACGTTAGATAGCATTATGTTATAACGTATAACGTTGTATACTATTACGTTATAACGTATAACGTTATGTAGCATTACGTTATAACGTATAACGTTGTATACTATTACGTTATAACGTATAACGTTGTATACTATTACGTTATAACGTATAACGTAATGTAGCATTATGCTATAACATATAACGTTGTATACTATAACCTTATAACGTATAACGTTATGTAGCACTACGTTATAGCGTATAACGTTATATACTATTACCTTATAACGTATAACGTTATGTAGCATTACGTTATAACGTATACCGTTATATACTATTACCTTATAACGTATAACGTTATGTAGCATTACGCTATAACATATCACGTCGTATACTATTACGCTATAACGTATAACGTTATGGAGCATTACGTTATAACGTATAACGTTAGATAGCATTATGTTATAACGTATAACGTTGTATACTATTACGTTATAACGTATAACGTTATGTAGCATTACGTTATAACGTATAACGTTGTATACTATTACGTTATAACGTATAACGTTACGTAGCACGACGTTATAACGTATAACGTTATGTAGCATTACGTTATAACGTGTAACGTTGTATACTATTACGTTATAACGTATAACGTTATGTAGCATTACGTTATAACGTATAACGTTGTATACTATTACGTTATAACGTATAACGTTATGTAGCATTACGTTATAACGTATAACGTTCTATACTATTACGTTATGACGTATAACGTTATGTAGCACTACGTTATAACGTATAACGTTACGTAGCATTACGCTATAACGTATAACGTTATATACTATTACCTTATAACGTAGAACGTTATGTAGCATTACGTTATAACATATTTCGTTGTATACTATTACGTTATAACGTATAACGTTATGTAGCATTACGTTATAACGTATAACGTTATGTAGCATTACGTTATAACGTATATCCTTATATATTGTTACCTTATAACGTTATACGTTGTATACTATTACGTTATAACGTATAACGTTATGTAGCACTACGTTATAACGTATAACGTTATATACTATTACCTTATAACGTATAACGTTATGTAGCATTACGTTATAACGTATACCGTTATATACTATTACCTTATAACGTATAACGTTATGTAGCATTACGCTATAGCGTATAACGTTATGTAGCATTACGCTATAACATATAACGTCGTATACTATTACGTTATAACGTATAACGTTATGGAGCATTACGTTATAACGTATAACGTTAGATAGCATTATGTTATAACGTATAACGTTGTATACTATTACGTTATAACGTATAACGTTATGTAGCATTACGTTATAACGTATAACGTTGTATACTATTACGTTATAACGTATAACGTTACGTAGCACGACGTTATAACGTATAACGTTATGTAGCATTACGTTAGAACGTGTAACGTTATATACTATTACCTTATAACGTACAACGTTATATAGCATTACGTAATAACGTATAACGTTATATACTCCTACCTTATAACGTATAACGTTATGTAGCAATACGTTATAACGTATAACGTTATGTAGCATTACGCTATAACGTATAACGTTATATACTATTGCGTTATAACGTATAACGATATGTAGCATTACGTTATAACGTATAACGTTGTATACTATTACGTTATAACGTATAACGTTATGTAGCATTACGTTATAACGTATAACGTTGTATACTATTACGTTATAACGGATAACGTTATGTAGCACGACGTTATAACGTATAACGTTGTATACTAGTACGTTATAACGTATAACGTTATGTAGCATTACGTTAGAACGTATAACGTTGTATACTGCTACCTTATAACGTATAACGTAATGTAGCATTAGGCTATAACATATATCGTTGTATACTATAACCTTATAACGTATAATGTTATGTAGCATTACGTTATAACGTATAACGTTGTATACTATTACGTTATAACGTATAACGTTGTATACTATTACGTTATAACGTATAACGTAATGTAGCATTATGCTATAACATATAACGTTGTATACTATAACCTTATAACGTATAACGTTATGTAGCATTACGCTATAACGTATAACGTTATATACTATTACGTTATAACGTATAACGTTATGTAGCACTACGTTATAACGTATACCGTTATATACTATTACCTTATAACATACAACGTTATATAGCATTACGTAATAACGTATAACGTTATATACTCCTACCTTATAACGTATAACGTTATGTAGCAATACGTTATAACGTATAACGTTATGTAGCATTACGCTATAACGTATAACGTTATATACTATTGCGTTATAACGTATAACGATATGTAGCATTACGTTATAACGTATAACGTTGTATACTATTACGTTATAACGTATAACGTTATGTAGCATTACGTTATAACGTATAACGTTGTATACTATTACGTTATAACGGATAACGTTATGTAGCACGACGTTATAACGTATAACGTTGTATACTAGTACGTTATAACGTATAACGTTATGTAGCATTACGTTAGAACGTATAACGTTGTATACTGCTACCTTATAACGTATAACGTAATGTAGCATTAGGCTATAACATATATCGTTGTATACTATAACCTTATAACGTATAATGTTATGTAGCATTACGTTATAACGTATAACGTTGTATACTATTACGTTATAACGTATAACGTTGTATACTATTACGTTATAACGTATAACGTAATGTAGCATTATGCTATAACATATAACGTTGTATACTATAACCTTATAACGTATAACGTTATGTAGCATTACGCTATAACGTATAACGTTATATACTATTACCTTATAACGTATAACGTTATGTAGCATTACGTTATAACGTATACCGTTATATACTATTACCTTATAACGTATAACGTTATGTAGCATTACGCTATAGCGTATAACGTTATGTAGCATTACGCTATAACATATCACGTCGTATACTATTACGCTATAACGTATAACGTTATGGAGCATTACGTTATAACGTATAACGTTAGATAGCATTATGTTATAACGTATAACGTTGTATACTATTACGTTATAACGTATAACGTTATGTAGCATTACGTTATAACGTATAACGTTGTATACTATTACGTTATAACGTATAACGTTGTATACTATTACGTTATAACGTATAACGTAATGTAGCATTATGCTATAACATATAACGTTGTATACTATAACCTTATAACGTATAACGTTATGTAGCACTACGTTATAGCGTATAACGTTATATACTATTACCTTATAACGTATAACGTTATGTAGCATTACGTTATAACGTATACCGTTATATACTATTACCTTATAACGTATAACGTTATGTAGCATTACGCTATAACATATCACGTCGTATACTATTACGCTATAACGTATAACGTTATGGAGCATTACGTTATAACGTATAACGTTAGATAGCATTATGTTATAACGTATAACGTTGTATACTATTACGTTATAACGTATAACGTTATGTAGCATTACGTTATAACGTATAACGTTGTATACTATTACGTTATAACGTATAACGTTACGTAGCACGACGTTATAACGTATAACGTTATGTAGCATTACGTTATAACGTGTAACGTTGTATACTATTACGTTATAACGTATAACGTTATGTAGCATTACGTTATAACGTATAACGTTGTATACTATTACGTTATAACGTATAACGTTATGTAGCATTACGTTATAACGTATAACGTTCTATACTATTACGTTATGACGTATAACGTTATGTAGCACTACGTTATAACGTATAACGTTACGTAGCATTACGCTATAACGTATAACGTTATATACTATTACCTTATAACGTAGAACGTTATGTAGCATTACGTTATAACATATTTCGTTGTATACTATTACGTTATAACGTATAACGTTATGTAGCATTACGTTATAACGTATAACGTTATGTAGCATTACGTTATAACGTATATCCTTATATATTGTTACCTTATAACGTTATACGTTGTATACTATTACGTTATAACGTATAACGTTATGTAGCATTACGTTATAACGTATAACGTTATGTAACATTACGTTATAACGTATAACGTTGTATACTATTACGTTATAACGTATAACGTTGTATACTATTACGTTATAACGTATAACGTAATGTAGCATTATGCTATAACATATAACGTTGTATACTATAACCTTATAACGTATAACGTTATGTAGCACTACGTTATAGCGTATAACGTTGTATACTATTACGTTATAACGTATAACGTTATGTAGCATTACGTTATAACGTATAACGTTGTATACTATTACGTTATAACGGATAACGTTATGTAGCACGACGTTATAACGTATAACGTTGTATACTAGTACGTTATAACGTATAACGTTATGTAGCATTACGTTAGAACGTATAACGTTGTATACTGCTACCTTATAACGTATAACGTAATGTAGCATTAGGCTATAACATATATCGTTGTATACTATAACCTTATAACGTATAATGTTATGTAGCATTACGTTATAACGTATAACGTTGTATACTATTACGTTATAACGTATAACGTTGTATACTATTACGTTATAACGTATAACGTAATGTAGCATTATGCTATAACATATAACGTTGTATACTATAACCTTATAACGTATAACGTTATGTAGCATTACGCTATAACGTATAACGTTATATACTATTACGTTATAACGTATAACGTTATGTAGCACTACGTTATAACGTATACCGTTATATACTATTACCTTATAACGTACAACGTTATATAGCATTACGTAATAACGTATAACGTTATATACTCCTACCTTATAACGTATAACGTTATGTAGCAATACGTTATAACGTATAACGTTATGTAGCATTACGCTATAACGTATAACGTTATATACTATTGCGTTATAACGTATAACGATATGTAGCATTACGTTATAACGTATAACGTTGTATACTATTACGTTATAACGTATAACGTTATGTAGCATTACGTTATAACGTATAACGTTGTATACTATTACGTTATAACGGATAACGTTATGTAGCACGACGTTATAACGTATAACGTTGTATACTAGTACGTTATAACGTATAACGTTATGTAGCATTACGTTAGAACGTATAACGTTGTATACTGCTACCTTATAACGTATAACGTAATGTAGCATTAGGCTATAACATATATCGTTGTATACTATAACCTTATAACGTATAATGTTATGTAGCATTACGTTATAACGTATAACGTTGTATACTATTACGTTATAACGTATAACGTTGTATACTATTACGTTATAACGTATAACGTAATGTAGCATTATGCTATAACATATAACGTTGTATACTATAACCTTATAACGTATAACGTTATGTAGCATTACGCTATAACGTATAACGTTATATACTATTACCTTATAACGTATAACGTTATGTAGCATTACGTTATAACGTATACCGTTATATACTATTACCTTATAACGTATAACGTTATGTAGCATTACGCTATAGCGTATAACGTTATGTAGCATTACGCTATAACATATCACGTCGTATACTATTACGCTATAACGTATAACGTTATGGAGCATTACGTTATAACGTATAACGTTAGATAGCATTATGTTATAACGTATAACGTTGTATACTATTACGTTATAACGTATAACGTTATGTAGCATTACGTTATAACGTATAACGTTGTATACTATTACGTTATAACGTATAACGTTGTATACTATTACGTTATAACGTATAACGTAATGTAGCATTATGCTATAACATATAACGTTGTATACTATAACCTTATAACGTATAACGTTATGTAGCACTACGTTATAGCGTATAACGTTATATACTATTACCTTATAACGTATAACGTTATGTAGCATTACGTTATAACGTATACCGTTATATACTATTACCTTATAACGTATAACGTTATGTAGCATTACGCTATAACATATCACGTCGTATACTATTACGCTATAACGTATAACGTTATGGAGCATTACGTTATAACGTATAACGTTAGATAGCATTATGTTATAACGTATAACGTTGTATACTATTACGTTATAACGTATAACGTTATGTAGCATTACGTTATAACGTATAACGTTGTATACTATTACGTTATAACGTATAACGTTACGTAGCACGACGTTATAACGTATAACGTTATGTAGCATTACGTTATAACGTGTAACGTTGTATACTATTACGTTATAACGTATAACGTTATGTAGCATTACGTTATAACGTATAACGTTGTATACTATTACGTTATAACGTATAACGTTATGTAGCATTACGTTATAACGTATAACGTTCTATACTATTACGTTATGACGTATAACGTTATGTAGCACTACGTTATAACGTATAACGTTACGTAGCATTACGCTATAACGTATAACGTTATATACTATTACCTTATAACGTAGAACGTTATGTAGCATTACGTTATAACATATTTCGTTGTATACTATTACGTTATAACGTATAACGTTATGTAGCATTACGTTATAACGTATAACGTTATGTAGCATTACGTTATAACGTATATCCTTATATATTGTTACCTTATAACGTTATACGTTGTATACTATTACGTTATAACGTATAACGTTATGTAGCATTACGTTATAACGTATAACGTTATGTAACATTACGTTATAACGTATAACGTTGTATACTATTACGTTATAACGTATAACGTTACGTAGCACGACGTTATAACGTATAACGTTATGTAGCAATACGTTATAACGTGTAACGTTGTATACTAAAACGTTATAACGTATAACGTTATGTAGCATTACGTTATAACGTATAACGTTGTATACTATTACGTTATAACGTATAACGTTATGTAGCATTACGTTATAACGTATAACGTTCTATACTATTACGTTATAACGTATAACGTTATGTAGCACTACGTTATAACGTATAACGTTATGTAGCACTACGTTATAACGTATAACGTTATATACTATTACCTTATAACGTACAACGTTATGTAGCATTACGTAATAACGTATAACGTTATATACTCTTACCTTATAACGTATAACGTTATGTAGCACCACGTTATAACGTATAACGTTATGTAGCACTACGTTATATCGTATAACGCTATGTACTGTTACCTTATAACGTATTACGTTATGTAGCATTACGTTATAACGTATATCCTTATATATTGTTACCTTATAACGTTATACGTTGTATACTATTACCTTATAACGTATAACGTTATGTAGCATTAGGTTATAACGTATAACGTTGTATACTAGTACCTTATAACGTATAACGTTATGTAGCATTACGTTATAACGTATAACGTGGTATACTATTACCTTATAACGTATAACGTTATGTAGCATTACGTTATAACGTATAACGTTGTATACTATTACGTTATAACGTATAACGTTATGTAGTATTACGTTATAACGTATAACGTTGTATACTATTACGTTATAACGTATAACGTTATGTAGCATTACGTTATAACGTATAACGTTATGTAGCATTACGTTATAACGTATTTCGTTATATATTGTTACCTTATAACGTTATACGTTATATACTATTACCTTATAACGTATGACGTTATGTAGCATTACGTTATAACGTATAACGTTTTACACTATTACGTTATAACGTATAACGTTATGTAGCACTACGTTATAACGTGTAACGTTATATACTATTACCTTATAACGTATAATGTTATGTAGCATTACGCCATAACGTATAACGTTATATACGCTTACCTTATAACGTATAACGTTATGTAGCATTACGTTATAACGTATTTCGTTATATATTGTTACCTTATAACGTTATACGTTATATACTATTACCTTATAACGTATAACGTTATGTAGCATTACGTTATAACGTATAACGTTGTATACTATTACGTTATAACGTATAACGTTATGTAGCACTACGTTATAACGTATAACGTTATATACTATTACCTTATAACGTATAACGTTATGTAGCATTACGTTATAACGTATACCGTTATATACTATTACCTTATAACGTATAACGTTATGTAGCATTACGCTATAGCGTATAACGTTATGTAGCATTACGCTATAACATATAACGTCGTATACTATTACGTTATAACGTATAACGTTATGGAGCATTACGTTATAACGTATAACGTTAGATAGCATTATGTTATAACGTATAACGTTGTATACTATTACGTTATAACGTATAACGTTATGTAGCATTACGTTATAACGTATAACGTTGTATACTATTACGTTATAACGTATAACGTTACGTAGCACGACGTTATAACGTATAACGTTATGTAGCATTACGTTATAACGTGTAACGTTGTATACTATTACGTTATAACGTATAACGTTATGTAGCATTACGTTATAACGTATAACGTTGTATACTATTACGTTATAACGTATAACGTTATGTAGCATTACGTTATAACGTATAACGTTCTATACTATTACGTTATAACGTATAACGTTATGTAGCACTACGTTATAACGTATAACGTTATATACTATTACCTTATAACGTACAACGTTATATAGCATTACGTAATAACGTATAACGTTATATACTCCTACCTTATAACGTATAACGTTATGTAGCAATACGTTATAACGTATAACGTTATGTAGCATTACGCTATAACGTATAACGTTATATACTATTGCGTTATAACGTATAACGATATGTAGCATTACGTTATAACGTATAACGTTGTATACTATTACGTTATAACGTATAACGTTATGTAGCATTACGTTATAACGTATAACGTTGTATACTATTACGTTATAACGGATAACGTTATGTAGTACGACGTTATAACGTATAACGTTGTATACTAGTACGTTATAACGTATAACGTTATGTAGCATTACGTTAGAACGTATAACGTTGTATACTGCTACCTTATAACGTATAACGTAATGTAGCATTAGGCTATAACATATATCGTTGTATACTATAACCTTATAACGTATAATGTTATGTAGCATTACGTTATAACGTATAACGTTGTATACTATTACGTTATAACGTATAACGTTGTATACTATTACGTTATAACGTATAACGTAATGTAGTATTATGCTATAACATATAACGTTGTATACTATAACCTTATAACGTATAACGTTATGTAGCATTACGCTATAACGTATAACGTTATATACTATTACGTTATAACGTATAACGTTATGTAGCACTACGTTATAACGTATAACGTTATATACTATTACCTTATAACGTACAACGTTATATAGCATTACGTAATAACGTATAACGTTATATACTCCTACCTTATAACGTATAACGTTATGTAGCCATACGTTATAACGTATAACGTTATGTAGCATTACGCTATAACGTATAACGTTATATACTATTGCGTTATAACGTATAACGATATGTAGCATTACGTTATAACGTATAACGTTGTATACTATTACGTTATAACGTATAACGTTATGTAGCATTACGTTATAACGTATAACGTTGTATACTATTACGTTATAACGGATAACGTTATGTAGCACGACGTTATAACGTATAACGTTGTATACTAGTACGTTATAACGTATAACGTTATGTAGCATTACGTTAGAACGTATAACGTTGTATACTGCTACCTTATAACGTATAACGTAATGTAGCATTAGGCTATAACATATATCGTTGTATACTATAACCTTATAACGTATAATGTTATGTAGCATTACGTTATAACGTATAACGTTGTATACTATTACGTTATAACGTATAACGTTGTATACTATTACGTTATAACGTATAACGTAATGTAGCATTATGCTATAACATATAACGTTGTATACTATAACCTTATAACGTATAACGTTATGTAGCATTACGCTATAACGTATAACGTTATATACTATTACCTTATAACGTATAACGTTATGTAGCATTACGTTATAACGTATTTCGTTGTATACTATTACGTTATAACGTATAACGTTATGTAGCATTACGTTATAACGTATATCCTTATATATTGTTACCTTATAACGTTATACGTTGTATACTATTACCTTATAACGTATAACGTTATGCAGCATTAGGTTATAACGTATAACGTTGTATACTAGTACGTTATAACGTATAACGTTATGTAGGATTACGTTATAACGTATAACGTTGTATACTACTACCTTATAACGTATAACGTTATGTAGCATTACGTTATAACGTATAACGTAATGTAGCTTTATGCTATAACATATAACGTTGTATACTATAACCTTATAACGTATAATGTTATGTAGCATTACGTTATAACGTATAACGTTGTATACTATTACGTTATAACGTATAACGTTGTATACTATTACGTTATAACGTATAACGTTATGTAGCATTACGTTATAACGTATAACGTTCTATACTATTACGTTATAACGTATAACGTTACGTAGCACGACGTTATAACGTATAACGTTATGTAGCATTACGTTATAACGTGTAACGTTGTATACTATTACGTTATAACGTATAACGTTATGTAGCATTACGTTATAACGTATAACGTTCTATACTATTACGTTATAACGTATAACGTTATGTAGCACTACGTTATAACGTATAACGTTATGTAGCACTACGTTATAACGTATAACGTTATATACTATTACCTTATAACGTACAACGTTATGTAGCATTACGTAATAACGTATAACGTTATATACTCTTACCTTATAACGTATAACGTTATGTAGCACCACGTTATAACGTATAACGTTTTACACTATTACGTTATAACGTATAACGTTATGTAGCACTACGTTATAACGTGTAACGTTATATACTATTACCTTATAACGTATAATGTTATGTAGCATTACGCCATAACGTATAACGTTATATACGCTTACCTTATAACGTATAACGTTATGTAGCATTACGTTATAACGTATTTCGTTATATATTGTTACCTTATAACGTTATACGTTATATACTATTACCTTATAACGTATAACGTTATGTAGCATTACGTTATAACGTATAACGTTGTATACTATTACGTTATAACGTATAACGTTATGTAGCATTACGTTATAACGTATAACGTTATGTAGCATTACGTTATAACGTATTTCGTTATATAGTGTTACCTTATAACGTTATACGTTATATGCTATTACCTTATAACGTATAACGTTATGTAGCATTACGTTATAACGTATAACGTTTTACACTATTACGTTATAACGTATAACGTTATGTAGCACTACGTTATAACGTGTAACGTTATATACTATTACCTTATAACGTATAATGTTATGTAGCATTACGCCATAACGTATAACGTTATATACGCTTACCTTATAACGTATAACGTTATGTAGCATTACGTTATAACATATTTCGTTATATATTGTTACCTTATAACGTTATACGTTATATACTATTACCTTATAACGTATAACGTTATGTAGCATTACGTTATAACGTATAACGTTGTATACTATTACGTTATAACGTATAACGTTATGTAGCATTACGTTATAACGTATAACGTTATGTAGCATTACGTTATAACGTATTTCGTTATATATTGTTACCTTATATCGTTATACGTTATATACTATTACCTTATAACGTATAACGTTATGTAGCATTACGTTATAACGTATAACGTTTTACACTATTACGTTATAACGTATAACGTTATGTAGCATTACGTTATAACGTATAACGTTGTATACTATTACGTTATAACGTATAACGTTATGTAGCACTACGTTATAACGTATAACGTTATATACTATTACCTTATAACGTATAACGTTATGTAGCATTACGTTATAACGTATACCGTTATATACTATTACCTTATAACGTATAACGTTATGTAGCATTACGCTATAGCGTATAACGTTATGTAGCATTACGCTATAACATATAACGTCGTATACTATTACGTTATAACGTATAACGTTATGCAGCATTACGTTATAACGTATAACGTTAGATAGCATTATGTTATAACGTATAACGTTGTATACTATTACGTTATAACGTATAACGTTATGTAGCATTACGTTATAACGTATAACGTTGTATACTATTACGTTATAACGTATAACGTTACGTAGCACGACGTTATAACGTATAACGTTATGTAGCATTACGTTATAACGTGTAACGTTGTATACTATTACGTTATAACGTATAACGTTATGTAGCATTACGTTATAACGTATAACGTTGTATACTATTACGTTATAACGTATAACGTTATGTAGCATTACGTTATAACGTATAACGTTCTATACTATTACGTTATAACGTATAACGTTATGTAGCACTACGTTATAACGTATAACGTTATATACTATTACCTTATAACGTACAACGTTATATAGCATTACGTAATAACGTATAACGTTATATACTCCTACCTTATAACGTATAACGTTATGTAGCAATACGTTATAACGTATAACGTTATGTAGCATTACGCTATAACGTATAACGTTATATACTATTGCGTTATAACGTATAACGATATGTAGCATTACGTTATAACGTATAACGTTGTATACTATTACGTTATAACGTATAACGTTATGTAGCATTACGTTATAACGTATAACGTTGTATACTATTACGTTATAACGGATAACGTTATGTAGTACGACGTTATAACGTATAACGTTGTATACTAGTACGTTATAACGTATAACGTTATGTAGCATTACGTTATAACGTATAACGTTGTATACTGCTACCTTATAACGTATAACGTAATGTAGCATTAGGCTATAACATATATCGTTGTATACTATAACCTTATAACGTATAATGTTATGTAGCATTACGTTATAACGTATAACGTTGTATACTATTACGTTATAACGTATAACGTTGTATACTATTACGTTATAACGTATAACGTAATGTAGTATTATGCTATAACATATAACGTTGTATACTATAACCTTATAACGTATAACGTTATGTAGCATTACGCTATAACGTATAACGTTATATACTATTACGTTATAACGTATAACGTTATGTAGCACTACGTTATAACGTATAACGTTATATACTATTACCTTATAACGTACAACGTTATATAGCATTACGTAATAACGTATAACGTTATATACTCCTACCTTATAACGTATAACGTTATGTAGCAATACGTTATAACGTATAACGTTATGTAGCATTACGCTATAACGTATAACGTTATATACTATTGCGTTATAACGTATAACGATATGTAGCTTTACGTTATAACGTATAACGTTGTATACTATTACGTTATAACGTATAACGTTATGTAGCATTACGTTATAACGTATAACGTTGTATACTATTACGTTATAACGGATAACGTTATGTAGCACGACGTTATAACGTATAACGTTGTATACTAGTACGTTATAACGTATAACGTTATGTAGCATTACGTTAGAACGTATAAGGTTGTATACTGCTACCTTATAACGTATAACGTAATGTAGCATTAGGCTATAACATATATCGTTGTATACTATAACTTTATAACGTATAATGTTATGTAGCATTACGTTATAACGTATAACGTTGTATACTATTACGTTATAACGTATAACGTTGTATACTATTACGTTATAACGTATAACGTAATGTAGCATTATGCTATAACGTATAACGTTCTATACTATTACGTTATAACGTATAACGTTACGTAGCACGACGTTATAACGTATAACGTTATGTAGCATTACGTTATAACGTGTAACGTTGTATACTATTACGTTATAACGTATAACGTTATGTAGCATTACGTTATAACGTATAACGTTCTATACTATTACGTTATAACGTATAACGTTACGTAGCACTACGTTATAACGTATAACGTTATGTAGCACTACGTTATAACGTATAACGTTATATACTATTACCTTATAACGTACAACGTTATGTAGCATTACGTAACAACGTATAACGTTATATACTCTTACCTTATAACGTATAACGTTATGTAGCACCACGTTATAACGTATAACGTTATGTAGCACTACGTTATATCGTATAACGCTATGTACTGTTACCTTATAACGTATTACGTTATGTAGCATTACGTTATAACGTATATCCTTATATATTGTTACCTTATAACGTTATACGTTGTATACTATTACCTTATAACGTATAACGTTATGTAGCATTAGGTTATAACGTATAACGTTGTATACTAGTACCTTATAACGTATAACGTTATGTAGCATTACGTTATAACGTATAACGTGGTATACAATTACCTTATAACGTATAACGTTATGTAGCATTACGTTATAACGTATAACGTTGTATACTATTACGTTATAACGTATAACGTTATGTAGTATTACGTTATAACGTATAACGTTGTATACTATTACGTTATAACGTATAACGTTATGTAGCATTACGTTATAACGTATAACGTTATGTAGCATTACGTTATAACGTATTTCGTTATATATTGTTACCTTATAACGTTATACGTTATATACTATTACCTTATAACGTATAACGTTATGTAGCATTACGTTATAACGTATAACGTTTTACACTATTACGTTATAACGTATAACGTTATGTAGCACTACGTTATAACGTGTAACGTTATATACTATTACCTTATAACGTATAATGTTATGTAGCATTACGCCATAACGTATAACGTTATATACGCTTACCTTATAACGTATAACGTTATGTAGCACTACGTTATAACGTATAACGTTATATACTATTACCTTATAACGTATAACGTTATGTAGCATTACGTTATAACGTATACCGTTATATACTATTACCTTATAACGTATAACGTTATGTAGCATTACGCTATAGCGTATAACGTTATGTAGCATTACGCTATAACATATAACGTCGTATACTATTACGTTATAACGTATAACGTTATGGAGCATTACGTTATAACGTATAACGTTAGATAGCATTATGTTATAACGTATAACGTTGTATACTATTACGTTATAACGTATAACGTTATGTAGCATTACGTTATAACGTATAACGTTGTATACTATTACGTTATAACGTATAACGTTACGTAGCACGACGTTATAACGTATAACGTTATGTAGCATTACGTTATAACGTGTAACGTTGTATACTATTACGTTATAACGTATAACGTTATGTAGCATTACGTTATAACGTATAACGTTGTATACTATTACGTTATAACGTATAACGTTATGTAGCATTACGTTATAACGTATAACGTTCTATACTATTATGTTATAACGTATAACGTTATGTAGCACTACGTTATAACGTATAACGTTATGTAGCATTACGCTATAACGTATAACGTTATATACTATTGCGTTATAACGTATAACGATATGTAGCATTACGTTATAACGTATAACGTTGTATACTATTACGTTATAACGTATAACGTTATGTAGCATTACGTTATAACGTATAACGTTGTATACTATTACGTTATAACGGATAACGTTATGTAGTACGACGTTATAACGTATAACGTTGTATACTAGTACGTTATAACGTATAACGTTATGTAGCATTACGTTATAACGTATAACGTTGTATACTGCTACCTTATAACGTATAACGTAATGTAGCATTAGGCTATAACATATATCGTTGTATACTATAACCTTATAACGTATAATGTTATGTAGCATTACGTTATAACGTATAACGTTGTATACTATTACGTTATAACGTATAACGTTGTATACTATTACGTTATAACGTATAACGTAATGTAGTATTATGCTATAACATATAACGTTGTATACTATAACCTTATAACGTATAACGTTATGTAGCATTACGCTATAACGTATAACGTTATATACTATTACGTTATAACGTATAACGTTATGTAGCACTACGTTATAACGTATAACGTTATATACTATTACCTTATAACGTACAACGTTATATAGCATTACGTAATAACGTATAACGTTATATACTCCTACCTTATAACGTATAACGTTATGTAGCAATACGTTATAACGTATAACGTTATGTAGCATTACGTTATAACGTATAACGTTATGTAGCATTACGTTATAACGTATTTCGTTATATATTGTTACCTTATAACGTTATACGTTATATACTATTACCTTATAACGTATAACGTTATGTAGCATTACGTTATAACGTATAACGTTTTACACTATTACGTTATAACGTATAACGTTATGTAGCACTACGTTATAACGTGTAACGTTATATACTATTACCTTATAACGTATAATGTTATGTAGCATTACGCCATAACGTATAACGTTATATACGCTTACCTTATAACGTATAACGTTATGTAGCACTACGTTATAACGTATAACGTTATATACTATTACCTTATAACGTATAACGTTATGTAGCATTACGTTATAACGTATACCGTTATATACTATTACCTTATAACGTATAACGTTATGTAGCATTACGCTATAGCGTATAACGTTATGTAGCATTACGCTATAACATATAACGTCGTATACTATTACGTTATAACGTATAACGTTATGGAGCATTACGTTATAACGTATAACGTTAGATAGCATTATGTTATAACGTATAACGTTGTATACTATTACGTTATAACGTATAACGTTATGTAGCATTACGTTATAACGTATAACGTTGTATACTATTACGTTATAACGTATAACGTTACGTAGCACGACGTTATAACGTATAACGTTATGTAGCATTACGTTATAACGTGTAACGTTGTATACTATTACGTTATAACGTATAACGTTATGTAGCATTACGTTATAACGTATAACGTTGTATACTATTACGTTATAACGTATAACGTTATGTAGCATTACGTTATAACGTATAACGTTCTATACTATTATGTTATAACGTATAACGTTATGTAGCACTACGTTATAACGTATAACGTTATATACTATTACCTTATAACGTACAACGTTATATAGCATTACGTAATAACGTATAACGTTATATACTCCTACCTTATAACGTATAACGTTATGTAGCAATACGTTATAACGTATAACGTTATGTAGCATTACGCTATAACGTATAACGTTATATACTATTGCGTTATAACGTATAACGATATGTAGCATTACGTTATAACGTATAACGTTGTATACTATTACGTTATAACGTATAACGTTATGTAACATTACGTTATAACGTATAACGTTGTATACTATTACGTTATAACGGATAACGTTATGTAGTACGACGTTATAACGTATAACGTTGTATACTAGTACGTTATAACGTATAACGTTATGTAGCATTACGTTATAACGTATAACGTTGTATACTGCTACCTTATAACGTATAACGTAATGTAGCATTAGGCTATAACATATATCGTTGTATACTATAACCTTATAACGTATAATGTTATGTAGCATTACGTTATAACGTATAACGTTGTATACTATTACGTTATAACGTATAACGTTGTATACTATTACGTTATAACGTATAACGTAATGTAGTATTATGCTATAACATATAACGTTGTATACTATAACCTTATAACGTATAACGTTATGTAGCATTACGCTATAACGTATAACGTTATATACTATTACGTTATAACGTATAACGTTATGTAGCACTACGTTATAACGTATAACGTTATATACTATTACCTTATAACGTACAACGTTATATAGCATTACGTAATAACGTATAACGTTATATACTCCTACCTTATAACGTATAACGTTATGTAGCAATACGTTATAACGTATAACGTTATGTAGCATTACGCTATAACGTATAACGTTATATACTATTGCGTTATAACGTATAACGATATGTAGCATTACGTTATAACGTATAACGTTGTATACTATTACGTTATAACGTATAACGTTATGTAGCATTACGTTATAACGTATAACGTTGTATACTATTACGTTATAACGGATAACGTTATGTAGCACGACGTTATAACGTATAACGTTGTATACTAGTACGTTATAACGTATAACGTTATGTAGCATTACGTTAGAACGTATAACGTTGTATACTGCTACCTTATAACGTATAACGTAATGTAGCATTAGGCTATAACATATATCGTTGTATACTATAACTTTATAACGTATAATGTTATGTAGCATTACGTTATAACGTATAACGTTGTATACTATTACGTTATAACGTATAACGTTGTATACTATTACGTTATAACGTATAACGTAATGTAGCATTATGCTATAACATATAACGTTGTATACTATAACCTTATAACGTATAACGTTATGTAGCATTACGCTATAACGTATAACGTTATATACTATTACCTTATAACGTATAACGTTATGTAGCATTACGTTATAACGTATTTCGTTGTATACTATTACGTTATAACGTATAACGTTATGTAGCATTACGTTATAACGTATATCCTTATATATTGTTACCTTATAACGTTATACGTTGTATACTATTACCTTATAACGTATAACGTTATGTAGCATTAGGTTATAACGTATAACGTTGTATACTAGTACGTTATAACGTATAACGTTATGTAGGATTACGTTATAACGTATAACGTTGTATACTACTACCTTATAACGTATAACGTTATGTAGCATTACGTTATAACGTATAACGTAATGTAGCTTTATGCTATAACATATAACGTTGTATACTATAACCTTATAACGTATAATGTTATGTAGCATTACGTTATAACGTATAACGTTGTATACTATTACGTTATAACGTATAACGTTGTATACTATTACGTTATAACGTATAACGTTATGTAGCATTACGTTATAACGTATAACGTTCTATACTATTACGTTATAACGTATAACGTTACGTAGCACGACGTTATAACGTATAACGTTATGTAGCATTACGTTATAACGTGTAACGTTGTATACTATTACGTTATAACGTATAACGTTATGTAGCATTACGTTATAACGTATAACGTTCTATACTATTACGTTATAACGTATAACGTTACGTAGCACTACGTTATAACGTATAACGTTATGTAGCACTACGTTATAACGTATAACGTTATATACTATTACCTTATAACGTACAACGTTATGTAGCATTACGTAATAACGTATAACGTTATATACTCTTACCTTATAACGTATAACGTTATGTAGCACCACGTTATAACGTATAACGTTATGTAGCACTACGTTATATCGTATAACGCTATGTACTGTTACCTTATAACGTATTACGTTATGTAGCATTACGTTATAACGTATATCCTTATATATTGTTACCTTATAACGTTATACGTTGTATACTATTACCTTATAACGTATAACGTTATGTAGCATTAGGTTATAACGTATAACGTTGTATACTAGTACCTTATAACGTATAACGTTATGTAGCATTACGTTATAACGTATAACGTGGTATACAATTACCTTATAACGTATAACGTTATGTAGCATTACGTTATAACGTATAACGTTGTATACTATTACGTTATAACGTATAACGTTATGTAGTATTACGTTATAACGTATAACGTTGTATACTATTACGTTATAACGTATAACGTTATGTAGCATTACGTTATAACGTATAACGTTATGTAGCATTACGTTATAACGTATTTCGTTATATATTGTTACCTTATAACGTTATACGTTATATACTATTACCTTATAACGTATAACGTTATGTAGCATTACGTTATAACGTATAACGTTTTACACTATTACGTTATAACGTATAACGTTATGTAGCACTACGTTATAACGTGTAACGTTATATACTATTACCTTATAACGTATAATGTTATGTAGCATTACGCCATAACGTATAACGTTATATACGCTTACCTTATAACGTATAACGTTATGTAGCACTACGTTATAACGTATAACGTTATATACTATTACCTTATAACGTATAACGTTATGTAGCATTACGTTATAACGTATACCGTTATATACTATTACCTTATAACGTATAACGTTATGTAGCATTACGCTATAACATATAACGTCGTATACTATTACGTTATAACGTATAACGTTATGGAGCATTACGTTATAACGTATAACGTTAGATAGCATTATGTTATAACGTATAACGTTGTATACTATTACGTTATAACGTATAACGTTATGTAGCATTACGTTATAACGTATAACGTTGTATACTATTACGTTATAACGTATAACGTTACGTAGCACGACGTTATAACGTATAACGTTATGTAGCATTACGTTATAACGTGTAACGTTGTATACTATTACGTTATAACGTATAACGTTATGTAGCATTACGTTATAACGTATAACGTTGTATACTATTACGTTATAACGTATAACGTTATGTAGCATTACGTTATAACGTATAACGTTCTATACTATTATGTTATAACGTATAACGTTATGTAGCACTACGTTATAACGTATAACGTTATATACTATTACCTTATAACGTACAACGTTATATAGCATTACGTAATAACGTATAACGTTATATACTCCTACCTTATAACGTATAACGTTATGTAGCAATACGTTATAACGTATAACGTTATGTAGCATTACGCTATAACGTATAACGTTATATACTATTGCGTTATAACGTATAACGATATGTAGCATTACGTTATAACGTATAACGTTGTATACTATTACGTTATAACGTATAACGTTATGTAACATTACGTTATAACGTATAACGTTGTATACTATTACGTTATAACGGATAACGTTATGTAGTACGACGTTATAACGTATAACGTTGTATACTAGTACGTTATAACGTATAACGTTATGTAGCATTACGTTAGAACGTATAACGTTGTATACTGCTACCTTATAACGTATAACGTAATGTAGCATTAGGCTATAACATATATCGTTGTATACTATAACCTTATAACGTATAATGTTATGTAGCATTACGTTATAACGTATAACGTTGTATACTATTACGTTATAACGTATAACGTTGTATACTATTACGTTATAACGTATAACGTAATGTAGCATTATGCTATAACATATAACGTTGTATACTATAACCTTATAACGTATAACGTTATGTAGCATTACGCTATAACGTATAACGTTATATACTATTACGTTATAACGTATAACGTTATGTAGCACTACGTTATAACGTATAACGTTATATACTATTACCTTATAACGTACAACGTTATATAGCATTACGTAATAACGTATAACGTTATATACTCCTACCTTATAACGTATAACGTTATGTAGCAATACGTTATAACGTATAACGTTATGTAGCATTACGCTATAACGTATAACGTTATATACTATTGCGTTATAACGTATAACGATATGTAGCATTACGTTATAACGTATAACGTTGTATACTATTACGTTATAACGTATAACGTTATGTAGCATTACGTTATAACGTATAACGTTGTATACTATTACGTTATAACGGATAACGTTATGTAGCACGACGTTATAACGTATAACGTTGTATACTAGTACGTTATAACGTATAACGTTATGTAGCATTACGTTAGAACGTATAACGTTGTATACTGCTACCTTATAACGTATAACGTAATGTAGCATTAGGCTATAACATATATCGTTGTATACTATAACCTTATAACGTATAATGTTATGTAGCATTACGTTATAACGTATAACGTTGTATACTATTACGTTATAACGTATAACGTTGTATACTATTACGTTATAACGTATAACGTAATGTAGCATTATGCTATAACATATAACGTTGTATACTATAACCTTATAACGTATAACGTTATGTAGCATTACGCTATAACGTATAACGTTATATACTATTACCTTATAACGTATAACGTTATGTAGCATTACGTTATAACGTATTTCGTTGTATACTATTACGTTATAACGTATAACGTTATGTAGCATTACGTTATAACGTATATCCTTATATATTGTTACCTTATAACGTTATACGTTGTATACTATTACCTTATAACGTATAACGTTATGTAGCATTAGGTTATAACGTATAACGTTGTATACTAGTACGTTATAACGTATAACGTTATGTAGGATTACGTTATAACGTATAACGTTGTATACTACTACCTTATAACGTATAACGTTATGTAGCATTACGTTATAACGTATAACGTAATGTAGCTTTATGCTATAACATATAACGTTGTATACTATAACCTTATAACGTATAATGTTATGTAGCATTACGTTATAACGTATAACGTTGTATACTATTACGTTATAACGTATAACGTTGTATACTATTACGTTATAACGTATAACGTTATGTAGCATTACGTTATAACGTATAACGTTGTATACTATTACGTTATAACGTATAACGTTATGTAGCACGACGTTATAACGTATAACGTTATGTAGCACGACGTTATAACGTACAACGTTATGTAGCACCACGTTATAACGTATAACGTTATGTAGCACTACGTTATATCGTATAACGCTATGTACTGTTACCTTATAACGTATTACGTTATGTAGCATTACGTTATAACGTATAACGTTATATACAATTACCTCATAACGTATAACGTTACGTAGCATTACGCTATAACGTATAACGTTATATACTATTACCTTATAACGTAGAACGTTATGTAGCATTACGTTATAACATATTTCGTTGTATACTATTACGTTATAACGTTTAACGTTATGTAGCATTACGTTATAACGTATAACGTTATGTAGCATTACGTTATAACGTATAACGTTATGTAGCATTACGTTATAACGTATATCCTTATATATTGTTACCTTATAACGTTATACGTTGTATACTATTACGTTATAACGTATAACGTTATGTAGCATTACGTTATAACGTATAACGTTATATACTATTACCTTATAACGTACAACGTTATGTAGCATTACGTAATAACGTATAACGTTATATACTCTTACCTTATAACGTATAACGTTATGGAGCATTACGTTATAACGTATAACGTTAGATAGCATTACGTTATAACGTAAAGCGTTGTATACTAGTACGTTATAACGTATAACGTTATGTAGCATTACGTTAGAACGTATAACGTTGTATACTGCTACCTTATAACGTATAACGTTATGTAGCATTACGTTATAACGTATAACGTAATGTAGCATTAGGCTATAACATATAACGTTGTATACTATAACCTTATAACGTATAATGTTATATAGCATTACGTTATAACGTATAACGTTGTATACTATTACGTTATAACGTATAACGTTGTATACTATTACGTTATAACGTATAACGTAATGTAGCATTATGCTATAACATATAACGTTGTATACTATAACCTTATAACGTATAACGTTATGTAGCATTACGCTATAACGTATAACGTTATATACTATTACCTTATAACGTATAACGTTATGTAGCATTACGTTATAACGTATTTCGTTGTATACTATTACGTTATAACGTATAACGTTATGTAGCATTACGTTATAACGTATATCCTTATATATTGTTACCTTATAACGTTATACGTTGTATACTATTACCTTATAACGTATAACGTTATGTAGCATTAGGTTATAACGTATAACGTTGTATACTAGTACGTTATAACGTATAACGTTATGTAGCATTACGTTATAACGTATAACGTTGTATACTACTACCTTATAACGTATAACGTTATGTAGCATTACGTTATAACGTATAACGTAATGTAGCATTATGCTATAACATATAACGTTGTATACTATAACCTTATAACGTATAATGTTATGTAGCATTACGTTATAACGTATAACGTTGTATACTATTACGTTATAACGTATAACGTTGTATACTATTTCGTTATAACGTATAACGTTATGTAGCATTACGTTATAACGTATAACGTTGTATACTATTACGTTATAACGTATAACGTTATGTAGTACGACGTTATAACGTATAACGTTATGTAGCACGACGTTATAACGTACAACGTTATGTAGCACCACGTTATAACGTATAACGTTATGTAGCACTACGTTATATCGTATAACGCTATGTACTGTTACCTCATAACGTATTACGTTATGTAGCATTACGTCATAACGTATAACGTTATATACAATTACCTTATAACGTATAACGTTACGTAGCATTACGCTATAACGTATAGCGTTATATACTATTACCTTATAACGTAGAACGTTATGTAGCATTACGTTATAACATATTTCGTTGTATACTATTACGTTATAACGTATAACGTTATGTAGCATTACGTTATAACGTATAACGTTATGTAGCATTACGTTATAGCGTATATCCTTATATATTGTTACCTTATAACGTTATACGTTGTATACTATTACGTTATAACGTATAACGTTATGTAGCATTACGTTATAACGTATAACGTTATGTAGCATTACGTTATAACGTATAACGTTGTATACTATTACGTTATAACGTATAACGTTACGTAGCACGACGTTATAACGTATAACGTTATGTAGCAATACGTTATAACGTGTAACGTTGTATACTAATACGTTATAACGTATAACGTTATGTAGCATTACGTTATAACGTATAACGTTGCATACTATTACGTTATAACGTATAACGTTATGTAGTATTACGTTATAACGTATAACGTTCTATACTATTACGTTATAACGTATAACGTTATGTAGCACTACGTTATAACGTATAACGTTATATACTATTACCTTATAACGTACAACGTTATGTAGCATTACGTAATAACGTATAACGTTATATACTCTTACCTTATAACGTATAACGTTATGTAGCACCACGTTATAACGTCTAATGTTATGTAGCACTACGTTATATCGTATAACGCTATGTACTGTTACCTTATAACGTATTACGTTATGTAGCATTACGTTATAACGTATATCCTTATATATTGTTACCTTATAACGTTATACGTTGTATACTATTACCTTATAACGTATAACGTTATGTAGCATTAGGTTATAACGTATAACGTTGTATACTAGTACCTTATAACGTATAACGTTATGTACCATTACTTTATAACGTATAACGTGGTATACTATTACCTTATAACGTATAACGTTATGTAGCATTACGTTATAACGTATAACGTTGTATACTATTACGTTATAACGTATAACGTTATGTAGTATTACGTTATAACGTATAACGTTGTATACTATTACGTTATAACGTATAACGTTATGTAGCATTACGTTATAACGTATAACGTGGTATACTATTACCTTATAACGTATAACGTTATGTAGCATTACGTTATAACGTATAACGTTGTATACTATTACGTTATAACGTATAACGTTATGTAGTATTACGTTATAACGTATAACGTTGTATACTATTACGTTATAACGTATAACGTTATGTAGCATTACGTTATAACGTATAACGTTGTATACTATTACGTTATAACGTATAACGTTATGTAGTATTACGTTATAACGTATAACGTTGTATACTATTACGTTATAACGTATAACGTTATGTAGCATTACGTTATAACGTGTAACGTTATATACGCTTACCTTATAACGTATAACGTTATGTAGCATTACGTTATAACGTATTTCGTTATATATTGTTACCTTATAACGTTATACGTTATATACTATTACCTTATAACGTATAACGTTATGTAGCATTACGTTATAACGTATAACGTTTTACACTATTACATTATAACGTATAACGTTATGTAGCACTACGTTATAACGTGTAACGTTATATACTATTACCTTATAACGTATAATGTTATGTAGCTTTACGCCATAACGTATAACGTTATATACGCTTACCTTATAACGTATAACGTTATGTAGCATTACGTTATAACGTATTTCGTTACATATTGTTACCTTATAACGTTATACGTTATATACTATTACCTTATAACGTATAACGTTATGTAGCATTACGTTATAACGTATAATGTTGTATACTATTACGTTATAACGTATAACGTTATGTAGCACTACGTTATAACGTATAACGTTATATACTATTACCTTATAACGTACAACGTTATGTACCATTACGTAATAACGTATAACGTTATATACTCCTACCTTATAACGTGTAACGTTATGTAGCAATACGTTATAACGTATAACGTTATGTAGCATTACGCTATAACGTATAACGTTATATACTATTGCGTTATAACGTATAACGATATGTAGCATTACGTTATAACGTATAACGTTGTATACTATTACGTTATAACGTATAACGTTATGTAGCATTACGTTATAACGTATAACGTTGTATACTATTACGTTATAACGGATAACGTTATGTAGCACGACGTTATAACGTATAACGTTGTATACTAGTACGTTATAACGTATAACGTTATGTAGCATTGCGTTAGAACGTATAACGTTGTATACTGCTACCTTATAACGTATAACGTAATGTAGCATTAGGCTATAACATATATCGTTGTATACTATAACCTTATAACGTATAATGTTATGTAGCATTACGTTATAACGTATAACGTTGTATACTATTACGTTATAACGTATAACGTTGTATACTATTACGTTATAACGTATAACGTAATGTAGCATTATGCTATAACATATAACGTTGTATACTGTAACCTTATAACGTATAACGTTATGTAGCATTACGCTATAACGTATAACGTTATATACTATTACCTTATAACGTATAACGTTATGTAGCATTACGTTATAACGTATTTCGTTGTATACTATTACGTTATAACGTATAACGTTATGTAGCATTACGTTATAACGTATATCCTTATATATTGTTACCTTATAACGTTATACGTTGTATACTATTACCTTATAACGTATAACGTTATGTAGCATTAGGTTATAACGTATCACGTTGTATACTAGTACGTTATAACGTATAACGTTATGTAGCATTACGTTATAACGTATAACGTTGTATACTACTACCTTATAACGTATAACGTTATGTAGCATTACGTTATAACGTATAACGTAATGTAGCTTTATGCTATAACATATAACGTTGTATACTATAACCTTATAACGTATAATGTTATGTAGCATTACGTTATAACGTATAACGTTGTATACTATTACGTTATAACGTATAACGTTGTATAATATTACGTTATAACGTATAACGTTATGTAGCATTACGTTATAACGCATAACGTTATATACTATTACCTTATAACGTACAACGTTATGTAGCATTACGTAATAACGTATCACGTTATATACAATTACCTCATAACGTATAACGTTACGTAGCATTACGCTATAACGTATAACGTTATATACAATTACCTTATAACGTAGAACGTTATGTAGCATTACGTTATAACATATTTCGTTGTATACTATTACGTTATAACGTTTAATGTTATGTAGCATTACGTTATAACGTATATCGTTATGTAGCATTACGTTATAACGTATTACGTTATGTAGCATTACGTTATAACGTATATCCTTATATATTGTTACCTTATAAAGTTATACGTTGTATACTATTACGTTATAACGTATAACGTTATGTAGCATTACGTAATAACGTATCACGTTATATACTCTTACCTTATAACGTATAACGTTATGGAGCATTACGTTATAACGTATAACGTTAGATAGCATTACTTTATAACGTATAACGTTGTATACTATTACGTTATAACGTATAACGTTATGTAGCATTACGTTATAACGTATAACATTGTATACTATTACGTTATAACGTATAACGTTACCTAGCATTACGTTATAACGTATAACGTTATATACTATTACCTTATAACGTACTACGTAATATAGCATTACGTAATAACGTATAACGTTATATACTCTTACCTTATAACGTATAACGTTATGGAGCATTACGTTATAACGTATAACGTTAGATAGCATTACGTTATAACGTATAACGTTGTATACTATTACGTTATAACGTATAACGTTATGTAGCATTACGTTATAACGTATAACATTGTATACTATTATGTTATAACGTATAACGTTACGTAGCACGACGTTATAACGTATAACGTTATGTAGCATTACGTTATAACGTGTAACGTTGTATACTATTACGTTATGACGTATAACGTTATGTAGCATTACGTTATTTCGTATAACGTTGTATACTATTACGTTATAACGTATAACGTTATGTAGCATTACGCTATAACGTATAACGTTATATACTATTACCTTATAACGTATAACGTTAGGTAGCATTACGTTATAACGTATTTCGTTGTATACTATTACGTTATAACGTATAACGTTGTATACTATTACGTTATAACGTATAACGTTATGTGGCACTACGTTATAACGTATAATGTTGTATAGTATTACGTTATAACGTATAACGATATGTAGCATTACGTTATAACGTATAACGTTGTATACTATTACGTTATAACGTATAAGGGTAAATAGCATTACGTTATAACGTATAACATTGTATACTATTACGTTATAACGTATAACGTTATGTAGCATTACGTTATAACGTATAACGTTGTATACTATTACGTTATAACGTATAACGTTATGTAGCATTACGTTATATCGTATAACGTTGTATACTACTACCTTATAACTAATAACGTTATGTAGCATTAGGTTATAACGTATAACGTGGTATACTATTACCTTATAACGTATAACGTTATGTAGCATTACGTTATAACGTATAACGTTGTATACTATTACGTTATAACGTATAACGTTATGCAGCATTACGTTATAACGTATAACGTTGTATACTATGACGTTATAACGTATAACGTTATGTAGCCCGACGTTATAACGTATAACGTTATGTAGCATTACGTTATAACGTATAACGTTGTATACTACTACCTTATAACGTATAACGTAATGTAGCATTATGCTATAACATATAACGTTGTATACTATAACCTTATAACGTATAATGTTATGTAGCATTACGTTATAACGTATAACGTTGTATACTATTACGTTAAAACGTATAACGTTATGTAGCATTACGTTATAACGTATAACGTAATGTAGCATTATGCTATAACATATAACGTTGTATACTATAACCTTATAACGTATAACGTTATGTAGCATTACGTTATAACGTATAACGTTGTAAACTATTACGTTATAACTTATAACGTTATGTAGCATTACGTTATAACGTATAACGTTGTATACTATTACGTTATAACGTATAACGATATGTAGCACTACGTTATAACGTATAACGTTATGTAGCACTACGTTATATCGTATAACGTTTATGCTATTACGTTATAACGTATAACGTTAGATAGCATTACGTTATAACGTATAACGTTATGTAGCATTATGCTATAACATATAACGTTGTATACTATTACGTTATAACGTATAACGTTACGTAGCACGACGTTATAACGTATAACTTTATGTAGCACTACGTTATAACGTATATCGTTATATACTATTACCTTATATCGTATAACGTTATGTAGCATTACGTTATAACGTATAACGTTATATACTGTTACCTGATAACTTATAACGTTATGTAGCATTACGTTATAACGTATATCGTTATATATTGTTACCATATAACGTTATACGTTATATACTATTACCTTGTAACGTATGTCGTTATGTAGCATTACGTTATAACGTATAACGTTTTATACTGTTACGTTATAACGTATAACGTTATGTAGCACTACGTTATAACGTATAACGTTATATACTATTACCTTATAACGTATAATGTTATGTAGCATTACGCCATAACGTATAACGTTATATACGCTTACCTTATAACGTATAACGTTATGTAGCATTACGTTATAACGTATTTCGTTATATATTGTTACCTTATAACGTTATACGTTATATACTATTACCTTATAACGTATAACGTTATGTAGCATTACGTTATAACGTATAACGTTGTATACTATTACGTTATAACGTTTAACGTTATGTAGCACTACGTTATAACGTATAACGTTATATACTATTACCTTATAACGTATAACGTTATGTAGCATTACGTTATAACGTATACCGTTATATACTATTACCTTATAACGTATAACGTTATGTAGCATTACGCTATAGCGTATAACGTTATGTAGCATTACGCTATAACATATAACGTCGTATACTATTACGTTATAACGTATAACGTTATGGAGCATTACGTTATAACGTATAACGTTATGTAGCATTACGTTATAACGTATAACGTTGTATACTATTACGTTATAACGTATAACGTTATGTAGCACTACGTTATAACGTATAACGTTATGTAGCACTACGTTATAACGTATAACGTTATGTTGCACTACGTTATATCGTATAACGTTATATACTGTTACCTTATAACGTATTACGTTATGTAGCATTACGTTATAACGTATAACGTTATATACTATTACCTTATAACGTATATCGTTATGTAGCATTACGTTATAACGTATATCGTTGTATACTATTACGTTATAACGTATAACGTTATGTAGCATTACGTTATAACGTATGACGTTGTATACTATTACGTTATAACGTATAACGTTATGTAGCACGACGTTATAACGTATAACGTTATGTAGCACGACGTTATAACGTACAACGTTATGTAGCACCACGTTATAACGTATAACGTTATGTAGCACTATGTTATATCGTATAACGCTATGTACTGTTACCTTATAACGTATTACGTTATGTAGCATTACGTTATAACGTATAATGTTATATACAATTACCTCATAACGTATAACGTTACGTAGCATTACGCTATAACGTATAACGTTATATACAATTACCTTATAACGTAGAACGTTATGTAGCATTACGTTATAACATATTTCGTTGTATACTATTACGTTATAACGTTTAACGTTATGTAGCATTACGTTATAACGTATATCGTTATGTAGCATTACGTTATAACGTATAACGTTATGTAGCATTACGTTATAACGTATATCCTTATATATTGTTACCTTATAACGTTATACGTTGTATACTATTACGTTATAACGTATAACGTTATGTAGCATTACGTTATAACGCATAACGTTATATACTATTACCTTATAACGTACAACGTTATGTAGCATTACGTAATAACGTATCACGTTATATACTCTTACCTTATAACGTATAACGTCATGGAGCATTACGTTATAACGTATAACGTTAGATAGCATTACGTTATAACGTATAACGTTGTATACTATTACGTTATAACGTATAACGTTATGTAGCATTACGTTATAACGTATAACATTGTATACTATTACGTTATAACGTGTAACGTTACCTAGCATTACGTTATAACGTATAACGTTATATACTATTACCTTATAACGTACAACGTTATGTAGCATTACGTAATAACGTATAACGTTATATACTCTTACCTTATAACGTATAACGTTATGGAGCATTACGTTATAACGTATAACGTTAGATAGCATTACGTTATAACGTGTAACGTTGTATACTATTACGTTATGACGTATAACGTTATGTAGCATTACGTTATAACGTATAACGTTGTATACTATTACGTTATAACGTATAACGTTATGTAGCATTACGTTATAACGTATAACGTTCTATACTATTACGTTATAACGTATAACGTTATGTAGCACTACGTTATAACGTATAACGTTATATACTCTTACCTTATAACGTATAACGTTATGTTGCACTACGTTATAACGTATAACGTTGTATACTATTACGTTATAACGTATAATGTTATGTAGCATTACGCTATAACGTATAACGTTATATACTATTACCTTATAACGTATAACGTTATGTTGCACTACGTTATAACGTATAACGTTGTATACTATTACGTTATAACGTATAATGTTATGTAGCATTACGCTATAACGTATCACGTTATATACTCTTACCTTATAACGTATAACGTCATGGAGCATTACGTTATAACGTATAACGTTAGATAGCATTACGTTATAACGTATAACGTTGTATACTATTACGTTATAACGTATAACGTTATGTAGCATTACGTTATAACGTATAACATTGTATACTATTACGTTATAACGTGTAACGTTACCTAGCATTACGTTATAACGTATAACGTTATATACTATTACCTTATAACGTATAACGTTATGTAGCATTACGTTATAACGTATAACATTGTATACTATTACGTTATAACGTATAACGTTACGTAGCACGACGTTATAACGTATAACGTTATGTAGCATTACGTTATAACGTGTAACGTTGTATACTATTACGTTATGACGTATAACGTTATGTAGCATTACGTTATAACGTATAACGTTGTATACTATTACGTTATAACGTATAACGTTATGTAGCATTACGTTATAACGTATAACGTTCTATACTATTACGTTATAACGTATAACGTTATGTAGCACTACGTTATAACGTATAACGTTATATACTCTTACCTTATAACGTATAACGTTATGTTGCACTACGTTATAACGTATAACGTTGTATACTATTACGTTATAACGTATAATGTTATGTAGCATTACGCTATAACGTATAACGTTATATACTATTACCTTATAACGTATAACGTTAGGTAGCATTACGTTATAACGTATTTCGTTGTATACTATTACGTTATAACGTATAACGTTGTATACTATTACGTTATAACGTATAACGTTATGTAGCATTACGTTATAACGTATAACGTTATGTAGCATTACGTTATAACGTATAACGTTGTATACTGCTACCTTATAACGTATAACGTTATGTAGCATTACGTTATAACGTATAACGTTGTATACTGCTACCTTATAACGTATAACGTTATGTAGCATTACGTTATAACGTATAACGTTATGTGGCATTACGTTATAACGTATAATGTTGTATAGTATTACGTTATAACGTATAACGATATGTAGCATTACGTTATAACGTATAACGTTGTATACTATTACGTTATAACGTATAAGGGTAGATAGCATTACGTTATAACGTATAACATTGTATACTATTACGTTATAACGTATAACGTTATGTAGCATTACGTTATAACGTATAACGTTGTATACTATTACGTTATAACGTTTAACGTTATGTAGCACTACGTTATAACGTATAACGTTATATACTATTACCTTATAACGTATAACGTTATGTAGCATTACGTTATAACGTATACCGTTATATACTATTACCTTATAACGTATAACGTTATGTAGCATTACGCTATAGCGTATAACGTTATGTAGCATTACGCTATAACATATAACGTCGTATACTATTACGTTATAACGTATAACGTTATGGAGCATTACGTTATAACGTATAACGTTATGTAGCATTACGTTATAACGTATAACGTTGTATACTATTACGTTATAACGTATAACGTTATGTAGCACTACGTTATAACGTATAACGTTATGTAGCACTACGTTATAACGTATAACGTTATGTTGCACTACGTTATATCGTATAACGTTATATACTGTTACCTTATAACGTATTACGTTATGTAGCATTACGTTATAACGTATAACGTTATATACTATTACCTTATAACGTATATCGTTATGTAGCATTACGTTATAACGTATATCGTTGTATACTATTACGTTATAACGTATAACGTTATGTAGCATTACGTTATAACGTATGACGTTGTATACTATTACGTTATAACGTATAACGTTATGTAGCACGACGTTATAACGTATAACGTTATGTAGCACGACGTTATAACGTACAACGTTATGTAGCACCACGTTATAACGTATAACGTTATGTAGCACTATGTTATATCGTATAACGCTATGTACTGTTACCTTATAACGTATTACGTTATGTAGCATTACGTTATAACGTATAACGTTATATACAATTACCTCATAACGTATAACGTTACGTAGCATTACGCTATAACGTATAACGTTATATACAATTACCTTATAACGTAGAACGTTATGTAGCATTACGTTATAACATATTTCGTTGTATACTATTACGTTATAACGTTTAACGTTATGTAGCATTACGTTATAACGTATATCGTTATGTAGCATTACGTTATAACGTATAACGTTATGTAGCATTACGTTATAACGTATATCCTTATATATTGTTACCTTATAACGTTATACGTTGTATACTATTACGTTATAACGTATAACGTTATGTAGCATTACGTTATAACGCATAACGTTATATACTATTACCTTATAACGTACAACGTTATGTAGCATTACGTAATAACGTATCACGTTATATACTCTTACCTTATAACGTATAACGTCATGGAGCATTACGTTATAACGTATAACGTTAGATAGCATTACGTTATAACGTATAACGTTGTATACTATTACGTTATAACGTATAACGTTATGTAGCATTACGTTATAACGTATAACATTGTATACTATTACGTTATAACGTGTAACGTTACCTAGCATTACGTTATAACGTATAACGTTATATACTATTACCTTATAACGTACAACGTTATGTAGCATTACGTAATAACGTATAACGTTATATACTCTTACCTTATAACGTATAACGTTATGGAGCATTACGTTATAACGTATAACGTTAGATAGCATTACGTTATAACGTATAACGTTGTATACTATTACGTTATAACGTATAACGTTATGTAGCATTACGTTATAACGTATAACATTGTATACTATTACGTTATAACGTATAACGTTACGTAGCACGACGTTATAACGTATAACGTTATGTAGCATTACGTTATAACGTGTAACGTTGTATACTATTACGTTATGACGTATAACGTTATGTAGCATTACGTTATAACGTATAACGTTGTATACTATTACGTTATAACGTATAACGTTATGTAGCATTACGTTATAACGTATAACGTTCTATACTATTACGTTATAACGTATAACGTTATGTAGCACTACGTTATAACGTATAACGTTATATACTCTTACCTTATAACGTATAACGTTATGTTGCACTACGTTATAACGTATAACGTTGTATACTATTACGTTATAACGTATAACGTTATGTAGCATTACGCTATAACGTATAACGTTATATACTATTACCTTATAACGTATAACGTTAGGTAGCATTACGTTATAACGTATTTCGTTGTATACTATTACGTTATAACGTATAACGTTGTATACTATTACGTTATAACGTATAACGTTATGTAGCATTACGTTATAACGTATAACGTTATGTAGCATTACGTTATAACGTATAACGTTGTATACTGCTACCTTATAACGTATAACGTTATGTAGCATTACGTTATAACGTATAACGTTGTATACTGCTACCTTATAACGTATAACGTTATGTAGCATTACGTTATAACGTATAACGTTATGTGGCATTACGTTATAACGTATAATGTTGTATAGTATTACGTTATAACGTATAACGATATGTAGCATTACGTTATAACGTATAACGTTGTATACTATTACGTTATAACGTATAAGGGTAGATAGCATTACGTTATAACGTATAACATTGTATACTATTACGTTATAACGTATAACGTTATGTAGCATTACGTTATAACGTATAACGTTGTATACTATTACGTTATAACGTATAACGTTATGTAGCATTACGTTATATCGTATAACGTTGTATACTACTACCTTATAACTAATAACGTTATGTAGCATTAGGTTATAACGTATAACGTGGTATACTATTACCTTATAACGTATAACGTTATGTAGCATTACGTTATAACGTATAACGTTGTATACTATTACGTTATAACGTATAACGTTATGCAGCACTACGTTATAACGTATAACGTTGTATACTATGACGTTATAACGTATAACGTTATGTAGCCCGACGTTATAACGTATAACGTTATGTAGCATTACGTTATAACGTATAACGTTGTATACTACTACCTTATAACGTATAACGTTATGTAGCATTACGTTATAACGTATAACGTAATGTAGCATTATGCTATAACATATAACGTTGTATACTATAACCTTATAACGTATAATGTTATGTAGCATTACGTTATAACGTATAACGTTGTATACTATTACGTTAAAACGTATAACGTTATGTAGCATTACGTTATAACGTATAACGTAATGTAGCATTATGCTATAACATATAACGTTGTATACTATAACCTTATAACGTATAACGTTATGTAGCATTACGTTATAACGTATAACGTTGTAAACTATTACGTTATAACTTATAACGTTATGAAGCATTACGTTATAACGTATAACGTTGTATACTATTACGTTATAACGTATAACGATATGTAGCACTACGTTATAACGTATAACGTTATGTAGCACTACGTTATATCGTATAACGTTTATGCTATTACGTTATAACGTATAACGTTAGATAGCATTACGTTATAACGTATAACGTTATGTAGCATTATGCTATAACATATAACGTTGTATACTATTACGTTATAACGTATAACGTTACGTAGCACGACGTTATAACGTATAACGTTATGTAGCACTACGTTATAACGTATATCGTTATATACTATTACCTTATATCGTATAACGTTATGTAGCATTACGTTATAACGTATAACGTTATATACTGTTACCTGATAACTTATAACGTTATGTAGCATTACGTTATAACGTATATCGTTATATATTGTTACCATATAACGTTATACGTTATATACTATTACCTTGTAACGTATGACGTTATGTAGCATTACGTTATAACGTATAACGTTTTATACTATTACGTGATAACGTATAACGTTATGTAGCACTACGTTATAACGTATAACGTTATATACTATTACCTTATAACGTATAATGTTATGTAGCATTACGCCATAACGTATAACGTTATATACGCTTACCTTATAACGTATAACGTTATGTAGCATTACGTTATAACGTATTTCGTTATATATTGTTACCTTATAACGTTATACGTTATATACTATTACCTTATAACGTATAACGTTATGTAGCATTACGTTATAACGTATAACGTTGTATACTATTACGTTATAACGTTTAACGTTATGTAGCACTACGTTATAACGTATAACGTTATATACTATTACCTTATAACGTATAACGTTATGTAGCATTACGTTATAACGTATACCGTTATATACTATTACCTTATAACGTATAACGTTATGTAGCATTACGCTATAGCGTATAACGTTATGTAGCATTACGCTATAACATATAACGTCGTATATTATTACGTTATAACGTATAACGTTATGGAGCATTACGTTATAACGTATAACGTTATGTAGCATTACGTTATAACGTATAACGTTGTATACTATTACGTTATAACGTATAACGTTATGTAGCACTACGTTATAACGTATAACGTTATGTAGCACTACGTTATAACGTATAACGTTATGTTGCACTACGTTATATCGTATAACGTTATATACTGTTACCTTATAACGTATTACGTTATGTAGCATTACGTTATAACGTATAACGTTATATACTATTACCTTATAACGTATATCGTTATGTAGCATTACGTTATAACGTATAACGTTGTATACTATTGCGTTATAACGTATAACGTTATGTAGCATTACGTTATAACGTATGACGTTGTATACTATTACCTTATAACGTATAACGTTATGTAGCACGACGTTATAACGTATAACGTTGTATACTAGTACCTTATAACGTATAACGTTATGTAGCATTACGTTATAACGTATAACGTTGTATACTACTACCTTATGACGTATAACGTTATGTAGCATTACGTTATAACGTATAACGTTATATACTATTACCTTATAACGTATAACGTTATGTAGCACTACGTTATAACGTATAACGTTATATACTCTTACCTTATAACGTATAACGTTATGTAGCACTACGCTATAACGTATATCGTTATATACTATTACCTTATATCGTATAACGTTATGTAGCATTACGTTATAACGAATACCGTTATATACTATTACCTTATATCTATATACCTAATATACTGTTATCTTACAACGTTATACGTTATATACCATTACCTTATAACGTATAACGTTATATACTATTATCTTATAACGTATAACGTTATGTAGCATTACGGTATTCCAACTCTGTCGAAAGCATTCCAACCCTGTAGAAAGCATTCCAACCCTGTAGAAAGCATTCCAACTCTGTACAAAGGTATTCCAACTCTGTCGAAAGAATACCAAACCTGTCGAAAGCATTTCAGCTCTGTCGAAAGCGTTCCAACCCTGTAATAAGCATTCCAACCCTGCAGAAAGCATTCCAATCCTGTAGAAAGCATTCCAACTCTGTAGAAAGCATTCCAACTCTGTACAAAGGTATTCCAACTCTGTACAAAGTTATTCCAACTCTATCGAAAGAATTCCAACGCTGTAGAAAGCATTCCAACTCTGTACAAAGGTATTCCAACTCTGTCGAAAGAATTCCAACACTCTAGGAAGCATTCCCACCCTGTAGAAAGCATTCGAACACCGTACAAAACATTCCAATCCTGTAGGAAGTATTCCAACCCTGTAGAAAGCTTTCCAACTCTGAACAAAGGTATTCCATCTCTGTCGAAAGCATACCAACCCTGTACAAAGGTATTCCAAATCTGTCGAAACCATTCTAACCCTGTAGAAAGCGTTCCAACCCTGTAGAAATCATTCGAACCCTGTACAATGGTATTCCAACTCTGTAGAAAGCATTCCAACCCTGTAGAAAGCATTGCAACCCTGTAGGAAGCATTCCAACCCTATATAAAGGTATTCCAACCCTGTACAAAGGTACTCCAAATCTGTCTAAAGCATTCCAACTCTGTCGAAAGCATTCCAACCCTCTAGAAAGCATTCCAACCGTGTAGAAAGCATTCCAACCCTGTAGAAATCATTCGAACCCTGTACAATGGTATTCCAACTCTGTCGAAAGCATTCCAACACTGTAGAAAGCATTCCAACTCTGTACAAAGGTATTCCAAATCTGTCGAAAGAATACCAACTCTGTCGAAAGCATTCCAGCTCTGTCGAAAGCATTCCAACCCTTTAATAAGCATTCCAACCCTGTAGAAAGCATTCCAACCCTGTAGAAAGCATTCCAATCCTGTAGAAAGCATTCCAACTCTGTAGAAAGCATTCCAACTCTGTACAAAGGTATTCCAAATCTGTACAAAGGTATTCCAACTCTATCGAAAGAATTCCAACACTGTAGAAAGCATTCCAACTCTGTACAAAGGTATTCCAACTCTGTCGAAAGAATTCCAACCCTTTAGGAAGCATTCCCACCCTGTAGAAAGCATTCCAACCCCGTACAAAACAGTCCAATCCTGTAGAAAGTATTCCAACCCTGTAGAAAGCTTTGCAACTCTGAACAAAGGTATTCCATCTCTGTCGAAAGCATTCCAACCCTGTAGAAAGCATTCCAACCCTGTACAAAGTTATTCCAACTCTGTACAAAGGTATTCCAACTCTGTCGAAACCATTCTAACCCTGTAGAAAGCATTCCAACACTGTAGAAAGCATTCCAACCCTGTACAAAGTTATTCCAACTCTGTACAAAGGTATTCCAACTCTGTAGGAAGCATTCCCACCCTGTAGAAAGCATTCCAACTCTGTACAAAGGTATTCCAAATCTGTCGAAAGAATACCAACTCTGTCGAAAGCATTCCAGCTCTGTCGAAAGCATTCCAACCCTTTAATAAGCATTCCAACCCTGTAGAAAGCATTCCAACCCTGTAGAAAGCATTCCAATCCTGTAGAAAGCATTCCAACTCTGTAGAAAGCATTCCAACTCTGTACAAAGGTATTCCAAATCTGTACAAAGGTATTCCAACTCTATCGAAAGAATTCCAACACTGTAGAAAGCATTCCAACTCTGTACAAAGGTATTCCAACTCTGTCGAAAGAATTCCAACCCTTTAGGAAGCATTCCCACCCTGTAGAAAGCATTCCAACCCCGTACAAAACAGTCCAATCCTGTAGAAAGTATTCCAACCCTGTAGAAAGCTTTGCAACTCTGAACAAAGGTATTCCATCTCTGTCGAAAGCATTCCAACCCTGTAGAAAGCATTCCAACCCTGTACAAAGTTATTCCAACTCTGTACAAAGGTATTCCAACTCTGTCGAAACCATTCTAACCCTGTAGAAAGCATTCCAACACTGTAGAAAGCATTCCAACCCTGTACAAAGTTATTCCAACTCTGTACAAAGGTATTCCAACTCTGTAGGAAGCATTCCCACCCTGTAGAAAGCATTCCAACTCTGTACAAAGGTATTCCAAATCTGTCGAAAGAATACCAACTCTGTCGAAAGCATTCCAGCTCTGTCGAAAGCATTCCAACCCTTTAATAAGCATTCCAACCCTGTAGAAAGCATTCCAACCCTGTAGAAAGCATTCCAATCCTGTAGAAAGCATTCCAACTCTGTAGAAAGCATTCCAACTCTGTACAAAGGTATTCCAAATCTGTACAAAGGTATTCCAACTCTATCGAAAGAATTCCAACACTGTAGAAAGCATTCCAACTCTGTACAAAGGTATTCCAACTCTGTCGAAAGAATTCCAACCCTTTAGGAAGCATTCCCACCCTGTAGAAAGCATTCCAACCCCGTACAAAACAGTCCAATCCTGTAGAAAGTATTCCAACCCTGTAGAAAGCTTTGCAACTCTGAACAAAGGTATTCCATCTCTGTCGAAAGCATTCCAACCCTGTAGAAAGCATTCCAACCCTGTACAAAGTTATTCCAACTCTGTACAAAGGTATTCCAACTCTGTCGAAACCATTCTAACCCTGTAGAAAGCATTCCAACACTGTAGAAAGCATTCCAACCCTGTACAAAGTTATTCCAACTCTGTACAAAGGTATTCCAACTCTGTAGGAAGCATTCCCACCCTGTAGAAAGCATTCCAACACTGTACAATGGTATTCCAACTCTGTAGAAAGCATTGCAACCCTGTACAAAGGTATTCCAAATCTGTCGAAACCATTCTAACCCTGTAGAAAGCGTTCCAACCCGGTAGAAAGCACTCCAACTCTGTACATAACATTCTAACTCTGTACAAAGGTATTCCAACCCTGCCGAAAAAATTCCAACCCTGTAGAAAGCATTCCAACCCTGTAGAAAGCATTCCAACCCTGTACAAAGGTATTCCAACCCTGTACAAAGGTATTCCAACCCTGTACAAAGGTATGCCAACTCTGTCGAAAGCATTCCAACTCTGTCGAAAGCATTCCAACCCTCTAGAAAGCATTCCAACACTGTGGAAAGCATTCTAACCCTGTAGAAAGCAGTCCAACCCTGTAGAAAGCATTCCAACCCTGTAGAAAGCATTCCAACCCTTTAGAAAGCATTCCAACCCTGTAGAAAGCATTCCAACCCTGTAGAAAGCATTCCAACCCTGTAGAAAGCATTCCAACCCTGTAGGAAGCATTCCAACCCTGTAGAAAGCTGTTGCAGCCCTGTACAAAGGTATTCCAACTCTGTCGAAAGCATGCCAACCCTGTAGAAAGCATTCCAACCCTGTAGAAAGCATTCCAACTATGTACAAAGGTATTCCAACTCTGTCGAAAGAATTCCAACACTCTAGGAAGCATTCCCACCCTGTAGAAAGCATTCGAACACCGTACAAAACATTCCAATCCTGTAGGAAGTATTCCAACCCTGTAGAAAGCTTTCCAACTCTGAACAAAGGTATTCCATCTCTGTCGAAAGCATTCCAACCCTGTAGAAAGCATTCCAACCCTGTAGAAGGCATCCCAACCATGTACAAAGGTACTCCAACTCTGTAGAAAGCATTCCAACCCTGTAGAAAGTATTGCAACCCTGTAGGAAGCATTCCAACCCTATATAAAGGTATTCCAACCCTGTACAAAGGTACTCCAACTCTGTCTAAAGCATTCCAACTCTGTCGAAAGCATTCCAACCCTCTAGAAAGCATTCCAACCCTGTAGAAAGCATTCCAACCCTGTAGAAATCATTCGAACCCTGTACAATGGTATTCCAACTCTGTCGAAAGCATTCCAACCCTGTAGAAAGCATTCCAACTCTGTACAAAGGTATTCCAAATCTGTCGAAAGAATACCAACTCTGTCGAAAGCATTCCAGCTCTGTCGAAAGCATTCCAACCCTGTAATAAGCATTCCAATCCTGTAGAAAGCATTCCAACCCTGTAGAAAGCATTCCAATCCTGTAGAAAGCATTCCAACTCTGTAGAAAGCATTCCAACTCTGTACAAATTTATTCCAACTCTGTACAAAGGTATTCCAACTCTATCGAAAGAATTCCAACACTGTAGAAAGCATTCCAACTCTGTACAAAGGTATTCCAACTCTGTCGAAAGAATTCCAACCCTTTAGGAAGCATTCCCACCCTGTAGAAAGCATTCCAACCCCGTACAAAACAGTCCAATCCTGTAGAAAGTATTCCAACCCTGTAGAAAGCTTTGCAACTCTGAACAAAGGTATTCCATCTCTGTCGAAAGCATTCCAACCCTGTAGAAAGCATTCCAACCCTGTACAAAGTTATTCCAACTCTGTACAAAAGTATTCCAACTCTGTCGAAACCATTCTAACCCTGTAGAAAGCATTCCAACACTGTAGAAAGCATTCCAACCCTGTAGAAAGCATTCCAACCCTGTAGAAAGCATTCCAACCCTGTAGAAAGCATTCCAACCCTGTAGAAAGCATTCCGACTCTGTAGAAAGCATTCCAACCCTGTAGAAAGCATTCCCACCCTGTAGAAAGCATTCCAACCCTGTACAATGGTATTCCAACCCTGTCGAAATCATTCCAACCCTGTAGAAAGCATTCCAACTCCAGCAGAAAGCATTCCAACGCTGTAGAAAGCATTCCAACCCTCTAGAAAGCATTCCCGCCGTGTAGAAAGCATTCCAACCCTGTACAATGGTATTCCAACCCTGTCGAAAGAATTCCAACCCTGTAGAAATCATTCCAACCCTGTAGAAAGCATTCCAACCCTGTAGAAAGCATTCCAACCCTGTAGAAAGCATTCCAACTCTGTAGAAAGCATTCCAACCCTGTAGAAAGCATTCCCACCCTGTAGAAAGCATTCCAACCCTGTACAATGGTATTCCAACCCTGTCGAAATCATTCCAACCCTGTAGAAAGCATTCCAACTCCAGCAGAAAGCATTCTAACGCTGTAGAAAGCATTCCAACCCTCTAGAAAGCATTCCCGCCGTGTAGAAAGCATTCCAACCCTGTACAATGGTATTCCAACCCTGTCGAAAGAATTCCAACCCTGTAGAAATCATTCCAACCCTGTAGAAAGCATTCCAACCCTGTAGAAAGCATTCCAACCCTGTAGAAAGCATTCCAACCCTGTAGAAAGCATTCCGACTCTGTAGAAAGCATTCCAACCCTGTAGAAAGCATTCCCACCCTGTAGAAAGCATTCCAACCCTGTACAATGGTATTCCAACTCTGTCGGAAGCATTCCAACCCTGTCGAAAGCATTCCAACCCTGTAGAAAGTATTCCACCCCTGTAGAAAGTATTTCAGCCCTGTAGAAAGTATTCCTACCCTGTACAAAGTTATTCCAACTCTGTACAAAGGTGTTCCAACTCTGTCGATAGCATTCCAACCCTGTCGAAAGAATTCCAACCCTCCAGGAAGCATTCCCACCCTGTAGAAAGCATTCCAACCCCGTACAAAACATTCCAATCCTGTAGAAAGTATTCCAACCCTGTAGGAAGCATTCCAACCTTGTAGAAAGCATTCCAACCCTGTACAAAGGTATTCCAACCCTGTCGAAATCATACCAACCCTGTAGAAAGCATTCCAACTCCAGCAGAAAGCATTCCAACGCTGTAGAAAGCATTCCAACCCTGTAGAAAGCATTCCAACCCTGTAGAAAGCATTCCAACCCTGTAGAAAGCATTCCGACCCTGTAGAAAGCATTCCAACCCTGTAGAAAGCATTCCAATCCTGTAGAAAGCATTCCAACCCTGTAGGAAGCATTCCAACCCTGTAGAAAGCATTCCAACTCTGTCGAAAGCATTCCAACCCTGCACAAAGGTATTCCAACTCTGTCGAAAGCATTCCAACCCTGTAGAAAGCATTGCAACCCTGTTGAAAGCATTCCAACCCTGTAGAAAGCACTCCAACCCTGTAGAAAGCATTCCAACCCTGTCGAAAGCATTCCAACCCTGTCGAAAGCATCCCAACCCTGTAGAAAGCATTCCAACCCTGTAGAAAGCATTCCAACCCTGTACAAGGGTATTCCAACTCTGTAGAAAGCATTCCAACCCTGTACAAAGGTATTCCAAATATGTCGAAACCATTCTAACCCTGCAGGAAGCGTTCCAACCCTGTAGAAAGCATTCCAACCCTGTACAAGGGTATTCCAACTCTGTAGAAAGCATTCCAACCCTGTACAAAGGTATTCCAAATATGTCGAAACCATTCTAACCCTGCAGGAAGCGTTCCAACCCTGTAGAAAGCACTCCTACTCTGTACATAACATTCTAACTCTGTACAAAGGTATTCCAACCCTACCGAAAAAATTCCAACCCTGTAGAAAGCATTCCAATCCTGTAGAAAGCATTGCAACTCTGTAGAAAGCAATCCAACCCTGTAGCAAGGTATCCCAACCCTGTACAAAGGTATTCCAACCTTGTACAAAGGTATTCCAACACTGTACAAAGGTATTCCAACACTGTACGAAGGTATTCCAACCCTGTAGAAAGCATACCAACCGTGTAGAAAGCATTCCCACCCTGTAGAAAGCATTCCAACCCTGTACAATGGTATTCCAACCCTGTCGAAAGCATTCCAACCCTGTAGAAAGCATTCCAACTCCAGCAGAAAGCATTCCAACGCTGTAGAAAGCATTCCAACCCTGTAGAAAGCATTCCAACCCTGTAGAAAGCATTCCGACCCTGTAGAAAGCATTCCAACCCTGTAGAAAGCATTCCAACTCTGTCGAAAGCATTCCAACCCTGTAGAAAGCTTTGCAACTCTGAACAAAGGTACTCCATCTCTGTCGAAAGCATTCCAACCCTGTAGAAAGCATTCCAACCCTGTACAAAGTTATTCCAACTCTGTACAAAGGTATTCCAACTCTGTCGAAACCATTCTAACCCTGTAGAAAGCATTCCAACCCTGTAGAAAGCATTCCAACCCTGTAGAAAGCATTCCAACCCTGCACAAAGGTATTCCAACTCTGTCGAAAGCATTCCAACCCTGTCGAAAGCATTCCAACCCTGTAGAAAGCATTGCAACCCTGTTGAAAGCATTCCAACCCTGTAGAAAGCACTCCAACCCTGTAGAAAGCATTCCAACCCTGTCGAAAGTATTCCAACCCTGTAGAAAGCATTCCAACCCTGTAGAAAGCATTCCAACCCTGTAGAAAGCATTCCAACCCTGTACAAAGCTGTTCCAACCCTGTACAAAGGTATTCCAACTCTGTAGAGAGCATTCCAACCCTGTAGAAAGCATTCCAACCCTCTAGAAAGCATTCCAACCCTCTAGAATCATTCCAACCCTCTAGAAAGCATTCCAACCCTGTAGAAAGTATTCCAACCCTGTACAAAGCTGTTCCAACCCTGTACAAAGGTATTCCAACTCTGTAGAAAGCATTCCAACCCTGTAGAAAGCATTCCAACCCTCTAGAAAGCATTCCAACCCTCTAGAAAGCATTCCAACCCTGTAGAAAGCATTCCAACTCTGTACAAATGTATTCCAACCCTGTAGAAAGACTTCCAACCCTCTAGGAAGCATTCCCACCCTGTAGAAAGTATTCCAACCCCGTACAAAACATTCCCATCCTGTAGAAAGTATTCCAACCCTGTAGAAAGCTTTGCAACTCTGAACAAAGGTATTCCATCTCTGTCGAATGCATTCCAACCCTGTAGAAAGCATTCCAACCCTGTACAAAGTTATTCCAAATCTGTACAAAGGTATTCCAACTCTGTCGAAAGCATTCCAACCCTGCCGAAAAAATTCCAACCCTGTAGAAAGCATTCCAACTCTGTACAAAGGTATTCCAACTCTGTGCAACGGTATTCCAACTCTATCGAAAGAATTCCAACACTGTAGAAAGCATTTCAACTCTGTACAAAGTTATTCCAACCCTGTAGAAAGCATTCCAACCCTGTAGAAAGCATACCCACCCTGTAGAAAGCATTCCAACCCTGTACAATGGTATTCCAAAGCTGTCGAAAGCATTGCAACCCTGTAGAAATCATTCCAACCCTGTAGAAAGCATTCCAACCCTGTAGAAAGCATTCCAACTCTGTACAATGGTATTCCAACCCTGTCGAAAGCATTCCAACCCTGTAGAAATCATTCCAACTCTGTCGAAAGCATTCCAACCCTGCCGAAAAAGTTCCAACCCTGTAGAAAGCATTCCAACTCTGTACAAAGGTATTCCAACTCTGTGCAACGGTATTCCAACTCTATCGAAAGAATTCCAACACTGTAGAAAGCATTCCAACTCTGTACAAAGTTATTCCAACCCTGTAGAAAGCATTCCAACCCTGTAGGAAGCATTCCCACCCTGTAGAAAGCATTCCAACCCTGTACAATGGTATTCCAACCCTGTCGAAAGCATTCCAACCCTGTAGAAATCATTCCAACCCTGTAGAAAGCATTCCAACCCTGTAGAAAGCATTCCAACCCTGCAGAAAGCATTCCAACCCTGTACAAAGGTATTCCAACCCTGTACAAAGGTATTCCAACTCTGTCGAAAGCATTCCAACCCTGCAGAAAGCATTCCAACCCTGTACAAAGGTATTCCAACCCTGTGCAACGGTATTCCAACTCTATCGAAAGAATTCCAACACTGTAGAAAGCATTCCAACTCTGTACAAAGGTATTCCAATTCTGTCCAAAGCATTCCAACCCTGTAGAAAGCATTCTGACTCTGTACAAAGGTATTCCAACTCTGTCGAAAGCATTCCAACCCTGTAGAAAGCATTCCAACCCTGTAGAAAGCATTCCAACCCTGTAGAAAGCATTCCAACTCTGTACAAAGGTATTCCAACTCTGTCCAAAGAATTCCAACCCTGTAGAAAGTATTCCAACCCTGTAGAAAGCATTCCAACCCTGTAGAAAGCATTCCAACCCTGTAAAAAGTATTCCCACCCTGTACAAAGCTGTTCCAACCATGTACAAAGGTATTCCACCTCTGTCGAAAGCATTACAACCCTGTAGAAAGCATTCCAACCCTGTAGAAAGCATTCCAACTCTGTACAAAGGTATTCCAACCCTGTAGAAAGCATTCCAACTCTGTACAAAGGTATTCCAATTCTGTCCAAAGCATTCCAACCCTGTAGAAAGCATTCTGACTCTGTACAAAGGTATTCCAACTCTGTCGAAAGCATTCCAACCCTGTAGAAAGCATTCCAACCCTGTAGAAAGCATTCCAACCCTGTAGAAAGCATTCCAACTCTGTACAAATCTATTCCAACTCTGTAGAAAGAATTCCAACACTGTACATAACATTCTGACTCTGCATAAAGGTATTCCAACCCTGTAGAAAGCATTCCAACTCTGTAGAAATGTATTCCAACTCTGTCGAAAGCATTCCAACCCTGTCGAAAGTATTACAACCCTCTAGAAAGCATTCCAACCCTGTAGAAAGTATTCCAACCCTGTACAAAGCTGTTCCAACCCTGTACAAAGGTATTCCAACTCTGTAGAAAGCATTCCAACACTGTAGAAAGCATTCCAACCCTGTAAAAAGTATTCTCACCCTGTACAAAGCTGTTCCAACCCTGTACAAAGGTATTCCACCTCTGTCGAAGGCATTACAACCCTGTAGAAAGCATTCCAACCCTGTAGAAAGCATTCCAACTCTGTACAAAGGTATTCCAACCCTGTAGAAAGCATTCCAGCTCTGTACAAAGGTATTCCAATTCTGTCCAAAGCATTCCAACCCTGTAGAAAGCATTCTGACTCTGTACAAAGGTATTCCAACTCTGTCGAAAGCATTCCAACCCTGTAGAAAGCATTCCAACCCTGTAGAAAGCATTCCAACTCTGTACAAATGTATTCCAACTCTGTAGAAAGCATTCCAACCCTGTAGAAAGCATTCCAACCCTGTAACAAGTATTCTCACCCTGTACAAAGCTGTTCCAACCCTGTACAAAGGTATTCCACTTCTGTCCAAAGCATTCCAACCCTGTAGAAAGCATTCTGACTCTGTACAAAGGTATTCCAACTCTGTCGAAAGCATTCCAACCCTGTAGAAAGCATTCCAACCCTGTAGAAAGCATTCCAACCCTGTACAAAGCTGTTCCAACCCTGTACAAAGGTATTCCAACTCTGTAGAAAGCATTCCAACCCTGTAGAAAGCATTCCAACCCTCTAGAAAGCATTCCAACCCTCTAGAAAGCATTCCAACCCTCTAGAAAGCATTCCAACCCTGTAGAAAGTATTCCAACCCTGTACAAAGCTGTTCCAACCCTGTACAAGGGTATTCCAACTCTGTAGAAAGCATTCCAACCCTGTACAAAGGTATTCCAAATCTGTCGAAACCATTCTAACCCTGTAGGAAGCGTTCCAACCCTGTAGAAAGCACTCCTACTCTGTACATAACATTCTAACTGTGTACAAAGGTATTCCAACCCTGCCGAAAAAATTCCTACCCTGTAGAAAGCATTCCAATCCTGTAGAAAGCATTCCAACTCTGTAGAAAGCAATCCAACCCTGTACAAAGGTATTCCGACCCTGTACAAAGGTATTCCAACCTTGTACAAAGGTATTCCAACACTGTACAAAGGTATTCCAACACTGTACGAAGGTATTCCAACACTGTAGAAAGCATACCAACCCTGTAGAAAGCATTCCAACACTGTAGAAAGCATTCCAACCCTGTAGAAAGCATTCCAATCCTGTAGAAAGCATTCCAACTCTGTAGAAAGCAATCCAACCCTGTACAAAGGTATTCCGACCCTGTACAATGGTATTCCAACCCTGTCGAAAGCATTCCAACCCTGTAGAAAGCATTCCAACTCCAGCAGAAAGGATTCCAACGCTGTAGAAAGCATTCCAACCCTGTAGAAAGCATTCCAACACTGTAGAAAGCATTCCAACTCCAGCAGAAAGCATTCCAACGCTGTAGAAAGCATTCCAACCCTGCAGAATGCATTCCAACACTGTAGAAAGCATTCCAACACTGTAGAAAGCATTCCAACCCTGTAGAAAGCATTCCAACTCTGTACAAAGCATTCCAACTCTGTAGAAAGCATTCCAACTCCGTACAAAGGTATTCCAACTCTGTACAAAGGTGTTCCAACTCTATCGAAAGCATTCCAACCCTGTAGAAGGCATTCCAACCCTGTAGAAAGCATTCCAACCCTGCCGAAAAAATTCAAAGCCTGTAGAAAGCATTCCAATCCTGTAGAAAGCATTGCAACTCTGTAGAAAGCATTCCAACTCTGTAGAAAGCATTCCAACTCTGTACAAAGCATTCCAACTCTGTAGAAAGCATTCCAACCCTGCCGAAAAAATTCAAAGCCTGTAGAAAGCATTCCAATCCTGTAGAAAGCATTCCAACTCTGTAGAAAGCATTCCAACCCTGTACAATGGTATTCCAACCCTGTCGAAAGCATTCCAACCCTGTAGAAAGCATTCCAACTCTGTACAAAGCATTCCAACTCTGTAGAAAGCATTCCAACTCCGTACAAAGGTATTCCAACTCTGTACAAAGGTGTTCCAACTCTATCGAAAGCATTCCAACCCTGTAGAAGGCATTCCAACCCTGTAGAAAGCATTCCAACCCTGCCGAAAAAATTCAAAGCCTGTAGAAAGCATTGCAACGCTGTAGAAAGCATTCCAACCCTGTAGAAAGCATTCCAACACTGTAGAAAGCATTCCAACTTCAGCAGAAAGCATTCCAACGCTGTAGAAAGCATTCCAACCCTCTAGAAAGCATTCCAACCCTGTAGAAAGTATTCCAACCCTGTACAAAGCTGTTCCAACCCTGTACAAGTGTATTCCAACTCTGTAGAAAGCATTCCAACCCTGTACAAAGGTATTCCAAATCTGTCGAAACCATTCTAACCCTGTAGGAAGCGTTCCAACCCTGTAGAAAGCACTCCTACTCTGTACATAACATTCTAACTGTGTACAAAGGTATTCCAACCCTGCCGAAAAAATTCCTACCCTGTAGAAAGCATTCCAATCCTGTAGAAAGCATTCCAACTCTGTAGAAAGCAATCCAACCCTGTACAAAGGTATTCCGACCCTGTACAAAGGTATTCCAACCTTGTACAAAGGTATTCCAACACTGTACAAAGGTATTCCAACACTGTACGAAGGTATTCCAACACTGTAGAAAGCATACCAACCCTGTAGAAAGCATTCCAACACTGTAGAAAGCATTCCAACCCTGTAGAAAGCATTCCAATCCTGTAGAAAGCATTCCAACTCTGTAGAAAGCAATCCAACCTTGTACAAAGGTATTCCGACCCTGTACAATGGTATTCCAACCCTGTCGAAAGCATTCCAACCCTGTAGAAAGCATTCCAACTCCAGCAGAAAGGATTCCAACGCTGTAGAAAGCATTCCAACCCTGTAGAAAGCATTCCAACACTGTAGAAAGCATTCCAACTCCAGCAGAAAGCATTCCAACGCTGTAGAAAGCATTCCAACCCTGCAGAAAGCATTCCAACACTGTAGAAAGCATTCCAACACTGTAGAAAGCATTCCAACCCTGTAGAAAGCATTCCAACTCTGTACAAAGCATTCCAACTCTGTAGAAAGCATTCCAACTCCGTACAAAGGTATTCCAACTCTGTACAAAGGTGTTCCAACTCTATCGAAAGCATTCCAACCCTGTAGAAGGCATTCCAACCCTGTCGAAAGCATTCCAACCCTGCCGAAAAAATTCAAAGCCTGTAGAAAGCATTGCAACGCTGTAGAAAGCATTCCAACCCTGTAGAAAGCATTCCAACACTGTAGAAAGCATTCCAACTTCAGCAGAAAGCATTCCAACTCTGTAGAAAGCATTGCAACTCTGTAGAAAGCATTCCAACTCTGTAGAAAGCATTCCAACTCTGTACAAAGCATTCCAACTCTGTAGAAAGCATTCCAACCCTGCCGAAAAAATTCAAAGCCTGTAGAAAGCATTCCAATCCTGTAGAAAGCATTCCAACTCTGTAGAAAGCATTCCAACCCTGTACAATGGTATTCCAACCCTGTCGAAAGCATTCCAACCCTGTAGAAAGCATTCCAACTCTGTACAAAGCATTCCAACTCTGTAGAAAGCATTCCAACTCCGTACAAAGGTATTCCAACTCTGTACAAAGGTGTTCCAACTCTATCGAAAGCATTCCAACCCTGTAGAAGGCATTCCAACCCTGTCGAAAGCATTCCAACCCTGCCGAAAAAATTCAAAGCCTGTAGAAAGCATTGCAACGCTGTAGAAAGCATTCCAACCCTGTAGAAAGCATTCCAACACTGTAGAAAGCATTCCAACTTCAGCAGAAAGCATTCCAACGCTGTAGAAAGCATTCCAACCCTGCAGAAAGCATTCCAACACTGTAGAAAGCATTCCAACACTGTAGAAAGCATTCCAACCCTGTAGAAAGCATTCCAACCCTGTACAAAGGTATTCCAACCTTGTACAAAGGTATTCCAACCCTGTACAATGGTATTCCAGAACTGTACAAAGGTATTCCATCCCTGTAGAAAGCATACCAACCCTGTAGAAAGCATTCCAACCCTGTAGAAAGCATTCCAACCCTGCCGAAAAAATTCAAAGCCTGTAGAAAGCATTCCAATCCTGTAGAAAGCATTCCAACTCTGTAGAAAGCATTCCAACACCGTACAAGGGTATTCCAACTCTGTCGAATGCATTCCAACCATGTACATAACATTCTGACTCTGTACAAAGGTATTCCAACCCTTTAGAAAGCATTCCAACCCTGTAGATAGTATTCCAACCCTGTCGAAAGCATTCCAACCCTGTAGAAAGCATTCCAACCCTGTACAAAGGTATTCCAACCTTGTACAAAGGTATTCCAACCCTGTACAATGGTATTCCAGAACTGTACAAAGGTATTCCATCCCTGTAGAAAGCATACCAACCCTGTAGAAAGCATTCCAACCCTGTAGAAAGCATTCCAACCCTGCCGAAAAAATTCAAAGCCTGTAGAAAGCATTCCAATCCTGTAGAAAGCATTCCAACCCTGTAGAAAGCATTCCAACTCTGTACAAAGCATTCCAACTCTGTAGAAAGCATTCCAACTCCGTACAAAGGTATTCCAACTCTGTACAAAGGTGTTCCAACTCTATCGAAAGCATTCCAACCCTGTAGAAGGCATTCCAACCCTGTAGAAAGCATTCCAACCCTGCCGTAAAAATTCAAAGCCTGTAGAAAGCATTGCAACGCTGTAGAAAGCATTCCAACCCTGTAGAAAGCATTCCAACACTGTAGAAAGCATTCCAACTTCAGCAGAAAGCATTCCAACGCTGTAGAAAGCATTCCAACCCTGCAGAAAGCATTCCAACACTGTAGAAAGCATTCCAACACTGTAGAAAGCATTCCAACCCTGTAGAAAGCATTCCAACCCTGTACAAAGGTATTCCAACCTTGTACAAAGGTATTCCAACCCTGTACAATGGTATTCCAGAACTGTACAAAGGTATTCCATCCCTGTAGAAAGCATACCAACCCTGTAGAAAGCATTCCAACCCTGTAGAAAGCATTCCAACCCTGCCGAAAAAATTCAAAGCCTGTAGAAAGCATTCCAATCCTGTAGAAAGCATTCCAACCCTGTAGAAAGCATTCCAACCCTGTAGAAAGCATTCCAACCCTGCCGAAAAAATTCAAAGCCTGTAGAAAGCATTCCAATCCTGTAGAAAGCATTCCAACTCTGTAGAAAGCATTCCAACACCGTACAAGGGTATTCCAACTCTGTCGAATGCATTCCAACCATGTACATAACATTCTGACTCTGTACAAAGGTATTCCAACCCTTTAGAAAGCATTCCAACCCTGTAGATAGTATTCCAACCCTGTCGAAAGCATTCCAACCCTGTAGAAAGCATTCCAACCCTGTACAAAGGTATTCCAACCTTGTACAAAGGTATTCCAACCCTGTACAATGGTATTCCAGAACTGTACAAAGGTATTCCATCCCTGTAGAAAGCATACCAACCCTGTAGAAAGCATTCCAACCCTGTAGAAAGCATTCCAACCCTGCCGAAAAAATTCAAAGCCTGTAGAAAGCATTCCAATCCTGTAGAAAGCATTCCAACCCTGTAGAAAGCATTCCAACTCTGTACAAAGCATTCCAACTCTGTAGAAAGCATTCCAACTCCGTACAAAGGTATTCCAACTCTGTACAAAGGTGTTCCAACTCTATCGAAAGCATTCCAACCCTGTAGAAGGCATTCCAACCCTGTAGAAAGCATTCCAACCCTGCCGTAAAAATTCAAAGCCTGTAGAAAGCATTGCAACGCTGTAGAAAGCATTCCAACCCTGTAGAAAGCATTCCAACACTGTAGAAAGCATTCCAACTTCAGCAGAAAGCATTCCAACGCTGTAGAAAGCATTCCAACCCTGCAGAAAGCATTCCAACACTGTAGAAAGCATTCCAACACTGTAGAAAGCATTCCAACCCTGTAGAAAGCATTCCAACCCTGTACAAAGGTATTCCAACCTTGTACAAAGGTATTCCAACCCTGTACAATGGTATTCCAGAACTGTACAAAGGTATTGCATCCCTGTAGAAAGCATACCAACCCTGTAGAAAGCATTCCAACGCTGTAGAAAGCATTCCAACCCTGCCGAAAAAATTCAAAGCCTGTAGAAAGCATTCCAATCCTGTAATAAGCATTGCAACTCTGTAGAAAGCATTCCAACTCTGTAGAAAGCATTCCAACTCTGTACAAAGCATTCCAACTCTGTAGAAAGCATTCCAACCCTGCCGAAAAAATTCAAAGCCTGTAGAAAGCATTCCAATCCTGTAGAAAGCATTCCAACTCTGTAGAAAGCATTCCAACCCTGTACAATGGTATTCCAACCCTGTCGAAAGCATTCCAACCCTGTAGAAAGCATTCCAACTCTGTACAAAGCATTCCAACTCTGTAGAAAGCATTCCAACTCCGTACAAAGGTATTCCAACTCTGTACAAAGGTGTTCCAACTCTATCGAAAGCATTCCAACCCTGTAGAAGGCATTCCAACCCTGTAGAAAGCATTCCAACCCTGCCGAAAAAATTCAAAGCCTGTAGAAAGCATTCCAATCCTGTAGAAAGCATTGCAACTCTGTAGAAAGCATTCCAACTCTGTAGAAAGCATTCCAACTCTGTACAAAGCATTCCAACTCTGTAGAAAGCATTCCAACCCTGCCGAAAAAATTCAAAGCCTGTAGAAAGCATTCCAATCCTGTAGAAAGCATTCCAACTCTGTAGAAAGCATTCCAACCCTGTACAATGGTATTCCAACCCTGTCGAAAGCATTCCAACCCTGTAGAAAGCATTCCAACTCTGTACAAAGCATTCCAACTCTGTAGAAAGCATTCCAACTCCGTACAAAGGTATTCCAACTCTGTACAAAGGTGTTCCAACTCTATCGAAAGCATTCCAACCCTGTAGAAGGCATTCCAACCCTGTCGAAAGCATTCCAACCCTGCCGAAAAAATTCAAAGCCTGTAGAAAGCATTGCAACGCTGTAGAAAGCATTCCAACCCTGTAGAAAGCATTCCAACACTGTAGAAAGCATTCCAACTTCAGCAGAAAGCATTCCAACGCTGTAGAAAGCATTCCAACCCTGCAGAAAGCATTCCAACACTGTAGAAAGCATTCCAACACTGTAGAAAGCATTCCAACCCTGTAGAAAGCATTCCAACCCTGTACAAAGGTATTCCAACCTTGTACAAAGGTATTCCAACCCTGTACAATGGTATTCCAGAACTGTACAAAGGTATTCCATCCCTGTAGAAAGCATACCAACCCTGTAGAAAGCATTCCAACCCTGTAGAAAGCATTCCAACCCTGCCGAAAAAATTCAAAGCCTGTAGAAAGCATTCCAATCCTGTAGAAAGCATTCCAACTCTGTAGAAAGCATTCCAACACCGTACAAGGGTATTCCAACTCTGTCGAATGCATTCCAACCATGTACATAACATTCTGACTCTGTACAAAGGTATTCCAACCCTTTAGAAAGCATTCCAACCCTGTAGATAGTATTCCAACCCTGTCGAAAGCATTCCAACCCTGTAGAAAGCATTCCAACCCTGTACAAAGGTATTCCAACCTTGTACAAAGGTATTCCAACCCTGTACAATGGTATTCCAGAACTGTACAAAGGTATTCCATCCCTGTAGAAAGCATACCAACCCTGTAGAAAGCATTCCAACCCTGTAGAAAGCATTCCAACCCTGCCGAAAAAATTCAAAGCCTGTAGAAAGCATTCCAATCCTGTAGAAAGCATTCCAACCCTGTAGAAAGCATTCCAACTCTGTACAAAGCATTCCAACTCTGTAGAAAGCATTCCAACTCCGTACAAAGGTATTCCAACTCTGTACAAAGGTGTTCCAACTCTATCGAAAGCATTCCAACCCTGTAGAAGGCATTCCAACCCTGTAGAAAGCATTCCAACCCTGCCGTAAAAATTCAAAGCCTGTAGAAAGCATTGCAACGCTGTAGAAAGCATTCCAACCCTGTAGAAAGCATTCCAACACTGTAGAAAGCATTCCAACTTCAGCAGAAAGCATTCCAACGCTGTAGAAAGCATTCCAACCCTGCAGAAAGCATTCCAACACTGTAGAAAGCATTCCAACACTGTAGAAAGCATTCCAACCCTGTAGAAAGCATTCCAACCCTGTACAAAGGTATTCCAACCTTGTACAAAGGTATTCCAACCCTGTACAATGGTATTCCAGAACTGTACAAAGGTATTGCATCCCTGTAGAAAGCATACCAACCCTGTAGAAAGCATTCCAACGCTGTAGAAAGCATTCCAACCCTGCCGAAAAAATTCAAAGCCTGTAGAAAGCATTCCAATCCTGTAATAAGCATTGCAACTCTGTAGAAAGCATTCCAACTCTGTAGAAAGCATTCCAACTCTGTACAAAGCATTCCAACTCTGTAGAAAGCATTCCAACCCTGCCGAAAAAATTCAAAGCCTGTAGAAAGCATTCCAATCCTGTAGAAAGCATTCCAACTCTGTAGAAAGCATTCCAACCCTGTACAATGGTATTCCAACCCTGTCGAAAGCATTCCAACCCTGTAGAAAGCATTCCAACTCTGTACAAAGCATTCCAACTCTGTAGAAAGCATTCGAACTCCGTACAAAGGTATTCCAACTCTGTACAAAGGTGTTCCAACTCTATCGAAAGCATTCCAACCCTGTAGAAGGCATTCCAACCCTGTAGAAAGCATTCCAACCCTGCCGAAAAAATTCAAAGCCTGTAGAAAGCATTGCAACGCTGTAGAAAGCATTCCAACCCTGTAGAAAGCATTCCAACACTGTAGAAAGCATTCCAACTTCAGCAGAAAGCATTCCAACGCTGTAGAAAGCATTCCAACCCTGCAGAAAGCATTCCGACACTGTAGAAAGCATTCCAACACTGTAGAAAGCATTCCAACCCTGTAGAAAGCATTCCAACCCTGTACAAAGGTATTCCAACCTTGTACAAAGGTATTCCAACCCTGTACAATGGTATTCCAGAACTGTACAAAGGTATTCCATCCCTGTAGAAAGCATACCAACCCTGTAGAAAGCATTCCAACCCTGTAGAAAGCATTCCAACCCTGCCGAAAAAATTCAAAGCCTGTAGAAAGCATTTCAATCCTGTAGAAAGCATTCCAACACTGTAGAAAGCATTCCAACACCGTACAAGGGTATTCCAACTCTGTCGAATGCATTCCAACCATGTACATAACATTCTGACTCTGTACAAAGGTATTCCAACCCTTTAGAAAGCATTCCAACCCTGTAGATAGTATTCCAACCCTGTCGAAAGCATTCCAACCCTGTAGAAAGCATTCCAACTCTGTACAAAGCATTCCAACTCTGTAGAAAGCATTCCAACTCCGTACAAAGGTATTCCAACTCTGTACAAAGGTGTTCCAACTCTATCGAAAGCATTCCAACCCTGTAGAAGGCATTCCAACCCTGTAGAAAGCATTCCAACCCTGCCGAAAAAATTCAAAGCCTGTAGAAAGCATTGCAACGCTGTAGAAAGCATTCCAACCCTGTAGAAAGAATTCCAACACTGTAGAAAGCATTCCAACTTCAGCAGAAAGCATTCCAACGCTGTAGAAAGCATTCCAACCCTGCAGAAAGCATTCCAACACTGTAGAAAGCATTCCAACACTGTAGAAAGCATTCCAACCCTGTAGAAAGCATTCCAACCCTGTACAAAGGTATTCCAACCTTGTACAAAGGTATTCCAACCCTGTACAATGGTATTCCAGAACTGTACAAAGGTATTCCATCCCTGTAGAAAGCATACCAACCCTGTAGAAAGCATTCCAACCCTGTAGAAAGCATTCCAACCCTGCCGAAAAAATTCAAAGCCTGTAGAAAGCATTCCAATCCTGAAGAAAGCATTCCAACTCTGTAGAAAGCATTCCAACTCTGTAGAAAGCATTCCAACTCTGTACAAAGCATTCCAACTCTGTAGAAAGCATTCCAACTCCGTACAAAGGTATTCCAACTCTGTACAAAGGTGTTCCAACTCTATCGAAAGCATTCCAACCCTGTAGAAGGCATTCCAACCCTGTAGAAAGCATTCCAACCCTGTAGAAAGCATTCCAACCCTGTACAAAGGTATTCCAAATCTGTCGAAACCATTCTAACCCTGTAGAAAGCACTCCAACTCTGTATATAACATTCTAACTCTGTACAAAGGTATTCCAACCCTGCCGAAAAAATTCCAACCCTGTAGAAAGCATTCCAACCATGTACATAATATCCTAACTCTGTACAAAGTTATTCCAACTCTGTCGAAAGCATTCCAACCCTATCGAAAGCATTCGAACTCTGTGCAAAGGTAGTCCAACCCTGTAGAAAGCATTCCAACTCTGTACAAAGGTATTCCAACTCTGTCCAAAGAATTCCAACCCTGTAGAAAGTATTCCAACCCTGTAGAAAGCATTCCAACCCTGTAGAAAGCATTCCAACCCTGTAAAAAGTATTCCCACCCTGTACAAAGCTGTTCCAACCCTGTACAAAGGTATTCCACCTCTGTCGAAAGCATTACAACCCTGTAGAAAGCATTCCAACCCTGTAGAAAGCATTCCAACCCTGTACAAAGGTATTCCAAATCTGTCGAAACCATTCTAACCCTGTAGGAAGCGTTCCAACCCTGTAGAAAGCACTCCTACTCTGTACATAACATTCTAACTCTGTACAAAGGTATTCCAAACCTGCCGAAAAAATTCCAACCCTGTAGAAAGCATTCCAATCCTGTAGAAAGCATTCCAACTCTGTAGAAAGCAATCCAACCCTGTACAAAGGTATTCCGACCCTGTACAAAGGTATTCCAACCTTGTACAAAGGTATTCCAACACTATACAAAGGTATTCCAACACTGTACGAAGGTATTCCAACACTGTAGAAAGCATACCAACCCTGTAGAAAGCATTCCCACCCTGTAGAAAGCATTCCAACCCTGTACAATGGTATTCCAACCCTGTCGAAAGCATTCCAACCCTGTAGAAAGCATTCCAACTCCAGCAGAAAGCATTCCAACGCTGTAGAAAGCATTCCAACCCTGTAGAAAGCATTCCAACACTGTAGAAAGCATTCCAACTCCAGCAGAAAGCATTCCAACGCTGTAGAAAGCATTCCAACCCTGCAGAAAGCATTCCAACACTGTAGAAAGCATTCCAAAACTGTAGAAAGCATTCCAACCCTGTAGAAAGCATTCCAACTCTGTACAAAGCATTCCAACTCTGTAGAAAGCATTCCAACTCCGTACAAAGGTATTCCAACTCTGTACAAAGGTGTTCCAACTCTATCGAAAGCATTCCAACCCTGTAGAAGGCATGCCAACCCTGTAGAAAGCATTCCAACACTGCCGAAAAAATTCAAAGCCTGTAGAAAGCATTCCAATCCTGTAGAAAGCATTCCAACTCTGTAGAAAGCATTCCAACTCTGTAGAAAGCATTCCAACTCTGTACAAAGCATTCCAACTCTGTAGAAAGCATTCCAACCCTGCCGAAAAAATTCAAAGCCTGTAGAAAGCATTCCAATCCTGTAGAAAGCATTCCAACTCTGTAGAAAGCATTCCAACTCTGTAGAAAGCATTCCAACACTGTAGAAAGCATTCCAACCCTGTAGAAAGCATTCCAACCCTGCCGAAAAAATTCAAAGCCTGTAGAAAGCATTCCAATCCTGTAGAAAGCATTCCAACTCTGTAGAAAGCATTCCAACCCTGTACAATGGTATTCCAACCCTGTCGAAAGCATTCCAACCCTGTAGAAAGCAATCCAACTCTGTACAAAGCATTCCAACTCTGTAGAAAGCATTCCAACTCCGTACAAAGGTATTCCAACTCTGTACAAAGGTGTTCCAACTCTATCGAAAGCATTCCAACCCTGTAGAAGGCATTCCAACACTGTAGAAAGCATTCCAACCCTGCCGAAAAAATTCAAAGCCTGTAGAAAGCATTGCAACGCTGTAGAAAGCATTCCAACCCTGTAGAAAGCATTCCAACACTGTAGAAAGCATTCCAACTTCAGCAGAAAGCATTCCAACGCTGTAGAAAGCATTCCAACCCTGCAGAAAGCATTCCAACACTGTAGAAAGCATTCCAACACTGTAGAAAGCATTCCAACCCTGTAGAAAGCATTCCAACCCTGTACAAAGGTATTCCAACCTTGTACAAAGGTATTCCAACCCTGTACAATGGTATTCCAGAACTGTACAAAGGTATTCCATCCCTGTAGAAAGCATACCAACCCTGTAGAAAGCATTCCAACCCTGTAGAAAGCATTCCAACCCTGCCGAAAAAATTCAAAGCCTGTAGAAAGCATTCCAATCCTGTAGAAAGCATTCCAACTCTGTAGAAAGCATTCCAACTCTGTAGAAAGCATTCCAACTCTGTACAAAGCATTCCAACTCTGTAGAAAGCATTCCAACTCTGTAGAAAGCATTCCAACTCCGTACAAATGTATTCCAACTCTGTACAAAGGTGTTCCAACTCTATCGAAAGCATTCCAGCCCTGTAGAAGGCATTCCAACCCTGTAGAAAGCATTCCAACCCTGTAGAAAGCATTCCAACCCTGTACAAAGGTATTCCAAATCTGTCGAAACCATTCTAACCCTGTAGAAAGCACTCCAACTCTGTACATAACATTCTAACTCTGTACAAAGGTATTCCAACCCTGCTGAAAAAATTCCAACCCTGTAGAAAGCATTCCAACCATGTACATAAGATCCTAACTCTGTACAAAGTTATTCCAACTCTGTCGAAAGCATTCCAACCCTGTAGAAAGCATTCCAACTCTGTACAAAGGTATTCCAACCCTGTAGAAAGCATTCCAACTCTGTACAAAGGTATTCCAATTCTGTCCAAAGCATTCCAACCCTGTAGAAAGCATTCTGACTCTGTACAAAGGTATTCCAACTCTGTCGAAAGCATTCCAACCCTGTAGAAAGCATTCCAACCCTGTAGAAAGCATTCCAACTCTGTACAAATCTATTCCAACTCTGTAGAAAGAATTCCAACACTGTACATAACATTTTGACTCTGCATAAAGGTATTCCAACCCTGTAGAAAGCATTCCAACTCTGTAGAAATGTATTCCAACTCTGTCGAAAGCATTCCAACCCTGTCGAAAGCATTCCAACCCTGTAGAAAGCATTCCAACTCTGTACAAAGGAATTCCAACCCTGTAGAGAGCATTCCAGCTCTGTACAAAGGTATTCCAATTCTGTCCAAAGCATTCCAACCCTGTAGAAAGCATTCTGACTCTGTACAAAGGTATTCCAACTCTGTCGAAAGCATTCCAACCCTGTAGAAAGCATTCCAACCCTGTAGAAAGCATTGCAACTCTGTACAAATGTATTCCAACTCTGTAGAATGCATTCCAACCCTGTAGAAAGCATTCCAACCCTGTAACAAGTATTCTCACCCTGTACAAAGCTGTTCCAACCCTGTACAAAGGTATTCCACCTCTGTCCAAAGCATTCCAACCCTGTAGAAAGCATTCTGACTCTGTACAAAGGTATTCCAACTCTGTCGAAAGCATTCCAACCCTGTAGAAAGCATTCCAACCCTGTAGAAAGCATTCCAACCCTGTACAAAGCTGTTCCAACCCTGTACAAAGGTATTCCAACTCTGTAGAAAGCATTCCAGCCCTGTAGAAAGCATTCCAACCCTCTAGAAAGCATTCCAACCCTCTAGAATCATTCCAACCCTCTAGAAAGCATTCCAACCCTGTAGAAAGTATTCCAACCCTGTACAAAGCTGTTCCAACCCTGTACAAAGGTATTCCAACTCTGTAGAAAGCATTCCAACCCTGTAGAAAGCATTCCAACCCTCTAGAAAGCATTCCAACCCTCTAGAAAGCATTCCAACCCTGTAGAAAGTATTCCCACCCTGTACAAAGATGTTCCAACCCTGTACAAAGGTATTCCAACACTGTAGAAAGCATTCCAACCCTGTAAAAAGCATTCCAACCCGGTAGAAAGCATTAAAACACTGTAGAAAGCATTCCAACCCTGTAGAAAGCATTCCAACTCTGTACAAAGGTATTCCAACCCTGTAGAAAGCATTCCAACTCTGTACAAAGGTATTCCAACTCTGTAGAAAGAATTCCAACACTGTACATAACATTCTGACTCTGCATAAAGGTATTCCAACCCTGTAGAAAGCATTCCAACTCTGTAGAAATGTATTCCAACTCTGTCGAAAGCATTCCAACCCTGTCGAAAGTATTCCAACCCTCTAGAAAGCATTCCAACCCTATCGAAAGCATTCCAACCCTGTAGAAAGCATTCCAACTCTGTACAAATGTATTCCAACCCTGTAGAAAGCATTCCAACCCTGTACAAAGGTATTCCAAATCTGTCGAAACCATTCTAACCCTGTAGAAAGCACTCCAACTCTGTACATAACATTCTAACTCTGTACAAAGGTATTCCAACCCTGCTGAAAAAATTCCAACCCTGTAGAAAGCATTCCAACCATGTACATAAGATCCTAACTCTGTACAAAGTTATTCCAACTCTGCCGAAAGCATTCCAACCCTGTAGAAAGCATTCCAACTCTGTACAAAGGTATTCCAACCCTGTAGAAAGCATTCCAACTCTGTACAAAGGTATTCCAATTCTGTCCAAAGCATTCCAACCCTGTAGAAAGCATTCTGACTCTGTACAAAGGTATTCCAACTCTGTCGAAAGCATTCCAACCCTGTAGAAAGCATTCCAACCCTGTAGAAAGCATTCCAACTCTGTACAAATCTATTCCAACTCTGTAGAAAGAATTCCAACACTGTACATAACATTTTGACTCTGCATAAAGGTATTCCAACCCTGTAGAAAGCATTCCAACTCTGTAGAAATGTATTCCAACTCTGTCGAAAGCATTCCAACCCTGTCGAAAGTATTACAACCCTCTAGAAAGCATTCCAACCCTGTAGAAAGTATTCCAACCCTGTACAAAGCTGTTCCAACCCTGTACAAAGGTATTCCAACTCTGTAGAAAGCATTCCAACCCTGTAGAAAGCATTCCAACCCTGTAAAAAGTATTCTCACCCTGTACAAAGCTGTTCCAACCCTGTACAAAGGTATTCCACCTCTGTCGAAAGCATTACAACCCTGTAGAAAGCATTCCAACCCTGTAGAAAGCATTCCAACTCTGTACAAAGGAATTCCAACCCTGTAGAGAGCATTCCAGCTCTGTACAAAGGTATTCCAATTCTGTCCAAAGCATTCCAACCCTGTAGAAAGCATTCTGACTCTGTACAAAGGTATTCCAACTCTGTCGAAAGCATTCCAACCCTGTAGAAAGCATTCCAACCCTGTAGAAAGCATTCCAACTCTGTACAAATGTATTCCAACTCTGTAGAAAGCATTCCAACCCTGTAGAAAGCCTTCCAACCCTGTAACAAGTATTCTCACCCTGTACAAAGCTGTTCCAACCCTGTACAAAGGTATTCCACCTCTGTCCAAAGCATTCCAACCCTGTAGAAAGCATTCTGACTCTGTACAAAGGTATTCCAACTCTGTCGAAAGCATTCCAACCCTGTAGAAAGCATTCCAACCCTGTAGAAAGCATTCCAACCCTGTACAAAGCTGTTCCAACCCTGTACAAAGGTATTCCAACTCTGTAGAAAGCATTCCAACCCTGTAGAACGCATTCCAACCCTCTAGAAAGCATTCCAACCGTCTAGAATCATTCCAACCCTCTAGAAAGCATTCCAACCCTGTAGAAAGTATTCCAACCCTGTACAAAGCTGTTCCAACCCTGTACAAAGGTATTCCAACTCTGTAGAAAGCATTCCAACCCTGTAGAAAGCATTCCAACCCTCTAGAAAGCATTCCAACCCTCTAGAAAGCATTCCAACCCTGTAGAAAGTATTCCCACCCTGTACAAAGATGTTCCAACCCTGTACAAAGGTATTCCAACACTGTAGAAAGCATTCCAACCCTGTAAAAAGCATTCCAACCCGGTTGAAAGCATTAAAACACTGTAGAAAGCATTCCAACCCTGTAGAAAGCATTCCAACTCTGTACAAAGGTATTCCAACCCTGTAGAAAGCATTCCAACTCTGTACAAAGGTATTCCAACTCTGTAGAAAGAATTCCAACACTGTACATAACATTCTGACTCTGCATAAAGGTATTCCAACCCTGTAGAAAGCATTCCAACTCTGTAGAAATGTATTCCAACTCTGTCGAAAGCATTCCAACCCTGTCGAATGCATTCCAACCCTGTCGAAAGTATTCCAACCCTCTAGAAAGCATTCCAACCCTATCGAAAGCATTCCAACCCTGTAGAAAGCATTCCAACTCTGTACAAATGTATTCCAACCCTGTAGAAAGCATTCCAACCCTGTACAAGGGTATTCCAACTCTGTAGAAAGCATTCCAACCCTGTACAAAGGTATTCCAAATCTGTCGAAACCATTCTAACCCTGTAGGAAGCGTTCCAACCCTGTAGAAAGCACTCCTACTCTGTACATAACATTCTAACTCTGTACAAAGGTATTCCAACCCTGCCGAAAGAATTCCAACCCTGTAGAAAGCATTCCAATCCTGTAGAAAGCATTCCAACTCTGTAGAAAGCAATCAAACCCTGTACAAAGGTATTCCAACCCTGTACAAAGGTATTCCAACCCTGTACAAAGGTATTCCAACCTTGTACAAAGGTATTCCAACACTGTACAAAGGTATTCCAACACTGTACGAATGTATTCCAACCCTGTAGAAAGCATACCAACCCTGTAGAAAGCATTCCCACCCTGTAGAAAGCATTCCAACCCTGTACAATGGTATTCCAACCCTGTCGAAAGCATTCCAACCCTGTAGAAAGCATTCCAACTCCAGCAGAAAGCATTCCAACCCTATAGAAAGCATTCCAACCCTGTAGAAAGCATTAAAACACTGTAGAAAGCATTCCAACCCTGTAGAAAGCATTCCAACTCTGTACAAGGGTATTCGAACTCTGTACAAAGCATTCCAACTCTGTACAAAGGTATTCCAACTCTGTACAAAGGTGTTCCAACTCTATCGAAAGCATTCCATCCCTGTAGAAGGCATTCCAACCCTGTAGAAAGCATTCCAACCCTGTAGAAAGCATTCCAACCCTGTAGAAAGCATTCCAACTCTGTAGAAAGCATTCCAACTCTGTAGAAAGCATTCCAACTCTGTACAAAGCATTCCAACTCTGTAGAAAGCATTCCAACTCTGTACAAAGGTATTCCAACTCTGTACAAAGGTGTTCCAACTCTATCGAAAGCATTCCAACCCTGTAGAAGGCATTCCAACCCTGTAGAAAGCATTCCAACCCTGTAGAAAGCATTCCAACCCTGTAGAAAGCATTCCAACCCTGTAGAAAGCTTTCCAACCCTGTAGAAAGCATTCCAACCCTGTACAAAGGTATTCCAACCCTGTACAAAGGTATTCCAACCTTGTACAAAGGTATTCCAACCCTGTACAATGGTATTCCAGCACTGTACAAAGGTATTCCATCCCTGTAGAAAGCATACCAACCCTGTAGAAAGCATTCCAACCCTGTAGAAAGCATTCCAATCCTGTAGAAAGCATTCCAACATTGTAGAAAGCATTCCAACTCTGTAGAAAGCATTCCAACTCTGTACAAAGCATTCCAACTCTGTAGAAAGCATTCCAACTCTGTACAAAGGTATTCCAACTCTGTACAAAGCATTCCAACCCTGTAGAAAGCATTCCAACCCTGTAGAAAGCATTCCAACCCTGTACAAAGGTATTCCAACCCTGTACAAAGGTATTCCAACCTTGTACAAAGGTATTCCAACCCTGTACAATGGTATTCCAGCACTGTACAAAGGTATTCCATCCCTGTAGAAAGCATACCAACCCTGTAGAAAGCATTCCAACTCTGTACAAAGGTATTCCAACTCTGTACAAAGGTGTTCCAACTCTATCGAAAGCATTCCAACCCTGTAGAAGGCATTCCAACCCTGTAGAAAGCATTCCAACCCTGTAGAAAGCATTCCAACCCTGTAGAAAGCATTCCAACTCTGTAGAAAGCATTCCAACTCTGTAGAAAGCATTCCAACTCTGTACAAAGCATTCCAACTCTGTAGAAAGCATTCCAACTCTGTACAAAGGTATTCCAACTCTGTACAAAGGTGTTCCAACTCTATCGAAAGCATTCCAACCCTGTAGAAGGCATTCCAACCCTGTAGAAAGCATTCCAACCCTGTAGAAAGCATTCCAACTCTGTAGAAAGCATTCCAACCCTGTACAAAGGTATTCCAACCCTGTACAAAGGTATTCCAACCTTGTACAAAGGTATTCCAACCCTGTACAATGGTATTCCAGCACTGTACAAAGGTATTCCATCCCTGTAGAAAGCATACCAACCCTGTAGAAAGCATTCCAACCCTGTAGAAAGCATTCCAACCCTGCCGAAAAAATTCAAACCCTGTAGAAAGCATTCCAATCCTGTAGAAAGCATTCCAACTCTGTAGAAAGCATTCCAACTCTGTAGAAAGCATTCCAACTCTGTACAAAGCATTCCAACTCTGTAGAAAGCATTCCAACTCTGTACAAAGGTATTCCAACTCTGTAGAAAGCTTTCCAACACTGTCGAAATTATTCGAACCCTTTAGAAAGCATTCCAACCCTGTAGAAAGCATTCCAACCCTGTAGAAAGCATTCCAACCCTGTAGAAAGCATTCCAACTCTGTAGAAAGCATTCCTACTCTGTAGAAAGCATTCCAACTCTGTACAAAGCATTCCAACTCTGTAGAAAGCATTCCAACTCTGTACAAAGGTATTCCAACTCTGTAGAAGGCATTCCAACCCTGTAGAAAGCATTCCAACCCTGTAGAAAGCATTCCAACCCTGTAGAAAGCATTCCAACCCTGTAGAAAGCATTCCAACTCTGTAGAAAGCATTCCAACCCTGTACAAAGGTATTCCAACCCTGTACAAAGGTATTCCAACCTTGTACAAAGGTATTCCAACCCTGTACAATGGTATTCCAGCACTGTACAAAGGTATTCCATCCCTGTAGAAAGCATACCAACCCTGTAGAAAGCATTCCAACCCTGTAGAAAGCATTCCAACCCTGCCGAAAAAATTCAAACCCTGTAGAAAGCATTCCAATCCTGTAGAAAGCATTCCAACTCTGTAGAAAGCATTAAAACTCTGTAGAAAGCATTCCAACTCTGTACAAAGCATTCCAACTCTGTAGAAAGCATTCCAACTCTGTACAAAGGTATTCCAACTCTGTACAAAGGTGTTCCAACTCTATCGAAAGCATTCCAACCCTGTAGAAGGCATTCCAACCCTGTAGAAAGCATTCCAATCCTGTAGAAAGCATTCCAACTCTGTAGAAAGTAATCCAACCCTGTACAAAGGTATTCCAACCCTGTACAAAGGTATTCCAACCTTGTAGAAAGCATACCAACTCTGTAGAAAGCATTCCAACTCTGTAGAAAGCATTCCAACTCTGTACAAAGCATTCCAACCCTGTAGAAAGCATTCCAACCCTGTAGAAAGCATTCGAACTCTGTAGAAAGCATTCCAACTCTGTACAAAGCATTCCAACTCTGTAGAAAGCATTCCAACTCTGTACAAAAGTATTCCAACTCTGTACAAAGCATTCCAACCCTGTAGAAAGCATTCCAACCCTGTAGAAAGCATTCCAACTCTCTAGAAAGCATTCCAACTCTGTAGAAAGCATTCCAACCCTGTAGAAAGCATTCCAACTCTGTAGAAAGCATTCCAACTCTGTACAAAGCATTCCAACCCTGTAGAAAGCATTCCAACCCTGTAGATAGCATTCCAACTCTGTAGAAAGCATTCCAACTCTGTAGAAAGCATTCCAACTCTGTACAAAGAATTCCAACTCTGTAGAAAGCATTCCAACTCTGTACAAAGGTATTCCAACTCTGTACAAAGGTGTTCCAACTCTATCGAAAGCATTCCAACCCTGTCGAAGGCATTCCAACTCTGTAGAAAGCATTCCAACTCTGTACAAAGCATTCCAACTCTGTAGAAAGCATTCCAACTCTGTACAAAGGTATTCCAACTCTGTACAAAGGTGTTCCAACTCTATCGAAAGCATTCCAACCCTGTAGAAGGCATTCCAACCCTGTAGAAAGCATTCCAACCCTGTAGAAAGCATTCCAACCCTGTAGAAAGCATTCCAACCCTGTAGAAAGCTTTCCAACCCTGTAGAAAGCATTCCAACCCTGCAGAAAGCATTCCAACCCTGTACAAGGGTATTCCAACTCTGTAGAAAGCATTCCAACACTGTACAAAGGTATTCCAAATCTGTCGAAACCATTCTAACCCTGTAGAAAGCGTTCCAACCCTGTAGAAAGCACTTCAACCCTGTAGAAAGCATTCCAACACTGTAGAAAGCATTCCAACCCTGTAGAAAGCATTCCAACCCTGTACAAAGGTATTCCAACCCTGTACAAAGGTATTCCAACCTTGTACAAAGGTATTCCAACCCTGTACAATGGTATTCCAGCACTGTACAAAGGTATTCCAACCCTGTACAAAGTTATTCCAACTCTGTACAAAGGTATTCCAACTCTGTCGAAACCATTCTAACCCTGTAGAATGCATTCCAACCCTGTAGAAAGCATTCCAACCCTGTAGAAAGCATTCCAACCCTGCACAAAGGTATTCCAACTCTGTAGAAAGCATTCCAACTCTGTACAAAGGTATTCCAACTCTGTACAAAGCATTTCAACCCTGTAGAAAGCATTCCAACCCTGTAGTAAGCATTCCAACACTGTAGAAAGCATTCCAACTCTGTAGAAAGCATTCCAACCCTGTACAAAGGTATTCCAACCCTGTACAAAGGTATTCCAACCTTGTACAAAGGTATTCCAACCCTGTACAATGGTATTCCAGCACTGTACAAAGGTATTCCATCCCTGTAGAAAGCATACCAACCCTGTAGAAAGCATTCCAACCCTGTAGAAAGCATTCCAACCCTGCCGAAAAAATTCAAACCCTGTAGAAAGCATTCCAATCCTGTAGAAAGCATTCCAACTCTATAGAAAGCATTCCAACTCTGTAGAAAGCATTCCAACTCTGTAGAAAGCATTCCAACTCTGTACAAAGCATTCCAACTCTGTAGAAAGCATTCCAACTCTGTACAAAGGTATTCCAACTCTGTACAAAGGTGTTCCAACTCTATCGAAAGCATTCCAACCCTGTAGAAGGCATTCCAACCCTGTAGAAAGCATTCCAACCCTGTAGAAAGCATTCCAACCCTGTAGAAAGCATTCCAACCCTGTAGAAAGCATTCCAACTCTGTAGAAAGCATTCCAACCCTGTACAAAGGTATTCCAACCCTGTACAAAGGTATTCCAACCTTGTACAAAGGTATTCCAACCCTGTACAATGGTATTCCAGCACTGTACAAAGGTATTCCATCCCTGTAGAAAGCATACCAACCCTGTAGAAAGCATTCCAACCCTGTAGAAAGCATTCCAACCCTGCCGAAAAAATTCAAACCCTGTAGAAAGCATTCCAATCCTGTAGAAAGCATTCCAACTCTGTAGAAAGCATTCCAACTCTGTAGAAAGCATTCCAACTCTGTACAAAGCATTCCAACTCTGTAGAAAGCATTCCAACTCTGTACAAAGGTATTCCAACTCTGTACAAAGGTGTTCCAACTCTATCGAAAGCATTCCAACCCTGTAGAAGGCATTCCAACCCTGTAGAAAGCATTCCAATCCTGTAGAAAGCATTCCAACTCTGTAGAAAGTAATCCAACCCTGTACAAAGGTATTCCAACCCTGTACAAAGGTATTCCAACCTTGTAGAAAGCATTCCAACTCTGTAGAAAGCATTCCAACTCTGTAGAAAGCATTCCAACTCTGTACAAAGCATTCCAACCCTGTAGAAAGCATTCCAACCCTGTAGAAAGCATTCGAACTCTGTAGAAAGCATTCCAACTCTGTACAAAGCATTCCAACTCTGTAGAAAGCATTCCAACTCTGTACAAAAGTATTCCAACTCTGTACAAAGCATTCCAACCCTGTAGAAAGCATTCCAACCCTGTAGAAAGCATTCCAACTCTCTAGAAAGCATTCCAACTCTGTAGAAAGCATTCCAACCCTGTAGAAAGCATTCCAACTCTGTAGAAAGCATTCCAACTCTGTACAAAGCATTCCAACCCTGTAGAAAGCATTCCAACCCTGTAGATAGCATTCCAACTCTGTAGAAGGCATTCCAACTCTGTAGAAAGCATTCCAACTCTGTACAAAGCATTCCAACTCTGTAGAAAGCATTCCAACTCTGTACAAAGGTATTCCAACTCTGTACAAAGGTGTTCCAACTCTATCGAAAGCATTCCAACCCTGTAGAAGGCATTCCAACTCTGTAGAAAGCATTCCAACTCTGTACAAAGCATTCCAACTCTGTAGAAAGCATTCCAACTCTGTACAAAGGTATTCCAACTCTGTACAAAGGTGTTCCAACTCTATCGAAAGCATTCCAACCCTGTAGAAGGCATTCCAACCCTGTAGAAAGCATTCCAACCCTGTAGAAAGCATTCCAACCCTGTAGAAAGCATTCCAACCCTGTAGAAAGCTTTCCAACCCTGTAGAAAGCATTCCAACCCTGTAGAAAGCATTCCAACCCTGTACAAGGGTATTCCAACTCTGTAGAAAGCATTCCAACACTGTACAAAGGTATTCCAAATCTGTCGATACCATTCTAACCCTGTAGAAAGCGTTCCAACCCTGTAGAAAGCACTTCAACCCTGTAGAAAGCATTCCAACACTGTAGAAAGCATTCCAACCCTGTAGAAAGCATTCCAACCCTGTACAAAGGTATTCCAACCCTGTACAAAGGTATTCCAACCTTGTACAAAGGTATTCCAACCCTGTACAATGGTATTCCAGCACTGTACAAAGGTATTCCATCCCTGTAGAAAGCATACCAACCCTGTAGAAAGCATTCCAACCCTGTAGAAAGCATTCCAACCCTGCCGAAAAAATTCAAACCCTGTAGAAAGCATTCCAATCCTGTAGAAAGCATTCCAACTCTGTAGAAAGCATTCCAACTCTGTAGAAAGCATTCCAACTCTGTAGAAAGCATTCCAACTCTGTACAAAGCATTCCAACTCTGTAGAAAGCATTCCAACTCTGTACAAAGGTATTCCAACTCTGTACAAAGGTGTTCCAACTCTATCGAAAGCATTCCAACCCTGTAGAAGGCATTCCAACCCTGTAGAAAGCATTCCAACCCTGTAGAAAGCATTCCAACCCTGTAGAAAGCATTCCAACCCTGTAGAAAGCATTCCAACTCTGTAGAAAGCATTCCAACCCTGTACAAAGGTATTCCAACCCTGTACAAAGGTATTCCAACCTTGTACAAAGGTATTCCAACCCTGTACAATGGTATTCCAGCACTGTACAAAGGTATTCCATCCCTGTAGAAAGCATACCAACCCTGTAGAAAGCATTCCAACCCTGTAGAAAGCATTCCAACCCTGCCGAAAAAATTCAAACCCTGTAGAAAGCATTCCAATCCTGTAGAAAGCATTCCAACTCTGTAGAAAGCATTCCAACTCTGTAGAAAGCATTCCAACTCTGTACAAAGCATTCCAACTCTGTAGAAAGCATTCCAACTCTGTACAAAGGTATTCCAACTCTGTACAAAGGTGTTCCAACTCTATCGAAAGCATTCCAACCCTGTAGAAGGCATTCCAACCCTGTAGAAAGCATTCCAATCCTGTACAAAGCATTCCAACTCTGTAGAAAGTAATCCAACCCTGTACAAAGGTATTCCAACCCTGTACAAAGGTATTCCAACCTTGTAGAAAGCATTCCAACTCTGTAGAAAGCATTCCAACTCTGTAGAAAGCATTCCAACTCTGTACAAAGCATTCCAACTCTGTAGAAAGCATTCCAACTCTGTACAAAAGTATTCCAACTCTGTACAAAGCATTCCAACCCTGTAGAAAGCATTCCAACCCTGTAGAAAGCATTCCAACTCTCTAGAAAGCATTCCAACTCTGTAGAAAGCATTCCAACCCTGTAGAAAGCATTCCAACTCTGTAGAAAGCATTCCAACTCTGTACAAAGCATTCCAACCCTGTAGAAAGCATTCCAACCCTGTAGATAGCATTCCAACTCTGTAGAAAGCATTCCAACTCTGTAGAAAGCATTCCAACTCTGTACAAAGCATTCCAACTCTGTAGAAAGCATTCCAACTCTGTACAAAGGTATTCCAACTCTGTACAAAGGTGTTCCAACTCTATCGAAAGCATTCCAACCCTGTAGAAGGCATTCCAACTCTGTAGAAAGCATTCCAACTCTGTACAAAGCATTCCAACCCTGTACAAAGGTATTCCAACCCTGTACAAAGGTATTCCAACCTTGTACAAAGGTATTCCAACCCTGTACAATGGTATTCCAGCACTGTACAAAGGTATTCCATCCCTGTAGAAAGCATACCAACCCTGTAGAAAGCATTCCAACCCTGTAGAAAGCATTCCAACCCTGCCGAAAAAATTCAAACCCTGTAGAAAGCATTCCAATCCTGTAGAAAGCATTCCAACTCTGTAGAAAGCATTCCAACTCTGTAGAAAGCATTCCAACTCTGTACAAAGCATTCCAACTCTGTAGAAAGCATTCCAACTCTGTACAAAGGTATTCCAACTCTGTACAAAGGTGTTCCAACTCTATCGAAAGCATTCCAACTCTGTAGAAGGCATTCCAACCCTGTAGAAAGCATTCCAACCCTGTAGAAAGCATTCCAACCCTGTAGAAAGCATTCCAACTCTGTAGAAAGCATTCCAACTCTGTAGAAAGCATTCCAACTCTGTACAAAGCATTCCAACTCTGTAGAAAGCATTCCAACTCTGTACAAAGGTATTCCAACTCTGTACAAAGGTGTTCCAACTCTATCGAAAGCATTCCAACCCTGTAGAAGGCATTCCAACCCTGTAGAAAGCATTCCAACCCTGTAGAAAGCATTCCAACCCTGTAGAAAGCATTCCAACCCTGTAGAAAGCATTCCAACTCTGTAGAAAGCATTCCAACCCTGTACAAAGGTATTCCAACCCTGTACAAAGGTATTCCAACCTTGTACAAAGGTATTCCAACCCTGTACAATGGTATTCCAGCACTGTACAAAGGTATTCCATCCCTGTAGAAAGCATACCAACCCTGTAGAAAGCATTCCAACCCTGTAGCAAGCATTCCAACCCTGCCGAAAAAATTCAAACCCTGTAGAAAGCATTCCAATCCTGTAGAAAGCATTCCAACTCTGTAGAAAGCATTCCAACTCTGTAGAAAGCATTCCAACTCTGTACAAAGCATTCCAACTCTGTAGAAAGCATTCCAACTCTGTACAAAGGTATTCCAACTCTGTAGAAAGCTTTCCAACACTGTCGAAATTATTCGAACCCTTTAGAAAGCATTCCAACCCTGTAGAAAGCATTCCAACCCTGTATAAAGCATTCCAACCCTGTAGAAAGCATTCCAACCCTGTAGAAAGCATTCCAACCCTGTAGAAAGCATTCCAACCCTGTAGAAAGCATTCCAACCCTGTAGAAAGCATTCCAACCCTGTAGAAAGCATTCCAACTCTGTAGAAAGCATTCCAACCCTGTACAAAGGTATTCCAACCCTGTACAAAGGTATTCCAACCTTGTACAAAGGTATTCCAACCCTGTACAATGGTATTCCAGCACTGTACAAAGGTATTCCATCCCTGTAAAAAGCATACCAACCCTGTAGAAAGCATTCCAACCCTGTAGAAAGCATTCCAACCCTGCCGAAAAAATTCAAACCCTGTAGAAAGCATTCCAATCCTGTAGAAAGCATTCCAACTCTGTAGAAAGCATTCCAACTCTGTAGAAAGCATTCCAACTCTGTACAAAGCATTCCAACTCTGTAGAAAGCATTCCAACTCTGTACAAAGGTATTCCAACTCTGTACAAAGGTATTCCAACCCTGTACAATGGTATTCCAGCACTGTACAAAGGTATTCCATCCCTGTAGAAAGCATACCAACCCTGTAGAAAGCATTCCAACCCTGTAGAAAGCATTCCAACTCTGTAGAAAGCATTCCAACTCTGTAGAAAGCATTCCAACTCTGTACAAAGCATTCCAACTCTGTAGAAAGCATTCCAACTCTGTACAAAGGTATTCCAACTCTGTACAAAGGTGTTCCAACTCTATCGAAAGCATTCCAACCCTGTAGAAGGCATTCCAACCCTGTAGAAAGCATTCAAACCCTGTAGAAAGCATTCCAACTCTGTACAAAGCATTCCAACTCTGTAGAAAGCATTCCAACTCTGTACAAAAGTATTCCAACTCTGTACAAAGGTATTCCAACCCTGTACAAAGGTATTCCAACCTTGTACAAAGGTATTCCAACCCTGTACAATGGTATTCCAGCACTGTACAAAGGTATTCCATCCCTGTAGAAAGCATACCAACCCTGTAGAAAGCATTCCAACCCTGTAGAAAGCATTCCAACTCTGTAGAAAGCATTCCAACTCTGTAGAAAGCATTCCAACTCTGTACAAAGCATTCCAACCCTGTAGAAAGCATTCCAACCCTGTAGAAAGCATTCCAACCCAGTAGAAAGCATTCCAACTCTGTCGAAAGCATTCCAACTCTGTAGAAAGCATTCCAACTCTGTACAAAGCATTCCAACTCTGTAGAAAGCATTCCAACTCTGTACAAAGGTATTCCAACTCTGTACAAAGGTGTTCCAACTCTATCGAAAGCATTCCAACCCTGTAGAAGGCATTCCAACCCTGTAGAAAGCATTCCAACCCTGTAGAAAGCATTCCAACCCTGTAGAAAGCATTCCAACCCTGTAGAAAGCATTCCAACTCTGTAGAAAGCATTCCAACCCTGTACAAAGGTATTCCAACCCTGTACAAAGGTATTCCAACCTTGTACAAAGGTATTCCAACCCTGTACAATGGTATTCCAGCACTGTACAAAGGTATTCCATCCCTGTAGAAAGCATACCAACCCTGTAGAAAGCATTCCAACCCTGTAGCAAGCATTCCAACCCTGCCGAAAAAATTCAAACCCTGTAGAAAGCATTCCAATCCTGTAGAAAGCATTCCAACTCTGTAGAAAGCATTCCAACTCTGTAGAAAGCATTCCAACTCTGTACAAAGCATTCCAACTCTGTAGAAAGCATTCCAACCCTGTACAAAGGTATTCCAACCCTGTACAAAGGTATTCCAACCTTGTACAAAGGTATTCCAACCCTGTACAATGGTATTCCAGCACTGTACAAAGGTATTCCATCCCTGTAGAAAGCATACCAACCCTGTAGAAAGCATTCCAACCCTGTAGCAAGCATTCCAACCCTGCCGAAAAAATTCAAACCCTGTAGAAAGCATTCCAATCCTGTAGAAAGCATTCCAACTCTGTAGAAAGCATTCCAACTCTGTAGAAAGCATTCCAACTCTGTACAAAGCATTCCAACTCTGTAGAAAGCATTCCAACTCTGTACAAAGGTATTCCAACTCTGTAGAAAGCTTTCCAACACTGTCGAAATTATTCGAACCCTTTAGAAAGCATTCCAACCCTGTAGAAAGCATTCCAACCCTGTACAATGGTATTCCAGCACTGTACAAAGGTATTCCATCCCTGTAAAAAGCATACCAACCCTGTAGAAAGCATTCCAACCCTGTAGAAAGCATTCCAACTCTGTAGAAAGCATTCCAACTCTGTAGAAAGCATTCCAACTCTGTACAAAGCATTCCAACTCTGTAGAAAGCATTCCAACTCTGTACAAAGGTATTCCAACTCTGTAGAAAGCATTCCAACTCTGTAGAAAGCATTCCAACCCTGTACAAAGGTATTCCAACCCTGTACAAAGGTATTCCAACCTTGTACAAAGGTATTCCAACCCTGTACAATGGTATTCCAGCACTGTACAAAGGTATTCCATCCCTGTAAAAAGCATACCAACCCTGTAGAAAGCATTCCAACCCTGTAGAAAGCATTCCAACCCTGCCGAAAAAATTCAAACCCTGTAGAAAGCATTCCAATCCTGTAGAAAGCATTCCAACTCTGTAGAAAGCATTCCAACTCTGTAGAAAGCATTCCAACTCTGTACAAAGCATTCCAACTCTGTAGAAAGCATTCCAACTCTGTACAAAGGTATTCCAACTCTGTACAAAGGTATTCCAACCCTGTACAATGGTATTCCAGCACTGTACAAAGGTATTCCATCCCTGTAGAAAGCATACCAACCCTGTAGAAAGCATTCCAACCCTGTAGAAAGCATTCCAACTCTGTAGAAAGCATTCCAACTCTGTAGAAAGCATTCCAACTCTGTACAACGCATTCCAACTCTGTAGAAAGCATTCCAACTCTGTACAAAGGTATTCCAACTCTGTACAAAGGTGTTGCAACTCTATCGAAAGCATTCCAACCCTGTAGAAGGCATTCCAACCCTGTAGAAAGCATTCAAACCCTGTAGAAAGCATTCCAACTCTGTACAAAGCATTCCAACTCTGTAGAAAGCATTCCAACTCTGTACAAAAGTATTCCAACTCTGTACAAAGGTATTCCAACCCTGTACAAAGGTATTCCAACCTTGTACAAAGGTATTCCAACCCTGTACAATGGTATTCCAGCACTGTACAAAGGTATTCCATCCCTGTAGAAAGCATACCAACCCTGTAGAAAGCATTCCAACCCTGTAGAAAGCATTCCAACCCTGCCGAAAAAATTCAAACCCTGTAGAAAGCATTCCAATCCTGTAGAAAGCATTCCAACTCTGTAGAAAGCATTCCAACTCTGTAGAAAGCATTCCAACTCTGTACAAAGCATTCCAACTCTGTAGAAAGCATTCCAACTCTGTACAAAGGTATTCCAACTCTGTAGAAAGCTTTCCAACACTGTCGAAATTATTCGAACCCTTTAGAAAGCATTCCAACCCTGTAGAAAGCATTCCAACCCTGTAGAAAGCATTCCAACCCAGTAGAAAGCATTCCAACTCTGTCGAAAGCATTCCAACTCTGTAGAAAGCATTCCAACTCTGTACAAAGCATTCCAACTCTGTAGAAAGCATTCCAACTCTGTACAAAGGTATTCCAACTCTGTACAAAGGTGTTCCAACTCTATCGAAAGCATTCCAACCCTGTAGAAGGCATTCCAACCCTGTAGAAAGCATTCCAACCCTGTAGAAAGCATTCCAACCATGTAGAAAGCATTCCAACCCTGTAGAAAGCATTCCAACTCTGTAGAAAGCATTCCAACCCTGTACAAAGGTATTCCAACCCTGTACAAAGCTATTCCAACCTTGTACAAAGGTATTCCAACCCTGTACAATGGTATTCCAGCACTGTACAAAGGTATTCCATCCCTGTAGAAAGCATACCAACCCTGTAGAAAGCATTCCAACCCTGTAGAAAGCATTCCAACCCTGCCGAAAAAATTCAAACACTGTAGAAAGCATTCCAATCCTGTAGAAAGCATTCCAACTCTGTAGAAAGCATTCCAACTCTGTAGAAAGCATTCCAACTCTGTACAAAGCATTCCAACTCTGTACAAAGGTATTCCAACTCTGTACAAAGGTGTTCCAACTCTATCGAAAGCATTCCAACCCTGTAGAAGGCATTCCAACCCTGTAGCAAGCATTCCAATCCTGTAGAAAGCATTCCAACTCTGTAGAAAGTAATCCAACCCTGTACAAAGGTATTCCAACCCTGTACAAAGGTATTCCAACCTTGTACAAAGGTATTCCAACACTGTACAAAGGTATTCCAGCACTGTACGAAGGTATTCCAACCCTGTAGAAAGCATACCAACCCTGTAGAAAGCATTCCCACCCTGTAGAAAGCATTCCAACCCTGCCGAAAAAATTCAAACACTGTAGAAAGCATTCCAATCCTGTAGAAAGCATTCCAACTCTGTAGAAAGCATTCCAACTCTGTAGAAAGCATTCCAACTCTGTACAAAGCATTCCAACTCTGTACAAAGGTATTCCAACTCTGTACAAAGGTGTTCCAACTCTATCGAAAGCATTCCAACCCTGTAGAAGGCATTCCAACCCTGTAGCAAGCATTCCAATCCTGTAGAAAGCATTCCAACTCTGTAGAAAGTAATCCAACCCTGTACAAAGGTATTCCAACCCTGTACAAAGGTATTCCAACCTTGTACAAAGGTATTCCAACACTGTACAAAGGTATTCCAGCACTGTACGAAGGTATTCCAACCCTGTAGAAAGCATACCAACCCTGTAGAAAGCATTCCCACCCTGTAGAAAGCATTCCAACCCTGCCGAAAAAATTCAAACACTGTAGAAAGCATTCCAATCCTGTAGAAAGCATTCCAACTCTGTAGAAAGCATTCCAACTCTGTAGAAAGCATTCCAACTCTGTACAAAGGTATTCCAACTCTGTACAAAGGTGTTCCAACTCTATCGAAAGCATTCCAACCCTGTAGAAGGCATTCCAACCCTGTAGAAAGCATTCCAATCCTGTAGAAAGCATTCCAACTCTGTAGAAAGTAATCCAACCCTGTACAAAGGTATTCCAACCCTGTACAAAGGTATTCCAACCTTGTACAAAGGTATTCCAACACTGTACAAAGGTATTCCAGCACTGTACGAAGGTATTCCAACCCTGTAGAAAGCATACCAACCCTGTAGAAAGCATTCCCACCCTGTAGAAAGCATTCCAACCCTGTACAATGGTATTCCAACCTTGTCGAAAGCATTCCAACCCTGTAGAAAGCATTCCAACTCCAGCAGAAAGCATTCCAACGCTGTAGAAAGCATTCCAACCCTGTAGAAAGCATTCCAACACTGTAGAAAGCATTCCAACTCTGTAGAAAGCATTCCAACCCTGTACAAAGGTATTCCAACCCTGTACAAAGGTATTCCAACCTTGTACAAAGGTATTCCAACCCTGTACAATGGTATTCCAGCACTGTACAAAGGTATTCCAACCCTGTAGAAAGCATTCCAACACTGTAGAAAGCATTCCAACTCTGTAGAAAGCATACCAACCCTGTAGAAAGCATTCCAACCCTGTAGAAAGCATTCCAACCCTGCCGAAAAAATTCAAGCCCTGTAGAAAGCATTCCAATCCTGTAGAAAGCATTCCAACTCTGTAGAAAGCATTCCAACTCTGTAGAAAGCATTCCAACTCTGTACAAAGCATTCCAACTCTGTAGAAAGCATTCCAACTCTGTACAAAGGTATTCCAACACTGTACAAAGGTGTTCCAACTCTATCGAAAGCATTCCAACCCTGTAGAAGGCATTCCAACCCTGTAGAAAGCATTCCAACCCTGTAGAAAGCATTCCAACCCTGTAGAAAGCATTCCAACTCTGTAGAAAGCATTCCAACTCTGTAGAAAGCATTCCAACTCTGTACAAAGCATTCCAACTCTGTAGAAAGCATTCCAACTCTGTACAAAGGTATTCCAACTCTGTACAAAGGTGTTCCAACTCTATCGAAAGCATTCCAACCCTGTAGAAGGCATTCCAACCCTGTAGAAAGCATTCCAACCCTGTAGAAAGCATTCCAACCCTGTAGAAAGCATTCCAACCCTGTAGAAAGCTTTCCAACCCTGTAGAAAGCATTCCAACCCTGTCGAAAGCATTCCAACCCTGTAGAAAGCATTCCAACCCTGTAGAAAGCATTCCAACCCTGTACAAGGGTATTTCAACTCTGTAGAAAGCATTCCAACCCTGTACAAAGGTATTCCAAATCTGTAGAAAGAATTCCAACCCTGTACATAACATTCTGACTCTGTACAAAGGTATTCCAACCCTGTAGAAAGCATTCCAACCCTGTACAAAGGTATTCCAACCCTGTAGAAAGCATTCCAACCCTGTAGAAAGCATTCCAACCCTGTAGAAAGCATTAAAACACTGTAGAAAGCATTCCAACCCTGTAGAAAGCATTCCAACTCTGTACAAAGGTATTCCAACCCTGTAGAAAGCATTCCAACTCTGTACAAAGGTATTCCAACTCTGTAGAAAGAATTCCAACACTGTACATAACATTCTGACTCTGCATAAAGGTATTCCAACCCTGTAGAAAGCATTCCAACTCTGTAGAAATGTATTCCAACTCTGTCGAAAGCATTCCAACCCTGTCGAAGCTATTCCACCCCTCTAGAAAGCATTCCAACCGTTTCCAACCCTGTACAAAGCTGTTCCAACCCTGTAGAAAGCATTCCAACCCTGTCGAAAGTATTCCAACCCTCTAGAAAGCATTCCAACCCTGTAGAAAGTATTCCAACCCTGTACAAAGCTGTTCCAACCCTGTACAAAGGTATTCCAACCCTCTAGAAAGCATTCCAACCCTCTAGAAAGCATTCCAACTCTGTACAAATGTATTCCAACCCTTTAGAAAGCATTCCAACTCCGTACAAGTGTATTCCAACTCTGTCGAAAGCATTCCAACCATGTAGAAAGCATTCCAACCCTGTGGAAAGCATTCCAACTCTGTACAAAGGTATTCCAAACCTGTAGAAAGCATTCCAACCCTGTAGAAAGCATTCCAACCCTGTAGAAAGCATTCCAACCCTGTAGAAAGCATTCCAACTCTGTACAAAGGTATTCCAACTCTGTAGAAAGAATTCCAATCCTGTACATAACATTCTGACTCTGTACAAAGGTATTCCAACCCTGTAGAAAGCATTCCAGCACTGTAGAAAGCATTCCAACCCTGTAGAAAGCATTGAAACACTGTAGAAAGCATTCCAACCCTGTAGAAAGCATTCCAACTCTGTACAAAGGTATTCCAACCCTGTAGAAAGCATTCCAACTCTGTACAAAGGTATTCCAACTCTGTAGAAAGAATTCCAACACTGTACATAACATTCTGACTCTGCATAAAGGTATTCCAACCCTGTAGCAAGCATTCCAACTCTGTAGAAATGTATTCCAACTCTGTCGAAAGCATTCCTACCCTGTCGAAAGTATTCCACCCCTCTAGAAAGCATTCCAACCCTTTCCAACCCTGTACAAAGCTGTTCCAACCCTGTACAAAGGTATTCCAACTCTGTAGAAAGCATTCCAACCCTGTAGAAAGCATTCCAACCCTCTAGAAAGCATTCCAACCCTCTAGAAATCATTCCAACTCTGTACAAATGTATTCCAACCCTTTAGAAAGCATTCCAACACCGTACAAGGGTATTCCAACTCTGTCGAATGCATTCCAACCATGTACATAACATTCTGACTCTGTACAAAGGTATTCCAACCCTTTAGAAAGCATTCCAACCCTGTAGATAGTATTCCAACCCTGTTCAAAGCTGTTCCAACCCTGTAGAAAGTATTAAAACTCTCTAGAAAGCATTCCAACCCTGTACAAAGCTGTTCCAACCCTGTACAATGGTATTCCAACTCTGTAGAAAGCATTCCAACCCTGTACAAAGGTATTCCAACCATGTACAAAGGTAGTCCAACCTTGTACAAAGGTATTCCAACCCTGTACAATGGTATTCCAGCACTGTACAAAGGTATTCCATCCCTGTAGAAAGCATACCAACCCTGTAGAAAGCATTCCAACCCTGTAGAAAGCATTCCAACCCTGCCGAAAAAATTCAAACACTGTAGAAAGCATTCCAATCCTGTAGAAAGCATTCCAACTCTGTAGAAAGCATTCCAACTCTGTAGAAAGCATTCCAACTCTGTACAAAGCATTCCAACTCTGTAGAAAGCATTCCAACTCTATACAAAGGTATTCCAACTCTGTACAAAGGTGTTCCAACTCTATCGAAAGCATTCCAACCCTGTAGAAGGCATTCCAACCCTGTAGAAAGCATTCCAATCCTGTAGAAAGCATTCCAACTCTGTAGAAAGTAATCCAACCCTGTACAAAGGTATTCCAACCCTGTACAAAGGTATTCCAACCTTGTACAAAGGTATTCCAACACTGTACAAAGGTATTCCAGCACTGTACGAAGGTATTCCAACCCTGTAGAAAGCATACCAACCCTGTAGAAAGCATTCCCACCCTGTAGAAAGCATTCCAACCCTGTACAATGGTATTCCAACCTTGTCGAAAGCATTCCAACCCTGTAGAAAGCATTCCAACTCCAGCAGAAAGCATTCCAACGCTGTAGAAAGCATTCCAACCCTGTAGAAAGCATTCCAACACTGTAGAAAGCATTCCAACTCTGTAGAAAGCATTCCAACCCTGTACAAAGGTATTCCAACCCTGTACAAAGGTATTCCAACCTTGTACAAAGGTATTCCAACCCTGTACAATGGTATTCCAGCACTGTACAAAGGTATTCCAACCCTGTAGAAAGCATTCCAACCCTGTCGAAAGCATTCCAACCCTGTAGAAAGCATTCCAACCCTGTAGAAAGCATTCCAACCCTGTACAAGGGTATTTCAACTCTGTAGAAAGCATTCCAACCCTGTACAAAGGTATTCCAACCATGTACAAAGGTAGTCCAACCTTGTACAAAGGTATTCCAACCCTGTACAATGGTATTCCAGCACTGTACAAAGGTATTCCATCCCTGTAGAAAGCATACCAACCCTGTAGAAAGCATTCCAACCCTGTAGAAAGCATTCCAACCCTGCCGAAAAAATTCAAACACTGTAGAAAGCATTCCAATCCTGTAGAAAGCATTCCAACTCTGTAGAAAGCATTCCAACTCTGTAGAAAGCTTTCCAACTCTGTACAAAGCATTCCAACTCTGTAGAAAGCATTCCAACTCTATACAAAGGTATTCCAACTCTGTACAAAGGTGTTCCAACTCTATCGAAAGCATTCCAACCCTGTAGAAGGCATTCCAACCCTGTAGAAAGCATTCCAATCCTGTAGAAAGCATTCCAACTCTGTAGAAAGTAATCCAACCCTGTACAAAGGTATTCCAACCCTGTACAAAGGTATTCCAACCTTGTACAAAGGTATTCCAACACTGTACAAAGGTCTTCCAGCACTGTACGAAGGTATTCCAACCCTGTAGAAAGCATACCAACCCTGTAGAAAGCATTCCCACCCTGTAGAAAGCATTCCAACCCTGTACAATGGTATTCCAACCTTGTCGAAAGCATTCCAACCCTGTAGAAAGCATTCCAACTCCAGCAGAAAGCATTCCAACGCTGTAGAAAGCATTCCAACCCTGTAGAAAGCATTCCAACACTGTAGAAAGCATTCCAACTCTGTAGAAAGCATTCCAACCCTGTACAAAGGTATTCCAACCCTGTACAAAGGTATTCCAACCTTGTACAAAGGTATTCCAACCCTGTACAATGGTATTCCAGCACTGTACAAAGGTATTCCAACCCTGTAGAAAGCATTCCAACCCTGTCGAAAGCATTCCAACCCTGTAGAAAGCATTCCAACCCTGTAGAAAGCATTCCAACCCTGTACAAGGGTATTTCAACTCTGTAGAAAGCATTCCAACCCTGTACAAAGGTATTCCAAATCTGTAGAAAGAATTCCAACCCTGTACATAACATTCTGACTCTGTACAAAGGTATTCCAACCCTGTAGAAAGCATTCCAACCCTGTACAAAGGTATTCCAACCCTGTAGAAAGCATTCCAACCCTGTAGAAAGCATTCCAACCCTGTAGAAAGCATTAAAACACTGTAGAAATCATTCCAACCCTGTAGAAAGCATTCCAACTCTGTACAAAGGTATTCCAACCCTGTAGAAAGCATTCCAACTCTGTACAAAGGTATTCCAACTCTGTAGAAAGAATTCCAACACTGTACATAACATTCTGACTCTGCATAAAGGTATTCCAACCCTGTAGAAAGCATTCCAACTCTGTAGAAATGTATTCCAACTCTGTCGAAAGCATTCCAACCCTGTCGAAGCTATTCCACCCCTCTAGAAAGCATTCCAACCCTTTCCAACCCTGTACAAAGCTGTTCCAACCCTGTAGAAAGCATTCCAACCCTGTCGAAAGTATTCCAACCCTCTAGAAAGCATTCCAACCCTGTAGAAAGTATTCCAACCCTCTACAAAGCTGTTCCAACCCTGTACAAAGGTATTCCAACCCTCTAGAAAGCATTCCAAGCCTCTAGAAAGCATTCCAACTCTGTACAAATGTATTCCAACCCTTTAGAAAGCATTCCAACTCCGTACAAGTTATTCCAACTCTGTCGAAAGCATTCCAACCATGTAGAAAGCATTCCAACCCTGTGGAAAGCATTCCAACTCTGTACAAAGGTATTCCAAACCTGTAGAAAGCATTCCAACCATGTAGAAAGCATTCCAACTCTGTACAAAGGTATTCCAACTCTGTAGAAAGAATTCCAATCCTGTACATAACATTCTGACTCTGTACAAAGGTATTCCAACCCTGTAGAAAGCATTCCAACCCTGTAGAAAGCATTCCAACCCTGTAGAAAGCATTCCAACTCTGTACAAAGGTATTCCAACTCTGTAGAAAGAATTCCAATCCTGTACATAACATTCTGACTCTGTACAAAGGTATTCCAACCCTGTAGAAAGCATTCCAGCACTGTAGAAAGCATTCCAACCCTGTAGAAAGCATTGAAACACTGTAGAAAGCATTCCAACCCTGTAGAAAGCATTCCAACTCTGTACAAAGGTATTCCAACCCTGTAGAAAGCATTCCAACTCTGTACAAAGGTATTCCAACTCTGTAGAAAGAATTCCAACACTGTACATAACATTCTGACTCTGCATAAAGGTATTCCAACCCTGTAGAAAGCATTCCAACTCTGTAGAAATGTATTCCAACTCTGTCGAAAGCATTCCTACCCTGTCGAAAGTATTCCACCCCTCTAGAAAGCATTCCAACCCTTTCCAACCCTGTACAAAGCTGTTCCAACCCTGTACAAAGGTATTCCAACTCTGTAGAAAGCATTCCAACCCTGTAGAAAGCATTCCAACCCTCTAGAAAGCATTCCAACCCTCTAGAAAGCATTCCAACTCTGTACAAATGTATTCCAACCCTTTAGAAAGCATTCCAACACCGTACAAGGGTATTCCAACTCTGTCGAATGCATTCCAACCATGTACATAACATTCTGACTCTGTACAAAGGTATTCCAACCCTTTAGAAAGCATTCCAACCCTGTAGATAGTATTCCAACCCTGTTCAAAGCTGTTCCAACCCTGTAGAAAGTATTCCAACTCTCTAGAAAGCATTCCAACCCTGTACAAAGCTGTTCCAACCCTGTACAATGGTATTCCAACTCTGTAGAAAGCTTTCCAACCCTGTAGAAAGCATTCCAACTCTGCACGAAGGTATTCCAACCCTGTAGAAAGCATTCCAACTCTGTACATAATATTCTGACTCTGTACAACGGTATTCCAACTCTGTCGAAAGCATTCCAACCCTGTAGAAAGCATTCCAACTCTGTACAAAGGTATTCCAACCCTGTAGAAAGCATTCCAACCCAGGAGAAAGCATTCCAACTCTGCACGAAGGTATTCCAACCCTGTAGAAAGCATTCCAACTCTGTACATAATATTCTGACTCTGCACAAAGGTATTCCAACTCTGTAGAGAGAATTCCAACCCTGTACATAACATTCTGACTCTGCACAAAGGTATTCCAACCCTGTAGAAAGCATTCCAACTCTGTACAAAGGTATTCCAACTCTGTAGAAAGTATTCCAACCGAGTAGAAAGCATTCCAACTCTGTACAAATGTTTTCCAACACTGTCGAAAGCATTCCAACTCTGTCCAAAGCATTCCAACACTGTAGAAAGCATTCCATCCCTGTCGGAAGCATTCCAACCCTGTAGAAAGCATTCCAACTCGGTACAAAGGTATTCCAACCCTGTAAAAAGCATTCCAACTCTGTACAAAGGTATTCCATCTCTGACGAAAGCATTCCAACACTGTAGAAAGCATTCCAACCCTGTAGAAAGCATTCCAACCCTGTCGAAATTATTCGAACCCTTCAAAAAGCATTCCAACCCTGTAGAAAGTATTCCAACCCTGTTCAAAGCTGTTCCAACCCTGTAGAAAGCATTCCAACTCTGTAGAAAGTATTCCAACCCTGTACAAAGCTGTTCCAAAACTGTACAAAGGTATTCCAACTCTGTAGAAAGCTTTCCAACCCTGTCGAAAGCATTCGAACCCTTTAGAAAGCATTCCAACCCTGTAGAAAGTATTCCAACCCTGTTCAAAGCTGTTCCAACCCTGTAGAAAGCATTCCAACTCTGTAGAAAGTATTCCAACCCTGTACAAAGCTGTTCCAACCCTGTACAAAGGTATTCCAAACCTGTAGAAAGCATTCCAACCCTGTAGAAAGCATTCCAACCCTGTAGAAAGCATTCCAACTCTGTACAAAGGTATTCCAACTCTGTAGAAAGAATTCCAATCCTGTACATAACATTCTGACTCTGTACAAAGGTATTCCAACCCTGTAGAAAGCATTCCAGCACTGTAGAAAGCATTCCAACCCTGTAGAAAGCATTGAAACACTGTAGAAAGCATTCCAACCCTGTAGAAAGCATTCCAACTCTGTACAAAGGTATTCCAACCCTGTAGAAAGCATTCCAACTCTGTACAAAGGTATTCCAACTCTGTAGAAAGAATTCCAACACTGTACATAACATTCTGACTCTGCATAAAGGTATTCCAACCCTGTAGAAAGCATTCCAACTCTGTAGAAATGTATTCCAACTCTGTCGAAAGCATTCCTACCCTGTCGAAAGTATTCCACCCCTCTAGAAAGCATTCCAACCCTTTCCAACCCTGTACAAAGCTGTTCCAACCCTGTACAAAGGTATTCCAACTCTGTAGAAAGCATTCCAACCCTCTAGAAAGCATTCCAACCCTCTAGAAAGCATTCCAACTCTGTACAAATGTATTCCAACCCTTTAGAAAGCATTCCAACACCGTACAAGGGTATTCCAACTCTGTCGAATGCATTCCAACCATGTACATAACATTGTGACTCTGTACAAAGGTATTCCAACCCTTTAGAAAGCATTCCAACCCTGTAGATAGTATTCCAACCCTGTTCAAAGCTGTTCCAACCCTGTAGAAAGTATTCCAACTCTCTAGAAAGCATTCCAACCCTGTACAAAGCTGTTCCAACCCTGTACAATGGTATTCCAACTCTGTAGAAAGCTTTCCAACCCTGTAGAAAGCATTCCAACTCTGCACGAAGGTATTCCAACCCTGTAGAAAGCATTCCAACTCTGTACATAATATTCTGACTCTGTACAACGGTATTCCAACTCTGTCGAAAGCATTCCAACCCTGTAGAAAGCATTCCAACTCTGTACAAAGGTATTCCAACCCTGTAGAAAGCATTCCAACCCAGGAGAAAGCATTCCAACTCTGCACGAAGGTATTCCAACCCTGTAGAAAGCATTCCAACTCTGTACATAATATTCTGACTCTGCACAAAGGTATTCCAACTCTGTAGAGAGAATTCCAACCCTGTACATAACATTCTGACTCTGTACAAAGGTATTCCAACCCTGTAGAAAGCATTCCAACTCTGTACAAAGGTATGCCAACTCTGTAGAAAGTATTCCAACCGAGTAGAAAGCATTCCAACTCTGTACAAATGTTTTCCAACACTGTCGAAAGCATTCCAACTCTGTCCAAAGCATTCCAACACTGTAGAAAGCATTCCATCCCTGTCGGAAGCATTCCAACCCTGTAGAAAGCATTCCAACTCGGTACAAAGGTATTCCAACCCTGTAAAAAGCATTCCAACTCTGTACAAAGGTATTCCAACTCTGACGAAAGCATTCCAACACTGTAGAAAGCATTCCAACCCTGTAGAAAGCATTCCAACCCTGTCGAAATTATTCGAACCCTTCAAAAAGCATTCCAACCCTGTAGAAAGTATTCCAACCCTGTTCAAAGCTGTTCCAACCCTGTAGAAAGCATTCCAACTCTGTAGAAAGTATTCCAACCCTGTACAAAGCTGTTCCAACACTGTACAAAGGTATTCCAACTCTGTAGAAAGCTTTCCAACCCTGTCGAAAGCATTCGAACCCTTTAGAAAGCATTCCAACCCTGTAGAAAGCATTCCAACTCTGTACAAAGGTATTCCAACCCTGTAGAAAGCATTCCAACTCTGTACAAAGGTATTCCAACTCTGTAGAAAGAATTCCAACACTGTACATAACATTCTGACTCTGCATAAAGGTATTCCAACCCTGTAGAAAGCATTCCAACTCTGTAGAAATGTATTCCAACTCTGTCGAAAGCATTCCAACCCTGTCGAAGCTATTCCACCCCTCTAGAAAGCATTCCAACCCTTTCCAACCCTGTACAAAGCTGTTCCAACCCTGTAGAAAGCATTCCAACCCTGTCGAAAGTATTCCAACCCTCTAGAAAGCATTCCAACCCTGTAGAAAGTATTCCAACCCTCTACAAAGCTGTTCCAACCCTGTACAAAGGTATTCCAACCCTCTAGAAAGCATTCCAAGCCTCTAGAAAGCATTCCAACTCTGTACAAATGTATTCCAACCCTTTAGAAAGCATTCCAACTCCGTACAAGTGTATTCCAACTCTGTCGAAAGCATTCCAACCATGTAGAAAGCATTCCAACCCTGTGGAAAGCATTCCAACTCTGTACAAAGGTATTCCAAACCTGTAGAAAGCATTCCAACAATGTAGAAAGCATTCCAACTCTGTACAAAGGTATTCCAACTCTGTAGAAAGAATTCCAATCCTGTACATAACATTCTGACTCTGTACAAAGGTATTCCAACCCTGTAGAAAGCATTCCAACCCTGTAGAAAGCATTCCAACCCTGTAGAAAGCATTCCAACTCTGTACAAAGGTATTCCAACTCTGTAGAAAGAATTCCAATCCTGTACATAACATTCTGACTCTGTACAAAGGTATTCCAACCCTGTAGAAAGCATTCCAGCACTGTAGAAAGCATTCCAACCCTGTAGAAAGCATTGAAACACTGTAGAAAGCATTCCAACCCTGTAGAAAGCATTCCAACTCTGTACAAAGGTATTCCAACCCTGTAGAAAGCATTCCAACTCTGTACAAAGGTATTCCAACTCTGTAGAAAGAATTCCAACACTGTACATAACATTCTGACTCTGCATAAAGGTATTCCAACCCTGTAGAAAGCATTCCAACTCTGTAGAAATGTATTCCAACTCTGTCGAAAGCATTCCTACCCTGTCGAAAGTATTCCACCCCTCTAGAAAGCATTCCAACCCTTTCCAACCCTGTACAAAGCTGTTCCAACCCTGTACAAAGGTATTCCAACTCTGTAGAAAGCATTCCAACCCTGTAGAAAGCATTCCAACCCTCTAGAAAGCATTCCAACCCTCTAGAAAGCATTCCAACTCTGTACAAATGTATTCCAACCCTTTAGAAAGCATTCCAACACCGTACAAGGGTATTCCAACTCTGTCGAATGCATTCCAACCATGTACATAACATTGTGACTCTGTACAAAGGTATTCCAACCCTTTAGAAAGCATTCCAACCCTGTAGATAGTATTCCAACCCTGTTCAAAGCTGTTCCAACCCTGTAGAAAGTATTCCAACTCTCTAGAAAGCATTCCAACCCTGTACAAAGCTGTTCCAACCCTGTACAATGGTATTCCAACTCTGTAGAAAGCTTTCCAACCCTGTAGAAAGCATTCCAACTCTGCACGAAGGTATTCCAACCCTGTAGAAAGCATTCCAACTCTGTACATAATATTCTGACTCTGTACAACGGTATTCCAACTCTGTCGAAAGCATTCCAACCCTGTAGAAAGCATTCCAACTCTGTACAAAGGTATTCCAACCCTGTAGAAAGCATTCCAACCCAGGAGAAAGCATTCCAACTCTGCACGAAGGTATTCCAACCCTGTAGAAAGCATTCCAACTCTGTACATAATATTCTGACTCTGCACAAAGGTATTCCAACTCTGTAGAGAGAATTCCAACCCTGTACATAACATTCTGACTCTGCACAAAGGTATTCCAACCCTGTAGAAAGCATTCCAACTCTGTACAAAGGTATTCCAACTCTGTAGAAAGTATTCCAACCGAGTAGAAAGCATTCCAACTCTGTACAAATGTTTTCCAACACTGTCGAAAGCATTCCAACTCTGTCCAAAGCATTCCAACACTGTAGAAAGCATTCCATCCCTGTCGGAAGCATTCCAACCCTGTAGAAAGCATTCCAACTCGGTACAAAGGTATTCCAACCCTGTAAAAAGCATTCCAACTCTGTACAAAGGTATTCCATCTCTGACGAAAGCATTCCAACACTGTAGAAAGCATTCCAACCCTGTAGAAAGCATTCCAACCCTGTCGAAATTATTCGAACCCTTCAAAAAGCATTCCAACCCTGTAGAAAGTATTCCAACCCTGTTCAAAGCTGTTCCAACCCTGTAGAAAGCATTCCAACTCTGTAGAAAGTATTCCAACCCTGTACAAAGCTGTTCCAAAACTGTACAAAGGTATTCCAACTCTGTAGAAAGCTTTCCAACCCTGTCGAAAGCATTCGAACCCTTTAGAAAGCATTCCAACCCTGTAGAAAGTATTCCAACCCTGTTCAAAGCTGTTCCAACCCTGTAGAAAGCATTCCAACTCTGTAGAAAGTATTTCAACCCTGTACAAAGCTGTTCCAACCCTGTACAAAGGTATTCCAAACCTGTAGAAAGCATTCCAACCCTGTAGAAAGCATTCCAACCCTGTAGAAAGCATTCCAACTCTGTACAAAGGTATTCCAACTCTGTAGAAAGAATTCCAATCCTGTACATAACATTCGGACTCTGTACAAAGGTATTCCAACCTGTAGAAAGCATTCCAGCACTGTAGAAAGCATTCCAACCCTGTAGAAAGCATTGAAACACTGTAGAAAGCATTCCAACCCTGTAGAAAGCATTCCAACTCTGTACAAAGGTATTCCAACCCTGTAGAAAGCATTCCAACTCTGTACAAAGGTATTCCAACTCTGTAGAAAGAATTCCAACACTGTACATAACATTCTGACTCTGCATAAAGGTATTCCAACCCTGTAGAAAGCATTCCAACTCTGTAGAAATGTATTCCAACTCTGTCGAAAGCATTCCTACCCTGTCGAAAGTATTCCACCCCTCTAGAAAGCATTCCAACCCTTTCCAACCCTGTACAAAGCTGTTCCAACCCTGTACAAAGGTATTCCAACTCTGTAGAAAGCATTCCAACCCTCTAGAAAGCATTCCAACCCTCTAGAAAGCATTCCAACTCTGTACAAATGTATTCCAACCCTTTAGAAAGCATTCCAACACCGTACAAGGGTATTCCAACTCTGTCGAATGCATTCCAACCATGTACATAACATTGTGACTCTGTACAAAGGTATTCCAACCCTTTAGAAAGCATTCCAACCCTGTAGATAGTATTCCAACCCTGTTCAAAGCTGTTCCAACCCTGTAGAAAGTATTCCAACTCTCTAGAAAGCATTCCAACCCTGTACAAAGCTGTTCCAACCCTGTACAATGGTATTCCAACTCTGTAGAAAGCTTTCCAACCCTGTAGAAAGCATTCCAACTCTGCACGAAGGTATTCCAACCCTGTAGAAAGCATTCCAACTCTGTACATAATATTCTGACTCTGTACAACGGTATTCCAACTCTGTCGAAAGCATTCCAACCCTGTAGAAAGCATTCCAACTCTGTACAAAGGTATTCCAACCCTGTAGAAAGCATTCCAACCCAGGAGAAAGCATTCCAACTCTGCACGAAGGTATTCCAACCCTGTAGAAAGCATTCCAACTCTGTACATAATATTCTGACTCTGCACAAAGGTATTCCAACTCTGTAGAGAGAATTCCAACCCTGTACATAACATTCTGACTCTGTACAAAGGTATTCCAACCCTGTAGAAAGCATTCCAACTCTGTACAAAGGTATGCCAACTCTGTAGAAAGTATTCCAACCGAGTAGAAAGCATTCCAACTCTGTACAAATGTTTTCCAACACTGTCGAAAGCATTCCAACTCTGTCCAAAGCATTCCAACACTGTAGAAAGCATTCCATCCCTGTCGGAAGCATTCCAACCCTGTAGAAAGCATTCCAACTCGGTACAAAGGTATTCCAACCCTGTAAAAAGCATTCCAACTCTGTACAAAGGTATTCCAACTCTGACGAAAGCATTCCAACACTGTAGAAAGCATTCCAACCCTGTAGAAAGCATTCCAACCCTGTCGAAATTATTCGAACCCTTCAAAAAGCATTCCAACCCTGTAGAAAGTATTCCAACCCTGTTCAAAGCTGTTCCAACCCTGTAGAAAGCATTCCAACTCTGTAGAAAGTATTCCAACCCTGTACAAAGCTGTTCCAACACTGTACAAAGGTATTCCAACTCTGTAGAAAGCTTTCCAACCCTGTCGAAAGCATTCGAACCCTTTAGAAAGCACTCCAACCCTGTAGAAAGTATTCCAACCCTGTTCAAAGCTGTTCCAACCCTGTAGAAAGCATTCCAACTCTGTAGAAAGTATTCCAACCCTGTACAAAGCTGTTCCAACCCTGTACAAAGGTATTCCAACTCTGTAGAAAGCTTTCCAACCCTGTAGAAAGCATTCCAGCACTGTAGAAAGCATTCCAACCCTGTAGAAAGCATTGAAACACTGTAGAAAGCATTCCAACCCTGTAGAAAGCATTCCAACTCTGTACAAAGGTATTCCAACCCTGTAGAAAGCATTCCAACTCTGTACAAAGGTATTCCAACTCTGTAGAAAGAATTCCAACACTGTACATAACATTCTGACTCTGCATAAAGGTATTCCAACACTGTAGAAAGCATTCCAACTCTGTAGAAATGTATTCCAACTCTGTCGAAAGCATTCCTACCCTGTCGAAAGTATTCCACCCCTCTAGAAAGCATTCCAACCCTTTCCAACCCTGTACAAAGCTGTTCCAACCCTGTACAAAGGTATTCCAACTCTGTAGAAAGCATTCCAACCCTGTAGAAAGCATTCCAACCCTCTAGAAAGCATTCCAACCCTCTAGAAAGCATTCCAACTCTGTACAAATGTATTCCAACCCTGTAGAAAGCATTCCAACACCGTACAAGGGTATTCCAACTCTGTCGAATGCATTCCAACCATGTACATAACATTCTGACTCTGTACAAAGGTATTCCAACCCTTTAGAAAGCATTCCAACCCTGTAGATAGTATTCCAACCCTGTTCAAAGCTGTTCCAACCCTGTAGAAAGTATTCCAACCCTCTAGAAAGCATTCCAACCCTGTACAAAGCTGTTCCAACCCTGTACAATGGTATTCCAACTCTGTAGAAAGCTTTCCAACCCTGTAGAAAGCATACCAACCCTGTAGAAAGCATTCCAACCCTGTAGAAAGCATTGAAACACTGTAGAAAGCATTCCAACTCTGTAGAAAGCATTCCAACCCTGTAGAAAGCATTCCAACCCTGTAGAAAGCATTCCAACCCTGTAGAAAGCATTCCAACCATGTAGAAAGCATTCCAACTCTGTAGAAAGCATTCCAACCCTGTACAAAGGTATTCCAACCCTGTACAAAGCTATTCCAACCTTGTACAAAGGTATTCCAACCCTGTACAATGGTATTCCAACTCTGTAGAAAGCATTCCAACTCTGTAGAAAGCATTCCAACTCTGTACAAAGCATTCCAACTCTGTAGAAAGCATTCCAACTCTGTACAAAGGTATTCCAACTCTGTACAAAGGTGTTCCAACTCTATCGAAAGCATTCCAACCCTGTAGAAGGCATTCCAACCCTGTAGAAAGCATTCCAATCCTGTAGAAAGCATTCCAACTCTGTAGAAAGTAATCCAACCCTGTACAAAGGTATTCCAACCCTGTACAAAGGTATTCCAACCTTGTACAAAGGTATTCCAACACTGTACAAAGGTATTCCAGCACTGTACGAAGGTATTCCAACCCTGTAGAAAGCATACCAACCCTGTAGAAAGCATTCCCACCCTGTAGAAAGCATTCCAACCCTGCCGAAAAAATTCAAACACTGTAGAAGCATTCCAATCCTGTAGAAAGCATTCCAACTCTGTAGAAAGCATTCCAACTCTGTAGAAAGCATTCCAACTCTGTACAAAGCATTCCAACTCTGTAGAAAGCATTCCAACTCTGTACAAAGGTATTCCAACTCTGTACAAAGGTGTTCCAACTCTATCGAAAGCATTCCAACCCTGTAGAAGGCATTCCAACCCTGTAGTAAGCATTCCAATCCTGTAGAAAGCATTCCAACTCTGTAGAAAGTAATCCAACCCTGTACAAAGGTATTCCAACCCTGTACAAAGGTATTCCAACCTTGTACAAAGGTATTCCAACACTGTACAAAGGTATTCCAGCACTGTACGAAGGTATTCCAACCCTGTAGAAAGCATACCAACCCTGTAGAAAGCATTCCCACCCTGTAGAAAGCATTCCAACCCTGTACAATGGTATTCCAACCTTGTCGAAAGCATTCCAACCCTGTAGAAAGCATTCCAACTCCAGCAGAAAGCATTCCAACGCTGTAGAAAGCATTCCAACCCTGTAGAAAGCATTCCAACACTGTAGAAAGCATTCCAACTCTGTAGAAAGCATTCCAACCCTGTACAAAGGTATTCCAACCCTGTACAAAGGTATTCCAACCTTGTACAAAGGTATTCCAACCCTGTACAATGGTATTCCAGCACTGTACAAAGGTATTCCAACCCTGTAGAAAGCATTCCAACACTGTAGAAAGCATTCCAACTCTGTAGAAAGCATACCAACCCTGTAGAAAGCATTCCAACCCTGTAGAAAGCATTCCAAGCCTGCCGAAAAAATTCAAACCCTGTAGAAAGCATTCCAATCCTGTAGAAAGCATTCCAACTCTGTAGAAAGCATTCCAACTCTGTAGAAAGCATTCCAACTCTGTACAAAGCATTCCAACTCTGTAGAAAGCATTCCAACTCTGTACAAAGGTATTCCAACTCTGTACAAAGGTGTTCCAACTCTATCGAAAGCATTCCAACCCTGTAGAAGGCATTCCAACCCTGTAGAAAGCATTCCAACCCTGTAGAAAGCATTCCAACCCTGTAGAAAGCATTCCAACTCTGTAGAAAGCATTCCAACTCTGTAGAAAGCATTCCAACTCTGTACAAAGCATTCCAACTCTGTAGAAAGCATTCCAACTCTGTACAAAGGTATTCCAACTCTGTACAAAGGTGTTCCAACTCTATCGAAAGCATTCCAACCCTGTAGAAGGCATTCCAACCCTGTAGAAAGCATTCCAACCCTGTAGAAAGCATTCCAACCCTGTAGAAAGCATTCCAACCCTGTAGAAAGCTTTCCAACCCTGTAGAAAGCATTCCAACCCTGTCGAAAGCATTCCAACCCTGTAGAAAGCATTCCAACCCTGTAGAAAGCATTCCAACCCTGTACAAGGGTATTTCAACTCTGTAGAAAGCATTCCAACCCTGTACAAAGGTATTCCAAATCTGTAGAAAGAATTCCAACCCTGTACATAACATTCTGACTCTGTACAAAGGTATTCCAACCCTGTAGAAAGCATTCCAACCCTGTACAAAGGTATTCCAACCCTGTAGAAAGCATTCCAACCCTGTAGAAAGCATTCCAACCCTGTAGAAAGCATTAAAACACTGTAGAAAGCATTCCAACCCTGTAGAAAGCATTCCAACTCTGTACAAAGGTATTCCAACCCTGTAGAAAGCATTCCAACTCTGTACAAAGGTATTCCAACTCTGTAGAAAGAATTCCAACACTGTACATAACATTCTGACTCTGCATAAAGGTATTCCAACCCTGTAGAAAGCATTCCAACTCTGTAGAAATGTATTCCAACTCTGTCGAAAGCATTCCAACCCTGTCGAAGCTATTCCACCCCTCTAGAAAGCATTCCAACCCTTTCCAACCCTGTACAAAGCTGTTCCAACCCTGTAGAAAGCATTCCAACCCTGTCGAAAGTATTCCAACCCTCTAGAAAGCATTCCAACCCTGTAGAAAGTATTCCAACCCTGTACAAAGCTGTTCCAACCCTGTACAAAGGTATTCCAACCCTCTAGAAAGCATTCCAACCCTCTAGAAAGCATTCCAACTCTGTACAAATGTATTCCAACCCTTTAGAAAGCATTCCAACTCCGTACAAGTGTATTCCAACTCTGTCGAAAGCATTCCAACCATGTAGAAAGCATTCCAACCCTGTGGAAAGCATTCCAACTCTGTACAAAGGTATTCCAAACCTGTAGAAAGCATTCCAACCCTTTAGAAAGCATTCCAACCCTGTAGAAAGCATTCCAACTCTGTACAAAGGTATTCCAACTCTGTAGAAAGAATTCCAATCCTGTACATAACATTCTGACTCTGTACAAAGGTATTCCAACCCTGTAGAAAGCATTCCAGCACTGTAGAAAGCATTCCAACCCTGTAGAAAGCATTGAAACACTGTAGAAAGCATTCCAACCCTGTAGAAAGCATTCCAACTCTGTACAAAGGTATTCCAACCCTGTAGAAAGCATTCCAACTCTGTACAAAGGTATTCCAACTCTGTAGAAAGAATTCCAACACTGTACATAACATTCTGACTCTGCATAAAGGTATTCCAACCCTGTAGAAAGCATTCCAACTCTGTAGAAATGTATTCCAACTCTGTCGAAAGCATTCCTACCCTGTCGAAACTATTCCAACTCTCTAGAAAGCATTCCAACCCTGTACAAAGCTGTTCCAACCCTGTACAATGGTATTCCAACTCTGTAGAAAGCATTCCAACCCTCTAGAAAGCATTCCAACCCTCTAGAAAGCATTCCAACTCTGTACAAATGTATTCCAACCCTTTAGAAAGCATTCCAACACCGTACAAGGGTATTCCAACTCTGTCGAATGCATTCCAACCATGTACATAACATTCTGACTCTGTACAAAGGTATTCCAACCCTTTAGAAAGCATTCCAACCCTGTAGATAGTATTCCAACCCTGTTCAAAGCTGTTCCAACCCTGTAGAAAGTATTCCAACTCTCTAGAAAGCATTCCAACCCTGTACAAAGCTGTTCCAACCCTGTACAATGGTATTCCAACTCTGTAGAAAGCATTCCAACTCTGTAGAAAGGTATTCCAACCCTGTACAAAGGTATTCCAACCTTGTACAAAGGTATTCCAACCCTGTACAATGGTATTCCAGCACTGTACAAAGGTATTCCATCCCTGTAGAAAGCATACCAACCCTGTAGAAAGCATTCCAACCCTGTAGAAAGCATTCCAACCCTGCCGAAAAAATTCAAACACTGTAGAAAGCATTCCAATCCTGTAGAAAGCATTCCAACTCTGTAGAAAGCATTCCAACTCTGTAGAAAGCATTCCAACTCTGTACAAAGCATTCCAACTCTGTAGAAAGCATTCCAACTCTGTACAAAGGTATTCCAACTCTGTACAAAGGTGTTCCAACTCTATCGAAAGCATTCCAACCCTGTAGAAGGCATTCCAACCCTGTAGAAAGCATTCCAACTCCAGCAGAAAGCATTCCAACGCTGTAGAAAGCATTCCAACCCTGTAGAAAGCATTCCAACACTGTAGAAAGCATTCCAACTCTGTAGAAAGCATTCCAACCCTGTACAAAGGTATTCCAACCCTGTACAAAGGTATTCCAACCTTGTACAAAGGTATTCCAACCCTGTACAATGGTATTCCAGCACTGTACAAAGGTATTCCAACCCTGTAGAAAGCATTCCAACACTGTAGAAAGCATTCCAACTCTGTAGAAAGCATACCAACCCTGTAGAAAGCATTCCAACTCTGTAGAAAGCATTCCAACTCTGTAGAAAGCATTCCAACTCTGTACAAAGCATTCCAACTCTGTAGAAAGCATTCCAACTCTGTACAAAGGTATTCCAACTCTGTACAAAGGTGTTCCAACTCTATCGAAAGCATTCCAACCCTGTAGAAGGCATTCCAACCCTGTAGAAAGCATTCCAACCCTGTAGAAAGCATTCCAACCCTGTAGCAAGCATTCCAACTCTGTAGAAAGCATTCCAACTCTGTAGAAAGCATTCCAACTCTGTACAAAGCATTCCAACTCTGTAGAAAGCATTCCAACTCTGTACAAAGGTATTCCAACTCTGTACAAAGGTGTTCCAACTCTATCGAAAGCATTCCAACCCTGTAGAAGGCATTCCAACCCTGTAGAAAGCATTCCAACCCTGTAGAAAGCATTCCAACCCTGTAGAAAGCATTCCAACCCTGTAGAAAGCTTTCCAACCCTGTAGAAAGCATTCCAACCCTGTCGAAAGCATTCCAACCCTGTAGAAAGCATTCCAACCCTGTAGAAAGCATTAAAACACTGTAGAAAGCATTCCAACCCTGTAGAAAGCATTCCAACTCTGTACAAAGGTATTCCAACTCTGTAGAAAGAATTCCAACACTGTACATAACATTCTGACTCTGCATAAAGGTATTCCAACCCTGTAGAAAGCATTCCAACTCTGTAGAAATGTATTCCAACTCTGTCGAAAGCATTCCAACCCTGTCGAAGCTATTCCACCCCTCTAGAAAGCATTCCAACCCTTTCCAACCCTGTACAAAGCTGTTCCAACCCTGTAGAAAGCATTCCAACCCTGTCGAAAGTATTCCAACCCTCTAGAAAGCATTCCAACCCTGTAGAAAGTATTCCAACCCTGTACAGAGCTGTTCCAACCCTGTACAAAGGTATTCCAACCCTCTAGAAAGCATTCCAACCCTCTAGAAAGCATTCCAACTCTGTACAAATGTATTCCAACCCTTTAGAAAGCATTCCAACTCCGTACAAGTGTATTCCAACTCTGTCGAAAGCATTCCAACCATGTAGAAAGCATTCCAACCCTGTGGAAAGCATTCCAACTCTGTACAAAGGTATTCCAAACCTGTAGAAAGCATTCAAACCCTGTAGAAAGCATTCCAACCCTGTAGAAAGCATTCCAACTCTGTACAAAGGTATTCCAACTCTGTAGAAAGAATTCCAATCCTGTACATAACATTCTGACTCTGTACAAAGGTATTCCAACCCTCTAGAAAGCATTCCAACCCTCTAGAAAGCATTCCAACTCTGTACAAATGTATTCCAACCCTTTAGAAAGCATTCCAACACCGTACAAGGGTATTCCAACTCTGTCGAATGCATTCCAACCACGTACATAACATTCTGACTCTGTACAAAGGTATTCCAACCCTTTAGAAAGCATTCCAACCCTGTAGATAGTATTCCAACCCTGTTCAAAGCTGTTCCAACCCTGTAGAAAGTATTCCAACTCTCTAGAAAGCATTCCAACCCTGTACAAAGCTGTTCCAACCCTGTACAATGGTATTCCAACTCTGTAGAAAGCTTTCCAACCCTGTAGAAAGCATTCCAACTCTGCACGAAGGTATTCCAACCCTGTAGAAAGCATTCCAACTCTGTACATAATATTCTGACTCTGTACAACGGTATTCCAACTCTGTCGAAAGCATTCCAACCCTGTAGAAAGCATTCCAACTCTGTACAAAGGTATTCCAACCCTGTAGAAAGCATTCCAACCCAGGAGAAAGCATTCCAACTCTGCACGAAGGTATTCCAACCCTGTAGAAAGCATTCCAACTCTGTACATAATATTCTGACTCTGCACAAAGGTATTCCAACTCTGTAGAGAGAATTCCAACCCTGTACATAACATTCTGACTCTGTACAAAGGTATTCCAACCCTGTAGAAAGCATTCCAACTCTGTACAAAGGTATTCCAACTCTGTAGAAAGTATTCCAACCGAGTAGAAAGCATTCCAACTCTGTACAAATGTTTTCCAACACTGTCGAAAGCATTCCAACTCTGTCCAAAGCATTCCAACACTGTAGAAAGCATTCCATCCCTGTCGGAAGCATTCCAACCCTGTAGAAAGCATTCCAACTCGGTACAAAGGTATTCCAACCCTGTAAAAAGCATTCCAACTCTGTACAAAGGTATTCCAACTCTGACGAAAGCATTCCAACACTGTAGAAAGCATTCCAACCCTGTAGAAAGCATTCCAACACTGTCGAAATTATTCGAACCCTTCAAAAAGCATTCCAACCCTGTAGAAAGTATTCCAACCCTGTTCAAAGCTGTTCCAACCCTGTAGAAAGCATTCCAACTCTGTAGAAAGTATTCCAACCCTGTACAAAGCTGTTCCAAAACTGTACAAAGGTATTCCAACTCTGTAGAAAGCTTTCCAACCCTGTCGAAAGCATTCGAACCCTTTAGAAAGCATTCCAACCCTGTAGAAAGTATTCCAACCCTGTTCAAAGCTGTTCCAACCCTGTAGGAAGCATTCCAACTCTGTAGAAAGTATTCCAACCCTGTACAAAGCTGTTCCAACCCTGTACAAAGGTATTCCAACTCTGTAGAAAGCTTTCCAACCCTGTAGAAAGCATTCCAGCACTGTAGAAAGCATTCCAACCCTGTAGAAAGCATTGAAACACTGTAGAAAGCATTCCAACCCTGTAGAAAGCATTCCAACTCTGTACAAAGGTATTCCAACCCTGTAGAAAGCATTCCAACTCTGTACAAAGGTATTCCAACTCTGTAGAAAGAATTCCAACACTGTACATAACATTCTGACTCTGCATAAAGGTATTCCAACCCTGTAGAAAGCATTCCAACTCTGTAGAAATGTATTCCAACTCTGTCGAAAGCATTCCTACCCTGTCGAAAGTATTCCACCCCTCTAGAAAGCATTCCAACCCTTTCCAACCCTGTACAAAGCTGTTCCAACCCTGTACAAAGGTATTCCAACTCTGTAGAAAGCATTCCAACCCTGTAGAAAGCATTCCAACCCTCTAGAAAGCATTCCAACCCTCTAGAAAGCATTCCAACTCTGTACAAATGTATTCCAACCCTGTAGAAAGCATTCCAACACCGTACAAGGGTATTCCAACTCTGTCGAATGCATTCCAACCATGTACATAACATTCTGACTCTGTACAAAGGTATTCCAACCCTTTAGAAAGCATTCCAACCCTGTAGATAGTATTCCAACCCTGTTCAAAGCTGTTCCAACCCTGTAGAAAGTATTCCAACTCTCTAGAAAGCATTCCAACCCTGTACAAAGCTGTTCCAACCCTGTACAATGGTATTCCAGCACTGTACAAAGGTATTCCAACCCTGTAGAAAGCATTCCAACACTGTAGAAAGCATTCCAACTCTGTAGAAAGCATACCAACCCTGTAGAAAGCATTCCAACCCTGTAGAAAGCATTCCAACCCTGCCGAAAAAATTCAAACCCTGTAGAAAGCATTCCAATCCTGTAGAAAGCATTCCAACTCTGTAGAAAGCATTCCAACTCTGTAGAAAGCATTCCAACTCTGTACAAAGCATTCCAACTCTGTAGAAAGCATTCCAACTCTGTACAAAGGTATTCCAACTCTGTACAAAGGTGTTCCAACTCTATCGAAAGCATTCCAACCCTGTAGAAGGCATTCCAACCCTGTAGAAAGCATTCCAACCCTGTAGAAAGCATTCCAACCCTGTAGCAAGCATTCCAACTCTGTAGAAAGCATTCCAACTCTGTAGAAAGCATTCCAACTCTGTACAAAGCATTCCAACTCTGTAGAAAGCATTCCAACTCTGTACAAAGGTATTCCAACTCTGTACAAAGGTGTTCCAACTCTATCGAAAGCATTCCAACCCTGTAGAAGGCATTCCAACCCTGTAGAAAGCATTCCAACCCTGTAGAAAGCATTCCAACCCTGTAGAAAGCATTCCAACCCTGTAGAAAGCTTTCCAACCCTGTAGAAAGCATTCCAACCCTGTCGAAAGCATTCCAACCCTGTAGAAAGCATTCCAACCCTGTAGAAAGCATTCCAACCCTGTACAAGGGTATTTCAACTCTGTAGAAAGCATTCCAACCCTGTACAAAGGTATTCCAAATCTGTAGAAAGAATTCCAACCCTGTACATAACATTCTGACTCTGTACAAAGGTATTCCAACCCTGTAGAAAGCATTCCAACCCTGTACAAAGGTATTCTAACCCTGTAGAAAGCATTCCAACCCTGTAGAAAGCATTCCAACCCTGTAGAAAGCATTAAAACACTGTAGAAAGCATTCCAACCCTGTAGAAAGCATTCCAACTCTGTACAAAGGTATTCCAACCCTGTAGAAAGCATTCCAACTCTGTACAAAGGTATTCCAACTCTGTAGAAAGAATTCCAACACTGTACATAACATTCTGACTCTGCATAAAGGTATTCCAACCCTGTAGAAAGCATTCCAACTCTGTAGAAATGTATTCCAACTCTGTCGAAAGCATTCCAACCCTGTCGAAGCTATTCCACCCCTCTAGAAAGCATTCCAACCCTTTCCAACCCTGTACAAAGCTGTTCCAACCCTGTAGAAAGCATTCCAACCCTGTCGAAAGTATTCCAACCCTCTAGAAAGCATTCCAACCCTGTAGAAAGTATTCCAACCCTGTACAGAGCTGTTCCAACCCTGTACAAAGGTATTCCAACCCTCTAGAAAGCATTCCAACCCTCTAGAAAGCATTCCAACTCTGTACAAATGTATTCCAACCCTTTAGAAAGCATTCCAACTCCGTACAAGTGTATTCCAACTCTGTCGAAAGCATTCCAACCATGTAGAAAGCATTCCAACCCTGTGGAAAGCATTCCAACTCTGTACAAAGGTATTCCAAACCTGTAGAAAGCATTCAAACCCTGTAGAAAGCATTCCAACCCTGTAGAAAGCATTCCAACTCTGTACAAAGGTATTCCAACTCTGTAGAAAGAATTCCAATCCTGTACATAACATTCTGACTCTGTACAAAGGTATTCCAACCCTGTAGAAAGCATTCCAGCACTGTAGAAAGCATTCCAACCCTCTAGAAAGCATTCCAACCCTCTAGAAAGCATTCCAACTCTGTACAAAGGTATTCCAACCCTGTAGAAAGCATTCCAACTCTGTACAAAGGTATTCCAACTCTGTAGAAAGAATTCCAACACTGTACATAACATTCTGACTCTGTACAAAGGTATTCCAACCCTTTAGAAAGCATTCCAACCCTGTAGATAGTATTCCTACCCTGTTCAAAGCTGTTCCAACCCTGTAGAAAGTATTCCAACTCTCTAGAAAGCATTCCAACCCTGTACAAAGCTGTTCCAACCCTGTACAATGGTATTCCAACTCTGTAGAAAGCTTTCCAACCCTGTAGAAAGCATTCCAACTCTGCACGAAGGTATTCCAACCCTGTAGAAAGCATTCCAACTCTGTACATAATATTCTGACTCTGTACAACGGTATTCCAACTCTGTCGAAAGCATTCCAACCCTGTAGAAAGCATTCCAACTCTGTACAAAGGTATTCCAACCCTGTAGAAAGCATTCCAACCCAGGAGAAAGCATTCCAACTCTGCACGAAGGTATTCCAACCCTGTAGAAAGCATTCCAACTCTGTACATAATATTCTGACTCTGCACAAAGGTATTCCAACTCTGTAGAGAGAATTCCAACCCTGTACATAACATTCTGACTCTGTACAAAGGTATTCCAACCCTGTAGAAAGCATTCCAACTCTGTACAAAGGTATTCCAACTCTGTAGAAAGTATTCCAACCGAGTAGAAAGCATTCCAACTCTGTACAAATGTTTTCCAACACTGTCGAAAGCATTCCAACTCTGTCCAAAGCATTCCAACACTGTAGAAAGCATTCCATCCCTGTCGGAAGCATTCCAACCCTGTAGAAAGCATTCCAACTCGGTACAAAGGTATTCCAACCCTGTAAAAAGCATTCCAACTCTGTACAAAGGTATTCCAACTCTGACGAAAGCATTCCAACACTGTAGAAAGCATTCCAACCCTGTAGAAAGCATTCCAACACTGTCGAAATTATTCGAACCCTTCAAAAAGCATTCCAACCCTGTAGAAAGTATTCCAACCCTGTTCAAAGCTGTTCCAACCCTGTAGAAAGCATTCCAACTCTGTAGAAAGTATTCCAACCCTGTACAAAGCTGTTCCAAAACTGTACAAAGGTATTCCAACTCTGTAGAAAGCTTTCCAACCCTGTCGAAAGCATTCGAACCCTTTAGAAAGCATTCCAACCCTGTCGAAAGTATTCCAACCCTGTTCAAAGCTGTTCCAACCCTGTAGGAAGCATTCCAACTCTGTAGAAAGTATTCCAACCCTGTACAAAGCTGTTCCAACCCTGTACAAAGGTATTCCAACTCTGTAGAAAGCTTTCCAACCCTGTAGAAAGCATTCCAGCACTGTAGAAAGCATTCCAACCCTGTAGAAAGCATTGAAACACTGTAGAAAGCATTCCAACCCTGTAGAAAGCATTCCAACTCTGTACAAAGGTATTCCAACCCTGTAGAAAGCATTCCAACTCTGTACAAAGGTATTCCAACTCTGTAGAAAGAATTCCAACACTGTACATAACATTCTGACTCTGCATAAAGGTATTCCAACCCTGTAGAAAGCATTCCAACTCTGTAGAAATGTATTCCAACTCTGTCGAAAGCATTCCTACCCTGTCGAAAGTATTCCACCCCTCTAGAAAGCATTCCAACCCTTTCCAACCCTGTACAAAGCTGTTCCAACCCTGTACAAAGGTATTCCAACTCTGTAGAAAGCATTCCAACCCTGTAGAAAGCATTCCAACCCTCTAGAAAGCATTCCAACCCTCTAGAAAGCATTCCAACTCTGTACAAATGTATTCCAACCCTGTAGAAAGCATTCCAACACCGTACAAGGGTATTCCAACTCTGTCGAATGCATTCCAACCATGTACATAACATTCTGACTCTGTACAAAGGTATTCCAACCCTTTAGAAAGCATTCCAACCCTGTAGATAGTATTCCAACCCTGTTCAAAGCTGTTCCAACCCTGTAGAAAGTATTCCAACTCTCTAGAAAGCATTCCAACCCTGTACAAAGCTGTTCCAACCCTGTACAATGGTATTCCAGCACTGTACAAAGGTATTCCAACCCTGTAGAAAGCATTCCAACACTGTAGAAAGCATTCCAACTCTGTAGAAAGCATACCAACCCTGTAGAAAGCATTCCAACCCTGTAGAAAGCATTCCAACCCTGCCGAAAAAATTCAAACCCTGTAGAAAGCATTCCAATCCTGTAGAAAGCATTCCAACTCTGTAGAAAGCATTCCAACTCTGTAGAAAGCATTCCAACTCTGTACAAAGCATTCCAACTCTGTAGAAAGCATTCCAACTCTGTACAAAGGTATTCCAACTCTGTACAAAGGTGTTCCAACTCTATCGAAAGCATTCCAACCCTGTAGAAGGCATTCCAACCCTGTAGAAAGCATTCCAACCCTGTAGAAAGCATTCCAACCCTGTAGCAAGCATTCCAACTCTGTAGAAAGCATTCCAACTCTGTAGAAAGCATTCCAACTCTGTACAAAGCATTCCAACTCTGTAGAAAGCATTCCAACTCTGTACAAAGGTATTCCAACTCTGTACAAAGGTGTTCCAACTCTATCGAAAGCATTCCAACCCTGTAGAAGGCATTCCAACCCTGTAGAAAGCATTCCAACCCTGTAGAAAGCATTCCAACCCTGTAGAAATCATTCCAACCCTGTAGAAAGCTTTCCAACCCTGTAGAAAGCATTCCAACCCTGTCGAAAGCATTCCAACCCTGTAGAAAGCATTCCAACCCTGTAGAAAGCATTCCAACCCTGTACAAGGGTATTTCAACTCTGTAGAAAGCATTCCAACCCTGTACAAAGGTATTCCAAATCTGTAGAAAGAATTCCAACCCTGTACATAACATTCTGACTCTGTACAAAGGTATTCCAACCCTGTAGAAAGCATTCCAACCCTGTACAAAGGTATTCTAACCCTGTAGAAAGCATTCCAACCCTGTAGAAAGCATTCCAACCCTGTAGAAAGCATTAAAACACTGTAGAAAGCATTCCAACCCTGTAGAAAGCATTCCAACTCTGTACAAAGGTATTCCAACCCTGTAGAAAGCATTCCAACTCTGTACAAAGGTATTCCAACTCTGTAGAAAGAATTCCAACACTGTACATAACATTCTGACTCTGCATAAAGGTATTCCAACCCTGTAGAAAGCATTCCAACTCTGTAGAAATGTATTCCAACTCTGTCGAAAGCATTCCAACCCTGTCGAAGCTATTCCACCCCTCTAGAAAGCATTCCAACCCTTTCCAACCCTGTACAAAGCTGTTCCAACCCTGTAGAAAGCATTCCAACCCTGTCGAAAGTATTCCAACCCTCTAGAAAGCATTCCAACCCTGTAGAAAGTATTCCAACCCTGTACAGAGCTGTTCCAACCCTGTACAAAGGTATTCCAACCCTCTAGAAAGCATTCCAACCCTCTAGAAAGCATTCCAACTCTGTACAAATGTATTCCAACCCTTTAGAAAGCATTCCAACTCCGTACAAGTGTATTCCAACTCTGTCGAAAGCATTCCAACCATGTAGAAAGCATTCCAACCCTGTGGAAAGCATTCCAACTCTGTACAAAGGTATTCCAAACCTGTAGAAAGCATTCAAACCCTGTAGAAAGCATTCCAACCCTGTAGAAAGCATTCCAACTCTGTACAAAGGTATTCCAACTCTGTAGAAAGAATTCCAATCCTGTACATAACATTCTGACTCTGTACAAAGGTATTCCAACCCTGTAGAAAGCATTCCAGCACTGTAGAAAGCATTCCAACCCTCTAGAAAGCATTCCAACCCTCTAGAAAGCATTCCAACTCTGTACAAAGGTATTCCAACCCTGTAGAAAGCATTCCAACTCTGTACAAAGGTATTCCAACTCTGTAGAAAGAATTCCAACACTGTACATAACATTCTGACTCTGTACAAAGGTATTCCAACCCTTTAGAAAGCATTCCAACCCTGTAGATAGTATTCCTACCCTGTTCAAAGCTGTTCCAACCCTGTAGAAAGTATTCCAACTCTCTAGAAAGCATTCCAACCCTGTACAAAGCTGTTCCAACCCTGTACAATGGTATTCCAACTCTGTAGAAAGCTTTCCAACCCTGTAGAAAGCATTCCAACTCTGCACGAAGGTATTCCAACCCTGTAGAAAGCATTCCAACTCTGTACATAATATTCTGACTCTGTACAACGGTATTCCAACTCTGTCGAAAGCATTCCAACCCTGTAGAAAGCATTCCAACTCTGTACAAAGGTATTCCAACCCTGTAGAAAGCATTCCAACCCAGGAGAAAGCATTCCAACTCTGCACGAAGGTATTCCAACCCTGTAGAAAGCATTCCAACTCTGTACATAATATTCTGACTCTGCACAAAGGTATTCCAACTCTGTAGAGAGAATTCCAACCCTGTACATAACATTCTGACTCTGTACAAAGGTATTCCAACCCTGTAGAAAGCATTCCAACTCTGTACAAAGGTATTCCAACTCTGTAGAAAGTATTCCAACCGAGTAGAAAGCATTCCAACTCTGTACAAATGTTTTCCAACACTGTCGAAAGCATTCCAACTCTGTCCAAAGCATTCCAACACTGTAGAAAGCATTCCATCCCTGTCGGAAGCATTCCAACCCTGTAGAAAGCATTCCAACTCGGTACAAAGGTATTCCAACCCTGTAAAAAGCATTCCAACTCTGTACAAAGGTATTCCAACTCTGACGAAAGCATTCCAACACTGTAGAAAGCATTCCAACCCTGTAGAAAGCATTCCAACACTGTCGAAATTATTCGAACCCTTCAAAAAGCATTCCAACCCTGTAGAAAGTATTCCAACCCTGTTCAAAGCTGTTCCAACCCTGTAGAAAGCATTCCAACTCTGTAGAAAGTATTCCAACCCTGTACAAAGCTGTTCCAAAACTGTACAAAGGTATTCCAACTCTGTAGAAAGCTTTCCAACCCTGTCGAAAGCATTCGAACCCTTTAGAAAGCATTCCAACCCTGTAGAAAGTATTCCAACCCTGTTCAAAGCTGTTCCAACCCTGTAGGAAGCATTCCAACTCTGTTGAAAGTATTCCAACCCTGTACAAAGCTGTTCCAACCCTGTACAAAGGTATTCCAACTCTGTAGAAAGCTTTCCAACCCTGTAGAAAGCATTCCAGCACTGTAGAAAGCATTCCAACCCTGTAGAAAGCATTGAAACACTGTAGAAAGCATTCCAACCCTGTAGAAAGCATTCCAACTCTGTACAAAGGTATTCCAACCCTGTAGAAAGCATTCCAACTCTGTACAAAGGTATTCCAACTCTGTAGAAAGAATTCCAACACTGTACATAACATTCTGACTCTGCATAAAGGTATTCCAACCCTGTAGAAAGCATTCCAACTCTGTAGAAATGTATTCCAACTCTGTCGAAAGCATTCCTACCCTGTCGAAAGTATTCCACCCCTCTAGAAAGCATTCCAACCCTTTCCAACCCTGTACAAAGCTGTTCCAACCCTGTACAAAGGTATTCCAACTCTGTAGAAAGCATTCCAACCCTGTAGAAAGCATTCCAACCCTCTAGAAAGCATTCCAACCCTCTAGAAAGCATTCCAACTCTGTACAAATGTATTCCAACCCTGTAGAAAGCATTCCAACACCGTACAAGGGTATTCCAACTCTGTCGAATGCATTCCAACCATGTACATAACATTCTGACTCTGTACAAAGGTATTCCAACCCTTTAGAAAGCATTCCAACCCTGTAGATAGTATTCCAACCCTGTTCAAAGCTGTTCCAACCCTGTAGAAAGTATTCCAACTCTCTAGAAAGCATTCCAACCCTGTACAAAGCTGTTCCAACCCTGTACAATGGTATTCCAGCACTGTACAAAGGTATTCCAACCCTGTAGAAAGCATTCCAACACTGTAGAAAGCATTCCAACTCTGTAGAAAGCATACCAACCCTGTAGAAAGCATTCCAACCCTGTAGAAAGCATTCCAACCCTGCCGAAAAAATTCAAACCCTGTAGAAAGCATTCCAATCCTGTAGAAAGCATTCCAACTCTGTAGAAAGCATTCCAACTCTGTAGAAAGCATTCCAACTCTGTACAAAGCATTCCAACTCTGTAGAAAGCATTCCAACTCTGTACAAAGGTATTCCAACTCTGTACAAAGGTGTTCCAACTCTATCGAAAGCATTCCAACCCTGTAGAAGGCATTCCAACCCTGTAGAAAGCATTCCAACCCTGTAGAAAGCATTCCAACCCTGTAGCAAGCATTCCAACTCTGTAGAAAGCATTCCAACTCTGTAGAAAGCATTCCAACTCTGTACAAAGCATTCCAACTCTGTAGAAAGCATTCCAACTCTGTACAAAGGTATTCCAACTCTGTACAAACGTGTTCCAACTCTATCGAAAGCATTCCAACCCTGTAGAAGGCATTCCAACCCTGTAGAAAGCATTCCAACCCTGTAGAAAGCATTCCAACCCTGTAGAAAGCATTCCAACCCTGTAGAAAGCTTTCCAACCCTGTAGAAAGCATTCCAACCCTGTCGAAAGCATTCCAACCCTGTAGAAAGCATTCCAACCCTGTAGAAAGCATTCCAACCCTGTACAAGGGTATTTCAACTCTGTAGAAAGCATTCCAACCCTGTACAAAGGTATTCCAAATCTGTAGAAAGAATTCCAACCCTGTACATAACATTCTGACTCTGTACAAAGGTATTCCAACCCTGTAGAAAGCATTCCAACCCTGTACAAAGGTATTCTAACCCTGTAGAAAGCATTCCAACCCTGTAGAAAGCATTCCAACCCTGTAGAAAGCATTAAAACACTGTAGAAAGCATTCCAACCCTGTAGAAAGCATTCCAACTCTGTACAAAGGTATTCCAACCCTGTAGAAAGCATTCCAACTCTGTACAAAGGTATTCCAACTCTGTAGAAAGAATTCCAACACTGTACATAACATTCTGACTCTGCATAAAGGTATTCCAACCCTGTAGAAAGCATTCCAACTCTGTAGAAATGTATTCCAACTCTGTCGAAAGCATTCCAACCCTGTCGAAGCTATTCCACCCCTCTAGAAAGCATTCCAACCCTTTCCAACCCTGTACAAAGCTGTTCCAACCCTGTAGAAAGCATTCCAACCCTGTCGAAAGTATTCCAACCCTCTAGAAAGCATTCCAACCCTGTAGAAAGTATTCCAACCCTGTACAGAGCTGTTCCAACCCTGTACAAAGGTATTCCAACCCTCTAGAAAGCATTCCAACCCTCTAGAAAGCATTCCAACTCTGTACAAATGTATTCCAACCCTTTAGAAAGCATTCCAACTCCGTACAAGTGTATTCCAACTCTGTCGAAAGCATTCCAACCATGTAGAAAGCATTCCAACCCTGTGGAAAGCATTCCAACTCTGTACAAAGGTATTCCAAACCTGTAGAAAGCATTCAAACCCTGTAGAAAGCATTCCAACCCTGTAGAAAGCATTCCAACTCTGTACAAAGGTATTCCAACTCTGTAGAAAGAATTCCAATCCTGTACATAACATTCTGACTCTGTACAAAGGTATTCCAACCCTGTAGAAAGCATTCCAGCACTGTAGAAAGCATTCCAACCCTCTAGAAAGCATTCCAACCCTCTAGAAAGCATTCCAACTCTGTACAAATGTATTCCAACCCTTTAGAAAGCATTCCAACACCGTACAAGGGTATTCCAACTCTGTCGAATGCATTCCAACCACGTACATAACATTCTGACTCTGTACAAAAGTATTCCAACCCTTTAGAAAGCATTCCAACCCTGTAGATAGTATTCCAACCCTGTTCAAAGCTGTTCCAACCCTGTAGAAAGTATTCCAACTCTCTAGAAAGCATTCCAACCCTGTACAAAGCTGTTCCAACCCTGTACAATGGTATTCCAACTCTGTAGAAAGCATTCCAACCCTGTAGAAAGCATTCCAACTCTGCACGAAGGTATTCCAACCCTGTAGAAAGCATTCCAACTCTGTACATAATATTCTGACTCTGTACAACGGTATTCCAACTCTGTCGAAAGCATTCCAACCCTGTAGAAAGCATTCCAACTCTGTACAAAGGTATTCCAACCCTGTAGAAAGCATTCCAACCCAGGAGAAAGCATTCCAACTCTGCACGAAGGTATTCCAACCCTGTAGAAAGCATTCCAACTCTGTACATAATATTCTGACTCTGCACAAAGGTATTCCAACTCTGTAGAGAGAATTCCAACCCTGTACATAACATTCTGACTCTGTACAAAGGTATTCCAACCCTGTAGAAAGCATTCCAACTCTGTACAAAGGTATTCCAACTCTGTAGAAAGTATTCCAACCGAGTAGAAAGCATTCCAACTCTGTACAAATGTTTTCCAACACTGTCGAAAGCATTCCAACTCTGTCCAAAGCATTCCAACACTGTAGAAAGCATTCCATCCCTGTCGGAAGCATTCCAACCCTGTAGAAAGCATTCCAACTCGGTACAAAGGTATTCCAACCCTGTAAAAAGCATTCCAACTCTGTACAAAGGTATTCCAACTCTGACGAAAGCATTCCAACACTGTAGAAAGCATTCCAACCCTGTAGAAAGCATTCCAACACTGTCGAAATTATTCGAACCCTTCAAAAAGCATTCCAACCCTGTAGAAAGTATTCCAACCCTGTTCAAAGCTGTTCCAACCCTGTAGAAAGCATTCCAACTCTGTAGAAAGTATTCCAACCCTGTACAAAGCTGTTCCAAAACTGTACAAAGGTATTCCAACTCTGTAGAAAGCTTTCCAACCCTGTCGAAAGCATTCGAACCCTTTAGAAAGCATTCCAACCCTGTAGAAAGTATTCCAACCCTGTTCAAAGCTGTTCCAACCCTGTAGAAAGCATTCCAACTCTGTAGAAAGTATTCCAACCCTGTACAAAGCTGTTCCAACCCTGTACAAAGGTATTCCAACTCTGTAGAAAGCTTTCCAACCCTGTAGAAAGCATTCCAGCACTGTAGAAAGCATTCCAACCCTGTAGAAAGCATTGAAACACTGTAGAAAGCATTCCAACCCTGTAGAAAGCATTCCAACTCTGTACAAAGGTATTCCAACCCTGTAGAAAGCATTCCAACTCTGTACAAAGGTATTCCAACTCTGTAGAAAGAATTCCAACACTGTACATAACATTCTGACTCTGCATAAAGGTATTCCAACCCTGTAGAAAGCATTCCAACTCTGTAGAAATGTATTCCAACTCTGTCGAAAGCATTCCTACCCTGTCGAAAGTATTCCACCCCTCTAGAAAGCATTCCAACCCTTTCCAACCCTGTACAAAGCTGTTCCAACCCTGTACAAAGGTATTCCAACTCTGTAGAAAGCATTCCAACCCTGTAGAAAGCATTCCAACCCTCTAGAAAGCATTCCAACCCTCTAGAAAGCATTCCAACTCTGTACAAATGTATTCCAACCCTGTAGAAAGCATTCCAACACCGTTCAAGGGTATTCCAACTCTGTCGAATGCATTCCAACCATGTACATAACATTCTGACTCTGTACAAAGGTATTCCAACCCTTTAGAAAGCATTCCAACCCTGTAGATAGTATTCCAACCCTGTTCAAAGCTGTTCCAACCCTGTAGAAAGTATTCCAACTCTCTAGAAAGCATTCCAACCCTGTACAAAGCTGTTCCAACCCTGTACAATGGTATTCCAACTCTGTAGAAAGCTTTCCAACCCTGTAGAAAGCATTCCAGCACTGTAGAAAGCATTCCAACACTGTAGAAAGCATTGAAACACTGTAGAAAGCATTCCAACCCTGTAGAAAGCATTCCAACTCTGTACAAAGGTATTCCAACCCTGTAGAAAGCATTCCAACTCTGTACAAAGGTATTCCAACTCTGTAGAAAGAATTCCAACACTGTACATAACATTCTGACTCTGCATAAAGGTATTCCAACCCTGTAGAAAGCATTCCAACTCTGTAGAAATGTATTCCAACTCTGTCGAAAGCATTCCTACCCTGTCGAAAGTATTCCACCCCTCTAGAAAGCATTCCAACCCTTTCCAACCCTGTACAAAGCTGTTCCAACCCTGTAGAAAGCATTCCAACCCTCTAGAAAGCATTCCAACCCTCTAGAAAGCATTCCAACTCTGTACAAATGTATTCCAACCCTGTAGAAAGCATTCCAACACCGTACAAGGGTATTCCAACTCTGTCGAATGCATTCCAACCATGTACATAACATTCTGACTCTGTACAAAGGTATTCCAACCCTTTAGAAAGCATTCCAGCCCTGTAGATAGTATTCCAACCCTGTTCAAAGCTGTTCCAACCCTGTAGAAAGTATTCCAACTCTCTACAAAGCATTCCAACCCTGTACAAAGCTGTTCCAACCCTGTACAATGGTATTCCAACTCTGTAGAAAGCTTTCCAACCCTGTAGAAAGCATTCCAACTCTGCACGAAGGTATTCCAACCCTGTAGAAAGCATTCCAACTCTGTACATAATATTCTGACTCTGTACAACGGTATTCCAACTCTGTCGAAAGCATTCCAACCCTGTAGAAAGCATTCCAACTCTGTACAAAGGTATTCCAACCCTGTAGAAAGCATTCCAACCCTGTAGAAAGCATTCCAACTCTGCACGAAGGTATTCCAACCCTGTACAAAGCTGTTCCAAAACTGTACAAAGGTATTCCAACTCTGTAGAAAGCTTTCCAACCCTGCCGAAAGCATTCGAACCCTTTAGAAAGCATTCCAACCCTGTAGAAAGTATTCCAACCCTGTTCAAAGCTGTTCCAACCCTGTAGAAAGCATTCCAACTCTGTAGAAAGTATTCCAACCCTGTACAAAGCTGTTCCAACCCTGTACAAAGGTATTCCAACTCTGTAGAAAGCTTTCCAACCCTGTAGAAAGCATTCCAACTCTGCACGAAGGTATTCCAACCCTGTAGAAAGCATTCCAACTCTGTACAAATGTTTTCCAACACTGTCGAAAGCATTCCAACTCTGTCCAAAGCATTCCAACACTGTAGAAAGCATTCCATCCCTGTCGGAAGCATTCCAACCCTGTAGAAAGCATTCCAACTCTGTACAAAGGTATTCCAACCCTGTAGAAAGCATTCCAACTCTGTACAAAGGTATTCCAACTCTGACGAAAGCATTCCAACCCTGTAGAAAGCATTCCAACCCTGTAGAAAGCATTCCAACCCTGTAGAAAGCATTCCAACCCTGTAGAAAGCATTCCAACTATGTACAAAGGTATTCCAACCCTGTAGAAAGCATTCCAGCTCTGTACGAAGGTATTCCAACTCAGTCGAAAGCATTCCAACCCTGTACAAAGGTATTCCAACCCTGTCGAAATCATTCGAACCCTTTAGAAAGCATTCCAACCCTGTCGAAAGCATTCCAACCCTGTCGAAATTATTCGAACCCTTTAGAAAGCATTCCAACCCTGTAGAAAGTATTCCAACCCTGTTCAAAGCTGTTCCAACCCTGTAGAAAGCATTCCAACTCTGTAGAAAGTATTCCAACCCTGTACAAAGCTGTTCCAACACTGTACAAAGGAATTCCAACTCTGTAGAAGGCTTTCCAACCCTGTCGAAAGCATTCGAACCCTTTAGAAAGCATTCCAACCCTGTAGAAAGTATTCCAACCCTGTTCAAAGCTGTTCCAACCCTGTAGAAAGCATTCCAACTCTGTAGAAAGTATTCCAACCCTGTACAAAGCTGTTCCAACACTGTACAAAGGTATTCCAACTCTGTAGAAAGCTTTCCAACCCTGTCGAAATTATTCGAACCCTTTAGAAAGCATTCCAACCCTGTAGAATGTATTCCAACCCTGTTCAAAGCTGTTCCAACCCTGTAGGAAGCACTCCAACGCTGTAGGAAGCATTCCAACTCTGTAGAAAGCATTCCAACTCTGTACAAATGCTTTCCAACTGTGTAGAACGTTTTCCAACACTGTCTAAAGCATTCCAACACTGTCCAAAGCATTCCATCTCTGTACAAAGCATTCCAACCGAGTAGAAAGCATTCCAACTCTGTACAAATGTTTTCCAACACTGTCGAAAGCATTCCAACTCTGTCCAAAGCATTCCAACACTGTAGAAAGCATTCCATCCCTGTCGGAAGCATTCCAACCCTGTAGAAAGCATTCCAACTCGGTACAAAGGTATTCCAACCCTGTAAAAAGCATTCCAACTCTGTACAAAGGTATTCCAACCCTGTCGAAAGCATTCCAACCCTGTCGAAATTATTCGAACCCTTTAGAAAGCATTCCAACCCTGTAGAAAGTATTCCAACCCTGTTCAAAGCTGTTCCAACCCTGTAGAAAGCATTCCAACTCTGTAGAAAGTATTCCAACCCTGTACAAAGCTGTTCCAACACTGTACAAAGGTATTCCAACTCTGTAGAAAGCTTTCCAACCCTGTCGAAATTATTCGAACCCTTTAGAAAGCATTCCAACCCTGTAGAATGTATTCCAACCCTGTTCAAAGCTGTTCCAACCCTGTAGGAAGCACTCCAACGCTGTAGGAAGCATTCCAACTCTGTAGAAAGCATTCCAACTCTGTACAAATGCTTTCCAACTGTGTAGAACGTTTTCCAACACTGTCTAAAGCATTCCAACACTGTCCAAAGCATTCCATCTCTGTACAAAGCATTCCAACCCTGTACTTAACATTCTAACTCTGTACAAAGGTATTCCAACACTGTCGAAAGCATTCCAACCCTGTCGAACGCATTCCAACCCTGTAGAAAGCATTCCAACACTGTACAAAGGAATTCCAACTCTGTAGAAAGCATACCAACTCTGTAGAAAGCATACCAACTCTGTAGGAAGCACTCCAACGCTGTAGCAAGCATTCCAACTCTGTCCAAAGCATTCCAAACCTGTCGAAAGCATTCCAACCCTGTAGAATGCATTCAAACTCTGTAGAAAGTATTCCAACCCTGTACAAAGCTGTTCCAACACTGTACAAATGTATTCCAACTCTGTAGAAAGCTTTCCAACACTGTCGAAATTATTCGAACCCTTTAGAAAGCATTCCAACCCTGTAGAAAGTATTCCAACCCTGTTCAAAGCTGTTCCAACCCTGTAGAAAGCATTCCAACTCTGTAGAAAGTATTCCAACCCTGTACAAAGCTGTTCCAACCCTGTACAAAGGTATTCCAACTCTGTAGAAAGCTTTCCAACCCTGTAGAAAGCATTCCAACTCTGCACGAATGTATTCCAACCCTGTAGTAAGCATTCCAACTCTGTACATAATATTCTGACTCTGTACAAAGGTATTCCAACTCTGTCGAAAGCATTCCAACCCTGTAGAAAGCATTCCAACTCTGTACAAAGGTATTCCAACCCTGTAGATCGCATTCCAACTCTGTACAAAGGTATTGCAACTCTGTAGAAGGAATTCCAGCCCTGTACATAACATTCTGACTCTGTACAAAGGTATTCCAACTCTGTCGAAAGCATTCCAACCCTGTCGAAATCATTCCAACCCTCTAGAAAGCATTCCAAAACTGCAGAAAGTATTCCAACCCTGTACAAAGCTGCTCCAACCCTGTACATAACATTCTGACTCTGTACAAAGGTATTCCAACTCTGTCGAAAGCATTCCAACCCTGTAGAAAGCATTCCAACCCTGTAGAAAGCATTCCAACTCTGCACGAAGGTATTCCAACCCTGTAGAAAGCATTCCAAATCTGTACATAATATTCTGACTCTGCACAAAGGTATTCCAACTCTGTAGAAAGAATTCCAACCCTGTACATAACATTCTGACTTTGTACAAAGGTATTCCAACCCTGTAGAAAGCATTCCAACTCTGTACAAAGGTATTCCAACTCTGTAGAAAGTATTCCAACCGTGTAGAAAGCATTCCAACTCTGTACAAATGTTTTCCAACACTGTCGAAAGCATTCCAACTCTGTCCAAAGCATTCCAACACTGTAGAAAGCATTCCGTCTCTGTCGGAAGCATTCCAACCCTGTAGAAAGCATTCCAACTCTGTACAAAGGTATTCCAACCCTGTAGAAAGCATTCCAACTCTGTACAAAGGTATTCCAACTCTGACGAAAGCATTCCAACCCTGTAGAAAGCATTCCAACCGTGTAGAAAGCATTCCAACCGTGTAGAAAGCATTCCAACCCTGTAGAAAGCATTCCAACCCTGTAGAAAGCATTCCAACTATGTACAAAGGTATTCCAACCCTGTAGAAAGCATTCCAACTCTGTACGAAGGTATGCCAACTCAGTCGAAAGAATTCCAACCCTGTACAAAGGTATTCCAACCCTGTCGAAATCATTCGAACCCTTTAGAAAGCATTCCAACCCTGTCGAAAGCATTCCAACCCAGTCGAAATTATTCGAACCCTTTAGAAAGCATTCCAACCCTGTAGAAAGTATTCCAACCCTGTTCAAAGCTGTTCCAACCCTGTAGAAAGCATTCCAACTCTGTAGAAAGTATTCCAACCCTGTACAAAGCTGTTCCAACACTGTACAAAGGTATTCCAACTCTGTAGAAAGCTTTCCAACACTGTCGAAATTATTCGAACCCTTTAGAAAGCATTCCAACCCTGTAGAAAGTATTCCAACCCTGTTCAAAGCTGTTCCAACCCTGTAGAAAGCATTCCAAATCTGTACATAATATTCTGACTCTGCACAAAGGTATTCCAACTCTGTAGAAAGAATTCCAACCCTGTACATAATATTCTGACTCTGCACAAAGGTATTCCAACTCTGTAGAAAGAATTCCAACCCTGTACATAACATTCTGACTTTGTACAAAGGTATTCCAACCCTGTAGAAAGCATTCCAACTCTGTACAAAGGTATTCCAACTCTGTCGAAAGCATTCCAACTCTGTCCAAAGCATTCCAACACTGTAGAAAGCATTCCGTCTCTGTCGGAAGCATTCCAACCCTGTAGAACGCATTCCAACTCTGTACAAAGGTATTCCAACCCTGTAGAAAGCATTCCAACTCTGTACAAAGGTATTCCAACTCTGACGAAAGCATTCCAACCCTGTAGAAAGCATTCCAACCGTGTAGAAAGCATTCCAACCGTGTAGAAAGCATTCCAACCCTGTAGAAAGCATTCCAACCCTGTAGAAAGCATTCCAACTATGTACAAAGGTATTCCAACCCTGTAGAAAGCATTCCAACTCTGTACGAAGGTATGCCAACTCAGTCGAAAGCATTCCAACCCTGTACAAAGGTATTCCAACCCTGTCGAAATCATTCGAACCCTTTAGAAAGCATTCCAACCCTGTCGAAAGCATTCCAACCCAGTCGAAATTATTCGAACCCTTTAGAAAGCATTCCAACCCTGTAGAAAGTATTCCAACCCTGTTCAAAGCTGTTCCAACCCTGTAGAAAGCATTCCAACTCTGTAGAAAGTATTCCAACCCTGTACAAAGCTGTTCCAACACTGTACAAAGGTATTCCAACTCTGTAGAAAGCTTTCCAACACTGTCGAAATTATTCGAACCCTTTAGAAAGCATTCCAACCCTGTAGAAAGTATTCCAACCCTGTTCAAAGCTGTTCCAACCCTGTAGAAAGCATTCCAACTCTGTAGAAAGTATTCCAACCCTGTACAAAGCTGTTCCAACCCTGTACAAAGGTATTCCAACTCTGTAGAAAGCTTTCCAACCCTGTAGAAAGCATTCCAACTCTGCACGAAGGTATTCCAACCCTGTAGTAAGCATTCCAACTCTGTACATAATATTCTGACTCTGTACAAAGGTATTCCAACTCTGTCGAAAGCATTCCGACCCTGTAGAAAGCATTCCAACACTGTAGAAAGCATTCCAACTCTGTAGAATGCATTCCAACCCTGTAGAAAGCATTCCAACTATGTACAAAGGTATTTCAACCATGTAGAAAGCATTCCAACTATGTACAAAGGTATCCAACCCTGTAGAAAGCATGCCAACTATGTACAAAGGTATTCCAACCCTGTAGAAAGCATTCCAACTATGTACAAAGGTATTCCAACCCTGTAGGAAGCATTCCAACTCTGTACAAAGGTATTCCAACTCTGTCGAAATATTCCAACCCTGTCGAAAGCATTCCAACCCTGTCGAAACCATTCGAACCCTTTAGAAAGCATTCCAACCCTGTAGAAAGTATTCCAACCCTGTTCAAAGCTGTTCCAACCCTGTACAAAGGTATTCCAACTCTGTCGAAAGCATTCCAACCCTGTAGAGAGCATTCCAACTCTGTAGAAAGTATTCCAACCCTGTACAAAGCTGTTCCAACCCTGTACAAAGGTATTCCAACTCTGTAGAAAGCATTCCAACCCTGTAGAAAGCATTCCAACTCTGTAGAAAGCTTTCCAACCCTGTAGAAAGCATTCCAACTCTGTACAAAGGTATTCCAACCCTGTAGGAAGCATTCCAACTCTGTACAAAGGTATTCCAACTCTGTCGAAAGCGTTCCAATCGTTTGAAAGCATACCAACTCTGTAGAAAGCATACCAACTCTGTAGGAAGCACTCCAACGCTGTAGGAAGCATTCCAACTCTGTAGAAAGGTCTTCCAACTCTGTCCAAAGCATTCCAACACTCTGGCAAGCATTCGAACCCTGTAGAAAGCATAGCAACCCTGTACATAACATTCTGACTCTGTACAAAGGTATTCCAACTGTGTCGAAAGCATTCCAACCCTGTCGAAATCATTCCAACCCTCTAGAAAGCATTCCAAAACTGCAGAAAGTATTCCAACCCTGTACAAAGCTGCTCCAACCCTGTACATAACATTCTGACTCTGTACAAAGGTATTCCCACTCTGTCGAAAGCATTCCAACCCTGTAGAAGGCATCCCAACTCTGTACAAATGTATTCCAAACCTGTAGAAAGCATTCCAACTCTGTACAAAGGTATTCCAACTCTGTAGAATGAATTCCAACCCTGTACATAACATTCTGACTCTGTACAAAGGTATTCCAACTCTGCCGAAAGCATTCCAACCCTGTAGAAAGCATTCCCACCCTGTAGAAAGCATTCCAACCCTGTAGAAAGCATTCCAACCCTATAGGAAGTATTTCCAGCCCTGTACAAAGGTATTCCAACTCTGTCGAAAGCATTCCCACCCTGTAGAAAGCATTCCAACTCTGTAGAAAGCATTCCAACCCTGTAGAAAGCATTCCAACTCTGTACAAAGGTATTCCAACACTGTAGATCGCATTCCAACTCTGTACAAAGGTATTGCAACTCTGTAGAAGGAATTCCAGCCCTGTACATAACATTCTGACTCTGTACAAAGGTATTCGAACTCTGTCGAAAGCATTCCAACCCTGTCGAAATCATTCCAACCCTGTAGAAAGCATTCCAACTCTGCACGAAGGTATTCCAACCCTGTAGAAAGTATTCCAACTCTGTACATAATATTCCGACTCTGCACAAAGGTATTCCAACACTGTAGAAAGAATTCCAACCCTGTACATAACATTCTGACTCTGTACAAAGGTATTCCAACCCGGTAGAAAGCATTCCAACTCTGTACAAAGGTATTCCAACTCTGTAGAAAGTATTCCAACCGTGTAGAAAGCATTCCAACTCTGTACAAATGTTTTCCAAACACTGTCGAAAGCATTCCAACTCTGTCCAAAGCATTCCAACACTGTAGAAAGCATTCCATCCCTGTCGGAAGCATTCCAACCCTGTAGAAAGCATTCCAACTCTGTACAAAGGTATTCCAACCCTGTAGAAAGCATTCCAAATCTGTACAAAGGTATTCCAACTCTGACGAAAGCATTCCAACCCTGTAGTAAGCATTCCAACCCTGTAGAAAGCATTCCAACCCTGTAGAAAGCATTCCAACCGTGTAGAAAGCATTCCAACTATGTACAAAGGTATTCCAACCCTGTAGAAAGCATTCCAACTCTGTACGAATGTATTCCAACTCAGTCGAAAGCATTCCAACCCTGTACAAAGGTATTCCAACCCTGTAGAAAGCATTCCAACTCTGTACAAAGGTATTCCAACCCTGTAGAAAGCATTCCAACTCTGTACAAAGGTCTTCCAACTCTGACGAAAGCATTCCAACCCTGTAGTAAGCATTCCAACCCTGTAGAAAGCATTCCAACCCTGTAGAAAGCATTCCAACCGTGTAGAAAGCATTCCAACTATGTACAAAGGTATTCCAACCCTGTAGAAAGCATTCCAACTCTGTACAAAGGTATTCCAACTCTGACGAAAGCATTCCAACCCTGTACAAAGGTATTCCAACCCTGTCGAAATCATTCGAACCAGTTAGAAAGCATTCCAACCCTGTGGAAAGCATTCCAACCCTCTCGAAATTATTCGAACCCTTTAGAAAGCATTCCAACCCTGTAGAAAGTATTCCAACCCTGTTCAAAGCTGTTCCAACCCTGTAGAAAGCATTCCAACTCTGTAGAAAGTATTCCAACCCTGTACAAAGCTGTTCCAACCCTGTACAAAGGTATTCCAACTCTGTAGAAAGCTTTCCAACACTGTAGAAAGCATTCCAACTCTGCACGAAGGTATTCCAACCCTGTAGAAAGCATTCCAACTCTGTACATAATATTCTGACTCTGTACAAAGGTATTCCAACTCTGTCGAAAGCATTCCAACCCTGTAGAAAGCATTCCAACTCTGTACAAAGGTATTCCAACCCTGTAGAAAGCATTCCAACTCTGTACAAAGGTATTCCAACTCTGACGAAAGCATTCCAACCCTGTAGAAAGCATTCCAACCCTGTAGAAGGCATTCCAACTCTGCACGAAGGTATTCCAACCCTGTAGAAAGCATTCCAACTCTGTACATAATATTCTGACTCTCCACAAAGGTATTCCAACTCTGTAGAAAGAATTCCAACCCTGTACATAACATTCTGACTCTGTACAAAGGTATTCCAACCCTGTAGAAAGCATTCCAACTCTGTACAAAGGTATTCCAACTCTGTAGAAGGTATTCCAACCGTGTAGAAAGCATTCCAACTCTGTACAAATGTTTTCCAACACTGTCGAAAGCATTCCAACTCTGTCCAAAGCATTCCAACACTGTAGAAAGCATACCATCCCTGTCGGAAACATTCCAACCCTGTAGAAAGCATTCCAACTCTGTACAAAGGTATTCCAACCCTGTAGAAAGCATACCAACTCTGTAGAAAGCATACCAACTCTGTAGGAAGCACTCCAACGCTGTAGCAAGCATTCCAACTCTGTCCAAAGCATTCCAAACCTGTCGAAAGCATTCCAACCCTGTAGAATGCATTCAAACTCTGTAGAGAGGTCTTCCCACTGTGTAGAAAGGTCTTCCAACTCTGTCCAAAGCATTCCAACCCTGTAGAAGGCATCCCAACTCTGTACAAATGTATTCCAAACCTGTAGAAAGCATTCCAACTCTGTACAAAGGTATTCCAACTCTGTAGAATGAATTCCAACCCTGTAGATAACATTCTGACTCTGTACAAAGGTATTCCAACTCTGCCGAAAGCATTCCAACCCTGTAGAAAGCATTCCCACCCTGTAGAAAGCATTCCAACCCTGTAGAAAGCATTCCAACCCTGTAGGAAGTATTTCCAGCCCTGTACAAAGGTATTCCAACTCTGTCGAAAGCATTCCTACCCTGTAGAAAGCATTCCAACTCTGTAGAAGGCATTCCAACCCTGTAGAAAGCATTCCAACTCTGTACAAAGGTATTCCAACCCTGTAGATCGCATTCCAACTCTGTACAAAGGTATTGCAACTCTGTAGAAGGAATTCCAGCCCTGTACATAACATTCTGACTCTGTACAAAGGTATTCCAACTCTGTCGAAAGCATTCCAACCCTGTCGAAATCATTCCAACCCTCTAGAAAGCATTCCAAAACTGCAGAAAGTATTCCAACCCTGTACAAAGCTGCTCCAACCCTGTACATAACATTCTGACTCTGTACAAAGGTATTCCAACTCTGTCGAAAGCATTCCAACCCTGTAGAAAGCATTCCAACCCTGTAGAAAGCATTCCAACTCTGCACGAAGGTATTCCAACCCTGTAGAAAGCATTCCAAATCTGTACATAATATTCTGACTCTGCACAAAGGTATTCCAACTCTGTAGAAAGAATTCCAACCCTGTACATAACATTCTGACTTTGTACAAAGGTATTCCAACCCTGTAGAAAGCATTCCAACTCTGTACAAAGGTATTCCAACTCTGTAGAAAGTATTCCAACCGTGTAGAAAGCATTCCAACTCTGTACAAATGTTTTCCAACACTGTCGAAAGCATTCCAACTCTGTCCAAAGCATTCCAACACTGTAGAAAGCATTCCGTCTCTGTCGGAAGCATTCCAACCCTGTAGAAAGCATTCCAACTCTGTACAAAGGTATTCCAACCCTGTAGAAAGCATTCCAACTCTGTACAAAGGTATTCCAACTCTGACGAAAGCATTCCAACCCTGTAGAAAGCATTCCAACCGTGTAGAAAGCATTCAAACCGTGTAGAAAGCATTCCAACCCTGTAGAAAGCATTCCAACCCTGTAGAAAGCATTCCAACTATGTACAAAGGTATTCCAACCCTGTAGAAAGCATTCCAACTCTGTACGAAGGTATGCCAACTCAGTCGAAAGCATTCCAACCCTGTACAAAGGTATTCCAACCCTGTCGAAATCATTCGAACCCTTTAGAAAGCATTCCAACCCTGTCGAAAGCATTCCAACCCAGTCGAAATTATTCGAACCCTTTAGAAAGCATTCCAACCCTGTAGAAAGTATTCCAACCCTGTTCAAAGCTGTTCCAACCCTGTAGAAAGCATTCCAACTCTGTAGAAAGTATTCCAACCCTGTACAAAGCTGTTCCAACACTGTACAAAGGTATTCCAACTCTGTAGAAAGCTTTCCAACACTGTCGAAATTATTCGAACCCTTTAGAAAGCATTCCAACCCTGTAGAAAGTATTCCAACCCTGTTCAAAGCTGTTCCAACCCTGTAGAAAGCATTCCAAATCTGTACATAATATTCTGACTCTGCACAAAGGTATTCCAACTCTGTAGAAAGAATTCCAACCCTGTACATAATATTCTGACTCTGCACAAAGGTATTCCAACTCTGTAGAAAGAATTCCAACCCTGTACATAACATTCTGACTTTGTACAAAGGTATTCCAACCCTGTAGAAAGCATTCCAACTCTGTACAAAGGTATTCCAACTCTGTCGAAAGCATTCCAACTCTGTCCAAAGCATTCCAACACTGTAGAAAGCATTCCGTCTCTGTCGGAAGCATTCCAACCCTGTAGAAAGCATTCCAACTCTGTACAAAGGTATTCCAACCCTGTAGAAAGCATTCCAACTCTGTACAAAGGTATTCCAACTCTGACGAAAGCATTCCAACCCTGTAGAAAGCATTCCAACCGTGTAGAAAGCATTCCAACCGTGTAGAAAGCATTCCAACCCTGTAGAAAGCATTCCAACCCTGTAGAAAGCATTCCAACTATGTACAAAGGTATTCCAACCCTGTAGAAAGCATTCCAACTCTGTACGAAGGTATGCCAACTCAGTCGAAAGCATTCCAACCCTGTACAAAGGTATTCCAACCCTGTCGAAATCATTCGAACCCTTTAGAAAGCATTCCAACCCTGTCGAAAGCATTCCAACCCAGTCGAAATTATTCGAACCCTTTAGAAAGCATTCCAACCCTGTAGAAAGTATTCCAACCCTGTTCAAAGCTGTTCCAACCCTGTAGAAAGCATTCCAACTCTGTAGAAAGTATTCCAACCCTGTACAAAGCTGTTCCAACACTGTACAAAGGTATTCCAACTCTGTAGAAAGCTTTCCAACACTGTCGAAATTATTCGAACCCTTTAGAAAGCATTCCAACCCTGTAGAAAGTATTCCAACCCTGTTCAAAGCTGTTCCAACCCTGTAGAAAGCATTCCAACTCTGTAGAAAGTATTCCAACCCTGTACAAAGCTGTTCCAACCCTGTACAAAGGTATTCCAACTCTGTAGAAAGCTTTCCAACCCTGTAGAAAGCATTCCAACTCTGCACGAAGGTATTCCAACCCCGTAGTAAGCATTCCAACTCTGTACATAATATTCTGACTCTGTACAAAGGTATTCCAACTCTGTCGAAAGCATTCCGACCCTGTAGAAAGCATTCCAACACTGTAGAAAGCATTCCAACTCTGTAGAATGCATTCCAACCCTGTAGAAAGCATTCCAACTATGTACAAAGGTATTTCAACCATGTAGAAAGCATTCCAACTATGTACAAAGGTATCCAACCCTGTAGAAAGCATGCCAACTATGTACAAAGGTATTCCAACCCTGTAGAAAGCATTCCAACTATGTACAAAGGTATTCCAACCCTGTAGGAAGCATTCCAACTCTGTACAAAGGTATTCCAACTCTGTCGAAATATTCCAACCCTGTCGAAAGCATTCCAACCCTGTCGAAACCATTCGAACCCTTTAGAAAGCATTCCAACCCTGTAGAAAGTATTCCAACCCTGTTCAAAGCTGTTCCAACCCTGTACAAAGGTATTCCAACTCTGTCGAAAGCATTCCAACCCTGTAGAGAGCATTCCAACTCTGTAGAAAGTATTCCAACCCTGTACAAAGCTGTTCCAACCCTGTACAAAGGTATTCCAACTCTGTAGAAAGCATTCCAACCCTGTAGAAAGCATTCCAACTCTGTAGAAAGCTTTCCAACCCTGTAGAAAGCATTCCAACTCTGTACATAATATTCCGACTCTGCACAAAGGTATTCCAACACTGTAGAAAGAATTCCAACCCTGTACATAACATTCTGACTCTGTACAAAGGTATTCCAACCCGGTAGAAAGCATTCCAACTCTGTACAAAGGTATTCCAACTCTGTAGAAAGTATTCCAACCGTGTAGAAAGCATTCCAACTCTGTACAAATGTTTTCCAAACACTGTCGAAAGCATTCCAACTCTGTCCAAAGCATTCCAACACTGTAGAAAGCATTCCATCCCTGTCGGAAGCATTCCAACCCTGTAGAAAGCATTCCAACTCTGTACAAAGGTATTCCAACCCTGTAGAAAGCATTCCAAATCTGTACAAAGGTATTCCAACTCTGACGAAAGCATTCCAACCCTGTAGTAAGCATTCCAACCCTGTAGAAAGCATTCCAACCCTGTAGAAAGCATTCCAACCGTGTAGAAAGCATTCCAACTATGTACAAAGGTATTCCAACCCTGTAGAAAGCATTCCAACTCTGTACGAATGTATTCCAACTCAGTCGAAAGCATTCCAACCCTGTACAAAGGTATTCCAACCCTGTAGAAAGCATTCCAACTCTGTACAAAGGTATTCCAACCCTGTAGAAAGCATTCCAACTCTGTACAAAGGTATTCCAACTCTGACGAAAGCATTCCAACCCTGTAGTAAGCATTCCAACCCTGTAGAAAGCATTCCAACCCTGTAGAAAGCATTCCAACCGTGTAGAAAGCATTCCAACTATGTACAAAGGTATTCCAACCCTGTAGAAAGCATTCCAACTCTGTACAAAGGTATTCCAACTCTGACGAAAGCATTCCAACCCTGTAGTAAGCATTCCAACCCTGTAGAAAGCATTCCAACCCTGTAGAAAGCATTCCAACCGTGTAGAAAGAATTCCAACTATGTACAAAGGTATTCCAACCCTGTAGAAAGCATTCCAACTCTGTACGAAGGTATTCCAACTCAGTCGAAAGCATTCCAACCCTGTACAAAGGTATTCCAACCCTGTCGAAATCATTCGAACCAGTTAGAAAGCATTCCAACCCTGTGGAAAGCATTCCAACCCTCTCGAAATTATTCGAACCCTTTAGAAAGCATTCCAACACTGTAGAAAGTATTCCAACCCTGTTCAAAGCTGTTCCAACCCTGTAGAAAGCATTCCAACTCTGTAGAAAGTATTCCAACCCTGTACAAAGCTGTTCCAACCCTGTACAAAGGTATTCCAACTCTGTAGAAAGCTTTCCAACACTGTAGAAAGCATTCCAACTCTGCACGAAGGTATTCCAACCCTGTAGAAAGCATTCCAACTCTGTACATAATATTCTGACTCTGTACAAAGGTATTCCAACTCTGTCGAAAGCATTCCAACCCTGTAGAAAGCATTCCAACTCTGTACAAAGGTATTCCAACCCTGTAGAAAGCATTCCAACTCTGTACAAAGGTATTCCAACTCTGACGAAAGCATTCCAACCCTGTAGAAAGCATTCCAACCCTGTAGAAAGCATTCCAACTCTGCACGAAGGTATTCCAACCCTGTAGAAAGCATTCCAACTCTGTACATAATATTCTGACTCTCCACAAAGGTATTCCAACTCTGTAGAAAGAATTCCAACCCTGTACATAACATTCTGACTCTGTACAAAGGTATTCCAACCCTGTAGAAAGCATTCCAACTCTGTACAAAGGTATTCCAACTCTGTAGAAGGTATTCCAACCGTGTAGAAAGCATTCCAACTCTGTACAAATGTTTTCCAACACTGTCGAAAGCATTCCAACTCTGTCCAAAGCATTCCAACACTGTAGAAAGCATTCCATCCCTGTCGGAAACATTCCAACCCTGTAGAAAGCATTCCAACTCTGTACAAAGGTATTCCAACCCTGTAGAAAGCATACCAACTCTGTAGAAAGCATACCAACTCTGTAGGAAGCACTCCAACGCTGTAGCAAGCATTCCAACTCTGTCCAAAGCATTCCAAACCTGTCGAAAGCATTCCAACCCTGTAGAATGCATTCAAACTCTGTAGAGAGGTCTTCCCACTCTGTAGAAAGGTCTTCCAACTCTGTCCAAAGCATTCCAACCCTGTAGAAGGCATCCCAACTCTGTACAAATGTATTCCAAACCTGTAGAAAGCATTCCAACTCTGTACAAAGGTATTCCAACTCTGTAGAATGAATTCCAACCCTGTAGATAACATTCTGACTCTGTACAAAGGTATTCCAACTCTGCCGAAAGCATTCCAACCCTGTAGAAAGCATTCCCACCCTGTAGAAAGCATTCCAACCCTGTAGAAAGCATTCCAACCCTGTAGGAAGTATTTCCAGCCCTGTACAAAGGTATTCCAACTCTGTCGAAAGCATTCCTACCCTGTAGAAAGCATTCCAACTCTGTAGAAGGCATTCCAACCCTGTAGAAAGCATTCCAACTCTGTACAAAGGTATTCCAACCCTGTAGATCGCATTCCAACTCTGTACAAAGGTATTGCAACTCTGTAGAAGGAATTCCAGCCCTGTACATAACATTCTGACTCTGTACAAAGGTATTCCAACTCTGTCGAAAGCATTCCAACCCTGTCGAAATCATTCCAACCCTCTAGAAAGCATTCCAAAACTGCAGAAAGTATTCCAACCCTGTACAAAGCTGCTCCAACCCTGTACATAACATTCTGACTCTGTACAAAGGTATTCCAACTCTGTCGAAAGCATTCCAACCCTGTAGAAAGCATTCCAACTCTGTACAAAGGTATTCGAACCCTGTAGAAAGCATTCCACCTCTGTACAAAGGTATTCCAACTCTGACGAAAGCATTCCAACCCTGTAGAAAGCATTCCAACCCTGTAGAAAGCATTCCAACTCTGCACGAAGGTATTCCAACCCTGTAGAAAGCATTCCAACTCTGTACATAATATTCTGACTCTGCACAAAGGTATTCCAACACTGTAGAAAGAATTCCAACCCTGTACATAACATTCTGACACTGTACAAAGGTATTCCAACCCTGTAGAAAGCATTCCAACTCTGTACAAAGGTATTCCAACTCTGTAGAAAGTATTCCAACCGTGTAGAAAGCATTCCAACTCTGTACAAATGTTTTCCAACACTGTCGAAAGCATTCCAACTCTGTCCAAAGCATTCCAACCCTGTCGAAATCATTCCAACCCTCTAGAAAGCATTCCAAAACTGCAGAAAGTATTCCAACCCTGTACAAAGCTGCTCCAACCCTGTACATAACATTCTGACTCTGTACAAAGGTATTCCCACTCTGTCGAAAGCATTCCAACCCTGTAGAAGGCATCCCAACTCTGTACAAATGTATTCCAAACCTGTAGAAAGCATTCCAACTCTGTACAAAGGTATTCCAACTCTGTAGAATGAATTCCAACCCTGTACATAACATTCTGACTCTGTACAAAGGTATTCCAACTCTGCCGAAAGCATTCCAACCCTGTAGAAAGCATTCCAACCCTGTAGAAAGCATTCCAACTCTGTCCAAAGCATTCGAACTCTGTACAAAGCATCCCAACTCTGTACAAATGTTTTCCAACACTGTCGAAAGCATTCCAACTCTGTCCAAAGCATTCCAACACTGTAGAAAGCATTCCATCCCTGTAGGAAGCATTCCAACCCTGTAGAAAGCATTCCAACCCTGTCGAAAGCATTCCAACCCTGTAGAAAGCATTCCAACCCTGTAGAAAGAATTGGAACTCTGTCCAAAGCATTCCAACTCTGTCCAAAGCATTCGAACTCTGTACAAAGCATCCCAACTCTGTACAAATGTTTTCCAACACTGTCGAAAGCATTCCAACTCTGTCCAAAGCATTCCAACACTGTAGAAAGCATTCCATCCCTGTAGGAAGCATTCCAACCCTGTAGAAAGCATTCCAACCCTGTCGAAAGCATTCCAACCCTGTAGAAAGCATTCCAACCCTGTAGAAAGAATTGGAACTCTGTCCAAAGCATTCCAACCCTGTCGAAAGAATTCCAACTCTGTACAAATGTGTTCCAACACTGTCGAAAGCATTCCAACTCTGTACATAGCATTCTAACAATGCAAAACGTTTTCCAACTCTGTGGAATGTATTCCAACTCTGTAGAAAGCATTACAACTCTGTAGAAAGCATTCCAACCCTGTAGAAAGCATTCCAACACTGTAGAAAGCATACCAACCCTTTCGAAAGCATTCCAAGCCTGTAGAAAGCACTCCAATGCTGTCGAAAACATTCCAAGCCTGTAGAAAGCATTCCAACACTGTCGAAAGCATTCCCACCGTTCTAAGTTATACACTATTACCTTATAAAGTTATACGTTACATACTATTACCTTATAACGTTGTACGCTATATTCAATTACATCATCACGTATAAAGTTATATACTGTTACCTTATAATGTATAACGCTATATACTATTACCATATAACGTATAACGTTATGTAGCACTACGTTATAACGTATAACGTTATATACTATTACCTTATAACGTATAACGTTATGTAGCATTACGCTATAACGTATAACGTTATATACTATTACCTTTTAACGTATAACGTTATGTAGCATTACGTTATAACGTATATCGTTATATATTGTTAACTTATAACGTTATACGTTATATACTATTACCTTATAACGTATAACGTTATGTAGCGTTACGTTATAACGTACAACGTTGTATACGGTTACGTTATAAGGTATAACGTTATGTAGCATTACGTTCTAACGTATAACGTTTTGTAGCATTACGTTATAACGTATAACGATGTATACTACTACCTTATAGCGTATAACGTTATGTAGCATTACGTTATAACGTACAATGTTGTATACGATTACGTTATAACGTATAACGTTATGTAGCATTACGTTATTACGTATAACGTTATGTAGCACTACGTTATAACGTATAACGTTATATACTATTACCTCAAAACGTATAACGTTATGTAGCATTACGTTATAACGTATAGCGTTATATACTATTACCTTATAACGTATAACGTTATGTAGCATTACGCTATAACGTATAACGTTATATACTATTAAATTATAACGTATAACGTTATGTAGCATTACCTTATAACGTATAACGTTGTATACTATTACGTTATAACGTATAACGTTATGTAGCATTACGTTATAACGTATAGCGTTGTATCGTATTAGCTTATAAGGTATAACTTTATGTAGCAATACGTTATAACGTGTAACGTTGTATACTACTACCTTATAACGTATAACGTTCTGTAGCATTACGTTATAACGTATAACGTTGTATACGATTACGTTATAACGTATAACGTTATATACTATTACCTCATAACGTATAACGTTATGTAGCATTACGTTATAACGTATAACGTTATATACAATTACCTTATAATGTATAACGTTATGTAGCATTGCGCTATAACGTATAACGTTATATACTATTACCTTATAACGTATAACGTTATGTAGCATTACCTTATAACGTATAACGTTGTATACTATTACGTTATAACGTATAACGTTATGTAGCATTACGTTATAACGTATAACGTTGTATAGTATTAGCTTATAAGGTATAACTTTATGTAGCATTACGTTATAACGTGTAACGTTGTATACTACTACCTTATAACGTATAACGTTATGTAGCATTACGTTATAACGTATATCGTTATATATTGTTACCTTATAACGTTATACGTTATATACTATTACCTCATAACGTATGACGTTATGTAGCATTACGTTATAACGTATAACGTTTTATACTATTACGTTATAACGTATAACGTTATGTAGCACTACGTTATAACGTATAACGTTATATACTATTACCTTATAACGTATAACGTTATGTAGCATTACGTTATAACGTATAACGTTTGTACTACTACGATATAACGTATAACGTTTATACTATTACGTTATAACGTATAACGTTAGATAGCATTTCGTTATAACGTATAACGTTGTATACTATTACGTTATAACGTATAACGTTATGTAGCACTACGTTATAACGTATAACGTTATGTTGCACTACGTTATATCGTATAACGTTATATACTGTTACCTTATAACGTATTACGTTATGTAGCATTACGTTAAAACGTATAACGTTATATACTATTACCTTATAACGTATATCGTTATGTAGCATTACGTTATAACGTATAACGTTGTATACTATTACCTTATAACGTATAACGTTATGTAGCATTACGTTATAACGTATATCGTTATATATTGTTACCTTCTAACGTTATACGTTATATGTTATTACCTTATAACGTATAACGTTATGTAGCATTAGGTTATAACGTATAACGTTGTATACTATTACCTTATAACGTATAACGTTATGTAGCATTACGTTATAACGTATGACGCTTTATACTAGTACCTTATAACGTATAACGTTATGTAGCATTACGTTATAACGTATAACGTTGTATACTATTACGTTATAACGTATAACGATATGTAGCATTACGTTATAACGTATAACGTTGTATACTATTACGTTATAACGTATAACGTTAGATAGCATTACGTTATAACGTATAACGTTGTATACTATTACGTTATAACGTATAACGTTATGTAGCATTACGTTATAACGTATAACGTTGTATACTATTACGTTATAACGTATAACGATATGTAGCATTACGTTATAACGAATAACGTTGTATACTATTACGTTATAACGTATAACGTTATGTAGCATTATGCTATAACATATAACGTTGTATACTATAACCTTATAACGCATAATGTTATGTAGCATTACGTTATAACGTATAACGTTGTATACTATTACGTTATAACGTATAACGTTATGTAGCATTACGTTATAACGTATAACGTTGTATACTATTACGTTATAACGTATAACGATATGTAGCATTACGTTATAACGTTTAACGTTGTATACTATTACGTTATAACGTATAACGTTAGATAGCATTACGTTATAACGTATAACGTTGTATACTATTACGTTATAACGTATAACGTTATGTAGCATTACGTTATAACGTATAACGTTGTATACTATTACGTTATAACGTATAACGTTATGTAGCCCGACGTTATAACGTATAACGTTATGTAGCACCACGTTATATCGTATAACGTTATGTAGCACTACGTTATATCGTATAACGCTATGTACTGTTACCTTATAACGTATTACGTTATGTAGCATTACGTTATAACGTATAACGTTGTATACTATTACGTGATAACGTATAACGTTATGTAGCACGACGTTATAACGTATAACGTTATGTAGCACGACGTTATAACGTATAACGTTATGTAGAACGACGTTATAACGTATAACGTTATGTAGCACTACGTTATATCGTATAACGCTATGTACTGTTACCTTATAACGTATTACGTTATGTAGCACCACGTTATAACGTATAACGTTATGTAGCACTACGTTATATCGTATAACGCTATGTACTGTTACCTTATAACGTATTACGTTATGTAGCATTACGCTATAACGTATAACGTTATATACTATTACCTTATAACGTATAACGTTATGTAGCATTACGTTATAACGTATAACGTTGTATACTATTACGTTATAACGTATAACGTTATGTAGCATTACGTTATAACGTATAACGTTGTATACTATTACGTTATAACGTGTAACGTTATGTAGCATTACGTTATAACGTATAACGTGGTATACTATTACCTTATAACGTATAACGTTATGTAGCATTACGTTATAACGTATAACGTTGTATACTATTACGTTATAACGTATAACGTTATGTAGCATTACGTTATAACGTATAACGTTGTATACTATTACGTTATAACGCATAACGTTATGTAGCACGACGTTATAACGTATAACGTTGTACACTAGTACGTTATAACGTATACCGTTATGTAGCATTACGTTATAACGTATTTCGTTATATATTGTTACCTTATAACGTTATACGTTATATACTATTACCTTATAACGTATAACGTTATGTAGCATTACGTTATAACGTATAACGCTATGTACTGTTACCTTATAACGTATTACGTTATGTAGCACCACGTTATAACGTATAACGTTATGTAGCACTACGTTATATCGTATAACGCTATGTACTGTTACCTTATAACGTATTACGTTATGTAGCATTACGCTATAACGTATAACGTTGTATACTATTACGTTATAACGTATAACGTTATGTAGCATTACGTTATAACGTATAACGTTGTATACTATTACGTTATAACGTATAACGTTATGTAGCACGACGTTATAACGTATAACGTTGTACACTAGTACGTTATAACGTATACCGTTATGTAGCATTACGTTATAACGTATTTCGTTATATATTGTTACCTTATAACGTTATACGTTATATACTATTACCTTATAACGTATAACGTTATGTAGCATTACGTTATAACGTATAACGTTGTATACTATTACGTTATAACGTATAACGTTATGTAGCACCACGTTATAACGTATAACGTTATGTAGCATTACGTTATAACGTATAACGTTATGTAGCACGACGTTATAACGTATAACGTTGTATACTATTACGTTATAACGTATAACGTTATGTAGCATTACGTCATAACGTATAACGTTGTATACTATTACGTTAACACGTATAACGTTATGTAGCACTACGTTATAACGTATAACGTTATATACTATTACCTTATAACGTACAACGTTATGTAGCATTACGTAATAACGTATAACGTTATATACTCTTACCTTATAACGTATAACGTTATGTAGCACTACGTTATAACGTATAACGTTATGTAGCACCACGTTATAACGTATAACGTTATGTAGCACTACGTTATATCGTATAACGCTATGTACTGTTACCTTATAACGTATTACGTTATGTAGCATTACGTTATAACGTATAACGTTATATACTATTACCTTATAACGTATAACGTTATGTAGCATTACGCTATAACGTATAACGTTATATACTATTACCTTATAACGTATAACGTTATGTAGCACTGCGTTATAACGTATAACGTTATATACTATTACCTTTTAGCGAATAACGTTATGTAGCATTACGTTATAACGTATAACGATGTATACTATTGCGTTATAACGTATAACGTTATGTAGCATTACGTTATAACGTATAACGTTGTATACTAGTACCTTATAACGTATAACGTTATGTAGCATTACGTTATAACGTATATCGTTATATATTGTTACCTTATAACGTTATACGTTATATATTATTACCTTATAACGTATTTCGTTGTATACTATTACGTTATAACGTACAACGTTATGTAGCATTAGGTTATAACGTATAACGTTGTATACTATTACCTTATAACGTATAACGTTATGTAGCATTATGCTATAACATATAACGTTGTATACTATAACCTTACAACGTATAATGTTATGTAGCATTACGTTATAACGTATAACGTTGTATACTATTACGTTATAACGTATAACGTTATGTAGCACTACGTTGTAACGTATAACGTTGTATACTACTACCTTATAACGTATAACGTTATGTAGCATTACGTTATAACGTATAACGTTATGTAGCATTATGCTAGAACATATAACGTTGTATACTATAACCTTATAACGTATAATGTTATGTAGCATTACGTTATAACGTATAACGTTGTATACTATTACGTTATAACGTATAACGATATGTAGCATTACGTTATAACGTATAACGATGTATACTATTACGTTATAACGTATAACGTTAGATAGCATTACGTTATAACGTATAACGTTGTATACTATTACGTTATAACGTATAACGTTATGTAGCATTACGTTATAACGTATTACGTTGTATACTATTACGTTATAACGTATAACGTTATGTAGCACGACGTTATAACGTATAACGTTATGTAGCACGACGTTATAACGTATAACGTTATGTAGCACCACGTTTTAACGTATAACGTTATGTAGCACTACGTTATATCGTATAACGCTATGTACTGTTACCTTATAACGTATTACGTTATGTAGCATTACGTTATAACGTACAACGTTATATGCTATTACCTTATAACGTATAACGTTATGTTGCATTACGCTATAACGTATAACGTTATATACTATTACCTTATAACGTATAACGTTATGTAGCATTACGTTATAACGTATAACGTTTGTACTACTACGTTATAACGTATAACGTTATGTAGCACGACGTTATAACGTATAACGTTGTGTACTAGTACCTTATAACGTATAACGTTAGGTAGCATTACGTTATAACGTATAACGTTGTATACTACTACCTTATAACGTATAACGTTATGTAGCATTACGTTCTAACGTATAACGTTATGTAGCATTATGCTATAACATATAACGTTGTATACTATAACCTTATAACGCATAATGTTATGTAGCATTACGTTATAACGTATAACGTTGTATACTATTACGTTATAACGTATAACGTTATGTAGCATTACGTTATAACGTATAACGTTGTATACTATTACGTTATAACGTATAACGATATGTAGCATTACGTTATAACGTTTAACGTTGTATACTATTACGTTATAACGTATAACGTTAGATAGCATTACGTTATAACGTATAACGTTGTATACTATTACGTTATAACGTATAACGTTATGTAGCATTACGTTATAACGTATAACGTTGTATACTATTACGTTATAACGTATAACGTTATGTAGCCCGACGTTATAACGTATAACGTTATGTAGCACCACGTTATAACGTATAACGTTATGTAGCACTACGTTATATCGTATAACGCTATGTACTGTTACCTTATAACGTATTACGTTATGTAGCATTACGTTATAACGTATAACGTTGTATACTATTACGTTATAACGTATAACGTTATGTAGCATTACGCTATAACGTATAACGTTATGTAGCATTACGTTATAACGTATAACGTTATGTAGCACGACGTTATAACGTATAACGTTGTATACTATTACGTTATAACGTATAACGTTATGTAGCATTACGTTATAACGTATAACGTTGTATACTATTACGTTATAACGTATAACGTTATGTAGCACTACGTTATAACGTATAACGTTATATACTATTACCTTATAACGTATAACGTTATGTAGCATTACGTTATAACGTATAACGTTATGTAGCACTACGTTATATCGTATAACGCTATGTACTGTTACCTTATAACGTATTACGTTATGTAGCACCACGTTATAACGTATAACGTTATGTAGCACTACGTTATATCGTATAACGCTATGTACTGTTACCTTATAACGTATTACGTTATATAGCATTACGCTATAACGTATAACGTTATATACTATTACCTTATAACGTATAACGTTATGTAGCATTACGTTATAACGTATAACGTGGTATACTATTACGTTATAACGTATAACGTTATGTAGCATTACGTTATAACGTATAACGTTGTATACTATTACGTTATAACGTATAACGTTATGTAGCATTACGTTATAACGTATAACGTTGTATACTATTACGTTATAACGTATAACGTTATGTAGCATTACGTTATAACGTATAACGTTATGTAGCACGACGTTATAACGTATAACGTTGTACACTAGTACGTTATAACGTATAACGTTATGTAGCATTACGTTATAACGTATTTCGTTATATATTGTTACCTTATAACGTTATACGTTATATACTATTACCTTATAACGTATAACGTTATGTAGCATTACGTTATAACGTATAACGTTGTATACTATTACGTTATAACGTATAACGTTATGTAGCACCACGTTATAACGTATAACGTTATGTAGCATTACGTTATAACGTATAACGTTATGTAGCACGACGTTATAACGTATAACGTTGTATACTATTACGTTATAACGTATAACGTTATGTAGCATTACGTTATAACGTATAACGTTGGATACTATTACATTATAACGTATAACGTTATGTAGCACTACGTTATAACGTATAACGTTATATACTATTACCTTATAACGTATAACGTTATGTAGCATTACGTTATAACGTATACCGTTATATACTATTACCTTATAACGTACAACGTTATGTAGCATTACGTAATAACGTATAACGTTATATACTCTTACCTTATAACGTATAACGTTATGTAGCACTACGTTATAACGTATAACGTTATGTAGCACCACGTTATAACGTATAACGTTATGTAGCACTACGTTATATCGTATAACGCTATGTACTGTTACCTTATAACGTATTACGTTATGTAGCATTACGTTATAACGTATAACGTTATATACTATTACCTTATAACGTATAACGTTATGTAGCATTACGCTATAACGTATAACGTTATATACTATTACCTTATAACGTATAACGTTATGTAGCACTGCGTTATAACGTATAACGTTATATACTATTACCTTTTAGCGAATAACGTTATGTAGCATTACGTTATACCGTATAACGATGTATACTATTGGGTTATAACGTATAACGTTATGTAGCATTACGTTATAACGTATAACGTTGTATACTAGTACCTTATAACGTATAACGTTATGTAGCATTACGTTATAACGTATATCGTTATATATTGTTACCTTATAACGTTATACGTTATATATTATTACCTTATAACGTATTTCGTTGTATACTATTACGTTATAACGTAGAACGTTATGTAGCATTAGGTTATAACGTATAACGTTGTATACTATTACCTTATAACGTATAACGTTATGTAGCATTATGGTATAACATATAACGTTGTATACTATAACCTTACAACGTATAATGTTATGTAGCATTACGTTATAACGTATAACGTTGTATACTATTACGTTATAACGTATAACGTTATGTAGCATTACGTTGTAACGTATAACGTTGTATACTACTACCTTATAACGTACAACGTTATGTAGCATTACGTTATAACGTATAACGTTATGTAGCATTATGCTATAACATATAACGTTGTATACTATAACCTTATAACGTATAACGTTGTATACTATTACGTTATAACGTATAAGGATATGTAGCATTACGTTATAACGTATAACGTTGTATACTATTACGTTATAACGTATAACGTTAGATAGCATTACGTTATAACGTATAACGTTGTATACTATTACGTTATAACGTATAACGTTATGTAGCATTACGTTATAACGTATAACGTTATGTAGCACCACGTTTTAACGTATAACGTTATGTAGCACTACGTTATATCGTATAACGCTATGTACTGTTACCTTATAACGTATTACGTTATGTAGCATTACGTTATAACGTATAACGTTATGTAGCATTATGCTATAACATATAACGTTGTATACTATAACCTTATAACGTATAATGTTATGTAGCATTACGTTATAACGTATAACGTTGTATACTATTACGTTATAACGTATAACGATATGTAGCATTACGTGATAACGTATAACGTTGTATACTATTGCGTTATAATGTATAACGTTAGATAGCATTACGTTATAACGTATAACGTTGTATACTATTACGTTATAACGTATAACGTTATGTAGCATTACGTTATAACGTATAACGTTGTATACTATTACGTTATAACGTATAACGTTATGTAGCACGACGTTATAACGTATAACGTTATGTAGCACCACGTTATAACGTATAACGTTATGTATCACTACGTTATATCGTATAACGCCATGTACTGTTACCTTATAACGTATTACGTTATGTAGCATTACGTTATAACGTATAACGTTATATGCTATTACCTTATAACGTATAACGTTATGTAGCATTACGCTATAACGTATAACGTTATATACTATTACCTTATAACGTATAACGTTATGTAGCATTACGTTATAACGTATAACGTTTGTACTACTACGTTATAACGTATAACGTTATGTAGCACGACGTTATAACGTATAACGTTGTATACTAGTACCTTATAACGTATAACGTTAGGTAGCATTACGTTATAACGTATAACGTTGTATACTACTACCTTATAACGTATAACGTTATGTAGCATTACGTTCTAACGTATAACGTTATGTAGCATTATGCTATAACATATAACGTTGTGTACTATTACCTTATAACGTATAACGTTATGTAGCATTACGCTATAACGTATAACGTTGTATACTATTACGTTATAACGTATAACGTTATGTAGCACCACGTTATAACGTATAACGTTATGTTGCACTACGTTATATCGTATAACGTTATATACTATTACCTTATAACGTATAACGTTATGGAGCATTACGTTATAACGTATAACGTTATGTTGCACTACGTTATATCGTATAACGTTATATACTATTACGTTATAACGTATAACGTTATGTAGCATTACGTTATAACGTATAACGTTGTATACTATTACGTTATAACGTATAACGTTATGTAGCACGACGTTATAACGTATAACGTTGTATACTATTACGTTATAACGTATAACGTTATGTAGCATTACGTTATGACGTATAACGTTGTATACTATTACGTTATAACGTATAACGTTATGTAGCATTACGTTATAACGTATAACGTTGTATACTATTACGTTATAACGTATAACGTTATGTAGCACGACGTTATAACGTATAACGTTATGTAGCACCACGTTATAACGTATAACGTTATGTATCACTACGTTATATCGTATAACGCCATGTACTGTTACCTTATAACGTATTACGTTATGTAGCATTACGTTATAACGTATAACGTTATATGCTATTACCTTATAACGTATAACGTTATGTAGCATTACGCTATAACGTATAACGTTATATACTATTACCTTATAACGTATAACGTTATGTAGCATTACGTTATAACGTATAACGTTTGTACTACTACGTTATAACGTATAACGTTATGTAGCACGACGTTATAACGTATAACGTTGTATACTAGTACCTTATAACGTATAACGTTAGGTAGCATTACGTTATAACGTATAACGTTGTATACTACTACCTTATAACGTATAACGTTATGTAGCATTACGTTCTAACGTATAACGTTATGTAGCATTATGCTATAACATATAACGTTGTGTACTATTACCTTATAACGTATAACGTTATGTAGCATTACGCTATAACGTATAACGTTGTATACTATTACGTTATAACGTATAACGTTATGTAGCACCACGTTATAACGTATAACGTTATGTTGCACTACGTTATATCGTATAACGTTATATACTATTACCTTATAACGTATAACGTTATGGAGCATTACGTTATAACGTATAACGTTATGTTGCACTACGTTATATCGTATAACGTTATATACTATTACGTTATAACGTATAACGTTATGTAGCATTACGTTATAACGTATAACGTTGTATACTATTACGTTATAACGTATAACGTTATGTAGCACGACGTTATAACGTATAACGTTGTATACTATTACGTTATAACGTATAACGTTATGTAGCATTACGTTATGACGTATAACGTTGTATACTATTACGTTATAACGTATAACGTTATGTAGCACTACGTTATAACGTATAACGTTATATACTATTACCTTATAACGTATAACGTTATGTAGCATTACGTTATAACGTATACCGTTATATACTATTACCTTATAACGTACAACGTTATGTAGCATTACGTAATAACGTATAACGTTATATACTCTTACCTTATAACGTATAACGTTATGTAGCACTACGTTATAACGTATAACGTTATGTAGCACCACGTTATAACGTATAACGTTATGTAGCACTACGTTATATCGTATAACGCTATGTACTGTTACCTTATAACGTATTACGTTATGTAGCATTACGTTATAACGTATAACGTTATATGCTATTACCTTATAACGTATAACGTTATGTAGCATTACGCTATAACGTATAACGTTATATACTATTACCTTATAACGTATAACGTTATGTAGCATTACGTTATAACGTATAACGTTTGTACTACTACGTTATAACGTATAACGTTTATACTATTACGTTATAACGTATAACGTTATGTAGCATTACGTTATAACGTATACCGTTATATACTATTACCTTATAACGTACAACGTTATGTAGCATTACGTAATAACGTATAACGTTATATACTCTTACCTTATAACGTATAACGTTATGTAGCACTACGTTATAACGTATAACGTTATGTAGCACCACGTTATAACGTATAACGTTATGTAGCACTACGTTATATCGTATAACGCTATGTACTGTTACCTTATAACGTATTACGTTATGTAGCATTACGTTATAACGTATAACGTTATATACTATTACCTTATAACGTATAACGTTATGTTGCATTACGCTATAACGTATAACGTTATATACTATTACCTTATAACGTATAACGTTATGTAGCACTGCGTTATAACGTATAACGTTATATACTATTACCTTTTAGCGAATAACGTTATGTAGCATTACGTTATACCGTATAACGATGTATACTATTGCGTTATAACGTATAACGTTATGTAGCATTACGTTATAACGTATAACGTTGTATACTAGTACCTTATAACGTATAACGTTATGTAGCATTACGTTATAACGTATATCGTTATATATTGTTACCTTATAACGTTATACGTTATATATTATTACCTTATAACGTATTTCGTTGTATACTATTACGTTATAACGTAGAACGTTATGTAGCATTAGGTTATAACGTATAACGTTGTATACTATTACCTTATAACGTATAACGTTATGTAGCATTATGCTATAACATATAACGTTGTATACTATAACCTTACAACGTATAATGTTATGTAGCATTACGTTATAACGTATAACGTTGTATACTATTACGTTATAACGTATAACGTTATGTAGCATTACGTTGTAACGTATAACGTTGTATACTACTACCTTATAACGTACAACGTTATGTAGCATTACGTTATAACGTATAACGTTATGTAGCATTATGCTATAACATATAACGTTGTATACTATAACCTTATAACGTATAACGTTGTATACTATTACGTTATAACGTATAAGGATATGTAGCATTACGTTATAACGTATAACGTTGTATACTATTACGTTATAACGTATAACGTTAGATAGCATTACGTTATAACGTATAACGTTGTATACTATTACGTTATAACGTATAACGTTATGTAGCATTACGTTATAACGTATAACGTTATGTAGCACCACGTTTTAACGTATAACGTTATGTAGCACTACGTTATATCGTATAACGCTATGTACTGTTACCTTATAACGTATTACGTTATGTAGCATTACGTTATAACGTATAACGTTATGTAGCATTATGCTATAACATATAACGTTGTATACTATAACCTTATAACGTATAATGTTATGTAGCATTACGTTATAACGTATAACGTTGTATACTATTACGTTATAACGTATAACGATATGTAGCATTACGTGATAACGTATAACGTTGTATACTATTGCGTTATAATGTATAACGTTAGATAGCATTACGTTATAACGTATAACGTTGTATACTATTACGTTATAACGTATAACGTTATGTAGCATTACGTTATAACGTATAACGTTGTATACTATTACGTTATAACGTATAACGTTATGTAGCACGACGTTATAACGTATAACGTTATGTAGCACCACGTTATAACGTATAACGTTATGTATCACTACGTTATATCGTATAACGCCATGTACTGTTACCTTATAACGTATTACGTTATGTAGCATTACGTTATAACGTATAACGTTATATGCTATTACCTTATAACGTATAACGTTATGTAGCATTACGCTATAACGTATAACGTTATATACTATTACCTTATAACGTATAACGTTATGTAGCATTACGTTATAACGTATAACGTTTGTACTACTACGTTATAACGTATAACGTTATGTAGCACGACGTTATAACGTATAACGTTGTATACTAGTACCTTATAACGTATAACGTTAGGTAGCATTACGTTATAACGTATAACGTTGTATACTACTACCTTATAACGTATAACGTTATGTAGCATTACGTTCTAACGTATAACGTTATGTAGCATTATGCTATAACATATAACGTTGTGTACTATTACCTTATAACGTATAACGTTATGTAGCATTACGCTATAACGTATAACGTTGTATACTATTACGTTATAACGTATAACGTTATGTAGCACCACGTTATAACGTATAACGTTATGTTGCACTACGTTATATCGTATAACGTTATATACTATTACCTTATAACGTATAACGTTATGGAGCATTACGTTATAACGTATAACGTTATGTTGCACTACGTTATATCGTATAACGTTATATACTATTACGTTATAACGTATAACGTTATGTAGCATTACGTTATAACGTATAACGTTGTATACTATTACGTTATAACGTATAACGTTATGTAGCACGACGTTATAACGTATAACGTTGTATACTATTACGTTATAACGTATAACGTTATGTAGCATTACGTTATGACGTATAACGTTGTATACTATTACGTTATAACGTATAACGTTATGTAGCATTATGCTATAACATATAACGTTGTATACTATAACCTTACAACGTATAATGTTATGTAGCATTACGTTATAACGTATAACGTTGTATACTATTACGTTATAACGTATAACGTTATGTAGCATTACGTTGTAACGTATAACGTTGTATACTACTACCTTATAACGTACAACGTTATGTAGCATTACGTTATAACGTATAACGTTATGTAGCATTATGCTATAACATATAACGTTGTATACTATAACCTTATAACGTATAACGTTGTATACTATTACGTTATAACGTATAAGGATATGTAGCATTACGTTATAACGTATAACGTTGTATACTATTACGTTATAACGTATAACGTTAGATAGCATTACGTTATAACGTATAACGTTGTATACTATTACGTTATAACGTATAACGTTATGTAGCATTACGTTATAACGTATAACGTTATGTAGCACCACGTTTTAACGTATAACGTTATGTAGCACTACGTTATATCGTATAACGCTATGTACTGTTACCTTATAACGTATTACGTTATGTAGCATTACGTTATAACGTATAACGTTATGTAGCATTATGCTATAACATATAACGTTGTATACTATAACCTTATAACGTATAATGTTATGTAGCATTACGTTATAACGTATAACGTTGTATACTATTACGTTATAACGTATAACGATATGTAGCATTACGTGATAACGTATAACGTTGTATACTATTGCGTTATAATGTATAACGTTAGATAGCATTACGTTATAACGTATAACGTTGTATACTATTACGTTATAACGTATAACGTTATGTAGCATTACGTTATAACGTATAACGTTGTATACTATTACGTTATAACGTATAACGTTATGTAGCACGACGTTATAACGTATAACGTTATGTAGCACCACGTTATAACGTATAACGTTATGTATCACTACGTTATATCGTATAACGCCATGTACTGTTACCTTATAACGTATTACGTTATGTAGCATTACGTTATAACGTATAACGTTATATGCTATTACCTTATAACGTATAACGTTATGTAGCATTACGCTATAACGTATAACGTTATATACTATTACCTTATAACGTATAACGTTATGTAGCATTACGTTATAACGTATAACGTTTGTACTACTACGTTATAACGTATAACGTTATGTAGCACGACGTTATAACGTATAACGTTGTATACTAGTACCTTATAACGTATAACGTTAGGTAGCATTACGTTATAACGTATAACGTTGTATACTACTACCTTATAACGTATAACGTTATGTAGCATTACGTTCTAACGTATAACGTTATGTAGCATTATGCTATAACATATAACGTTGTGTACTATTACCTTATAACGTATAACGTTATGTAGCATTACGCTATAACGTATAACGTTGTATACTATTACGTTATAACGTATAACGTTATGTAGCACCACGTTATAACGTATAACGTTATGTTGCACTACGTTATATCGTATAACGTTATATACTATTACCTTATAACGTATAACGTTATGGAGCATTACGTTATAACGTATAACGTTATGTTGCACTACGTTATATCGTATAACGTTATATACTATTACGTTATAACGTATAACGTTATGTAGCATTACGTTATAACGTATAACGTTGTATACTATTACGTTATAACGTATAACGTTATGTAGCACGACGTTATAACGTATAACGTTGTATACTATTACGTTATAACGTATAACGTTATGTAGCATTACGTTATGACGTATAACGTTGTATACTATTACGTTATAACGTATAACGTTATGTAGCACTACGTTATAACGTATAACGTTATATACTATTACCTTATAACGTATAACGTTATGTAGCATTACGTTATAACGTATACCGTTATATACTATTACCTTATAACGTACAACGTTATGTAGCATTACGTAATAACGTATAACGTTATATACTCTTACCTTATAACGTATAACGTTATGTAGCACTACGTTATAACGTATAACGTTATGTAGCACCACGTTATAACGTATAACGTTATGTAGCACTACGTTATATCGTATAACGCTATGTACTGTTACCTTATAACGTGTTACGTTATGTAGCATTACGTTATAACGTATAACGTTATATGCTATTACCTTATAACGTATAACGTTATGTAGCATTACGCTATAACGTATAACGTTATATACTATTACCTTATAACGTATAACGTTATGTAGCATTACGTTATAACGTATAACGTTTGTACTACTACGTTATAACGTATAACGTTTATACTATTACGTTATAACGTATAACGTTAGATAGCATTACGTTATAACGTATAACGTTGTATACTATTACGTTATAACGTATAACGTTATGTAGCATTACGTTATAACGTATAACGTTGTATACTATTACGTTATAACGTATAACGTTATGTAGCACGACGTTATAACGTATAACGTTGTATACTAGTACCTTATAACGTATAACGTTAGGTAGCATTACGTTATAACGTATAACGTTGTATACTACTACCTTATAACGTATAACGTTATGTAGCATTACGTTCTAACGTATAACGTTATGTAGCATTATGCTATAACATATAACGTTGTGTACTATTACCTTATAACGTATAACGTTATGTAGCATTACGTTATAACGTATGACGTTATATACTATTACCTTATAACGTATAACGTTATGTAGCATTACGCTATAACGTATAACGTTATATACTATTACCTTTTAACGTATAACGTTTGTACTACTACGTTATAACGTATAACGTTTATACTATTACGTTATAACGTATAACGTTAGATAGCATTACGTTACAACGTATAACGTTGTATACTATTACGTTATAACGTATAACGTTATGTAGCACGACGTTATAACGTATAACGTTGTATACTAGTACCTTATAACGTATAACGTTATGTAGCACCACGTTATAACGTATAACGTTATGTTGCACTACGTTATATCGTATAACGTTATATACTATTATCTTATAACGTATAACGTTATGTAGCATTACGTTATAACGTATAACGTTGTATACTATTACGTTATAACGTATAACGTTATGTAGCATTACGTTATAACGTATAACGTTGTGTACTATTACGTTATAACGTATAACGTTATGTAGCATTACGTTATAACGTATAACGTTTGTACTACTACGTTATAACGTATAACGTTATGTAGCACGACGTTATAACGTATAACGTTGTATACTAGTACCTTATAACGTATAACGTTAGGTAGCATTACGTTATAACGTATAACGTTGTATACTACTACCTTATAACGTATAACGTTATGTAGCATTACGTTCTAACGTATAACGTTATGTAGCATTATGCTATAACATATAACGTTGTGTACTATTACCTTATAACGTATAACGTTATGTAGCATTACGCTATAACGTATAACGTTGTATACTATTACGTTATAACGTATAACGTTATGTAGCACCACGTTATAACGTATAACGTTATGTTGCACTACGTTATATCGTATAACGTTATATACTATTACCTTATAACGTATAACGTTATGGAGCATTACGTTATAACGTATAACGTTATGTTGCACTACGTTATATCGTATAACGTTATATACTATTACGTTATAACGTATAACGTTATGTAGCATTACGTTATAACGTATACCGTTATATACTATTACCTTATAACGTACAACGTTATGTAGCATTACGTAATAACGTATAACGTTATATACTCTTACCTTATAACGTATAACGTTATGTAGCACTACGTTATAACGTATAACGTTATGTAGCACCACGTTATAACGTATAACGTTATGTAGCACTACGTTATATCGTATAACGCTATGTACTGTTACCTTATAACGTATTACGTTATGTAGCATTACGTTATAACGTATAACGTTATATGCTATTACCTTATAACGTATAACGTTATGTAGCATTACGCTATAACGTATAACGTTATATACTATTACCTTATAACGTATAACGTTAGGTAGCATTACGTTATAACGTATAACGTTGTATACTACTACCTTATAACGTATAACGTTATGTAGCATTACGTTCTAACGTATAACGTTATGTAGCATTATGCTATAACATATAACGTTGTGTACTATTACCTTATAACGTATAACGTTATGTAGCATTACGTTATAACGTATAACGTTGTATACTACTACCTTATAACGTATAACGTTATGTAGCATTACGTTCTAACGTATAACGTTATGTAGCATTATGCTATAACATATAACGTTGTGTACTATTACCTTATAACGTATAACGTTATGTAGCATTACGTTATAACGTATAACGTTTGTACTACTACGTTATAACGTATAACGTTTATACTATTACGTTATAACGTATAACGTTAGATAGCATTACGTTATAACGTATAACGTTGTATACTATTACGTTATAACGTATAACGTTATGTAGCATTACGTTATAACGTATAACGTTGTATACTATTACGTTATAACGTATAACGTTATGTAGCACGACGTTATAACGTATAACGTTGTATACTAGTACCTTATAACGTATAACGTTAGGTAGCATTACGTTATAACGTATAACGTTGTATACTACTACCTTATAACGTATAACGTTATGTAGCATTACGTTCTAACGTATAACGTTATGTAGCATTATGCTATAACATATAACGTTGTGTACTATTACCTTATAACGTATAACGTTATGTAGCATTATGTTATAACGTATGACGTTATATACTATTACCTTATAACGTATAACGTTATGTAGCATTACGCTATAACGTATAACGTTATATACTATTACCTTTTAACGTATAACGTTTGTACTACTTCGTTATAACGTATAACGTTTATACTATTACGTTATAACGTATAACGTTAGATAGCATTACGTTACAACGTATAACGTTGTATACTATTACGTTATAACGTATAACGTTATGTAGCACGACGTTATAACGTATAACGTTGTATACTAGTACCTTATAACGTATAACGTTATGTAGCACCACGTTATAACGTATAACGTTATGTTGCACTACGTTATATCGTATAACGTTATATACTATTATCTTATAACGTATAACGTTATGTAGCATTACGTTATAACGTATAACGTTGTATACTATTACGTTATAACGTATAACGTTATGTAGCACTACGTTATAACGTATAACGTTATATACTATCACCTTATAACGTATAACGTTATGTAGCACTACGTTATAACGTATAACGTTATGTTGCACTACGTTATATCGTATAACGTTATATACTATTACGTTATAACGTATAACGTTATGTAGCATTACGTTATAACGTATAACGTTGTGTACTATTACGTTATAACGTATAACGTTATGTAGCACGACGTTATAACGTATAACGTTGTATACTATTACGTTATGACGTATAACGTTATGTAGCACTACGTTATAACGTATAACGTTATGTTGCACTACGTTATATCGTATAACGTTATATACTATTACGTTATAACGTATAACGTTATGTAGCATTACGTTATAACGTATAACGTTGTGTACTATTACGTTATAACGTATAACGTTATGTAGCACGACGTTATAACGTATAACGTTGTATACTATTACGTTATAACGTATAACGTTGTATACTATTACGTTATAACGTATAACGTTATGTAGCATTACGTTATAACGTATAACGTTGTATACTATTACGTTATGACGTATAACGTTATGTAGCACTACGTTATAACGTATAACGTTATGTTGCACTACGTTATATCGTATAACGTTATATACTATTACGTTATAACGTATAACGTTATGTAGCATTACGTTATAACGTATAACGTTGTATACTATTACGTTATAACGTATAACGTTGTATACTATTACGTTATAACGTATAACGTTATGTAGCATTACGTTATAACGTATAACGTTGTATACTATTACGTTATAACGTATAACGTTATGTAGCATTACGTTATAACGTATAACGATATGTAGCATTATGCTATAACATATAACGTTGTATACTATGACCTTATAACGTATAATGTTATGTAGCATTACGTTATAACGTATAACGTTGTATACTATTACGTTATAACGTATAACGTTATGTAGCATTACGTTATAACGTATAACGTTGTATACTACGACCTTATAACGTATAACGTTATGTAGCATTACGTTATGACGTATAACGTTATGTAGCATTATGCTATAACATATAACGTTGTACACTATAACCTTATAACGTATAATGTTATGTAGCATTACGTTATAACGTATAACGTTGTATACTATTACGTTATAACGTATAACGTTATGTAGCATTACGTTATAACGTATAACGTTGTATACTATTACGTTATAACGTATAACGTTGTGTAGCACGACGTTATAACGTATAACGTTGTATACTAGTACCTTATGACGTATAACGTTATGTACCATACGTTATAACGTATAACGTTATATACTATTAACTTATAACGTATAACGTTATGTAGCATTACGTTATAACGTATAACGTTGCATACTACTACCTTATAACGTATAACATTATGTAGCATTACGTTATAACGTATAACGTTATGTAGCATTATGCTATAACATATAACGTTGTATACTATTACGTTATAACGTATAACGTTGTGTAGCATTACGTTATAACGTTCAACGTTGTATACTATTACGTTATAACGTATAACGTTATGTAGCATTACGTTATGACGTATAACGTTATGTAGCATTATGCTATAACATATAACGTTGTATACCATAACCTTATAACGTATAATGTTATGTAGCATTACGTTATAACGTATAACGTTGTATACTACTACCTTATAACGTATAACGTTATGTAGCATTACGTTCTAACGTATAACGTTATGTAGCATTATGCTATAACATATAACGTTGTGTACTATTACCTTATAACGTATAACGTTATGTAGCATTACGTTATAACGTATAACGTTTGTACTACTACGTTATAACGTATAACGTTTATACTATTACGTTATAACGTATAACGTTAGATAGCATTACGTTATAACGTATAACGTTGTATACTATTACGTTATAACGTATAACGTTATGTAGCATTACGTTATAACGTATAACGTTGTATACTATTACGTTATAACGTATAACGTTATGTAGCACGACGTTATAACGTATAACGTTGTATACTAGTACCTTATAACGTATAACGTTAGGTAGCATTACGTTATAACGTATAACGTTGTATACTACTACCTTATAACGTATAACGTTATGTAGCATTACGTTCTAACGTATAACGTTATGTAGCATTATGCTATAACATATAACGTTGTGTACTATTACCTTATAACGTATAACGTTATGTAGCATTACGTTATAACGTATGACGTTATATACTATTACCTTATAACGTATAACGTTATGTAGCATTACGCTATAACGTATAACGTTATATACTATTACCTTTTAACGTATAACGTTTGTACTACTTCGTTATAACGTATAACGTTTATACTATTACGTTATAACGTATAACGTTAGATAGCATTACGTTACAACGTATAACGTTGTATACTATTACGTTATAACGTATAACGTTATGTAGCACGACGTTATAACGTATAACGTTGTATACTAGTACCTTATAACGTATAACGTTATGTAGCACCACGTTATAACGTATAACGTTATGTTGCACTACGTTATATCGTATAACGTTATATACTATTATCTTATAACGTATAACGTTATGTAGCATTACGTTATAACGTATAACGTTGTATACTATTACGTTATAACGTATAACGTTATGTAGCACTACGTTATAACGTATAACGTTATATACTATCACCTTATAACGTATAACGTTATGTAGCACTACGTTATAACGTATAACGTTATGTTGCACTACGTTATATCGTATAACGTTATATACTATTACGTTATAACGTATAACGTTATGTAGCATTACGTTATAACGTATAACGTTGTGTACTATTACGTTATAACGTATAACGTTATGTAGCACGACGTTATAACGTATAACGTTGTATACTATTACGTTATGACGTATAACGTTATGTAGCACTACGTTATAACGTATAACGTTATGTTGCACTACGTTATATCGTATAACGTTATATACTATTACGTTATAACGTATAACGTTATGTAGCATTACGTTATAACGTATAACGTTGTGTACTATTACGTTATAACGTATAACGTTATGTAGCACGACGTTATAACGTATAACGTTGTATACTATTACGTTATAACGTATAACGTTGTATACTATTACGTTATAACGTATAACGTTATGTAGCATTACGTTATAACGTATAACGTTGTATACTATTACGTTATGACGTATAACGTTATGTAGCACTACGTTATAACGTATAACGTTATGTTGCACTACGTTATATCGTATAACGTTATATACTATTACGTTATAACGTATAACGTTATGTAGCATTACGTTATAACGTATAACGTTGTATACTATTACGTTATAACGTATAACGTTGTATACTATTACGTTATAACGTATAACGTTATGTAGCATTACGTTATAACGTATAACGTTGTATACTATTACGTTATAACGTATAACGTTATGTAGCATTACGTTATAACGTATAACGATATGTAGCATTATGCTATAACATATAACGTTGTATACTATGACCTTATAACGTATAATGTTATGTAGCATTACGTTATAACGTATAACGTTGTATACTATTACGTTATAACGTATAACGTTATGTAGCATTACGTTATAACGTATAACGTTGTATACTACGACCTTATAACGTATAACGTTATGTAGCATTACGTTATGACGTATAACGTTATGTAGCATTATGCTATAACATATAACGTTGTACACTATAACCTTATAACGTATAATGTTATGTAGCATTACGTTATAACGTATAACGTTGTATACTATTACGTTATAACGTATAACGTTATGTAGCATTACGTTATAACGTATAACGTTGTATACTATTACGTTATAACGTATAACGTTGTGTAGCACGACGTTATAACGTATAACGTTGTATACTAGTACCTTATGACGTATAACGTTATGTACCATACGTTATAACGTATAACGTTATATACTATTAACTTATAACGTATAACGTTATGTAGCATTACGTTATAACGTATAACGTTGCATACTACTACCTTATAACGTATAACATTATGTAGCATTACGTTATAACGTATAACGTTATGTAGCATTATGCTATAACATATAACGTTGTATACTATTACGTTATAACGTATAACGTTGTGTAGCATTACGTTATAACGTTCAACGTTGTATACTATTACGTTATAACGTATAACGTTATGTAGCATTACGTTATGACGTATAACGTTATGTAGCATTATGCTATAACATATAACGTTGTATACCATAACCTTATAACGTATAATGTTATGTAGCATTACGTTATAACGTATAACGTTGTATACTATTACGTTATAACGTATAACGTTATGTAGCATTACGTTATAACGTATAACGTTGTATACTATTACGTTATAACGAATAACGTTGTGTAGCTCGACGTTATAACGTATAACGTAATGTAGCATTACGTTATAACGTATAACGTTGTATACTATTGCGTTATAACGTATAACGATATGTAGCATTACGTTATAACGTATAACGTTGTATACTATTACGTTATAACGTATAACGTTATGTAGCATTACGTTATAACGTATAACGTAATGTAGCATTACGTTATAACGTATAACGTTGTATACTATTACGTTATAACGTATAATGTTATGTAGCATTACGTTATAACGTATAACGTTGTATACTATTACGTTATAACGTATAACGTTATGTAGCATTACGTTATAACGTATAACGTGGTATACTATTACCTTACAACGTATAACGTTATGTAGCATTACGTTATGACGTATAACGTTGTATACTATTACGTTATAACGTATAACGTTATGTAGCATTACGCTATAACATATAACGTCGTATACTATTACGTTATAACGTATAACGTTATGGAGCATTACGTTATAACGTATAACGTTAGATAGCATTACGTTATAACGTATAACGTTGTATACCATTACGTTATAACGTATAACGTTATGTAGCATTACGTTATAACGTATAACGTTGTATACTATTACGTTATAACGTATAACGTTACGTAGCACGACGTTATAACGTATAACGTTATGTAGCATTACGTTATAACGTATAACGTTGTATACTATTACGTTATAACGTATAACGTTATGTAGCATTACGTTATAACGTATAACGTTGTATACTATTACGTTATAACGTATAACGTTATGTAGCATTACGTTATAACGTATAACGTTGTATACTATTACGTTATAACGTATAACATTATGTAGCACAACGTTATAACGTATAACGTTATGTAGCACCACGTTATAACGTATAACGTTATGTAGCACTACGTTATATCGTATAACGCTATGTACTGTTACCTTATAACGTATTACGTTATGTAGCATTACGTTATAACGTCTAACGTTGTATACTATTACCTTATAACGTTTAACGTTATGTAGCATTACGCTATAACGTATAACGTTATATACTATTACCTTATAACGTATAACGTTATGTATCATTACGTTATAACGTATATCCTTATATATTGTTACCTTATAACGTTATACGTTGTATACTATTACCTTATAACGTATAACGTTACGTAGCATTAGGTTATAACGTATAACGTTGTATACTGTTACCTTATAACGTATTACGTTATGTAGCATTACGTTATAACGTATAACGTTATATACTATTACCTTATAACGTATAACGTTATGTAGCATTACGCTATAACGTATAACGTTATATACTATTACCTTATAACGTATAACGTTATGTAGCATTACGTTATAACGTATTTCGTTGTATACTATTACGTTATAACGTATAACGTTGTATACTATTACGTTATAACGTATAACGTTATGTAGCATTACGTTATAACGTACAACGTTGTATACTATTACGTTATAACGTATAACGTTATGTAGCACCACGTTATAACGTATAACGTTATGTAGCACTACGTTATATCGTATAACGCTATGTACTGTTACCTTATAACGTATTACGTTATGTAGCATTACGTTATAACGTATAACGTTATATACTATTACCTTATAACGTATAACGTTATGTAGCATTACGCTATAACGTATAACGTTATATACTATTACCTTATAACGTATAACGTTATGTAGCACTGCGTTATAACGTATAACGTTATATACTATTACCTTTTAGCGAATAACGTTATGTAGCATTACGTTATAACGTATAACGATGTATACTATTGCGTTATAACGTATAACGTTATGTAGCATTACGTTATAACGTATAACGTTGTATACTAGTACCTTATAACGTATAACGTTATGTAGCATTACGTTATAACGTATATCGTTATATATTGTTACCTTATAACGTTATACGTTATATATTATTACCTTATAACGTATTTCGTTGTATACTATTACGTTATAACGTACAACGTTATGTAGCATTAGGTTATAACGTATAACGTTGTATACTATTACCTTATAACGTATAACGTTATGTAGCATTATGCTATAACATATAACGTTGTATACTATAACCTTACAACGTATAATGTTATGTAGCATTACGTTATAACGTATAACGTTGTATACTATTACGTTATAACGTATAACGTTATGTAGCACTACGTTGTAACGTATAACGTTGTATACTACTACCTTATAACGTATAACGTTATGTAGCATTACGTTATAACGTATAACGTTATGTAGCATTATGCTAGAACATATAACGTTGTATACTATAACCTTATAACGTATAATGTTATGTAGCATTACGTTATAACGTATAACGTTGTATACTATTACGTTATAACGTATAACGATATGTAGCATTACGTTATAACGTATAACGATGTATACTATTACGTTATAACGTATAACGTTAGATAGCATTACGTTATAACGTATAACGTTGTATACTATTACGTTATAACGTATAACGTTATGTAGCATTACGTTATAACGTATTACGTTGTATACTATTACGTTATAACGTATAACGTTATGTAGCACGACGTTATAACGTATAACGTTATGTAGCACCACGTTTTAACGTATAACGTTATGTAGCACTACGTTATATCGTATAACGCTATGTACTGTTACCTTATAACGTATTACGTTATGTAGCACTACGTTATAACGTATAACGTTATGTAGCATTATGCTATAACATATAACGTTGTATACTATAACCTTATAACGTATAATGTTATGTAGCATTACGTTATAACGTATAACGTTGTATACTATTACGTTATAACGTATAACGATATGTAGCATTACGTGATAACGTATAACGTTGTATACTATTGCGTTATAATGTATAACGTTAGATAGCATTACGTTATAACGTATAACGTTGTATACTATTACGTTATAACGTATAACGTTATGTAGCATTACGTTATAACGTATTACGATGTATACTATTACGTTATAACGTATAACGTTATGTAGCACGACGTTATAACGTATAACGTTATGTAGCACCACGTTATAACGTATAACGTTATGTATCACTACGTTATATCGTATAACGCTATGTACTGTTACCTTATAACGTATTACGTTATGTAGCATTACGTTATAACGTACAACGTTATATGCTATTACCTTATAACGTATAACGTTATGTTGCATTACGCTATAACGTATAACGTTATATACTATTACCTTATAACGTATAACGTTATGTAGCATTACGTTATAACGTATAACGTTTGTACTACTACGTTATAACGTATAACGTTATGTAGCACGACGTTATAACGTATAACGTTGTGTACTAGTACCTTATAACGTATAACGTTAGGTAGCATTACGTTATAACGTATAACGTTGTATACTACTACCTTATAACGTATAACGTTATGTAGCATTACGTTCTAACGTATAACGTTATGTAGCATTATGCTATAACATATAACGTTGTATACTATAACCTTATAACGCATAATGTTATGTAGCATTACGTTAAAACGTATAACGTTGTATACTATTACGTTATAACGTATAACGTTATGTAGCATTACGTTATAACGTATAACGTTGTATACTATTTCGTTATAACGTATAACGATATGTAGCATTACGTTATAACGTTTAACGTTGTATACTATTACGTTATAACGTATAACGTTAGATAGCATTACGTTATAACGTATAACGTTGTATACTATTACGTTATAACGTATAACGTTATGTAGCATTACGTTATAACGTATAACGTTGTATACTATTACGTTATAACGTATAACGTTATGTAGCCCGACGTTATAACGTATAACGTTATGTAGCACCACGTTATAACGTATAACGTTATGTAGCACTACGTTATATCGTATAACGCTATGTACTGTTACCTTATAACGTATTACGTTATGTAGCATTACGTTATAACGTATAACGTTGTATACTATTACGTTATAACGTATAACGTTATGTAGCATTACGCTATAACGTATAACGTTATGTAGCATTACGTTATAACGTATAACGTTATGTAGCACGACGTTATAACGTATAACGTTGTATACTATTACGTTATAACGTATAACGTTATGTAGCATTACGTTATAACGTATAACGTTGTATACTATTACGTTATAACGTATAACGTTATGTAGCACTACGTTATAACGTATAACGTTATATACTATTACCTTATAACGTATAACGTTATGTAGCATTACGTTATAACGTATAACGTTATGTAGCACTACGTTATATCGTATAACGCTATGTACTGTTACCTTATAACGTATTACGTTATGTAGCACCACGTTATAACGTATAACGTTATGTAGCACTACGTTATATCGTATAACGCTATGTACTGTTACCTTATAACGTATTACGTTATGTAGCATTACGCTATAACGTATAACGTTATATACTATTACCTTATAACGTATAACGTTATGTAGCATTACGTTATAACGTATAACGTGGTATACTATTACGTTATAACGTATAACGTTATGTAGCATTACGTTATAACGTATAACGTTGTATACTATTACGTTATAACGTGTAACGTTATGTAGCATTACGTTATAACGTATAACGTGGTATACTATTACCTTATAACGTATAACGTTATGTAGCATTACGTTATAACGTATAACGTTGTATACTATTACGTTATAACGTATAACGTTATGTAGCATTACGTTATAACGTATAACGTTGTATACTATTACGTTATAACGTATAACGTTATGTAGCATTACGTTATAACGTATAACGTTATGTAGCACGACGTTATAACGTATAACGTTGTACACTAGTACGTTATAACGTATAACGTTATGTAGCATTACGTTATAACGTATTTCGTTATATATTGTTACCTTATAACGTTATACGTTATATACTATTACCTTATAACGTATAACGTTATGTAGCATTACGTTATAACGTATAACGTTGTATACTATTACGTTATAACGTATAACGTTATGTAGCACCACGTTATAACGTATAACGTTATGTAGCATTACGTTATAACGTATAACGTTATGTAGCACGACGTTATAACGTATAACGTTGTATACTATTACGTTATAACGTATAACGTTATGTAGCATTACGTTATAACGTATAACGTTGGATACTATTACATTATAACGTATAACGTTATGTAGCACTACGTTATAACGTATAACGTTATATACTATTACCTTATAACGTATAACGTTATGTAGCATTACGTTATAACGTATACCGTTATATACTATTACCTTATAACGTACAACGTTATGTAGCATTACGTAATAACGTATAACGTTATATACTCTTACCTTATAACGTATAACGTTATGTAGCACTACGTTATAACGTATAACGTTATGTAGCACCACGTTATAACGTATAACGTTATGTAGCACTACGTTATATCGTATAACGCTATGTACTGTTACCTTATAACGTATTACGTTATGTAGCATTACGTTATAACGTATAACGTTATATACTATTACCTTATAACGTATAACGTTATGTAGCATTACGCTATAACGTATAACGTTATATACTATTACCTTATAACGTATAACGTTATGTAGCACTGCGTTATAACGTATAACGTTATATACTATTACCTTTTAGCGAATAACGTTATGTAGCATTACGTTATACCGTATAACGATGTATACTATTGCGTTATAACGTATAACGTTATGTAGCATTACGTTATAACGTATAACGTTGTATACTAGTACCTTATAACGTATAACGTTATGTAGCATTACGTTATAACGTATATCGTTATATATTGTTACCTTATAACGTTATACGTTATATATTATTACCTTATAACGTATTTCGTTGTATACTATTACGTTATAACGTAGAACGTTATGTAGCATTAGGTTATAACGTATAACGTTGTATACTATTACCTTATAACGTATAACGTTATGTAGCATTATGCTATAACATATAACGTTGTATACTATAACCTTACAACGTATAATGTTATGTAGCATTACGTTATAACGTATAACGTTGTATACTATTACGTTATAACGTATAACGTTATGTAGCATTACGTTGTAACGTATAACGTTGTATACTACTACCTTATAACGTACAACGTTATGTAGCATTACGTTATAACGTATAACGTTATGTAGCATTATGCTATAACATATAACGTTGTATACTATAACCTTATAACGTATAACGTTGTATACTATTACGTTATAACGTATAAGGATATGTAGCATTACGTTATAATGTATAACGTTGTATACAATTACGTTATAACGTATAACGTTAGATAGCATTACGTTATAACGTATAACGTTGTATACTATTACGTTATAACGTATAACGTTATGTAGCATTACGTTATAACGTATAACGTTATGTAGCACCACGTTTTAACGTATAACGTTATGTAGCACTACGTTATATCGTATAACGCTATGTACTGTTACCTTATAACGTATTACGTTATGTAGCATTACGTTATAACGTATAACGTTATGTAGCATTATGCTATAACATATAACGTTGTATACTATAACCTTATAACGTATAATGTTATGTAGCATTACGTTATAACGTATAACGTTGTATACTATTACGTTATAACGTATAACGATATGTAGCATTACGTGATAACGTATAACGTTGTATACTATTGCGTTATAATGTATAACGTTAGATAGCATTACGTTATAACGTATAACGTTGTATACTATTACGTTATAACGTATAACGTTATGTAGCATTACGTTATAACGTATAACGTTGTATACTATTACGTTATAACGTATAACGTTATGTAGCACGACGTTATAACGTATAACGTTATGTAGCACCACGTTATAACGTATAACGTTATGTATCACTACGTTATATCGTATAACGCCATGTACTGTTACCTTATAACGTATTACGTTATGTAGCATTACGTTATAACGTATAACGTTATATGCTATTACCTTATAACGTATAACGTTATGTAGCATTACGCTATAACGTATAACGTTATATACTATTACCTTATAACGTATAACGTTATGTAGCATTACGTTATAACGTATAACGTTTGTACTACTACGTTATAACGTATAACGTTATGTAGCACGACGTTATAACGTATAACGTTGTATACTAGTACCTTATAACGTATAACGTTAGGTAGCATTACGTTATAACGTATAACGTTGTATACTACTACCTTATAACGTATAACGTTATGTAGCATTACGTTCTAACGTATAACGTTATGTAGCATTATGCTATAACATATAACGTTGTGTACTATTACCTTATAACGTATAACGTTATGTAGCATTACGCTATAACGTATAACGTTGTATACTATTACGTTATAACGTATAACGTTATGTAGCACCACGTTATAACGTATAACGTTATGTTGCACTACGTTATATCGTATAACGTTATATACTATTACCTTATAACGTATAACGTTATGGAGCATTACGTTATAACGTATAACGTTATGTTGCACTACGTTATATCGTATAACGTTATATACTATTACGTTATAACGTATAACGTTATGTAGCATTACGTTATAACGTATAACGTTGTATACTATTACGTTATAACGTATAACGTTATGTAGCACGACGTTATAACGTATAACGTTGTATACTATTACGTTATAACGTATAACGTTATGTAGCATTACGTTATGACGTATAACGTTGTATACTATTACGTTATAACGTATAACGTTATGTAGCACTACGTTATAACGTATAACGTTATATACTATTACCTTATAACGTATAACGTTATGTAGCATTACGTTATAACGTATACCGTTATATACTATTACCTTATAACGTACAACGTTATGTAGCATTACGTAATAACGTATAACGTTATATACTCTTACCTTATAACGTATAACGTTATGTAGCACTACGTTATAACGTATAACGTTATGTAGCACCACGTTATAACGTATAACGTTATGTAGCACTACGTTATATCGTATAACGCTATGTACTGTTACCATATAACGTATTACGTTATGTAGCATTACGTTATAACGTATAACGTTATATGCTATTACCTTATAACGTATAACGTTATGTAGCATTACGCTATAACGTATAACGTTATATACTATTACCTTATAACGTATAACGTTATGTAGCATTACGTTATAACGTATAACGTTTGTACTACTACGTTATAACGTATAACGTTTATACTATTACGTTATAACGTATAACGTTAGATAGCATTACGTTATAACGTATAACGTTGTATACTATTACGTTATAACGTATAACGTTATGTAGCATTACGTTATAACGTATAACGTTGTATACTATTATGTTATAACGTATAACGTTATGTAGCACGACGTTATAACGTATAACGTTGTATACTAGTACCTTATAACGTATAACGTTAGGTAGCATTACGTTATAACGTATAACGTTGTATACTACTACCTTATAACGTATAACGTTATGTAGCATTACGTTCTAACGTATAACGTTATGTAGCATTATGCTATAACATATAACGTTGTGTACTATTACCTTATAACGTATAACGTTATGTAGCATTACGTTATAACGTATGACATTATATACTATTACCTTATAACGTATAACGTTATGTAGCATTACGCTATAACGTATAACGTTATATACTATTACCTTTTAACGTATAACGTTTGTACTACTACGTTATAACGTATAACGTTTATACTATTACGTTATAACGTATAACGTTAGATAGCATTACGTTACAACGTATAACGTTGTATACTATTACGTTATAACGTATAACGTTATGTAGCACGACGTTATAACGTATAACGTTGTATACTAGTACCTTATAACGTATAACGTTATGTAGCACCACGTTATAACGTATAACGTTATGTTGCACTACGTTATATCGTATAACGTTATATACTATTATCTTATAACGTATAACGTTATGTAGCATTACGTTATAACGTATAACGTTGTATACTATTACGTTATAATGTATAACGTTATGTAGCATTACGTTATAACGTATAACGTTGTGTACTATTACGTTATAACGTATAACGTTATGTAGCATTACGTTATAACGTATAACGTTTGTACTACTACGTTATAACGTATAACGTTATGTAGCACGACGTTATAACGTATAACGTTGTATACTAGTACCTTATAACGTATAACGTTAGGTAGCATTACGTTATAACGTATAACGTTGTATACTACTACCTTATAACGTATAACGTTATGTAGCATTACGTTCTAACGTATGACGTTATATACTATTACCTTATAACGTATAACGTTATGTAGCATTACGCTATAACGTATAACGTTATATACTATTACCTTTTAACGTATAACGTTTGTACTACTTCGTTATAACGTATAACGTTTATACTATTACGTTATAACGTATAACGTTAGATAGCATTACGTTACAACGTATAACGTTGTATACTATTACGTTATAACGTATAACGTTATGTAGCACGACGTTATAACGTATAACGTTGTATACTAGTACCTTATAACGTATAACGTTATGTAGCACCACGTTATAACGTATAACGTTATGTTGCACTACGTTATATCGTATAACGTTATATACTATTATCTTATAACGTATAACGTTATGTAGCATTACGTTATAACGTATAACGTTGTATACTATTACGTTATAACGTATAACGTTATGTAGCACTACGTTATAACGTATAACGTTATATACTATCACCTTATAACGTATAACGTTATGTAGCACTACGTTATAACGTATAACGTTATGTTGCACTACGTTATATCGTATAACGTTATATACTATTACGTTATAACGTATAACGTTATGTAGCATTACGTTATAACGTATAACGTTGTGTACTATTACGTTATAACGTATAACGTTATGTAGCACGACGTTATAACGTGTAACGTTGTATACTATTACGTTATGACGTGTAACGTTATGTAGCACTACGTTATAACGTATAACGTTATGTTGCACTACGTTATATCGTATAACGTTATATACTATTACGTTATAACGTATAACGTTATGTAGCATTACGTTATAACGTATAACGTTGTGTACTATTACGTTATAACGTATAACGTTATGTAGCACGACGTTATAACGTATAACGTTGTATACTATTACGTTATAACGTATAACGTTGTATACTATTACGTTATAACGTATAACGTTATGTAGCATTACGTTATAACGTATAACGTTGTATACTATTACGTTATGACGTATAACGTTATGTAGCACTACGTTATAACGTATAACGTTATGTTGCACTACGTTATATCGTATAACGTTATATACTATTACGTTATAACGTATAACGTTATGTAGCATTACGTTATAACGTATAACGTTGTATACTATTACGTTATAACGTATAACGTTATATACTATTACCTTATAACGTATAACGTTATGTAGCATTACGCTATAACGTATAACGTTATATACTATTACCTTATAACGTATAACGTTATGTAGCATTACGTTATAACGTATTTCGTTGTATACTATTACGTTATAACGTATAACGTTGTATACTATTACGTTATAACGTATAACGTTATGTAGCATTACGTTATAACGTACAACGTTGTATACTATTACGTTATAACGTATAACGTTATGTAGCATTACGTTATAACGTATAACGTTGTATACTATTACGTTATAACGTATAACGTTATGTAGCATTACGTTATAACGTATAACGTTGTATACTATTACGTTATAACGTATAACGTTATGTAGCATTACGTTATAACGTATAACGTTGTATACTATTACGTTATAACGTATAACGTTATGTAGCATTACGTTATAACGTATAACGTTGTATACTATTACGTTATAACGTATAACGTTATGTAGCATTACGTTATAACGTATAACGTAATGTAGCATTATGCTATAACATATAACGTTGTATACTATAACCTTATAACGTATAATGTTATGTAGCATTACGTTATAACGTATAACGTTGTATACTATTACGTTATAACGTATAACGTTATGTAGCATTACGTTATAACGTATAACGTTGTATACTATTACGTTATAACGTATAACATTATGTAGCACGACGTTATAACGTATAACGTTATGTAGCACCACGTTATAACGTATAACGTTATGTAGCATTACGTTCTAACGTGTAACGTTATGTAGCATTACGCTATAACGTATAACGTTATATACTATTACCTTATAACGTATAACGTTATGTATCATTACGTTATAACGTATATCCTTATATATTGTTACCTTATAACGTTATACGTTGTATACTATTACCTTATAACGTATAACGTTACGTAGCATTAGGTTATAACGTATAACGTCGTATACTGTTACCTTATAACGTATTACGTTATGTAGCATTACGTTATAACGTATAACGTTATATACTATTACCTTATAACGTATAACGTTATGTAGCATTACGCTATAACGTATAACGTTATATACTATTACCTTATAACGTATAACGTTATGTAGCATTACGTTATAACGTATTTCGTTGTATACTATTACGTTATAACGTATAACGTTGTATACTATTACGTTATAACGTATAACGTTGTATACTATTACGTTATAACGTATAACGTTATGTAGCATTACGTTATAACGTACAACGTTGTATACTATTACGTTATAACGTATAACGTTATGTAGCATTACGTTATAACGTATAACGTTGTATACTATTACGTTATAACGTATAACGTTATGTAGCACGACGTTATAACGTATAACGTTGTATACTAGTACCTTATGACGTATAACGTTATGTAGCATTACGTTATAACGTATAACGTTGTATACTATTACGTTATAACGTATAACGTTATGTAGCATTACGTTATAACGTATAACGTTGTATACTATTACGGTATAACGTATAACGATATGTAGCATTACGTTATAACGTATAACGTTGTATACTACTACGTTATAACGTATAACGTTATGTAGCATTACGTTATAACGTATAACGTTGTATACTATTACGTTATGACGTATAACGATATGTAGCATTACGTTATAACGTATAACGTTGTATACTATTACGTTATAACGTATAACGTTAGGTAGCATTACGTTATAACGTATAACGTTGTATACTATTACGTTATAACGTATAACGTTATGTAGCATTACGTTATAACGTATAACGTTGTATACTATTACGTTATAACGTATAACGTTATGTAGCATTACGTTATAACGTATAACGTAATGTAGCATTATGCTATAACATATAACGTTGTATACTATAACCTTATAACGTATAATGTTATGTAGCATTACGTTATAACGTATAACGTTGTATACTATTACGTTATAACGTATAACGTTATGTAGCATTACGTTATAACGTATAACGTTGTATACTATTACGTTATAACGTATAACATTATGTAGCACGACGTTATAACGTATAACGTTATGTAGCACCACGTTATAACGTATAACGTTATGTAGCATTACGTTCTAACGTATAACGTTATGTAGCATTACGCTATAACGTATAACGTTATATACTATTACCTTATAACGTATAACGTTATGTATCGTTACGTTATAACGTATATCCTTATATATTGTTACCTTATAACGTTATACGTTGTATACTATTACCTTATAACGTATAACGTTACGTAGCATTAGGTTATAACGTATAACGTCGTATACTGTTACCTTATAACGTATTACGTTATGTAGCATTACGTTATAACGTATAACGTTATATACTATTACCTTATAACGTATAACGTTATGTAGCATTACGCTATAACGTATAACGTTATATACTATTACCTTATAACGTATAACGTTATGTAGCATTACGTTATAACGTATTTCGTTGTATACTATTACGTTATAACGTATAACGTTGTATACTATTACGTTATAACGTATAACGTTGTATACTATTACGTTATAACGTATAACGTTATGTAGCATTACGTTATAACGTACAACGTTGTATACTATTACGTTATAACGTATAACGTTATGTAGCATTACGTTATAACGTATAACGTTGTATACTATTACGTTATAACGTATAACGTTATGTAGCACGACGTTATAACGTATAACGTTGTATACTAGTACCTTATGACGTATAACGTTATGTAGCATTACGTTATAACGTATAACGTTGTATACTATTACGTTATAACGTATAACGTTATGTAGCATTACGTTATAACGTATAACGTTGTATACTATTACGGTATAACGTATAACGATATGTAGCATTACGTTATAACGTATAACGTTGTATACTACTACGTTATAACGTATAACGTTATGTAGCATTACGTTATAACGTATAACGTTGTATACTATTACGTTATGACGTATAACGATATGTAGCATTACGTTATAACGTATAACGTTGTATACTATTACGTTATAACGTATAACGTTAGGTAGCATTACGTTATAACGTATAACGTTGTATACTATTACGTTATAACGTATAACGTTATGTAGCATTACGTTATAACGTACAACGTTGTATACGATTACGTTATAACGTATAACGTTATGTTGCACTACGTTATATCGTATAACGTTATATACTATTACCTTATAACGTATAACGTTATGTAGCATTACGTTATAACGTATAACGTTGTATACTTGTTACGACCGTTCGCGGAGAGACGCGGTCGCGAGGAAAACGCGTCAGCGAGAGGCGTAAATTCTCGCTACGATTAGGCTAATCGACGCCGCGAAGTAGTCGTTCCCCGTGTTTCGGTTAGGATAACAGGGGTGGTTAATTGAAATTAACACTGTGTTAACAGGTTAATGTGATATATTCAACGATGGATTACAATATTATGAGCGTTACAGGTATTTGACGATGAGTATAGATTATGCGTTACAGAGATAGGACCCGATTTGACGATATGTCTCGATGCGATAGTTAGACTTTGCAAATGAATTGATTGGGGTTAGGTAGAACCGTGGTAGACTTACTGACTGTTCGGACGATGAAAACGGACTACATCTAGAGTGACGATGCTGTATCAGAGGAGAGCTAGGAAAGGGTGTGTCTAACGCATGGGATCATCGGATTCGTTAATAACAGTTTTTTGGTCAGGAAAGTGAGGGAAATAGACGTTGTTTCTATTGGCTATTACGATTGTTGGTGGACCAGGAGGGGTCTTAGCCGCCCTCGATAGAAGGTTGGTAGTGGGAAGCATCGCATGTGTGCAAATAACTAATTTTAAGTGTTTTCCGGACACAAACCAGAGATCTTAGAAATTACTTTCGTTGAAAAGATCCTTGTTTGACCTGAGAAACTTTGTTGAGATTTTTCTAAGATTTATGGTCGGTCCTTGAGATTCTTTAGAGTATGCCGGAAGGAGGTGCAGACACATGGCTGCCATGTGCGATGCAAGGCCCCGTCCAGGTAGAGAGTCGGCCGACGTAACATCCTCCCCCCGTTGAGAGGTTCCCGATCAATTGATATGGTTGATGTCGTGAGGTGGGTTTCTCGTCAAACGTTGTCGCTGTTGATTGTGGGAGAATTGTCTGGCGTCGATCGGCTTGGTAATGGGACTAACCGCTTGATGCTTCGATCCAGGGTGCTCGTTGCAGTTCGAACGGTGGCCGTTCGTATGATGCTGTTTACGCCGGGCTGGACCTTGATGAATCTGCCCATTGCGTTGCCATTGCGTTGGGGGAACGTTGTCTCCTCTGAGTAGGATGATGATGCCTTTTCGTATGCCGTGACTGCCTTACTCCATCTTTTTTGGATATTCAACTCGTGTTGATACTCTTGATGCTCGCTGGAGACGGCTGGACGGAGTGTCCCTGAAAGCTCGATCTCGCAAACTTGTTAGTCTCCGATGAGGAAGTGACTGGGAGTAAGGATAAAGAGATCGTTTCGATCTGGAGATATCGAAGTTGGCGGTCTGGAGTTGAGGATTGGTTTTGATTCTGACAGGGAGTGTGTTTCGCGTTTTAATTGTATGAAGCTTGTTAATGACGACACGTCTGAGATATCGTTTGAAGAATTGCAGCTAGCTTCCACAATCCGTTGAAATGAGGCGAGTTGAGAGTGTGAAGTGCCATTCGATCCATCGGTCGGCTAGAAAGCCTGACCCTTCGATGAGCGATGAATCTTCCCAGAGATGCGACGAAGGCCTTGCTCATGAGATCGTTGACCAGCTCGATGTGGACTGCCTTAACTGCAAGACGTATAAGTTGGATATGAATATCTGGATTCTGCGGTGGTTGCGATCCTTTCGCTCTTTGACGTAAACGATTTGCAATAGATGATTCCGAGGTTGATGAATGGGCGAGATTCCCTTCGTAGAGTACGGATTACATCTGAAAATTACTGAATTATAGTGATTTGACAAGTTTGTTGTTTCTGTCCTGTTCGGAAACTCCTTGTAGTTTCGATCGCTGTGGTTCTCGTCGTTTTAGGAATTTGCGGTTGTGTTTTTGGACCCAGGAAGTGTCGTTTTGTGCCTTGATCCTGGAGGTATCGTGAAGCACCTCTGCCCAGGAAGTGTCATGGAACACCTCTGCCCATGAAGTGTCGTGGAATGTCTCGATCATGGAGGTGTCGTGTAGTACCTCGACCCAGGAAGTGTCATGGAACACCTCTGCCCAGGACGTGTCTTGGAACACCTCTGCCCATGAGGTGTCGTGGAATGTCTCGGTCATGGAGGTGTCGTGTAGTACCTCGACCCAGGAAGTGTCATGGAACACCTCTGCCCAGGACGTGTCTTGGAACACCTCTGCCCATGAGGTGTCGTTGAACGGAATTCCTGTGTTGCCTGATGCTGAGTCGTCCAACACGATGTGGAGTTTTGTAGTTGATTGGGAGGTTGGGCTCCCCCCGATGATCCGCCCGAATCGCGCTCTCTTAGTGATGATCCTTGGCGGGGAATGAGCGTTGGGCGTCGTGACGCTGGACGTCGCGACTGTGACTTGCCTTGGCGTCGGAGAATATGTTGGCGTTATTGGAGTCAGGGGTGACTCCGGTGAGATCTTCGTGGCCCGAGACTTGTCCGAGGCCGCCATGGTGGTGACAACGTGACGATTATTCCGCTTCGGATAATTCGCAGATGTGGCCCCTTTCGGAAATGGCGAGGGTGGCATCTTCGTGTTATGTTCAGGAAAAGGATTCTCCGATATGATACTCCTGCTCTCAGATGATACAGGTAACGTGCTGTAAGACAGACTGAACATCGAGATGCTGATTGAGGAGGAAATGTTCCTAGAGAATCCTATCGTGGATTTCGAAACCCCTGCTGCAGGCCCGGATTCGAAATTGACTTTGTTGTCCTGAACGGGATTCAGTTTTTTCCGGTCCAGAGGATCGCGAGAGGTTGTCTTCATGTCGCGCGTTGGCGAAGAGCTGCGAGTGTCAGAGGTTGTCTGATTCAAGGCGCTTGCTGACGTTGAATCAGATTGTTCGGATAATGATAATGCGAAATTGTTTGTCGTCGAGTCGCATTTTGGCGCTGAGTAGCGAACGTTAGAGATTGTCTGATTCAAGCCGATTGGTAGCGTTGAATCAGATTGTTCCGATAATGATGACGCGAGCTTGTTTGTCGTTAAGTCGCGGATTGGCGCTGAGTTACGAACGTTAGAGATTGTCTGATTCAAGCCGATTGGTAGCGTTGAATCAGATTGTTTCGATAATGATGACGCGAGCTTGGTTGTCGTCAAGTCGCGGATTGGCGCTGAGTTACGTACGTTAGAGATTGTCTGATTCAAGCCGATTGGTAGCGTTGAATCAGATTGTTTCGATAATGATGACGCGAGCTTGGTTGCCGTCAAGTCGCGTATTGGCGCTGAGTTACGAACGTTAGAGATTGTCTGATTCAAGCCGATTGGTAGCGTTGAAGCAGATTGTTCCGATAATGATGACGCGAGCTTGTTTGTCGTTAAGTCGCGGATTGGCGATGAGTAGCGAACGTTAGAGATTGTCTGATTCAAGCCGATTGGTAGCGTTGAATCAGATTGTTCCGATAATGATGACGCGAGCTTGGTTGTCTGAGCCGTAGAGCGAAATAGATCCGCAAACTCTGGCCAATCCTTGTAGAGTTCCGACAAGGTAGGTAAATGAATTTTCGGCAATGAAATGTTCGAATAGCTCGATGTAAAACTTCGGATTGTCGACCTTGATTGTTCGTTTGCGTTATTAATTATGGTAGTCGCGTGTCCGGTGAAAATATAGAACATTTGTTGTAAGTCAATGCGGTCCTGCTGTGTTTGGCCCCCCTTCCTATCGTCTAATTCCCATTGATTTTCTTTGAATGATGTGAATTCTTCCTCTAATTCCTCTAAATTTCGTTGGATAGTATATATTTGTGTCCCTTCCACATAATTGTTGAGTACTGTGCGAAATGCCTCCAACCCTTTTCTGAACCCCTCTCGTTGTCGTACCAATTTTCTCGTGCGTTCTTTCATATTGGGATCCATGACTGATTTCGATGCTTTGAGCGAGCTTACCTTGTAGTTGCGAGTTTAACTGTTGCTTGTTACCGTGTGACGGAATATTGTGATGTTCGCGAGGAAGACGTTCTTCCCGAGGATCACTCGTGTTGTAATGAAGCTGAAGTTGTTCCGACTGCAGGTTGTCGCTTGTCCCTGTGCAGCGGAATGTCGTTGACGTACGTTTCGTGAGGAAGGTGATCCTTCCCGAAAGTGACGTGTTTTGTCGTGCGATCGAAGTTGTTGAGTATCGTTATGTTCACGATTGTCCAGTTGCGGCGGGAGGCTGCATGGTTGCGTCTTCAACCATCGAATTATGCCTCTTCCAAGGTGACGGCCCCTTGACGTTACTGACTTCGCTGGAGTGGTAACGCTTCCGCTGCTGGTTATGTTGGATTCATGTGGCACTGTATGGTAGTGGGTGTCACTGGTCTGCACTTTTCACTTACCACTGCATCCGGCTCGAAGGACCAAATGTTACGACCGTTCGCGGAGAGACGCGATCGCGAGGAAAACGCGTCAGCGAGAGGCGTAAATTCTCGCTACGATTAGGCTAATCGACGCCGCGAAGTAGTCGTTCCCCGTGTTTCGGTTAGGATAACAGGGGTGGTTAATTGAAATTAACACTGTGTTAACAGGTTAATGTGATATATTCAACGATGGATTACAATATTATGAGCGTTACAGGTATTTGACGATGAGTATAGATTATGCGTTACAGAGATAGGACCCGATTTGACGATATGTCTCGATGCGATAGTTAGACTTTGCAAATGAATTGATTGGGGTTAGGTAGAACCGTGGTAGACTTACTGACTGTTCGGACGATGAAAACGGACTACATCTAGAGTGACGATGCTGTATCAGAGGAGAGCTAGGAAAGGGTGTGTCTAACGCATGGGATCATCGGATTCGTTAATAACAGTTTTTTGGTCAGGAAAGTGAGGGAAATAGACGTTGTTTCTATTGGCTATTACGATTGTTGGTGGACCAGGAGGGGTCTTAGCCGCCCTCGATAGAAGGTTGGTAGTGGGAAGCATCGCATGTGTGCAAATAACTAATTTTAAGTGTTTTCCGGACACAAACCAGAGATCTTAGAAATTACTTTCGTTGAAAAGATCCTTGTTTGACCTGAGAAACTTTGTTGAGATTTTTCTAAGATTTATGGTCGGTCCTTGAGATTCTTTAGAGTATGCCGGAAGGAGGTGCAGACACATGGCTGCCATGTGCGATGCAAGGCCCCGTCCAGGTAGAGAGTCGGCCGACGTAACAATACTATTAGGTTATAACGTATAACGTTATGTAGCATTACGTTATAACGTATAACGTTGTATACTATTACGTTATAACGTATAACGTTATGTAGCATTACGTTATAACGTATAACGTTGTATACTATTACGTTATAACGTATAACGTTATGTAGCACGACGTTATAACGTATAACGTTGTATACTAGTTCCTTATAACGTATAACGTTATGTAGCATTACGTTATAACGTATAACGTTGTATACTACTACCTTATAACGTATAACGTTATGTAGCATTACGTTATAACGTATAACGTTATGTAGCATTATGCTATAACATATAACGTTGTATACTATTACCTCATAACTTATAACGTTATGTAGCATTACGTTATAACGTATAACGTTGTATACTATTACGTTATAACGTATAACGTTATGTAGCATTACGTTATAACGTACAACGTTGTATACTATTACGTTATAACGTATAACGTTATGTAGCATTACATTATAACGTATAACGTTCTATAATATTACGTTATAACGTATAACGTTATGTAGCACTACGTTATAACGTATAACGTTATATACTATTACCTTATAACGTACAACGTTATGTAGCATTACGTAATAACGTATAACGTTATATACTCTTACCTTCTAACGTATAACGTTATGTAGCACTACGTTACAACGTATAACGTTGTATACTACTACCTTATAACGTATAACGTTATGTAGCATTACGTTATAACGTATACCGTTATATACTATTACCTTATAACGTATAACGTTATGTAGCATTACGCTATAGCGTATAACGTTATGTAGCATTACGCTATAACATATAACGTCGTATACTATTACGTTATAACGTATAACGTTATGGAGCATTACGTTATAGCGTATCACGTTATGTAGCATTACGTTATAACGTATGACGTTGTATACTATTACGTTATAACGTATAACGTTATGTAGCACTACGTTATAACGTATAACGTTATGTTGCACTACGTTATATCGTATAACGTTATATACTGTTACCTTATAACGTATTACGTTATGTAGCATTACGTTATAACGTATAAGGTTATATACTATTACCTTATAACGTATATCGTTATGTAGCATTACGTTATAACGTATAACGTTGTATACTATTACGTTATGACGTATAACGTTATGTAGCACTACGTTATAACGTATAACGTTATGTTGCACTACGTTATATCGTATAACGTTATATACTATTACGTTATAACGTATAACGTTATGTAGCATTACGTTATAACGTATAACGTTGTATACTATTACGTTATAACGTATAACGTTGTATACTATTACGTTATAACGTATAACGTTATGTAGCACCACGTTATAATGTATAACGTTATGTTGCACTACGTTATATCGTATAACGTTATATACTATTACCTTATAACGTATAACGTTATGTAGCATTACGTTATAACGTATAACGTTGTATACTATTACGTTATAACGTATAACGTTATGTAGCATTACGTTATAACGTATAACGTTGTATACTATTACGTTATAACGTATAACGTTATGTAGCATTACGTTATAACGTATAACATTATGTAGCATTATGCTATAACATATAACGTTGTATACTATAACCTTATAACGTATAATGTTATGTAGCATTACGTTATAACGTATAACGTTGTATACTATTACGTTATAACGTATAACGTTATGTAGCATTACGTTATAACGTATAACGTTGTTTACTACTACCTTATAACGTATAACGTTATGTAGCATTACGTTATGACGTATAACGTTATGTAGCATTATGCTATAACATATAACGTTGTATACTATAACCTTATAACGTATAATGTTATGTAGCATTACGTTATAACGTATAACGTTGTATACTACTACCTTATAACGTATAACATTATGTAGCATTACGTTATAACGTATAACGTTATGTAGCATTATGCTATAACATATAACGTTGTATACTATTACGTTATAACGTATAACGTTGTGTAGCATTAGGTTATAACGTTCAACGTTGTATACTATTACGTTATAACGTATAACGTTATGTAGCATTACGTTATGACGTATAACGTTATGTAGCATTATGCTATAACATATAACGTTGTATACTATAACCTTATAACGTATAATGTTAGGTAGCATTACGTTATAACGTATAACGTTGCATACTAGTACCTTATGACGTATAACGTTATGTAGCATTACGTTATAACGTATAACGTTATATACTATTACCTTATAACGTATAACGTTATGTAGCATTACGTTATAACGTATAACGTTGTATACTACTACCTTATAACGTATAACATTATGTAGCATTACGTTATAACGTATAACGTTATGTAGCATTATGCTATAACATATAACGTTGTATACTATTACGTTATAACGTATAACGTTGTGTAGCATTACGTTATAACGTTCAACGTTGTATACTATTACGTTATAACGTATAACGTTATGTAGCATTACGTTATGACGTATAACGTTATGTAGCATTATGCTATAACATATAACGTTGTATACTATAACCTTATAACGTATAATGTTATGTAGCATTACGTTATAACGTATAACGTTGTATACTATTACGTTATAACGTATAACGTTATGTAGCATTACGTTATAACGTATAACGTTGTATACTATTACATTATAACGTATAACGTTGTGTAGCACGACGTTATAACGTATAACGTTGTATACTATTACGTTATAACGTATAAAGTTATGTAGCATTACGTTATAACGTATAACGTTGTGTAGCATTACGTTATAACGTTCAACGTTGTATACTATTACGTTATAACGTATAACGTTATGTAGCATTACGTTATGACGTATAACGTTATGTAGCATTATGCTATAACATATAACGTTGTATACTATAACCTTATAACGTATAACGTTATGTAGCATTATGCTATAACATATAACGTTGTATACTATTACGTTATAACGTATAACGTTGTGTAGCATTACGTTATAACGTTCAACGTTGTATACTATTGCGTTATAACGTATAACGTTATGTAGCATTACGTTATGACGTATAACGTTATGTAGCATTATGCTATAACATATAACGTTGTATACTATAACCTTATAACGTACAATGTTATGTAGCATTACGTTATAACGTATAACGTTATATACTATTACCTTATAACGTATAACGTTATGTAGCATTACGCTATAACGTATACCGTCATATACTATTACCTTATAACGTGTAACGTTATGTAGCATTACGTTATAACGTATTTCGTTGTATACTATTACGTTATAACGTATAACGTTGTATACTATTACGTTATAACGTATAACGTTATGTAGCATTACGTTATAACGTACAACGTTGTATACTATTACGTTATAACGTATAACGTTATGTAGCATTACGTTATAACGTATAACGTTGTATACTATTACGTTATAACGTATAACGTTATGTAGCTCGACGTTATAACGTATAACGTTGTATACTAGTACCTTATGACGTATAACGTTATGTAGCATTACGTTATAACGTATAACGTTGTGTACTATTACGTTATAACGTATAACGTTATGTAGCATTACGTTATAACGTATAACGTTGTATACTATTACGTTATAACGTATAACGATATGTAGCATTACGTTATAACGTATAACGTTGTATACTACTACGTTATAACGTATAACGTTATGTAGCATTACGTTATAACGTATAACGTTGTATACTATTACGTTATGACGTATAACGATATGTAGCATTACGTTATAACGTATAACGTTGTATACTATTACGTTATAACGTATAACGTTAGGTAGCATTACGTTATAACGTATAACGTTGTATACTATTACGTTATAACGTATAACGTTATGTAGCATTACGTTATAACGTACAACGTTGTATACTATTACGTTATAACGTATAACGTTATGTTGCACTACGTTATATCGTATAACGTTATATAGTATTACCTTATAACGTATAACGTTGTGTAGCATTACGTTATAACGTATAACGTTGTATACTATTACGTTATAACGTATAACGTTATGTAGCATTACGTTATAACGTATAACGTTGTATACTATTACGTTATAACGTATAACGTTATGTAGCATTACGTTATAACGTATAACGTTGTATACTATTACGTTATAACGTATAACGTTATGTAGCACGACGTTATAACGTATAACGTTGTATACTAGTTCCTTATAACGTATAACGTTATGTAGCATTACGTTATAACGTATAACGTTGTATACTATTGCGTTATAACGTATAACGATATGTAGCATTACGTTATAACGTATAACGTTGTATACTATTACGTTATAACGTATAACGTTATGTAGCATTACGTTATAACGTATAACGTAATGTAGCATTATGCTATAACATATAACGTTGTATACTATAACCTTATAACGTATAATGTTATGTAGCATTACGTTATAACGTATAACGTTGTATACTATTACGTTATAACGTATAACGTAATGTAGCATTACGTTATAACGTATAACGTTGTATACTACTACGTTATAACGTATAACGTTATGTAGCATTACGTAATAACGTATAACGTTATATACTCTTACCTTCTAACGTATAACGTTATGTAGCACTACGTTACAACGTATAACGTTGTATACTACTACCTTATAACGTATAACGTTATGTAGCATTACGTTATAACGTATACCGTTATATACTATTACCTTATAACGTATAACGTTATGTAGCATTACGCTATAACATATAACGTCGTATACTATTACGTTATAACGTATAACGTTATGGAGCATTACGTTATAGCGTATCACGTTATGTAGCATTACGTTATAACGTATGACGTTGTATACTATTACGTTATAACGTATAACGTTATGTAGCACTACGTTATAACGTATAACGTTATGTTGCACTACGTTATATCGCATAACGTTATATACTGTTACCTTATAACGTATTACGTTATGTAGCATTACGTTATAACGTATAAGGTTATATACTATTACCTTATAACGTATATCGTTATGTAGCATTACGTTATAACGTATAACGTTGTATACTATTACGTTATGACGTATAACGTTGTATACTATTACGTTATAACGTATAACGTTGTATACTATTACGTTATAACGTATAACGTTATGTAGCACCACGTTATAATGTATAACGTTATGTTGCACTACGTTATATCGTATAACGTTCTATACTATTACCTTATAACGTATAACGTTATGTAGCATTACGTTATAACGTATAACGTTATGTAGCATTACGTTATAACGTATAACGTTATGTAGCATTATGCTATAACATATAACGTTGTATACTATAACCTTATAACATATAATGTTATGTAGCATTACGTTATAACGTATAACGTTGTATACTATTACGTTATAACGTATAACGTTATGTAGCATTACGTTATAACGTATAACGTTGTATACTACTACCTTATAACGTATAACGTTATGTAGCATTACGTTATGACGTATAACGTTATGTAGCATTATGCTATAACATATAACGTTGTATACTATAACCTTATAACGTATAATGTTATGTAGCATTACGTTATAACGTATAACGTTGTATACTATTACGTTATAACGTATAACGTTATGTAGCATTACGTTGTAACGTATAACGTTGTATACTATTACGTTATAACGTATAACGTTGTGTAGCACGACGTTATAACGTATAACGTTGCATACTAGTACCTTATGACGTATAACGTTATGTAGCATTACGTTATAACGTATAACGTTATATACTATTACCTTATAACGTATAACGTTATGTAGCATTACGTTATAACGTATAACGTTGTATACTACTACCTTATAACGTATAACATTATGTAGCATTACGTTATAACGTATAACGTTATGTAGCATTATGCTATAACATATAACGTTGTATACTATTACGTTATAACGTATAACGTTGTGTAGCATTACGTGATAACGTTCAACGTTGTATACTATTACGTTATAGCGTATAACGTTATGTAGCATTACGTTATGACGTATAACGTTATGTAGCATTATGCTATAACATATAACGTTGTATACTATAACCTTATAACGTATAATGTTATGTAGCATTACGTTATAACGTATAACGTTGTATACTATTACGTTATAACGTATAACGTTATGTAGCATTACGTTATAACGTATAACGTTGTATACTATTACGTTATAACGTATAACGTTGTGTAGCACGACGTTATAACGTATAACGTTGTATACTATTACGTTATAACGTATAACGTTATGTAGCATTACGTTATAACGTATAACGTTGTATACTATTGCGTTATAACGTATAACGATATGTAGCATTACGTTATAACGTATAACGTTGTATACTATTACGTTATAACGTATAACGTTATGTAGCATTACGTTATAACGTATAACGTAATGTAGCATTATGCTATAACATATAACGTTGTATACTATAACCTTATAACGTATAATGTTATGTAGCATTACGTTATAACGTATAACGTTGTATACTATTACGTTATAACGTATAACGTTATGTAGCATTACGTTATAACGTATAACGTTGTATACTATTACGTTATAACGTATAACATTATGTAGCACGACGTTATAACGTATAACGTTATGTAGCACCACGTTATAACGTATAACGTTATGTAGCACTACGTTATATCGTATAACGCTATGTACTGTTACCTTATAACGTATTACGTTATGTAGCATTACGTTATAACGTCTAACGTTGTATACTATTACCTTATAACGTATAACGTTATGTAGCATTACGCTATAACGTATAACGTTATATACTATTACCTTATAACGTATAACGTTATGTAGCATTAGGTTATAACGTATAACGTTGTATACTGTTACCTTATAACGTATTACGTTATGTAGCATTACGTTATAACGTATAACGTTATAGACTATTACCTTATAACGTATAACGTTATGTAGCATTACGCTATAACGTATAACGTCATATACTATTACCTTATAACGTATAACGTTATGTAGCATTACGTTATAACGTATTTCGTTGTATACTTTTACGTTATAACGTATAACGTTGTATACTATTACGTTATAACGTATAACGTTATGTAGCATTACGTTATAACGTACAACGTTGTATACTATTACGTTATAACGTATAACGTTATGTAGCATTACGTTATAACGTATAACGTCGTATACTATTACGTTATAACGTATAACGTTATGTAGCACGACGTTATAACGTATAACGTTGTATACTAGTACCTTATGACGTATAACGTTATGTAGCATTACGTTATAACGTATAACGTTGTATACTATTACGTTATAACGTATAACGTTATGTAGCATTACGTTATAACGTATAACGTTGTATACTATTACGTTATAACGTATAACGATATGTAGCATTACGTTATAACGTATAACGTTGTATACTACTACGTTATAACGTATAACGTTATGTAGCACTACGTTATAACCTATAACGTTGTATACTATTACGTTATGACGTATAACGATATGTAGCATTACGTTATAACGTATAACGTTGTATACTATTGCGTTATAACGTATAACGATATGTAGCATTACGTTATAACGTATAACGTTGTATACTATTACGTTATAACGTATAACGTTATGTAGCATTACGTTATAACGTATAACGTAATGTAGCATTATGCTATAACATATAACGTTATATACTATTACCTTATAACGTATAACGTTATGTATCATTACGTTATAACGTATATCCTTATATATTGTTACCTTATAACGTTATACGTTGTATACTATTACCTTATAACGTATAACGTTATGTAGCATTAGGTTATAACGTATAACGTTGTATACTGTTACCTTATAACGTATCACGTTATGTAGCATTACGTTTTAACATATAACGTTATATACTATTACCTTATAACGTATAACGTTATGTAGCATTACGCTATAACGTATAACGTCATATACTATTACCTTATAACGTATAACGTTATGTAGCATTACGTTATAACGTATTTCGTTGTATACTATTACGTTATAACGTATAACGTTGTATACTATTACGTTATAACGTATAACGTTATGTAGCATTACGTAATAACGTATAACGTTGTATACTAGTACCTTATGACGTATAACGTTATGTAGCATTGCGTTATAACGTATAACGTTGTATACTATTACGTTATAACGTATAACGTTATGTAGCACGACGTTATAACGTATAACGTTGTATACTAGTACCTTATAACGTATAACGTTCTGTAGCATTTCGTTATAACGTATAACGTTGTATACTATTACGTTATAACGTATAACGTTATGTAGCACGACGTTATAACGTATAACGTTGTATACTAGTACGTTATAACGTATAACGTTATGTAGCATTACGTTATAACGTATAACGTTGTACACTATTACGTTATAACGTATAACGATAGATAGCATTACGTTATAACGTATAACGTTGTATACTATTACGTTATAACGTATAACGTTATGTAGCATTACGTTATAACGTATAACATTGTATACTATTACGTTATAACGTATAACTATATGTAGCATTACGTTATAACGTATAACGTTGTATACTATTACGTTATAACGTATAACGTTATGTAGCATTACGTTATAACGTATAACGTTGTATACTATTATGTTATAACGTATAACGTTATGTAGCACGACGTTATAACGTATAACGTTGTATAATAGTACGTTATAACGTATAACGTTATGTAGCATTACGTTATAACGTATACCGTTGTATACTACTACCTTATAACGTATAACGTTATGTAGCATTACGTTATAACGTATAACGTTATGTAGCATTATGCTATAACATATAACGTTGTATACTATAACCTTATAACGTATAATGTTATGTTGCATTACGTTATAACGTATAACGTTGTATACTATTACGTTATAACGTATAACGTTATGTAGCATTACGTTATAACGTATAACGTTGTATACTACTACCTTGTAACGTATAACGTTATGTAGCATTACGTTATGACGTATAACGTTATGTAGCATTATGCTATAACATATAACGTTGTATACTATAACCTTAGAACGTATAATGTTATGTAGCATTACGTTATAACGTATAACGTTGTATACTATTACGTTATAACGTATAACGTTATGTAGCATTACGTTATAACGTATAACGTTGTATACTATTTCGTTATAACGTATAACGTTGTGTAGCACGACGTTATAACGTATAACGTTGTATACTAGTACCTTATGACGTATAACGTTATGTAGCATTACGTTATAACGTATAACGTTATATACTATTACCTTATAACGTATAACGTTATGTAGCATTACGTTATAATGTATAACGTTGTATACTATTACGTTATAACGTATAACGATATGTAGCATTACGTTATAACGTATAACGTTGTATACTATTACGTTATAACGTATAACGTTATGTAGCATTACGGTATAACGTATAACGTTGTATACTATTACTTTATAACGTATAACGTTATGTAGCATTGCGTTATAACGTATAACGTTGTATACTATTACGTTATAACGTATAACGTTATGTAGCACGACGTTATAACGTATAACGTTGTATACTAGTACCTTATAACGTATAACGTTCTGTAGCATTTCGTTATAACGTATAACGTTGTATACTACTACGTTATAACGTATAACGTTATGTAGCATTACGTTATAACGTATAACGTTGTATACTATTACGTTATAACGTATAACGTTGTGTAGCATGACGTTATAACGTATAACGTTGTATACTAGTACCTTATGACGTATAACGTTATGTAGCATTGCGTTATAACGTATAACGTTGTATACTATTATGTTATAACGTATAACGTTATGTAGCACGACGTTATAACGTATAACGTTGTATAATAGTACGTTATAACGTATAACGTTATGTAGCATTACGTTATAACGTATACCGTTGTATACTACTACCTTATAACGTATAACGTTATGTAGCATTACGTTATAACGTATAACGTTATGTAGCATTATGCTATAACATATAACGTTGTATACTATAACCTTATAACGTATAATGTTATGTTGCATTACGTTATAACGTATAACGTTGTATACTATTACGTTATAACGTATAACGTTATGTAGCATTACGTTATAACGTATAACGTTGTATACTACTACCTTGTAACGTATAACGTTATGTAGCATTACGTTATGACGTATAACGTTATGTAGCATTATGCTATAACATATAACGTTGTATACTATAACCTTAGAACGTATAATGTTATGTAGCATTACGTTATAACGTATAACGTTGTATACTATTACGTTATAACGTATAACGTTATGTAGCATTACGTTATAACGTATAACGTTGTATACTATTTCGTTATAACGTATAACGTTGTGTAGCACGACGTTATAACGTATAACGTTGTATACTAGTACCTTATGACGTATAACGTTATGTAGCATTACGTTATAACGTATAACGTTATATACTATTACCTTATAACGTATAACGTTATGTAGCATTACGTTATAATGTATAACGTTGTATACTATTACGTTATAACGTATAACGATATGTAGCATTACGTTATAACGTATAACGTTGTATACTATTACGTTATAACGTATAACGTTATGTAGCATTACGGTATAACGTATAACGTTGTATACTATTACTTTATAACGTATAACGTTATGTAGCATTGCGTTATAACGTATAACGTTGTATACTATTACGTTATAACGTATAACGTTATGTAGCACGACGTTATAACGTATAACGTTGTATACTAGTACCTTATAACGTATAACGTTCTGTAGCATTTCGTTATAACGTATAACGTTGTATACTACTACGTTATAACGTATAACGTTATGTAGCATTACGTTATAACGTATAACGTTGTATACTATTACGTTATAACGTATAACGTTGTGTAGCATGACGTTATAACGTATAACGTTGTATACTAGTACCTTATGACGTATAACGTTATGTAGCATTGCGTTATAACGTATAACGTTGTATACTATTACGTTATAACGTATAACGTTATGTAGCATTACGTTATAACGTATAACGTTGTATACTATGACGTTATAACGTATAACGTTATGTAGCATTACGTTATAACGTATAACGTTGTATACTATTACGTTATAACGTATAACGATTTGTAGCATTACGTTATAACGTATAACGTTGTATACTATTACGTTATAACGTATAACGTTATGTAGCATTACGGTATAACGTATAACGTTGTATACTATTACGTTATAACGTATAACGTTATGTAGCATTACGTTATAACGTATAACGTTGTATACTATTACGTTATAACGTATAACGTTATGTAGCACGACGTTATAACGTATAACGTTGTATACTAGTACCTTATAACGTATAACGTTCTGTAGCATTTCGTTATAACGTATAACGTTGTATACTACTACCTTATAACGTATAACGTTATGTAGCATTACGTTATAACGTATAACGTTATGTAGCATTATGCTATAACATATAACGTTGTATACTATTACGTTATAACGTATAACGTTATGTAGCACGACGTTATAACGTATAACGTTGTATACTAGTACGTTATAACGTATAACGTTATGTAGCATTACGTTATAACGTATAACGTTGTATACTATTACGTTATAACGTATAACGATAGATAGCATTACGTTATAACGTATAACGTTGTATACTATTACGTTATAACGTATAACGTTATGTAGCATTACGTTATAACGTATAACATTGTATACTATTACGTTATAACGTATAACTATATGTAGCATTACGTTATAACGTATAACGTTGTATACTATTACGTTATAACGTATAACGTTATGTAGCATTACGTTATAACGTATAACGTTGTATACTATTATGTTATAACGTATAACGTTATGTAGCACGACGTTATAACGTATAACGTTGTATACTAGTACGTTATAACGTATAACGTTATGTAGCATTACGTTATAACGTATACCGTTGTATACTACTACCTTATAACGTATAACGTTATGTAGCATTACGTTATAACGTATAACGTTATGTAGCATTATGCTATAACATATAACGTTGTATACTATAACCTTATAACGTATAATGTTATGTAGCATTACGTTATAACGTATAACGTTGTATACTATTACGTTATAACGTATAACGTTATGTAGCATTACGTTATAACGTATAACGTTGTATACTACTACCTTGTAACGTATAACGTTATGTAGCATTACGTTATGACGTATAACGTTATGTAGCATTATGCTATAACATATAACGTTGTATACTATAACCTTAGAACGTATAATGTTATGTAGCATTACGTTATAACGTATAACGTTGTATACTATTACGTTATAACGTATAACGTTATGTAGCATTACGTTATAACGTATAACGTTGTATACTATTACGTTATAACGTATAACGTTGTGTAGCACGACGTTATAACGTATAACGTTGTATACTAGTACCTTATGACGTATAACGTTATGTAGCATTACGTTATAACGTATAACGTTATATACTATTACCTTATAACGTATAACGTTATGTAGCATTACGTTATAATGTATAACGTTGTATACTATTACGTTATAACGTATAACGATATGTAGCATTACGTTATAACGTATAACGTTGTATACTATTACGTTATAACGTATAACGTTATGTAGCATTACGGTATAACGTATAACGTTGTATACTATTACGTTATAACGTATAACGTTATGTAGCATTGCGTTATAACGTATAACGTTGTATACTATTACGTTATAACGTATAACGTTATGTAGCACGACGTTATAACGTATAACGTTGTATACTAGTACCTTATAACGTATAACGTTCTGTAGCATTTCGTTATAACGTATAACGTTGTATACTACTACGTTATAACGTATAACGTTATGTAGCATTACGTTATAACGTATAACGTTGTATACTATTACGTTATAACGTATAACGTTGTGTAGCACGACGTTATAACGTATAACGTTATGTAGCACCACGTTATAACGTATAACGTTATGTAGCACTACGTTATATCGTATAACGCTATGTACTGTTACCTTATAACGTATTACGTTATGTAGCATTACGTTATAACGTCTAACGTTGTATACTATTACCTTATAACGTATAACGTTATGTAGCATTACGCTATAACGTATAACGTTATATACTATTACCTTATAACGTATAACGTTATGTATCATTACGTTATAACGTATATCCTTATATATTGTTACCTTATAACGTTATACGTTGTATACTATTACCTTATAACGTATAACGTTATGTAGCATTAGGTTATAACGTATAACGTTGTATACTGTTACCTTATAACGTATCACGTTATGTAGCATTACGTTTTAACGTATAACGTTATATACTATTACCTTATAACGTATAACGTTATGTAGCATTACGCTATAACGTATAACGTCATATACTATTACCTTATAACGTATAACGTTATGTAGCATTACGTTATAACGTATTTCGTTGTATACTATTACGTTATAACGTATAACGTTGTATACTATTACGTTATAACGTATAACGTTATGTAGCATTACGTTATAACGTATAACGTTGTATACTATTACGTTATAACGTATAACGTTATGTAGCATTACGTTATAACGTATAACGTTGTATACTACTACCTTGTAACGAATAACGTTATGTAGCATTACGTTATGACGTATAACGTTATGTAGCATTATGCTATAACATATAACGTTGTATACTATAACCTTATAACGTATAATGTTATGTAGCATTACGTTATAACGTATAACGTTGTATACTATTACGTTATAACGTATAACGTTATGTAGCATTACGTTATAACGTATAACGTTGTATACTATTACGTTATAACGTATAACGTTGTGTAGCATGACGTTATAACGTATAACGTTGTATACTAGTACCTTATGACGTATAACGTTATGTAGCATTGCGTTATAACGTATAACGTTGTATACTATTACGTTATAACGTATAACGTTGTATACTATTACGTTATAACGTATAACGTTATGTAGCATTACGTTATAACGTATAACGTTGTATACTATGACGTTATAACGTATAACGTTATGTAGCATTACGTTATAACGTATAACGTTGTATACTATTACGTTATAACGTATAACGATATGTAGCATTACGTTATAACGTATAACGTTGTATACTATTACGTTATAACGTATAACGTTATGTAGCATTACGGTATAACGTATAACGTTGTATACTATTACGTTATAACGTATAACGTTATGTAGCATTACGTTATAACGTATAACGTTGTATACTATTACGTTATAACGTATAACGTTATGTAGCACGACGTTATAACGTATAACGTATACTAGCACCTTATAACGAATAACGTTCTGTAGCATTTCGTTATAACGTATAACGTTGTATACTTCTACCTTATAACGTATAACGTTATGTAGCATTACGTTATAACGTATAACGTTGTATACTATTACGTTATAACGTATAACGTTATGTAGCATTACGTTATAACGTATAACGTTGTATACTATTATGTTATAACGTATAACGTTATGTAGCACGACGTTATAACGTATAACGTTGTATACTAGTACGTTATAACGTATAACGTTATGTAGCATTACGTTATAACGTATACCGTTGTATACTACTACCTTATAACGTATAACGTTATGTAGCATTACGTTATAACGTATAACGTTATGTAGCATTATGCTATAACATATAACGTTGTATACTATAACCTTATAACGTATAATGTTATGTAGCATTACGTTATAACGTATAACGTTGTATACTATTACGTTATAACGTATAACGTTATGTAGCATTATGCTATAACATATAACGTTGTATACTATAACCTTATAACGTATAATGTTATGTAGCACGACGTTATAACGTATAACGTTGTATACTAGTACGTTATAACGTATAACGTTATGTAGCATTACGTTATAACGTATAACGTTGTACACTATTACGTTATAACGTATAACGATAGATAGCATTACGTTATAACGTATAACGTTGTATACTATTACGTTATAACGTTTAACGTTATGTAGCAGTACGTTATAACGTATAACATTGTATACTATTACGTTATAACGTATAACTATATGTAGCATTACGTTATAACGTATAACGTTGTATACTATTACGTTATAACGTATAACGTTATGTAGCATTATGCTATAACATATAACGTTGTATACTATAACCTTATAACGTATAATGTTATGTAGCATTACGTTATAACGTATAACATTGTATACTATTACGTTATAACGTATAACTATATGTAGCATTACGTTATAACGTATAACGTTGTATACTATTACGTTATAACGTATAACGTTATGTAGCATTACGTTATGACGTATAACGTTATGTAGCATTATGCTATAACATATAACGTTGTATACTATAACCTTAGAACGTATAATGTTATGTAGCATTACGTTATAACGTATAACGTTGTATACTATTACGTTATAACGTATAACGTTGTATACTATTACGTTATAACGTATAACGTTGTGTAGCACGACGTTATAACGTATAACGTTGTATACTAGTACCTTATGACGTATAACGTTATGTAGCATTACGTTATAACGTATAACGTTATATACTATTACCTTATAACGTATAACGTTATGTAGCATTACGTTATAATGTATAACGTTGTATACTATTACGTTATAACGTATAACGATATGTAGCATTACGTTGTAACGTATAACGTTGTATACTATTACGTTATAACGTATAACGTTATGTAGCATTACGGTATAACGTATAACGTTGTATACTATTACTTTATAACGTATAACGTTATGTAGCATTGCGTTATAACGTATAACGTTGTATACTATTACGTTATAACGTATAACGTTATGTAGCACGACGTTATAACGTATAACGTTGTATACTAGTACCTTATAACGTATAACGTTCTGTAGCATTTCGTTATAACGTATAACGTTGTATACTACTACGTTATAACGTATAACGTTATGTAGCATTACGTTATAACGTATAACGTTGTATACTATTACGTTATAACGTATAACGTTGTGTAGCATGACGTTATAACGTATAACGTTGTATACTAGTACCTTATGACGTATAACGTTATGTAGCATTGCGTTATAACGTATAACGTTGTATACTATTACGTTATAACGTATAACGTTGTATACTATTACGTTATAACGTATAACGTTATGTAGCATTACGTTATAACGTATAACGTTGTATACTATGACGTTATAACGTATAACGTTATGTAGCATTACGTTATAACGTATAACGTTGTATACTATTACGTTATAACGTATAACGATATGTAGCATTACGTTATAACGTATAACGTTGTATACTATTACGTTATAACGTATAACGTTATGTAGCATTACGGTATAACGTATAACGTTGTATACTATTACGTTATAACGTATAACGTTATGTAGCATTACGTTATAACGTATAACGTTGTATACTATTACGTTATAACGTATAACGTTATGTAGCACGACGTTATAACGTATAACGTTGTATACTAGTACCTTATAACGTATAACGTTCTGTAGCATTTCGTTATAACGTATAACGTTGTATACTACTACCTTATAACGTATAACGTTATGTAGCATTACGTTATAACGTATAACGTTATGTAGCATTATGCTATAACATATAACGTTGTATACTATTACGTTATAACGTATAACGTTATGTAGCACGACGTTATAACGTATAACGTTGTATACTAGTACGTTATAACGTATAACGTTATGTAGCATTACGTTATAACGTATAACGTTGTATACTATTACGTTATAACGTATAACGATAGATAGCATTACGTTATAACGTATAACGTTGTATACTATTACGTTATAACGTATAACGTTATGTAGCATTACGTTATAACGTATAACATTGTATACTATTACGTTATAACGTATAACTATATGTAGCATTACGTTATAACGTATAACGTTGTATACTATTACGTTATAACGTATAACGTTATGTAGCATTACGTTATAACGTATAACGTTGTATACTATTATGTTATAACGTATAACGTTATGTAGCACGACGTTATAACGTATAACGTTGTATACTAGTACGTTATAACGTATAACGTTATGTAGCATTACGTTATAACGTATACCGTTGTATACTACTACCTTATAACGTATAACGTTATGTAGCATTACGTTATAACGTATAACGTTATGTAGCATTATGCTATAACATATAACGTTGTATACTATAACCTTATAACGTATAATGTTATGTAGCATTACGTTATAACGTATAACGTTGTATAATATTACGTTATAACGTATAACGTTATGTAGCATTACGTTATAACGTATAACGTTGTATACTACTACCTTGTAACGTATAACGTTATGTAGCATTACGTTATGACGTATAACGTTATGTAGCATTATGCTATAACATATAACGTTGTATACTATAACCTTAGAACGTATAATGTTATGTAGCATTACGTTATAACGTATAACGTTGTATACTATTACGTTATAACGTATAACGTTATGTAGCATTACGTTATAACGTATAACGTTGCATACTATTACGTTATAACGTATAACGTTGTGTAGCACGACGTTATAACGTATAACGTTGTATACTAGTACCTTATGACGTATAACGTTATGTAGCATTACGTTATAACGTATAACGTTATATACTATTACCTTATAACGTATAACGTTATGTAGCATTACGGTATAACGTATAACGTTGTATACTATTACTTTATAACGTATAACGTTATGTAGCATTGCGTTATAACGTATAACGTTGTATACTATTACGTTATAACGTATAACGTTATGTAGCATTACGTTATAACGTATAACGTTGTATACTATTATGTTATAACGTATAACGTTATGTAGCACGACGTTATAACGTATAACGTTGTATACTAGTACGTTATAACGTATAACGTTATGTAGCATTACGTTATAACGTATACCGTTGTATACTACTACCTTATAACGTATAACGTTATGTAGCATTACGTTATAACGTATAACGTTATGTAGCATTATGCTATAACATATAACGTTGTATACTATAACCTTATAACGTATAATGTTATGTAGCATTACGTTATAACGTATAACGTTGTATAATATTACGTTATAACGTATAACGTTATGTAGCATTACGTTATAACGTATAACGTTGTATACTACTACCTTGTAACGTATAACGTTATGTAGCATTACGTTATGACGTATAACGTTATGTAGCATTATGCTATAACATATAACGTTGTATACTATAACCTTAGAACGTATAATGTTATGTAGCATTACGTTATAACGTATAACGTTGTATACTATTACGTTATAACGTATAACGTTATGTAGCATTACGTTATAACGTATAACGTTGCATACTATTACGTTATAACGTATAACGTTGTGTAGCACGACGTTATAACGTATAACGTTGTATACTAGTACCTTATGACGTATAACGTTATGTAGCATTACGTTATAACGTATAACGTTATATACTATTACCTTATAACGTATAACGTTATGTAGCATTACGTTATAATGTATAACGTTGTATACTATTACGTTATAACGTATAACGATATGTAGCATTACGTTATAACGTATAACGTTGTATACTATTACGTTATAACGTATAACCTTATGTAGCATTACGGTATAACGTATAACGTTGTATACTATTACGTTATAACGTATAACGTTATGTAGCATTGCGTTATAACGTATAACGTTGTATACTATTACGTTATAACGTATAACGTTATGTAGCACGACGTTATAACGTATAACGTTGTATACTAGTACCTTATAACGTATAACGTTCTGTAGCATTTCGTTATAACGTATAACGTTGTATACTATTACGTTATAACGTATAACGTTATGTAGCATTACGTTATAACGTATAACGTTGTATACTATTACGTTATAACGTATAACGTTATGTAGCATTACGTTATAACGTATAACGTTGTATACTATTACGTTATAACGTATAACGTTATGTAGCACGACGTTATAACGTATAACGTTGTATACTAGTTCCTTATAACGTATAACGTTATGTAGCATTACGTTATAACGTATAACGTTGTATACTATTGCGTTATAACGTATAACGATATGTAGCATTACGTTATAACGTATAACGTTGTATACTATTACGTTATAACGTATAACGATATGTAGCATTACGTTATAACGTATAACGTTGTATACTATTACGTTATAACGTATAACGTTATGTAGCATTACGGTATAACGTATAACGTTGTATACTATTACGTTATAACGTATAACGTTATGTAGCATTGCGTTATAACGTATAACGTTGTATACTATTACGTTATAACGTATAACGTTATGTAGCACGACGTTATAACGTATAACGTTGTATACTATTACGTTATAACGTATAACGTTGTGTAGCACGACGTTGTAACGTATAACGTTGTATACTAGTACCTTATGACGTATAACGTTATGTAGCATTACGTTATGACGTATAACGTTATGTAGCATTATGCTATAACATATAACGTTGTATAATATAACCTTATAACGTATAATGTTATGTAGCATTACGTTATAACGTATAACGTTGTATACTATTACGTTATAACGTATAACGTTATGTAGCATTACGTTATAACGTATAACGTTGTATACTATTACGTTATAACGTATAACGTTATGTAGCACGACGTTATAACGTATAACGTTGTATACTAGTACCTTATGACGTATAACGTTATGTAGCATTACGTTATAACGTATAACGTTGTATACTATGACGTTATAACGTATATCGTTATGTAGCATTACGTTATAACGTATAACGTTGTATACTATTACGTTATAACGTATAACGATATGTAGCATTACGTTATAACGTATAACGTTGTATACTATTACGTTATAACGTATAACGTTATGTAGCATTACGTTATAACGTATAACGTTGTATACTATTACGTAATAACGTATAACGTTATGTAGCATTACGGTATTCCAACTCTGTCGAAAGCATTCCAACCCTGTAGAAAGCATTCGAACTCTGTACAAAGGTATTCCAACTCTGTGGAAAGAATACCAAATCTGTCGAAAGCATTTCAGCTCTGTCGAAAGCGTTCCAACCCTGTAATAAGCATTCCATCCCTGCAGAAAGCATTCCAATCCTGTAGAAAGCATTCCAACTCTGTAGAAAGCATTCCAACTCTGTACAAAGGTATTCCAACTCTGTACAAAGTTATTCCAACTCTATCGAAAGAATTCCAACACTGTACTAAGCATTCCAACTCTGTACAAAGGTATTCCAACTCTGTCGAAAGAATTCCAACACTCTAGGAAGCATTCCCACCCTGTAGAAAGCATTCCAACACCGTACAAAACATTCCAATCCTGTAGGAAGTATGCCAACCCTGTAGAAAGCTTTCCAACTCTGAACAAAGGTATTCCATCTCTGTCGAAAGCATTCCCACCCTGTAGAAAGCATTCCAACCCTGTAGAAGGCATCCCAACCCTGTACAAAGGTACTCCAACTCTGTAGAAAGCATTCCAACCCTGTAGAAAGCATTGCAACCCTGTAGGAAGCATTCCAACCCTATACAAAGGTATTCCAACCCTGTACAAAGGTACTCCAACTCTGTCTAAAGCATTCCAACTCTGTCGAAAGCATTCCAACCCTCTAGAAAGCATTCCAACCCTGTAGAAAGCATTCCAACCCTGTAGAAAGCATTCGAACCCTGTACAATGGTATTCCAACTCTGTCGAAAGCATTCCAACCCTGTAGAAAGCATTCCAACTCTGTACAAAGGTATTCCAAATCTGTCGAAAGAATACCAACTCTGTCGAAAGCATTCCAGCTCTGTCGAAAGCATTCCAACCCTGTAATAAGCATTCCAACCCTGTAGAAAGCATTCCAACCCTGTAGAAAGCATTCCAATCCTGTAGAAAGCATTCCAACTCTGTAGAAAGCATTCCAACTCTGTACAAAGGTATTCCAACTCTGTACAAAGGTATTCCAACTCTATCGAAAGAATTCCAACACTGTAGAAAGCATTCCAACTCTGTACAAAGGTATTCCAACTCTGTCGAAATAATTCCAACCCTCTAGGAAGCATTCCCACCCTGTAGAAAGCATTCCAAACCCCGTACAAAACATTCCAATCCTGTAGAAAGTATTCCAACCCTGTAGAAAGCTTTGCAACTCTGAACAAAGGTATTCCATCTCTGTCGAAAGCATTCCAACCCTGTAGAAAGCATTCCAACCCTGTACAAAGTTATTCCAACTCTGTACAAAGGTATTCCAACTCTGTCGAAACCATTCTAATCCTGTAGAAAGCATTCCAACCCTGTAGAAAGCATTCCAACCCTGTAGAAAGCATTGCAGCCCTGTTGAAAGCATTCCAACCCTGTAGAAAGCATTCCAACCCTGTAGAAAGCATTCCAACCCTGTCGAAAGCATTCCAACCCTGTCGAAAGCATTCCAACCATGTCGAAAGCATTCCAACCCTGTACAAGGGTATTCCAACTCTGTAGAAAGCATTCCAACCCTGTACAAAGGTATTCCAAATCTGTCGAAACCATTCTAACCCTGTAGGAAGCGTTCCAACCCTGTAGAAAGCACTCCAACTCTGTACATAACATTCTAACTCTGCACAAAGGTATTCCAACCCTGCCGAAAAAATTCCAACCCTGTAGAAAGCATTCCAATCCTGTAGAAAGCATTCCAGCTCTGTAGAAAGCATTCCAACCCTGTACAAAGGTATTCCAACCTTGTACAAAGGTATTCCAACTCTGTACAAAGGTATTCCAACTCTGTCGAAATAATTCCAACCCTCTAGGAAGCATTCCCACCCTGTAGAAAGCATTCCAACCCCGTACAAAACATTCCAATCCTGTAGAAAGTATTCCAACCCTGTAGAAAGCTTTGCAACTCTGAACAAAGGTATTCCATCTCTGTCGAAAGCATTCCAACCCTGTACAAAGTTATTCCAACTCTGTACAAAGGTATACCAACTCTGTCGAAACCATTCTAACCCTGTAGAAAGCATTCCAACCCTGTAGAAAGCATTCCAACCCTGTAGAAAGCATTGCAACCCTGTTGAAAGCATTCCAACCCTGTAGAAAACATTCCAACCCTGTAGAAAGCATTCCAACCCTGTCGAAAGCATTCCAACCCTGTAGAAAGCATTCCAACCCTGTAGAAAGTATTCCAACCCTGTAGAAAGTATTCCTACCATGTACAAAATTATTCCAACTCTGTACAAAGGTATTCCAACTCTGTCGAAAGCATTCCAATCCTGTCGAAAGCATTCCAACTCTGTCGACAGCATTCCAACCATGTCGAAAGCATTCCAACCCTGTAGAAAGCATTCAAACCCTGTACAAGGGTATTCCGACTCTGTAGAAAGCATTCCAACCCTGTACAAAGGTATTCCAAATCTGTCGAAACCATTCTAACCCTGTAGGAAGCGTTCCAACCCTGTAGAAAGCACTCCAACTCTGTACATAACATTCTAACTCTGCACAAAGGTATTCCAACCCTGCCGAAAAAATTCCAAGGCTGTAGAAAGCATTCCAATCCTGTAGAAAGCATTCCAGCTCTGTAGAAAGCATTCCAACCCTGTACAAAGGTATTCCAACCTTGTACAAAGGTATTCCAATCCTGTACAAAGGTATTCCAACACTGTACAAAGGTATTCCAACGCTGTAGAAAGCATACCAACCCTGTAGAAAGCATTCCAACCCTGTAGAAAGCATTCCAACCCTGTACAAAGTTATTCCAACTCTGTGGAAAGAATTCCAACCCTGCCGAAAAAATTCCAACCCTGTAGAGAGCATTCCAACCCTGTACAAAGTTATTCCAACTCTGTACAAAGGTATTCCAACTCTGTCGAAACCATTCTAACCCTGTAGAAAGCATTCCAACCCTGTAGAAAGCATTCCAACCCTGTAGAAAGCATTGCAACCCTGTTGAAAGCATTCCAACCCTGTAGAAAGCATTCCAACCCTGTAGCAAGCATTCCAACCCTGTCGAAAGCATTCCAACCCTGTAGAAAGCATTCCAACCCTGTAGAAAGTATTCCAACCCTGTAGAAAGTATTCCTACCCTGTACAAAATTATTCAAACTCTGTACAAAGGTATTCCAACTCTGTCGAAAGCAGTCCAACCCTGTCGAAAGCATTCCAACTCTGTACAAAGTTATTCCAAACCTGTAGAAAGCATTCCAACCCTGTAGAAAGCATTCCCGCCGTGTAGAAAGAATTCCAACCCTGTACAAGGGTATTCCAACACTGTCGAAAGCATTCCAACCCTGTAGACATCATTCCAACCCTGCAGAAAGCATTCCAGCCCTGTAGAAAGCATTCCCACCCTGTAGAAAGCATTCCAACCCTGTAGAAAGCATTCGAACCCTGTAGAAAGCATTCCAACTCTGTCGAAAGCATTCCAACCCTGTAGAAAGTATTCCAACCCTGTAGAAAGTATTCCTACCCTGTACAAAGTTATTCCAACTCTGTACAAAGGTATTCCAACTCTGTCGAAAGCATTCCAACCCTGTCGAAAGCATTCCAACCCTGTAGAAATCATTCCAACCCTCTAGAAATCATTCCAACCCTCTAGAAAGCATTCCAACCCTCTAGAAAGCATTCCAACCCTGTAGAAAGTATTCCGCCCCTGTAGAAAGTATTTCAACCCTGTAGAAAGTATTCCAACCCTGTAGAAAGTATTCCAACCCTGTAGAAAGTATTCCAACCCTGTAGAAAGTATTCCTACCCTGTACAAAGTTATTCCAACTCTGTACTAAGGTGTTCCATCTCTGTCGAAAGCATTCCAACCCAGTCGAAAGAATTCCAACCCTCTAGGAAGCATTCCCACCCTGTAGAAAGCATTCCAACCCCGTACAAAACATTCCAATCCTGTAGAAAGTATTCCAACCCTGTAGAAAGCTTTGCAACACTGAACAAAGGTATTCCATCTCTGTCGAAAGCATTCCAACCCTGTAGAAAGCATTCCAACCCTGTACAAAGTTATTCCAACTCTGTACAAAGGTATTCCAACTCTGTCGAAACCATTCTAACCCTGTAGAAAGCATTCCAACCCTGTAGAAAGCAATCCAACCCTGTAGAAAGAATTCCAACCCTGTAGAAAGCATTCAAACCCTGTAGAAAGCATTCCAACCCTGTAGAAAGCATTCCAACCCTGCACAAAGGTATTCCAACTCTGTCCAAAGCATTCCAACCCTGTCGAAAGCTTTCCAACCCTGTAGAAAGCATTGCAACCCTGTTGAAAGCATTCCAACCCTGTAGAAAGCATTCCAACCCTGTAGAAAGCATTCCAACCCTGTCGAAAGCATTCCAACCCTGTAGAAAGCATTCCAACCCTGTAGAAAGTATTCCAACCCTGTAGAAAGTATTCCTTCCCTGTACAAAGTTATTCCAACTCTGTACAAAGGTATTCCAACTCTGTCGAAAGCATTCCAACCCTGTCGAAAGTATACCAACCCTGTAGAAAGTATTCCTACCCTGTACAAAATTATTCCAACTCTGTACAAAGGTATTCCAACTCTGTCGAAAGCATTCCAACCCTGTCGAAAGCATTCCAACTCTGTCGAAAGCATTCCAACCATGTCGAAAGCATTCCAACCCTGTAGAAAGCATTCCAACCCTGTACAAGGGTATTCCAACTCTGTAGAAAGCATTCCAACCCTGTACAAAGGTATTCCAAATCTGTCGAAACCATTCTAACCCTGTAGGAAGCGTTCCAACCCTGTAGAAAGCACTCCAACTCTGTACATAACATCCTAACTCTGCACAAAGGTATTCCAACCCTGCCGAAAAAATTCCAACCCTGTAGAAAGCATTCCAATCCTGTAGAAAGCATTCCAGCTCTGTAGAAAGCATTCCAACCCTGTACAAAGGTATTCCAACCTTGTACAAAGGTATTCCAACCCTGTACAAAGGTATTCCAACACTGTACAAAGGTATTCCAACCCTGTAGAAAGCATTCCAACCCTGTACAAAGTTATTCCAACCCTGTAGAAAGCATTCCAACCCTGTAGAAAGCATTCCAACCCTGTAGAAAGCATTCCAACCCTGTAGAAATAATTCCAACCCTGCAGAAAGCATTCCAGCCCTGTAGAAAGCATTCCAACCCTGTAGAAAGCATTCCAACCCTGTAGAAAGCATTCCAACCCTGTAGAAAGCATTCCAACTCTGTCGAAAGCATTCCAACCCTGTAGAAAGTATTCCAACCCTGTAGAAAGTATTCCTACCCTGTACAAAGTTATTCCAACCCTGTAGAAAGCATTCCAACCCTGTAGAAAGCATTCCCACCCTGTAGAAAGCATTCCAACTCTGTCGAAAGCATTCCAAACCTCTAGAAAGCATTCCAACCCTCTAGAAAGCATTCCAACCCTGTAGAAAGCATTCAAACCCTGTAGAAAGCATTCCAACCCTGTAGAAAGCATTCCAACCCTGCACAAAGGTATTCCAACTCTGTCCAAAGCATTCCAACCCTGTCGAAAGCTTTCCAACCCTGTAGAAAGCATTGCAACCCTGTTGAAAGCATTCCAACCCTGTAGAAAGCATTCCAACCCTGTAGAAAGCATTCCAACCCTGTCGAAAGCATTCCAACCCTGTAGAAAGCATTCCAATCCTGTAGAAAGCATTCCAGCTCTGTAGAAAGCATTCCAACCCTGTACAAAGGTATTCCAACCTTGTACAAAGGTATTCCAATCCTGTACAAAGGTATTCCAACACTGTACAAAGGTATTCCAACGCTGTAGAAAGCATACCAACCCTGTAGAAAGCATTCCAACCCTGTAGAAAGCATTCCAACCCTGTACAAAGTTATTCCAACTCTGTGGAAAGAATTCCAACCCTGCCGAAAAAATTCCAACCCTGTAGAGAGCATTCCAACCCTGTACAAAGTTATTCCAACTCTGTACAAAGGTATTCCAACTCTGTCGAAACCATTCTAACCCTGTAGAAAGCATTCCAACCCTGTAGAAAGCATTCCAACCCTGTAGAAAGCATTGCAACCCTGTTGAAAGCATTCCAACCCTGTAGAAAGCATTCCAACCCTGTAGCAAGCATTCCAACCCTGTCGAAAGCATTCCAACCCTGTAGAAAGCATTCCAACCCTGTAGAAAGTATTCCAACCCTGTAGAAAGTATTCCTACCCTGTACAAAATTATTCAAACTCTGTACAAAGGTATTCCAACTCTGTCGAAAGCAGTCCAACCCTGTCGAAAGCATTCCAACTCTGTACAAAGTTATTCCAAACCTGTAGAAAGCATTCCAACCCTGTAGAAAGCATTCCCGCCGTGTAGAAAGAATTCCAACCCTGTACAAGGGTATTCCAACACTGTCGAAAGCATTCCAACCCTGTAGACATCATTCCAACCCTGCAGAAAGCATTCCAGCCCTGTAGAAAGCATTCCCACCCTGTAGAAAGCATTCCAACCCTGTAGAAAGCATTCGAACCCTGTAGAAAGCATTCCAACTCTGTCGAAAGCATTCCAACCCTGTAGAAAGTATTCCAACCCTGTAGAAAGTATTCCTACCCTGTACAAAGTTATTCCAACTCTGTACAAAGGTATTCCAACTCTGTCGAAAGCATTCCAACCCTGTCGAAAGCATTCCAACCCTGTAGAAATCATTCCAACCCTCTAGAAATCATTCCAACCCTCTAGAAAGCATTCCAACCCTCTAGAAAGCATTCCAACCCTGTAGAAAGTATTCCGCCCCTGTAGAAAGTATTTCAACCCTGTAGAAAGTATTCCAACCCTGTAGAAAGTATTCCAACCCTGTAGAAAGTATTCCAACCCTGTAGAAAGTATTCCTACCCTGTACAAAGTTATTCCAACTCTGTACTAAGGTGTTCCATCTCTGTCGAAAGCATTCCAACCCAGTCGAAAGAATTCCAACCCTCTAGGAAGCATTCCCACCCTGTAGAAAGCATTCCAACCCCGTACAAAACATTCCAATCCTGTAGAAAGTATTCCAACCCTGTAGAAAGCTTTGCAACACTGAACAAAGGTATTCCATCTCTGTCGAAAGCATTCCAACCCTGTAGAAAGCATTCCAACCCTGTACAAAGTTATTCCAACTCTGTACAAAGGTATTCCAACTCTGTCGAAACCATTCTAACCCTGTAGAAAGCATTCCAACCCTGTAGAAAGCAATCCAACCCTGTAGAAAGAATTCCAACCCTGTAGAAAGCATTCAAACCCTGTAGAAAGCATTCCAACCCTGTAGAAAGCATTCCAACCCTGCACAAAGGTATTCCAACTCTGTCCAAAGCATTCCAACCCTGTCGAAAGCTTTCCAACCCTGTAGAAAGCATTGCAACCCTGTTGAAAGCATTCCAACCCTGTAGAAAGCATTCCAACCCTGTAGAAAGCATTCCAACCCTGTCGAAAGCATTCCAACCCTGTAGAAAGCATTCCAACCCTGTAGAAAGTATTCCAACCCTGTAGAAAGTATTCCTTCCCTGTACAAAGTTATTCCAACTCTGTACAAAGGTATTCCAACTCTGTCGAAAGCATTCCAACCCTGTCGAAAGTATACCAACCCTGTAGAAAGTATTCCTACCCTGTACAAAATTATTCCAACTCTGTACAAAGGTATTCCAACTCTGTCGAAAGCATTCCAACCCTGTCGAAAGCATTCCAACTCTGTCGAAAGCATTCCAACCATGTCGAAAGCATTCCAACCCTGTAGAAAGCATTCCAACCCTGTACAAGGGTATTCCAACTCTGTAGAAAGCATTCCAACCCTGTACAAAGGTATTCCAAATCTGTCGAAACCATTCTAACCCTGTAGGAAGCGTTCCAACCCTGTAGAAAGCACTCCAACTCTGTACATAACATCCTAACTCTGCACAAAGGTATTCCAACCCTGCCGAAAAAATTCCAACCCTGTAGAAAGCATTCCAATCCTGTAGAAAGCATTCCAGCTCTGTAGAAAGCATTCCAACCCTGTACAAAGGTATTCCAACCTTGTACAAAGGTATTCCAACCCTGTACAAAGGTATTCCAACACTGTACAAAGGTATTCCAACCCTGTAGAAAGCATTCCAACCCTGTACAAAGTTATTCCAACCCTGTAGAAAGCATTCCAACCCTGTAGAAAGCATTCCAACCCTGTAGAAAGCATTCCAACCCTGTAGAAATAATTCCAACCCTGCAGAAAGCATTCCAGCCCTGTAGAAAGCATTCCAACCCTGTAGAAAGCATTCCAACCCTGTAGAAAGCATTCCAACCCTGTAGAAAGCATTCCAACTCTGTCGAAAGCATTCCAACCCTGTAGAAAGTATTCCAACCCTGTAGAAAGTATTCCTACCCTGTACAAAGTTATTCCAACCCTGTAGAAAGCATTCCAACCCTGTAGAAAGCATTCCCACCCTGTAGAAAGCATTCCAACTCTGTCGAAAGCATTCCAAACCTCTAGAAAGCATTCCAACCCTCTAGAAAGCATTCCAACCCTGTAGAAAGCATCCCAACCCTGTAGAAAGCATTCCAACCCTGTAGAAAGCATTCCAACCCTGTAGAAAGCATTCCAACCCTGTAGAAAGCATTCCAACCCTGTAGAAAGCATTCCAACTCTGTCGAAAGCATTCCAACCCTGTAGAAAGTATTCCAACCCTGTAGAAAGTATTCCTACCCTGTACAAAGTAATTCCAACCCTGTAGAAAGCATTCCAACCCTGTAGAAAGCATTCCCACCCTGTAGAAAGCATTCCAACTCTGTCGAAAGCATTCCAAACCTCTAGAAAGCATTCCAACCCTCTAGAAAGCATTCCAACCCTGTAGAAAGCATCCCAACCCTGTAGAAAGCATTCCAACCCTGTAGAAAGCATTCCAACTCTGTCGAAAGCATTCCAACCCTGTAGAAAGTATTCCAACCCTGTAGAAAGTATTCCTACCCTGTAGAAAGTTATTCCAACTCTGTACAAAGGTATTCCAACTCTGTCGGAAGCATTCCAACCCTGTAGAAAGCATTCCAACCCTGTAGAAAGCATTCCAACCCTGTACAAAGGTATTCCAACTCTGTCGAAAGCATTCCAACCCTGCCGAAAAAATTCCAACCCTGCCGAAAAAATTCCAACCCTGTAGAAAGCATTCCAACTCTGTACAAAGGTATTCCAACTCTGTACAAAGGTATGCCAACTCTATCGAAGGAATTCCAACACTGTAGAAAGCATTCCAACTCTGTAAAAAGTTATTCCAACCTTGTAGAAAGCATTCCAACCCTGTAGAAAGAATTCCCACCCTGTAGAAAGCATTCCAACCCTGTACAATGGTATTCCAACCCTGTACAATGGTATTCCAACCCTGTCGAAAGCATTCCAACCCTGTAGAAATCATTCAAACCCTGTAGAAAGCATTCCAACCCTGTACAAAGGTATTCCAACTCTGTCGAAAGCATTCCAACCCTGTACAAAGGTATTCCAACTCTGTCGAAAGCATTCCATCCCTGCCGAAAAAATTCCAACCCTGTAGAAAGCATTCCAACCCTGTAGAAATCATTCCAACCCTGTTGAAAGCATTCCAACCCTGTAGAAAGCATTCCAACCCTGTAGAAAGCATTCCAACCCTGTAGAAAGCATTCCACCCCTGTAGAAAGTATTTCAACCCTGTAGAAAGTATTCCTATCCTGTACAAAGTTATTCCAACTCTGTACAAAGGTATTCCAACTCTGTCGAAAGCATTCCAACCCTGTCGAAAGCATTCCAACCCTGTCGAAAGCACTCCAACTCCGTACAAAGGTATTCCAACTCTGTACAAAGGTATTCCAACTCTATCGAAGGAATTCCAACACTGTAGAAAGCATTCCAACTCTGTACAAAGTTATTCCATCCCTGTAGAAAGCATTCCAACCCTGTAGAAAGCATTCCAACCCTGTAGAAAGCATTCCAACTCTGTACAAAGGTATTCCAACCCTGTAGAAAGCATTCCAACTCTGTACAAAGGTATTCCAACTCTGTAGAAAGAATTCCAACACTGTACATAACATACTGACTCTGTACAAAGGCATTCCAACCCTGTAGAAAGCATTCCAACTCTCTACAAAGGTATTCCAACTCTGTACAAAGGTATTCCAACTCTGTCGAAAGCATTCCAACCCTGTCGAAAGCATTCCAACCCTGTAGAAAGCATTCCAACCCTGTACAAAGTTATTCCAACTCTGTACAAAGGTATTCCAACTCTGTCGAAACCATTCTAACCCTGTAGAAAGCATTCCAACCCTGTAGAAAGCATTCCAACCCTGTAGAAAGCATTGCAACCCTGTTGAAAGCATTCCAACCCTGTAGAAAGCATTCCAACCCTGTAGAAAGCATTCCAACCCTGTCGAAAGCATTCCAACCCTGTAGAAAGCATTCCAACCCTGTAGAAAGCATTCCAACCCTGTAGAAAGCATTCCAACCCTGTACAAGGGTATACCAACTCTGTAGAAAGCATTCCAACCCTGTACAAAGGTATTCCAAATCTGTCGAAACCATTCTAACCCTGTAGGAAGCGTTCCAACCCTGTAGAAAGCACTCCAACTCTGTACATAACATTCTAACTCTGCACAAAGGTATTCCAACCCTGCCGAAAAAATTCCAAGCCTGTAGAAAGCATTCCAATCCTGTAGAAAGCATTCCAGCTCTGTAGAAAGCATTCCAACCCTGTACAAAGTTATTCCAACTCTGTACAAAGGTATTCCAACTCTGTCGAAACCATTCTAACCCTGTAGAAAGAATTCCAACCCTGTAGAAAGCATTCCAACCCTGTAGAAAGCATTGCAACCCTGTTGAAAGCATTCCAACCCTGTAGAAAGCATTCCAACCCTGTAGCAAGCATTCCAACCCTGTCGAAAGCATTCCAACCCTGTAGAAAGCATTCCAACCCTGTAGAAAGTATTCCAACCCTGTAGAAAGTATTCCTACCCTGTACAAAATTATTCAAACTCTGTACAAAGGTATTCCAACTCTGTCGAAAGCATTCCAACCCTGTCGAAAGCATTCCAAATCTGTCGAAAGCATTCCAACCATGTCGAAAGCATTCCAACCCTGTAGAAAGCATTCCAACCCTGTACAAGGGTATTCCAACTCTGTAGAAAGCATTCCAACCCTGTACAAAAGTATTCCAAATCTGTCGAAACCATTCTAACCCTGGTGGAAGCGTTCCAACCCTGTAGAAAGCACTGCAACTCTGTACATAACATTCTAACTCTGCACAAAGGTTTTCCAAGCCTGCCGAAAAAATTCCAACCCTGTAGAAAGCATTCCAATCCTGTAGAAAGCATTCCAGCTCTGTAGAAAGCATTCCAACCCTGTACAAAGGTATTCCAACCTTGTACAAAGGTATTCCAACCCTGTACAAAGGTATTCCAACACTGTACAAAGGTATTCCAACCCTGTAGAAAGCATACCAACCCTGTAGAAAGCATTCCAACCCTGTAGAAAGCATTCCAACCCTGTACAAAGTTATTCCAACTCTGTCGAAAGAATTCCAACCCTGCCGAAAAAATTCCAACCCTGTAGAAAGCATTCCAACTCTGTACAAAGGTATTCCAACTCTATCGAAAGAATTCCAACACTGTAGAAAGCATTCCAACTCTGTACAAAGTTATTCCAAACCTGTAGAAAGCATTCCAACCCTGTAGAAAGCATTCCCGCCGTGTAGAAAGAATTCCAACCCTGTACAAGGGTATTCCAACCCTGTCGAAAGCATTCCAACCCTGTAGAAAGCATTCCAACCCTGTAGAAAGCATTCCAACCCTGCACAAAGGTATTCCAACTCTGTCCAAAGCATTCCAACCCTGTCGAAAGCTTTCCAACCCTGTAGAAAGCATTGCAACCCTGTTGAAAGCATTCCAACCCTGTAGAAAGCATTCCAACCCTGTAGAAAGCATTCCAACCCTGTCGAAAGCATTCCAACCCTGTAGAAAGCATTCCAACCCTGTAGAAAGTATTCCAACCCTGTAGAAAGTATTCCAACGCTGTAAAAAGCAGTTCCAACCCTGTACGATGGTATTCCAACTCTGTACAAAGGTATTCCAAATCTGTAGAAAGAATTCCAACCCTGTACATAACATTCTGACTGTGTACAAAGGTATTCCATCCCTGTAGATAGCAATCCCACCCTGTAGAAAGCATTCCAACCCTGTAGAAAGCATTCCAACCCTGTAGAAAGCATTCCAACACTGTAGAAAGCATTCCAACCCTGCACAAAGGTATTCCAACTCTGTCCAAAGCATTCCAACCCTGTCGAAAGCTTTCCAACCCTGTAGAAAGCATTGCAACCCTGTTGAAAGCATTCCAACCCTGTAGAAAGCATTCCAACCCTGTAGAAAGCATTCCAACCCTGTCGAAAGCATTCCAACCCTGTAGAAAGCATTCCAACCCTGTAGAAAGTATTCCAACCCTGTAGAAAGTATTCCTTCCCTGTACAAAGTTATTCCAACTCTGTACAAAGGTATTCCAACTCTGTCGAAAGCATTCCAACCCTGTAGAAAGCATTCCAAACCTGTAGAAAGCATTCCAACCCTGTAGAAAGCATTGCAACCCTGTAGAAAGCATTCCAACCCTGTACAAGGGTATTCCAACTCTGTACATAACATTCTAACTCTGTACAAAGGTATTCCAACCCTGCCGAAAAAATTCCAACCCTGTAGAAAGCATTCCAACCCTGTACAAGGGTATTTCAACTCTGTAGGAAGCATTCCAACTCTGTACAAAGTTATTCCAACTCTGTACAAAGGTATTCCAACACTATCGAAAGAATTCCAACACTGTAGAAAGCATGCCAACACTGTAGAAAGCATTCCAACTCTGTACAAAGGTATTCCAACTCTTTCGGAAGCATTCCAACCCTGTAGAAAGCATTCCAACCCTGTAGAAAGCATTCCAACCCTGTAGAAAGCATTCCAACCCTGTAGAAAGCATTCCAACTCTGTACAAAGGTATTCCAACCCTGTAGGAAGCATTCCAACTCTGTACAAAGGTATTCCAACTCTGTAGAAAGAATTCCAACACTGTACATAACATACTGACTCTGTACAAAGGCATTCCAACCCTGTAGAAAGCATTCCAACTCTGTACAAAGGTATTCCAACTCTGTACAAAGGTATTCCAACTCTGTCGAAAGCATTCCAACCCTGTCGAAAGCATTCCAACCCTCTAGAAAGCATTCCAACCCTGTCGAAAGCATTCCAACCCTGTAGAAAGCATTCCAACCCTGTAGAAAGTATTCCAACCCTGTAGAAAGTATTCCTACCATGTACAAAATTATTCCAACTCTGTACAAAGGTATACCAACTCTGTCGAAAGCATTCCAACCCTGTCGAAAGCATTCCAACTCTGTCGAAAGCATTCCAACCATGTCGAAAGCATTCCAACCCTGTAGAAAGCATTCCAACCCTCTAGAAAGCATTCCAACCCTGTAGAAAGCATTCCAACTCTGTACAATGGTATTCCAACTCTGTCGAAAGCATTCCTACCCTGTCGAAAGCATTCCAACCCTGTCGAAAGCATTCCAACCCTCTAGAAAGCATTCCAACCCTGTAGAAAGTATTCCAACACTGTAAAAAGCAGTTCCAACCCTGTACGAAGGTATTCCAACTCTGTACAAAGGTATTCCAAATCTGTAGAAAGAATTCCAACCCTGTACATAACATTCTGACTCTGTACAAAGGTATTCCAACCCTGTAGAAAGCAATCCAACCCTGTAGAAAGCATTCCAACCCTGTAGAAAGCATTCCAACCCTGTAGAAAGCATTCCAACCCTGTAGAAAGCATTCCAACCCTGCACAAAGGTATTCCAACTCTGTCCAAAGCATTCCAACCCTGTCGAAAGCTTTCCAACCCTGTAGAAAGCATTGCAACCCTGTTGAAAGCATTCCAACCCTGTAGAAAGCATTCCAACCCTGTAGAAAGCATTCCAACCCTCTAGAAAGCATTCCAACCCTGTAGAAAGCATTCCAACCCTGTACAAGGGTATTCCAACTCTGTAGAAAGCATTCCAACTCTGTACAAAGTTATTCCAACTCTGTACAAAGGTATTCCAACACTATCGAAAGAATTCCAACACTGTAGAAAGCATGCCAACACTGTAGAAAGCATTCCAACTCTGTACAAAGGTATTCCAACTCTTTCGGAAGCATTCCAACCCTGTAGTAAGCATTCCAACCCTGTAGAAAGCATTCCAACCCTCTAGAAAGCATTCCAACCCTGTAGAAAGCATTCGAACTCTGTACAAAGGTATTCCAACCCTGTAGAAAGCATTCCAACTCTGTACAAAGGTATTCCAACTCTGTAGAAAGAATTCCAACACTGTACATAACATACTGACTCTGTACAAAGGCATTCCAACCCTGTAGAAAGCATTCCAACTCTGTACAAAGGTATTCCAACTCTGTACAAAGGTATTCCAACTCTGTCGAAAGCATTCCAACCCTGTCGAAAGCATTCCAACCCTCTAGATAGCATTCCAACCCTGTCGAAAGCATTCCAACCCTGTAGAAAGCATTCCAACCCTGTAGAAAGTATTCCAACCCTGTAGAAAGTATTCCCACCATGTACAAAATTATTCCAACTCTGTACAAAGGTATTCCAACTCTGTCGAAAGCATTCCAACCCTGTCGAAAGCATTCCAACTCTGTCGAAAGCATTCCAACCATGTCGAAAGCATTCCAACCCTGTAGAAAGCATTCCAACCCTCTAGAAAGCATTCCAACCCTTTAGAAAGCATTCCAACCCTGTAGAAAGTATTCCCACCCTGTACAAAGCTGCTCCAACCCTGCACAAAGGTATTCCAACTCTGTCGAAAGCATTCCAACCCTGTAGAAAGCATTCCAACTCTGTACAAAGGTATTCCAACCCTGTAGAAAGCATTCCAACTCTGTACAATGGTATTCCAACTCTGTCGAAAGCATTCCCACCCTGTCGAAAGCATTCCAACCCTGTCGAAAGCATTCCAACCCTCTAGAAAGCATTCCAACCCTGTAGAAAGTATTCCAACGCTGTAAAAAGCAGTTCCAACCCTGTACGAAGGTATTCCAACTCTGTACAAAGGTATTCCAAATCTGTAGAAAGAATTCCAACCCTGTACATAACATTCTGACTCTGTACAAAGGTGTTCCAACTCTGTACAAAGGTATTCCAACTCTATCGAAAGCATTCCAACACTGTAGAAAGCATTCCAACTCTGTAGAAAGTATTCCCACCCTGTACAAAGCTGTTCCAACCCTGTACAAAGCTGTTCTAACCCTGTACAAAGCTGTTCCAACCCTGTACAAAGGTATTCCAACTCTGTCGAAAGCATTCCAACTCTGTACAAAGGTATTCCAACTCTGTCGGAAGCATTCCAACACTGTCGAAAGCATTCCAACCCTGTAGAAAGCATTCCAACCCTGCACAAAGGTATTCCAACTCTGTCCAAAGCATTCCAACCCTGTCGAAAGCATTCAAACCCTGTAGAAAGCATTCCAACCCTGTAGAAAGCATTCCAACCCTGCACAAAGGTATTCCAACTCTGTCCAAAGCATTCCAACCCTGTCGAAAGCTTTCCAACCCTGTAGAAAGCATTGCAACCCTGTTGAAAGCATTCCAACCCTGTAGAAAGCATTCCAACCCTGTAGAAAGCATTCCAACCCTGTCGAAAGCATTCCAACCCTGTAGAAAGCATTCCAACCCTGTAGAAAGTATTCCAACCCTGTAGAAAGTATTCCTTCCCTGTACAAAGTTATTCCAACTCTGTACAAAGGTATTCCAACTCTGTCGAAAGCATTCCAACCCTGTCGAAAGTATACCAACCCTGTAGAAAGTATTCCTACCCTGTACAAAATTATTCCAACTCTGTACAAAGGTATTCCAACTCTGTCGAAAGCATTCCAACCCTGTCGAAAGCATTCCAACTCTGTCGAAAGCATTCCAACCATGTCGAAAGCATTCCAACCCTGTAGAAAGCATTCCAACCCTGTAGAAAGTATTCCAACCCTGTAGAAAGTATTCCAACGCTGTAAAAAGCAGTTCCAACCCTGTACGATGGTATTCCAACTCTGTACAAAGGTATTCCAAATCTGTAGAAAGAATTCCAACCCTGTACATAACATTCTGACTGTGTACAAAGGTATTCCATCCCTGTAGATAGCAATCCCACCCTGTAGAAAGCATTCCAACCCTGTAGAAAGCATTCCAACCCTGTAGAAAGCATTCCAACACTGTAGAAAGCATTCCAACCCTGCACAAAGGTATTCCAACTCTGTCCAAAGCATTCCAACCCTGTCGAAAGCTTTCCAACCCTGTAGAAAGCATTGCAACCCTGTTGAAAGCATTCCAACCCTGTAGAAAGCATTCCAACCCTGTAGAAAGCATTCCAACCCTGTCGAAAGCATTCCAACCCTGTAGAAAGCATTCCAACCCTGTAGAAAGTATTCCAACCCTGTAGAAAGTATTCCTTCCCTGTACAAAGTTATTCCAACTCTGTACAAAGGTATTCCAACTCTGTCGAAAGCATTCCAACCCTGTAGAAAGCATTCCAAACCTGTAGAAAGCATTCCAACCCTGTAGAAAGCATTGCAACCCTGTAGAAAGCATTCCAACCCTGTACAAGGGTATTCCAACTCTGTACATAACATTCTAACTCTGTACAAAGGTATTCCAACCCTGCCGAAAAAATTCCAACCCTGTAGAAAGCATTCCAACCCTGTACAAGGGTATTTCAACTCTGTAGGAAGCATTCCAACTCTGTACAAAGTTATTCCAACTCTGTACAAAGGTATTCCAACACTATCGAAAGAATTCCAACACTGTAGAAAGCATGCCAACACTGTAGAAAGCATTCCAACTCTGTACAAAGGTATTCCAACTCTTTCGGAAGCATTCCAACCCTGTAGAAAGCATTCCAACCCTGTAGAAAGCATTCCAACCCTGTAGAAAGCATTCCAACCCTGTAGAAAGCATTCCAACTCTGTACAAAGGTATTCCAACCCTGTAGGAAGCATTCCAACTCTGTACAAAGGTATTCCAACTCTGTAGAAAGAATTCCAACACTGTACATAACATACTGACTCTGTACAAAGGCATTCCAACCCTGTAGAAAGCATTCCAACTCTGTACAAAGGTATTCCAACTCTGTACAAAGGTATTCCAACTCTGTCGAAAGCATTCCAACCCTGTCGAAAGCATTCCAACCCTCTAGAAAGCATTCCAACCCTGTCGAAAGCATTCCAACCCTGTAGAAAGCATTCCAACCCTGTAGAAAGTATTCCAACCCTGTAGAAAGTATTCCTACCATGTACAAAATTATTCCAACTCTGTACAAAGGTATACCAACTCTGTCGAAAGCATTCCAACCCTGTCGAAAGCATTCCAACTCTGTCGAAAGCATTCCAACCATGTCGAAAGCATTCCAACCCTGTAGAAAGCATTCCAACCCTCTAGAAAGCATTCCAACCCTGTAGAAAGCATTCCAACTCTGTACAATGGTATTCCAACCCTGTAGAAAGCATTCCAACCCTGTAGAAAGCATTCCAACCCTGTAGAAAGCATTCCAACCCTGTAGAAAGCATTCCAACCCTGCACAAAGGTATTCCAACTCTGTCCAAAGCATTCCAACCCTGTCGAAAGCTTTCCAACCCTGTAGAAAGCATTGCAACCCTGTTGAAAGCATTCCAACCCTGTAGAAAGCATTCCAACCCTGTAGAAAGCATTCCAACCCTCTAGAAAGCATTCCAACCCTGTAGAAAGCATTCCAACCCTGTACAAGGGTATTCCAACTCTGTAGAAAGCATTCCAACTCTGTACAAAGTTATTCCAACTCTGTACAAAGGTATTCCAACACTATCGAAAGAATTCCAACACTGTAGAAAGCATGCCAACACTGTAGAAAGCATTCCAACTCTGTACAAAGGTATTCCAACTCTTTCGGAAGCATTCCAGCCCTGTAGTAAGCATTCCAACCCTGTAGAAAGCATTCCAACCCTCTAGAAAGCATTCCAACCCTGTAGAAAGCATTCGAACTCTGTACAAAGGTATTCCAACCCTGTAGAAAGCATTCCAACTCTGTACAAAGGTATTCCAACTCTGTAGAAAGAATTCCAACACTGTACATAACATACTGACTCTGTACAAAGGCATTCCAACCCTGTAGAAAGCATTCCAACTCTGTACAAAGGTATTCCAACTCTGTACAAAGGTATTCCAACTCTGTCGAAAGCATTCCAACCCTGTCGAAAGCATTCCAACCCTCTAGATAGCATTCCAACCCTGTCGAAAGCATTCCAACCCTGTAGAAAGCATTCCAACCCTGTAGAAAGTATTCCAACCCTGTAGAAAGTATTCCCACCATGTACAAAATTATTCCAACTCTGTACAAAGGTATTCCAACTCTGTCGAAAGCATTCCAACCCTGTCGAAAGCATTCCAACTCTGTCGAAAGCATTCCAACCATGTCGAAAGCATTCCAACCCTGTAGAAAGCATTCCAACCCTCTAGAAAGCATTCCAACCCTTTAGAAAGCATTCCAACCCTGTAGAAAGTATTCCCACCCTGTACAAAGCTGCTCCAACCCTGCACAAAGGTATTCCAACTCTGTCGAAAGCATTCCAACCCTGTAGAAAGCATTCCAACTCTGTACAAAGGTATTCCAACCCTGTAGAAGGCATTCCAACTCTGTACAATGGTATTCCAACTCTGTCGAAAGCATTCCCACCCTGTCGAAAGCATTCCAACCCTGTCGAAAGCATTCCAACCCTCTAGAAAGCATTCCAACCCTGTAGAAAGTATTCCAACGCTGTAAAAAGCAGTTCCAACCCTGTACGAAGGTATTCCAACTCTGTACAAAGGTATTCCAAATCTGTAGAAAGAATTCCAACCCTGTACATAACATTCTGACTCTGTACAAAGGTGTTCCAACTCTGTACAAAGGTATTCCAACTCTATCGAAAGCATTCCAACACTGTAGAAAGCATTCCAACTCTGTAGAAAGTATTCCCACCCTGTACAAAGCTGTTCCAACCCTGTACAAAGCTGTTCTAACCCTGTACAAAGCTGTTCCAACCCTGTACAAAGGTATTCCAACTCTGTCGAAAGCATTCCAACTCTGTACAAAGGTATTCCAACTCTGTCGGAAGCATTCCAACACTGTCGAAAGCATGCCAACCCTGTAGAAAGCATTCCAACCCTGCACAAAGGTATTCCAACTCTGTCCAAAGCATTCCAACCCTGTCGAAAGCTTTCCAACCCTGTAGAAAGCATTGCAACCCTGTTGAAAGCATTCCAACCCTGTAGAAAGCATTCCAACCCTGTAGAAAGCATTCCAACCCTGTCGAAAGCATTCCAACCCTGTAGAAAGCATTCCAACCCTGTAGAAAGTATTCCAACCCTGTAGAAAGTATTCCTTCCCTGTACAAAGTTATTCCAACTCTGTACAAAGGTATTCCAACTCTGTCGAAAGCATTCCAACCCTGTAGGAAGCATTCCAAACCTGTAGAAAGCATTCCAACCCTGTAGAAAGCATTGCAACCCTGTAGAAAGCATTCCAACCCTGTACAAGGGTATTCCAACTCTGTACATAACATTCTAACTCTGTACAAAGGTATTCCAACCCTGCCGAAAAAATTCCAACCCTGTAGAAAGCATTCCAACCCTGTACAAGGGTATTCCAACTCTGTAGAAAGCATTCCAACTCTGTACAAAGTTATTCCAACTCTGTACAAAGGTATTCCAACACTATCGAAAGAATTCCAACACTGTAGAAAGCATGCCAACACTGTAGAAAGCATTCCAACTCTGTACAAAGGTATTCCAACCCTGCCGAAAAAATTCCAACCCTGTAGAAAGCATTCCAACCCTGTACAAGGGTATTCCAACTCTGTAGAAAGCATTCCAACTCTGTACAAAGTTATTCCAACTCTGTACAAAGGTATTCCAACACTATCGAAAGAATTCCAACACTGTAGAAAGCATGCCAACACTGTAGAAAGCATTCCAACTCTGTACAAAGGTATTCCAACTCTTTCGGAAGCATTCCAACCCTGTAGTAAGCATTCCAACCCTGTAGAAAGCATTCCAACCCTCTAGAAAGCATTCCAACCCTGTAGAAAGCATTCGAACTCTGTACAAAGGTATTCCAACCCTGTAGAAAGCATTCCAACTCTGTACAAAGGTATTCCAACTCTGTAGAAAGAATTCCAACACTGTACATAACATACTGACTCTGTACAAAGGCATTCCAACCCTGTAGAAAGCATTCCAACTCTGTACAAAGGTATTCCAACTCTGTACAAAGGTATTCCAACTCTGTCGAAAGCATTCCAACCCTGTCGAAAGCATTCCAACCCTCTAGATAGCATTCCAACCCTGTCGAAAGCATTCCAACCCTGTAGAAAGCATTCCAACCCTGTAGAAAGTATTCCAACCCTGTAGAAAGTATTCCTACCATGTACAAAATTATTCCAACTCTGTACAAAGGTATTCCAACTCTGTCGAAAGCATTCCAACCCTGTCGAAAGCATTCCAACTCTGTCGAAAGCATTCCAACCATGTCGAAAGCATTCCAACCCTGTAGAAAGCATTCCAACCCTCTAGAAAGCATTCCAACCCTTTAGAAAGCATTCCAACCCTGTAGAAAGTATTCCCACCCTGTACAAAGCTGCTCCAACCCTGCACAAAGGTATTCCAACTCTGTCGAAAGCATTCCAACCCTGTAGAAAGCATTCCAACTCTGTACAAAGGTATTCCAACCCTGTAGAAAGCATTCCAACTCTGTACAATGGTATTCCAACTCTGTCGAAAGCATTCCCACCCTGTCGAAAGCATTCCAACCCTGTCGAAAGCATTCCAACCCTCTAGAAAGCATTCCAACCCTGTAGAAAGTATTCCAACGCTGTAAAAAGCAGTTCCAACCCTGTACGAAGGTATTCCAACTCTGTACAAAGGTATTCCAAATCTGTAGAAAGAATTCCAACCCTGTACATAACATTCTGACTCTGTACAAAGGTGTTCCAACTCTGTACAAAGGTATTCCAACTCTATCGAAAGCATTCCAACACTGTAGAAAGCATTCCAACTCTGTAGAAAGTATTCCCACCCTGTACAAAGCTGTTCCAACCCTGTACAAAGCTGTTCTAACCCTGTACAAAGCTGTTCCAACCCTGTACAAAGGTATTCCAACTCTGTCGAAAGCATTCCAACTCTGTACAAAGGTATTCCAACTCTGTCGGAAGCATTCCAACACTGTCGAAAGCATTCCAACCCTGTAGAAAGCATTCCAACCCTGCACAAAGGTATTCCAACTCTGTCCAAAGCATTCCAACCCTGTCGAAAGCTTTCCAACCCTGTAGAAAGCATTGCAACCCTGTTGAAAGCATTCCAACCCTGTAGAAAGCATTCCAACCCTGTAGAAAGCATTCCAACCCTGTCGAAAGCATTCCAACCCTGTAGAAAGCATTCCAACCCTGTAGAAAGTATTCCAACCCTGTAGAAAGTATTCCTTCCCTGTACAAAGTTATTCCAACTCTGTACAAAGGTATTCCAACTCTGTCGAAAGCATTCCAACCCTGTAGGAAGCATTCCAAACCTGTAGAAAGCATTCCAACCCTGTAGAAAGCATTGCAACCCTGTAGAAAGCATTCCAACCCTGTACAAGGGTATTCCAACTCTGTACATAACATTCTAACTCTGTACAAAGGTATTCCAACCCTGCCGAAAAAATTCCAACCCTGTAGAAAGCATTCCAACCCTGTACAAGGGTATTCCAACTCTGTAGAAAGCATTCCAACTCTGTACAAAGTTATTCCAACTCTGTACAAAGGTATTCCAACACTATCGAAAGAATTCCAACACTGTAGAAAGCATGCCAACACTGTAGAAAGCATTCCAACTCTGTACAAAGGTATTCCAACTCTTTCGGAAGCATTCCAACCCTGTAGTAAGCATTCCAACCCTGTAGAAAGCATTCCAACCCTGTAGAAAGCATTCCAACCCTGTAGAAAGCATTCCAACTCTGTACAAAGGTATTCCAACCCTGTAGAAAGCATTCCAACTCTGTACAAAGGTATTCCAACTCTGTAGAAAGAATTCCAACACTGTACATAACATACTGACTCTGTACAAAGGCATTCCAACCCTGTAGAAAGCATTCCAACTCTGTACAAAGGTATTCCAACTCTGTACAAAGGTATTCCAACTCTGTCGAAAGCATTCCAACCCTGTCGAAAGCATTCCAACCCTCTAGATAGCATTCCAACCCTGTCGAAAGCATTCCAACCCTGTAGAAAGCATTCCAACCCTGTAGAAAGTATTCCAACCCTGTAGAAAGTATTCCTACCATGTACAAAATTATTCCAACTCTGTACAAAGGTATTCCAACTCTGTCGAAAGCATTCCAACCCTGTCGAAAGCATTCCAACTCTGTCGAAAGCATTCCAACCATGTCGAAAGCATTCCAACCCTGTAGAAAGCATTCCAACCCTCTAGAAAGCATTCCAACCCTTTAGAAAGCATTCCAACCCTGTAGAAAGTATTCCCACCCTGTACAAAGCTGCTCCAACCCTGCACAAAGGTATTCCAACTCTGTCGAAAGCATTCCAACCCTGTAGAAAGCATTCCAACTCTGTACAAAGGTATTCCAACCCTGTAGAAAGCATTCCAACTCTGTACAATGGTATTCCAACTCTGTCGAAAGCATTCCCACCCTGTCGAAAGCATTCCAACCCTGTCGAAAGCATTCCAACCCTCTAGAAAGCATTCCAACCCTGTAGAAAGTATTCCAACGCTGTAAAAAGCAGTTCCAACCCTGTACGAAGGTATTCCAACTCTGTACAAAGGTATTCCAAATCTGTAGAAAGAATTCCAACCCTGTACATAACATTCTGACTCTGTACAAAGGTGTTCCAACTCTGTACAAAGGTATTCCAACTCTATCGAAAGCATTCCAACACTGTAGAAAGCATTCCAACTCTGTAGAAAGTATTCCCACCCTGTACAAAGCTGTTCCAACCCTGTACAAAGCTGTTCTAACCCTGTACAAAGCTGTTCCAACCCTGTACAAAGGTATTCCAACTCTGTCGAAAGCATTCCAACTCTGTACAAAGGTATTCCAACTCTGTCGGAAGCATTCCAACACTGTCGAAAGCATTCCAACCCTGTCGAAAGCATTCCAACCATGTCGAAAGCATTCCAACCCTCTAGAAAGCATTCCAACCCTGTACAAAGCTGTTCCAACCCTGTACAAAGGTATTCCAACCCTGTAGAAAGCATTCCAACCCTGTAGAAAGCATTCCAACTCTGTACAAAGGTATTCCAACTCTGTAGGAAGAATTCCTACACTGTACATAACATTCTGACTCTGTACAAAGGTATTCCAACCCTGTAGAAAGCATTCCAACTCTGTACAATGGTATTCCAACTCTGTCGAAAGCATTCCCACCCTGTCGAAAGCATTCCAACCCTGTCGAAAGCATTCCAACCCTCTAGAAAGCATTCCAACCCTGTAGAAAGTATTCCAACGCTGTAAAAAGCAGTTCCAACCCTGTACGAAGGTATTCCAACTCTGTACAAAGGTATTCCAAATCTGTAGAAAGAATTCCAACCCTGTACATAACATTCTGACTCTGTACAAAGGTATTCCAACTCTGTCGAAAGCATTCCAACTCTGTACAAAGGTTTTCCAAACCTGTAGAAAGCATTCCAACCCTGTAGAAAGCATTCCAACTCTGTACAAAGGTGTTCCAACTATGTACAAAGGTATTCCAACTCTATCGAAAGCATTCCAACACTGTAGAAAGCATTCCAACTCTGTAGAAAGTATACCCACCCTGTACAAAGCTGTTCCAACCCTGTACAAAGCTGTTCCAACCCTGTACAAAGGTATTCCAACTCTGTCGAAAGCATTCCCACTCTGTACAAAGGTATTCCAACCCTGTAGAAAGCATTCCAACTCTGTAGAAAAGTATTCCAACTCTGTAGAAAGAATTCCAACCCTGTACATAACATTCTGACTCTGTACAAAGGTATTCCAACCCTGTAAAAAGCATTCCAACTCTGTACAATGGTATTCCATCTCTGTCGAAAGCATTCCCACACTGTCGAAAGCATTCCAACCCTGTCGAAAGCATTCCAACCCTCTAGAAAGCATTCGAACCTTGTAGAAAGCATTCCAACCCTGTAGAAAGCATTCCCACCCTGTAGAAAGCATTCCAACCCTGTACAATGGTATTCCAACCCTGTTGAAAGCATTCCAACCCTGTAGAAATCATTCCAACCCTGTAGAAAGCATTCCAACCCTGTACAATGGTATTCCAACTCTGTACAAAGGTATTCCAACTCTGTCGGAAGCATTCCAACCCTGTAGAAAGCATTCCAACCCTGTTGAAAGCATTCCAACCCCGTAGAAAGCATTCCAACCCTGTCGAAAGCATTCCAACCCTCTAGAAAGCATTCCAACCCTGTGGAAAGCATTCTAACCCTGTAGAAAGAATTCCAACCCTGTAGAAAGCTGTTCCAACCCTGTACAAAGCTGTTCCAACCCTGTACAAAGCTGTTCCAACCCTGTACAAAGGTATTCCAACTCTGTCGAAAGCATTCCAACCCTGTCGAAAGCATTCCAACCCTCTAGAAAGCATTCCAACCCTGTAGAAAGCATTCCAACCCTGTAGAAAGCATTCCAACCCTGTAGGAAGCATTCCAACCCTGTAGAAAGCATCCCAACCCTGTAGAAAGCATTCCAACTCTGTAGAAAGCATACCAACCCTGTAGAAAGCATTCCAACCCTGTAGAATGCATTCCAACCCTGTACAAAGCTGTTCCAACCATGTACAAAGGTATTGCAACTCTGTCGAAAGCATTCCAACCCTGCAGAAAGGATTCCAACCCTGTAGAAAGCATTCCAACCCTGTAGAAAGCATTCCAACTCTGTACAAAGGTATTCCAACTCTGCAGAAAGAATTCCAACACTGTACATAACATACTGACTCTGTACAAAGGTATTCCAACCCTGTAGAAAGCATTCCAACCCTGTACAAAGCTGTTCCAACCCTGTACAAAGGTATTCCAACTCTGTCGAAAGCAATCCAACCCTGTAGAAAGGATTCCAACCCTGTAGAAAGCATTCCAACCCTGTAGAAAGCATTCCAACCCTGTAGAAAGCATTCGAACCCTGTAGAAAGCATTCCAACCCTGTAGAAAGCATTCCAACTCTGTACAAAGGTATTCCAACTCTGTCGAAAGCATTCCAACCCTGTAGAAAGGATTCCAACCCTGTAGAAAGCATTCCAACCCTGTAGAAAGCATTCCAACCCTGTAGAAAGCATTCCAACTCTGTACAAAGGTATTCCAACCCTGTAGAAAGCATTCCAACCCTATCGAAAGCATTCCAACCCTGTAGAAAGCTTTCCAACCCTGTAGAAAGCATTCGAACCCTGTAGAAAGCATTCCAACCCTGTAGAAAGCATTCCAACCCTGTAGAAAGCATTCCAACCCTGTAGAAAGCATTCCAACCCTGTAGGAAGCATTCCAACCCTGTAGAAAGCATTCCAACCCTGTAGAAAGCATTCCAACTCTGTAGAAAGCATACCAACCCTGTAGAAAGCATTCCAGCCCTGTAGAAAGCATTCCAACCCTGTACAAAGCTGTTCCAACCCTGTACAAAGGTATTCCAACTCTGTCGAAAGCATTCCAATCCTGTAGAAAGGATTCCAACCGTGTAGAAAGCATTCCAACCCTGTAGAAAGCATTCCAACCCTGTAGAAAGCATTCCAACTCTGTACAAAGGTATTCCAACCCTGTAGAAAGCATTCCAACTCTGTACAAAGGTATTCCAACTCTGCAGAAAGAATTCCAACACTGTACATAACATACTGACTCTGTACAAAGGTATTCCAACCCTGTAGAAAGCATTCCAACTCTGTACAAAGGTATTCCAACTCTGTACAAAGGTATTCCAACTCTGTCGAAAGCATTCCAACCCTGTCGAAAGCATTCCAACCCTCTAGAAAGCATTCCAACCCTGTAGAAAGCATTCCAACCCTGTAGAAAGCATTCCAACCCTGTAGGAAGCATTCCAACCCTGTAGAAAGCATTCCAACTCTGTACAAAGGTATTCCAACACTGTAGAAAGCATTCCAACTCTGTACAAAGGTATTCCAATTCTGTAGAAAGAATTCCAACACTGTACATAACATTCTGACTCTGCACAAAGGTGTTCCAACCCAGTAGAAAGCATTCCAACTCTGTACAAAGGTATTCCAACTCTGTCGAAAGCATTCCAACCCTGTGGAAAGCATTCCAACTCTGTACAAAGGTATTCCAACTCTGTAGAAAGAATTCCAACCCTGTACATAACATTCTGACTCTGTACAAAGGTATTCCAACTCTGTCGAATGCATTGCAACCCTCTAGAAAGCATTCCAACCCTGTAGAAAGTATTCCAACCCTGTACAAAGCTGTTCCAACCCTGTACAAAGGTATTCCAACTCTGTAGAAAGCATTCCAGCCCTGTAGAAAGCATTCCAACCCTCTAGAAAGCATTCCAACCCTCTAGAAAGCATTCCAACCCTGTAGAAAGTATTCCCACCCTGTACAGAGCTGCTCCAACCCTGTACAAAGGTATTCCAACTCTGTCGAAAGCATTCCAACCCTGTAGAAAGCATTCCAACTCTGTACAAAGGTATTCCAACTCTGTAGAAAGAATTCCTACCCTGTACATAACATTCTGACTCTGTACAAAGGTATTCCAACCCTGTAGAAAGCATTCCAACTCTGTACAATGGTATTCCAACTCTGTCGAAAGCATTCCCACCCTGTCGAAAGCATTCCAACCCTGTCGAATGCATTCCAACCCTCTAGAAAGCATTCCAACCCTGTAGAAAGTATTCCAACGCTGTACAAAGCTGTTCCAACCCTGTACAAAGCTGTTCCAACCATGTACAAAGCTGTTCCAACCCTGTACAAAGGTATTCCAACTCTGTCGAAAGCATTCCAACTCTGTACAAAGGTATTCCAACCCTCTAGAAAGCATTCCAACCCTGTAGAAAGTATTCCAACGCTGTACAAAGCTGTTCCAACCCTGTACAAAGCTGTTCCAACCCTGTACAAAGCTGTTCCAACCCTGTACAAAGGTATTCCAACTCTGTCGAAAGCATTCCAACTCTGTACAAAGGTATTCGAACTCTGTCGAAAGCATTCCAACTCTGTACAAAGGTATTCGAACTCTGTCGAAAGCATTCCAACCCTGTCAAAAGCATTCCAACCCTGTCGAAAGCATTCCAAACCTGTAGAAAGCATTCCAATCCTCTAGAAAGCATTCCAACCCTGTAGAAAGCATTCCAACTCTGTCGAAAGCATTCCCACCCTGTCGAAAGCATTCCAACCCTGTCGAAAGCATTCCAACCCTGTCGAATGCATTCCAACCCTCTAGAAAGCATTCCAACCCTGTAGAAAGTATTCCAACGCTGTACAAAGCTGTTCCAACCCTGTACAAAGCTGTTCCAACCATGTACAAAGCTGTTCCAACCCTGTACAAAGGTATTCCAACTCTTTCGAAAGCATTCCAACTCTGTACAAAGGTATTCGAACTCTGTCGAAAGCATTCCAACCCTGTCAAAAGCATTCCAACCCTGTCGAAAGCATTCCAAACCTGTAGAAAGCATTCCAATCCTCTAGAAAGCATTCCAACCCTGTAGAAAGCATTCCAACTCTGTACAAAGGTGTTCCAACTCTGTACAAAGGTATTCCAACTCTGTAGAAAGAATTCCTACCCTGTACATAAAATTCTGACTCTGTACAAAGGTATTCCAACCCTGTAGAAACCATTCCAACTCTGTACAAAGGTATTACAACACTGTCGAAAGCATTCCAACCCTTTAGAAGCATTCCAACCCTCTAGAAAGCATTCCAACCCTGTAGAAAGCATTCCAACCCTGTAGAAAGCATTCCAACTCTGTACAAAGGTATTCCAACCCTGTAGAAAGCATGTCAACTCTGAACAAAGGTATTCCATCTCTGTCGAAAGCATTCCAACCCTGTAGAAAGCATTCCTACCCTGTAGAAGGCATCCCAACCCTGTACAAAGGTACTCCAACTCTGTAGAAAGCATTCCAACCCTGTAGAAAGCATTGCAACCCAGTAGGAAGCATTCCAACCCTATACAAAGGTATTCCAACCCTGTACAAAGGTACTCCAACTCTGTCTAAAGCATTCCAACTCTGTCGAAAACATTCCAACCCTCTAGAAAGCATTCCAACTCTGTACAAAGGTATTCCAACCCTGTAGAAAGCATTTCAACTCTGAACAAAGGTATTCCATCTCTGTCGAATGCATTCCAACCCTGTAGAAAGCATTCCTACCCTGTAGAAGGCATCCCAACCCTGTACAAAGGTACCCCAACTCTGTAGAAAGCATTCCAACTCTGTCGAAAGCATTCCAACCCTGTAGAAAGCATTCCAAAACTGTACAAAGGTATTCCAACTCTGTACAAAGGTATTCCAACTCTATCGAAAGCATTCCAACCCTGTAGAAAGCATTCCAACCCTGTACAAAGTTATTCCAACTCTGTACAAAGGTATTCCAACTCTGTCGAAACCATTCTAACCCTGTAGAAAGCATTCCAACCCTGTACAAAGTTATTCCAACTCTGTACAAAGGTATTCCAACTCTGTGGAAAGAATTCCAACACTGTAGAAAGCATTCCAACTGTGCACAAAGTTATTCCAACCTTGTAGAAAGCATTCCAACCCTGTAGAAAGCATTCCCACCCTGTAGAAAGCATTCCAACCCTGTACAATGGTATTCCAACCCTGTCGAAAGCATTCCAACCCTGTAGAAATCATTCCAACCCTGTAGAAAGCATTCCAACCCTGTAGAAAGCACTCCAACCCTGTAGAAAGCATTCCAACTCTATACAAAGTTATTCCAACCTTGTAGAAAGCATTCCAACCCTGTAGAAAGCATTCCCACCCTGTAGAAAGCATTCCAACCCTGTACAAAGGTACTCCAACTCTGTCTAAAGCATTCCAACTCTGTCGAAAACATTCCAACCCTCTAGAAAGCATTCCAACCCTGTAGAAAGCATTCGAACCCTGTAGAAAGCATTCGAACCCTGTACAATGGTATTCCACTCTGTCGAAAGCATTCCAACCCTGTAGAAAGCATTCCAACTCTGTACAAGGGTATTTCAACCCTGTCGAAAGCATTCCAACCCTGTAGAAATCATTCCCACCCTGTAGAAAGCATTCCAACCCTGTAGAAAGCATTCCCACCCTGTAGAAAGCATTCCCACCCTGTAGAAAGCATTCCAACCCTGTACAAAGGTACTCCAACTCTGTCTAAAGCATTCCAACTCTGTCGAAAACATTCCAACCCTGTCGAATGCATTCCAACCCTCTAGAAAGCATTCCAACCCTGTAGAAAGTATTCCAACGCTGTACAAAGCTGTTCCAACCCTGTACAAAGCTGTTCCAACCATGTACAAAGCTGTTCCAACCCTGTACAAAGGTATTCCAACTCTTTCGAAAGCATTCCAACTCTGTACAAAGGTATTCGAACTCTGTCGAAAGCATTCCAACCCTGTCAAAAGCATTCCAACCCTGTCGAAAGCATTCCAAACCTGTAGAAAGCATTCCAATCCTCTAGAAAGCATTCCAACCCTGTAGAAAGCATTCCAACTCTGTACAAAGGTGTTCCAACTCTGTACAAAGGTATTCCAACTCTGTAGAAAGAATTCCTACCCTGTACATAAAATTCTGACTCTGTACAAAGGTATTCCAACCCTGTAGAAACCATTCCAACTCTGTACAAAGGTATTACAACTCTGTCGAAAGCATTCCAACCCTTTAGAAGCATTCCAACCCTCTAGAAAGCATTCCAACCCTGTAGAAAGCATTCCAACCCTGTAGAAAGCATTCCAACTCTGTACAAAGGTATTCCAACCCTGTAGAAAGCATGTCAACTCTGAACAAAGGTATTCCATCTCTGTCGAAAGCATTCCAACCCTGTAGAAAGCATTCCTACCCTGTAGAAGGCATCCCAACCCTGTACAAAGGTACTCCAACTCTGTAGAAAGCATTCCAACCCTGTAGAAAGCATTGCAACCCAGTAGGAAGCATTCCAACCCTATACAAAGGTATTCCAACCCTGTACAAAGGTACTCCAACTCTGTCTAAAGCATTCCAACTCTGTCGAAAACATTCCAACCCTCTAGAAAGCATTCCAACTCTGTACAAAGGTATTCCAACCCTGTAGAAAGCATTTCAACTCTGAACAAAGGTATTCCATCTCTGTCGAATGCATTCCAACCCTGTAGAAAGCATTCCTACCCTGTAGAAGGCATCCCAACCCTGTACAAAGGTACCCCAACTCTGTAGAAAGCATTCCAACTCTGTCGAAAGCATTCCAACCCTGTAGAAAGCATTCCAAAACTGTACAAAGGTATTCCAACTCTGTACAAAGGTATTCCAACTCTATCGAAAGCATTCCAACCCTGTAGAAAGCATTCCAACCCTGTACAAAGTTATTCCAACTCTGTACAAAGGTATTCCAACTCTGTCGAAACCATTCTAACCCTGTAGAAAGCATTCCAACCCTGTACAAAGTTATTCCAACTCTGTACAAAGGTATTCCAACTCTGTGGAAAGAATTCCAACACTGTAGAAAGCATTCCAACTGTGCACAAAGTTATTCCAACCTTGTAGAAAGCATTCCAACCCTGTAGAAAGCATTCCCACCCTGTAGAAAGCATTCCAACCCTGTACAATGGTATTCCAACCCTGTCGAAAGCATTCCAACCCTGTAGAAATCATTCCAACCCTGTAGAAAGCATTCCAACCCTGTAGAAAGCACTCCAACCCTGTAGAAAGCATTCCAACTCTATACAAAGTTATTCCAACCTTGTAGAAAGCATTCCAACCCTGTAGAAAGCATTCCCACCCTGTAGAAAGCATTCCAACCCTGTACAAAGGTACTCCAACTCTGTCTAAAGCATTCCAACTCTGTCGAAAACATTCCAACCCTCTAGAAAGCATTCCAACCCTGTAGAAAGCATTCGAACCCTGTAGAAAGCATTCGAACCCTGTACAATGGTATTCCACTCTGTCGAAAGCATTCCAACCCTGTAGAAAGCATTCCAACTCTGTACAAGGGTATTTCAACCCTGTCGAAAGCATTCCAACCCTGTAGAAATCATTCCAACCCTGTAGAAAGCATTCCAACCCTGTAGAAAGCATTCCCACCCTGTAGAAAGCATTCCCACCCTGTAGAAAGCATTCCAACCCTGTACAAAGGTACTCCAACTCTGTCTAAAGCATTCCAACTCTGTCGAAAACATTCCAACCCTCTAGAAAGCATTCCAACCCTGTAGAAATCATTCCAACCCTGTAGAAAGCATTCCAACCCTGTAGAAAGCATTCCAACCCTGTAGAAAGGTATTCCAACTCTGTAGAAAGAATTCCTACCCTGTACATAACATTCTGACTCTGTACAAAGGTATTCCAACCCTGTAGAAAGCATTCCAACTCTGTACAATGGTATTCCAACTCTGTCGAAAGCATTCCAACCCTGTAGAAATCATTCCAACCCTGTAGAAAGCATTCCAACCCTGTAGAAAGCATTCCCACCCTGTAGAAAGCATTCCCACCCTCTAGAAAGCATTCCAACCCTCTAGAAAGCATTCCAACCCTCTAGAAAGCATTCCAACTCTGTACAATGGTATTCCAACTCTGTCGAAAGCATTCCAACCCTGTAGAAATCATTCCAACCCTGTAGAAAGCATTCCAACCCTGTAGAAAGCATTCCCACCCTGTAGAAAGCATTCCCACCCTCTAGAAAGCATTCCCACCCTGTAGAAAGCATTCCAACCCTGTACAAAGGTACTCCAACTCTGTCTAAAGCATTCCAACTCTGTCGAAAACATTCCAACCCTCTAGAAAGCATTCCAACCCTGTAGAAAGCATTCGAACCCTGTAGAAAGCATTCGAACCCTGTACAATGGTATTCCACTCTGTCGAAAACATTCCAACCCTCTAGAAAGCATTCCAACCCTGTAGAAATCATTCCAACCCTGTCGAAAACATTCCAACCCTCTAGAAAGCATTCCAACCCTGTAGAAAGCATTCGAACCCTGTAGAAAGCATTCGAACCCTGTACAATGGTATTCCACTCTGTCGAAAGCATTCCAACCCTGTAGAAAGCATTCCAACCCTGTCGAATGCATTCCAACTCTGTACAAAGGTATTCCAACCATCTAGAAAGCATTCCAACCCTCTAGAAAGCATTCCAACCCTGTAGAAAGTATTCCCACCCTGTACAGAGCTGCTCCAACCCTGTACAAAGGTATTCCAACTCTGTCGAAAGCATTCCAACCCTGTAGAAAGCATTCCAACTCTGTACAAAGGTATTCCAACTCTGTAGAAAGAATTCCTACCCTGTACATAACATTCTGACTCTGTACAAAGGTATTCCAACCCTGTAGAAAGCATTCCAACTCTGTACAATGGTATTCCAACTCTGTCGAAAGCATTCCCACCCTGTCGAAAGCATTCCAACCCTGTCGAATGCATTCCAACCCTCTAGAAAGCATTCCAACCCTGTAGAAAGTATTCCAACGCTGTACAAAGCTGTTCCAACCCTGTACAAAGCTGTTCCAACCATGTACAAAGCTGTTCCAACCCTGTACAAAGGTATTCCATCTCTGTCGAAAGCATTCCAACTCTGTACAAAGGTATTCCAACCATCTAGAAAGCATTCCAACCCTGTAGAAAGTATTCCAACGCTGTACAAATCTGTTCCAACCCTGTACAATGCTGTTCCAACCCTGTACAAAGCTGTTCCAACCCTGTACAAAGCTGTTCCAATCCTGTACAAAGGTAGTCCAACACTGTCGAAAGCATTCCAACTCTGTACAAAGGTATTCGAACTCTGTCGAAAGCATTCCAACCCTGTCAAAAGCATTCCAACCCTGTCGAAAGCATTCCAAACCTGTAGAAAGCATTCCAATCCTCTAGAAAGCATTCCAACCCTGTAGAAAGCATTCCAACTCTGTACAAAGGTGTTCCAACTCTGTACAAAGGTATTCCAACTCTGTAGAAAGAATTCCTACCCTGTACATAAAATTCTGACTCTGTACAAAGGTATTCCAACCCTGTAGAAACCATTCCAACTCTGTACAAAGGTATTACAACTCTGTCGAAAGCATTCCAACCCTTTAGAAGCATTCCAACCCTCTAGAAAGCATTCCAACCCTGTAGAAAGCATTCCAACCCTGTAGAAAGCATTCCAACTCTGTGCAAAGGTATTCCAACCCTGTAGAAAGCATTTCAACTCTGAACAAAGGTATTCCATCTCTGTCGAAAGCATTCCAACCCTGTAGAAAGCATTCCTACCCTGTAGAAGGCATCCCAACCCTGTACAAAGGTACTCCAACTCTGTAGAAAGCATTCCAACCCTGTAGAAAGCATTGCAACCCTGTAGGAAGCATTCCAACCCTATACAAAGGTATTCCAACCCTGTACAAAGGTACTCCAACTCTGTCTAAAGCATTCCAACTCTGTCGAAAACATTCCAACCCTCTAGAAAGCATTCCAACTCTGTACAAAGGTATTCCAACCCTGTAGAAAGCATTTCAACTCTGAACAAAGGTATTCCATCTCTGTCGAATGCATTCCAACCCTGTAGAAAGCATTCCTACCCTGTAGAGGGCATCCCAACCCTGTACAAAGGTACTCCAACTCTGTAGAAAGCATTCCAACTCTGTCGAAAGCATTCCCACCCTGTAGAAAGTATTCCAACCCTGTAGAAAGTATTCCAACCCTGTAGAAAGCATTCCAACTCTGTACAAAGGTATTCCAACTCTGTACAAAGGTATTCCAACTCTATCGAAAGCATTCCAACCCTGTAGAAAGCATTCCAACCCTGTACAAAGTTATTCCAACTCTGTACAAAGGTATTCCAACCCTGTAGAAAGCATTCCAACTCTGTAGAAAAGTATTCCAACTCTGTACAAAGGTATTCCAACTCTATCGAAAGCATTCCAACCCTGTAGAAAGCATTCCAACCCTGTACAAAGTTATTCCAACTCTGTACAAAGGTATTCCAACCCTGTAGAAAGCATTCCAACTCTGTACAAAGGTATTCCAACTCTGTGGAAAGAATTCCAACACTGTAGAAAGCATTCCAACTGTGCACAAAGTTATTCCAACCTTGTAGAAAGCATTCCAACCCTGTAGAAAGCATTCCCACCCTGTAGAAAGCATTCCAACCCTGTACAATGGTATTCCAACCCTGTCGAAAGCATTCCAACCCTGTAGAAATCATTCCAACCCTGTAGAAAGCATTCCAACCCTGTAGAAAGCACTCCAACCCTGTAGAAAGCATTCCAACTCTATACAAAGTTATTCCAACCTTGTAGAAAGCATTCCAACCCTGTAGAAAGCATTCCCACCCTGTAGAAAGCATTCCAACCCTGTACAATGGTATTCCAACCCTGTCGAAAGCATTCCAACTCTGTCGAAAACATTCCAACCCTCTAGAAAGCATTCCAACCCTGTAGAAAGCATTCGAACCCTGTAGAAAGCATTCCAACCCTGTAGAAAGCATTCCAACCCTGTAGAAAGTACTCCAACCCTGTAGAAAGCATTCCAACTCTGTCGAAAGCATTCCAACCCTGTACAAAGGTACTCCAACTCTGTCTAAAGCATTCCAACTCTGTCGAAAACATTCCAACCCTCTAGAAAGCATTCCAACCCTGTAGAAAGCATTCGAACCCTGTAGAAAGCATTCGAACCCTGTACAATGGTATTCCACTCTGTCGAAAGCATTCCAACCCTGTAGAAAGCATTCCAACTCTGTACAAGGGTATTTCAACTCTGTACAAAGGTATTCCAACTCTATCGAAAGCATTCCAACCCTGTAGAAAGCATTCCAACCCTGTACAAAGTTATTCCAACTCTGTACAAAGGTATTCCAACTCTATCGAAACCATTCTAACCCTGTAGAAAGCATTCCAACCCTGTACAAAGTTATTCCAACTCTGTACAAAGGTATTCCAACTCTGTCGAAAGAATTCCAACACTGTAGAAAGCATTCCAACTCTGTACAAAGTTATTCCAACCTTGTAGAAAGCATTCCAACCCTGTAGAAAGCATTCCCACCCTGTAGAAAGCATTCCAACCCTGTACAATGGTATTCCAACCCTGTCGAAAGCATTCCAACACTGTAGAAATCATTCCAACCCTGTAGAAAGCATTCCAACCCTGTAGAAATCATTCCAACCCTGTAGAAAGCATTCCAACCCTGTAGAAAGCATTCCAACCCTGTAGAAAGCACTCCAACCCTGTAGAAAGCATTCCAACTCTGTCGAAAGCATTCCAACCCTGTAGAAAGTATTCCAACCCTGTAGAAAGTATTCCAACCCTGTAGAAAGCATTCCAACTCTGTCGAAAGCATTCCAAACCTCTAGAAAGCATTCCAACCCTCTAGAAAGCATTCCAACCCTGTAGAAAGTATTCCAAATCTGTCGAAACCATTCTAACCCTGTAGAAAGCGTTCCAACCCTGTAGAAAGCATTCCAACCCTGTACAAAGTTATTCCAACTCTGTACAAAGGTATTCCAACTCTGTCGAAAGAATTCCAACACTGTAGAAAGCATTCCAACCCTGTACAAAGTTATTCCAACTCTGTACAAAGGTATTCCAACTCTGTCGAAAGAATTCCAACCCTGTACAAAGCTGTTCCAACCCTGTACAAAGGTATTCCAACTCTGTAGAAAGCATTCCAGCCCTGTAGAAAGCATTCCAACCCTCTAGAAAGCATTCCAACCCTCTAGAAAGCATTCCAACCCTCTAGAAAGCATTCCAACCCTGTAGAAAGTATTCCCACCCTGTACAGAGCTGCTCCAACCCTGTACAAAGGTATTCCAACTCTGTCGAAAGCATTCCAACCCTGTAGAAAGCATTCCAACTCTGTACAAAGGTATTCCAACTCTGTAGAAAGAATTCCTACCCTGTACATAACATTCTGACTCTGTACAAAGGTATTCCAACCCTGTAGAAAGCATTCCAACTCTGTACAATGGTATTCCAACTCTGTCGAAAGCATTCCCACCCTGTCGAAAGCATTCCAACCCTGTCGAATGCATTCCAACCCTCTAGAAAGCATTCCAACCCTGTAGAAAGTATTCCAACGCTGTACAAAGCTGTTCCAACCCTGTACAAAGCTGTTCCAACCCTGTACAAAGCTGTTCCAACCCTGTACAAAGGTATTCCAACTCTGTCGAAAGCATTCCAACTCTGTACAAAGGTATTCGAACTCTGTCGAAAGCATTCCAACCCTGTCAAAAGCATTCCAACCCTGTCGAAAGCATTCCAAACCTGTAGAAAGCATTCCAATCCTCTAGAAAGCATTCCAACCCTGTAGAAAGCATTCCAACTCTGTACAAAGGTGTTCCAACTCTGTACAAAGGTATTCCAACTCTGTAGAAAGAATTCCTACCCTGTACATAAAATTCTGACTCTGTACAAAGTTATTCCAACCCTGTAGAAACCATTCCAACTCTGTACAAAGATATTACAACTCTGTCGAAAACAATCCAACCCTTTAGAAGCATTCCAACCCTCTAGAAAGCATTCCAACCCTGTAGAAAGCATTCCAACCCTGTAGAAAGCATTCCAACTCTGTGCAAAGGTATTCCAACCCTGTAGAAAGCATTTCAACTCTGAACAAAGGTATTCCATCTCTGTCGAAAGCATTCCAACCCAGTAGAAAGCATTCCTACCCTGTAGAAGGCATCCCAACCCTGTACAAAGGTACTCCAACTCTGTAGAAAGCATTCCAACCCTGTAGAAAGCATTGCAACCCTGTAGGAAGCATTCCAACCCAATACAAAGGTATTCCAACCCTGTACAAAGGTACTCCAACTCTGTCTAAAGCATTCCAACTCTGTCGAAAACATTCCAACCCTCTAGAAAGCATTCCAACTCTGTACAAAGGTATTCCAACCCTGTAGAAAGCATTTCAACTCTGAACAAAGGTATTCCATCTCTGTCGAATGCATTCCAACCCTGTAGAAAGCATTCCTACCCTGTAGAGGGCATCCCAACCCTGTACAAAGGTACTCCAACTCTGTAGAAAGCATTCCAACTCTGTCGAAAGCATTCCAACCCTGTAGAAAGCATTCCAACTCTGTACAAAGGTATTCCAACTCTGTACAAAGGTATTCCAACTCTATCGAAAGCATTCCAACCCTGTAGAAAGCATTCCAACCCTGTACAAAGTTATTCCAACTCTGTACAAAGGTATTCCAACTCTGTGGAAAGAATTCCAACACTGTAGAAAGCATTCCAACTCTGTACAAAGTTATTCCAACCTTGTAGAAAGCATTCCAACCCTGTAGAAAGCATTCCCACCCTGTAGAAAGCATTCCAACCCTGTACAAAGCTGTTCCAACCCTGTACAAAGGTATTCCAGCTCTTTCGAAAGCATTCCAACCCTGTAGAAAGCATTCCAACCCTGTAGCAAGCATTCCAACCCTGCAGAAAGCATTCCAACCCTGTAGAAAGCATTCCAACTCTGTACAAAGGAATTCCAACCCTGTAGAAAGCATTCCAACTCTGTACAAAGGTATTCCAACTCTGTAGAACGAATTGCAACACTGTACATAACATTCTGACTCTGTACAAAGGTATTCCAACCCTGTAAAAAGCATTCCAACTCTGTACAATGGTATTCCATCTCTGTCGAAAGCATTCCCACACTGTCGAAAGCATTCCAACACTGTACAATGGTATTCCAACCCTGTCGAAAGAATTCCAACACTGTAGAAATCATTCCAACCCTGTAGAAAGCATTCCAACCCTGTAGAAAGCATTCCAACCCTGTAGAAAGCACTCCAACCCTGTAGCAAGCATTCCAACTCTGTCGAAAGCATTCCAACCCTGTAGAAAGTATTCCAACCCTGTAGAAAGTATTCCTACCCTGTACAAAGTTTTTCCAACTATGTACAAAGGTATTCCAACTCTGTCGGAAGCATTCCAACCCTGTCGAAAGCATTCCAACCCTGTACAAAGGTACTCCAACTCTGTCTAAAGCATTCCAACTCTGTCGAAAACATTCCAACCCTCTAGAAAGCATTCCAACCCTGTAGAAAGCATTCGAACCCTGTAGAAAGCATTCGAACCCTGTACAATGGTATTCCAACTCTGTCGAAAGCATTCCAACCCTGTAGAAAGCATTCCAACTCTGTACAAGGGTATTTCAACTCTGTACAAAGGTATTCCAACTCTATCGAAAGCATTCCAACCCTGTAGAAAGCATTCCAACCCTGTGCAAAGTTATTCCAACTCTGTACAAAGGTATTCCAACTCTATCGAAACCATTCTAACCCTGTAGAAAGCATTCCAACCCTGTACAAAGTTATTCCAACTCTGTACAAAGGTATTCCAACTCTGTCGAAAGAATTCCAACTCTGTAGAAAGCATTCCAACTCTGTACAAAGCTATTCCAACCTTGTAGAAAGCATTCCAACCCTCTAGAAAGCATTCCAACCCTGTAGAAAGTATTCCAACCCTGTACAAAGCTGTTCCAACCCTGTACAAAGGTATTCCAACTCTGTAGAAAGCATTCCAACCCTGTAGATAGCATTCCTACCCTCTAGAAAGCATTCCAACCCTCTAGAAAGCATTCCAACCCTCTAGAAAGCATTCCAACCCTGTAGAAAGCATTCCAACCCTGTAGAAAGCATTCCAACCCTGTAGAAAGCATTCCAACCCTGTAGGAAGCATTCCAACCCTGCAGAAAGCATTCCAACTCTGTACAAAGGTATTCCAACACTGTAGAAAGCATTCCAACTCTGTACAAAGGTATTCCAATTCTGTAGAAAGAATTCCAACACTGTACATAACATTCTGACTCTGCACAAAGGTGTTCCAACCCAGTAGAAAGCATTCCAACTCTGTACAAAGGTATTCCAACTCTGTCGAAAGCATTCCAACCCTGTGGAAAGCATTCCAACTCTGTACAAAGGTATTCCAACTCTGTAGAAAGAATTCCAACCCTGTACATAACATTCTGACTCTGTACAAAGGTATTCCAACTCTGTCGAATGCATTCCAACCCTCTAGAAAGCATTCCAACCCTGTAGAAAGTATTCCAACCCTGTACAAAGCTGTTCCAACCCTGTACAAAGGTATTCCAACTCTGTAGAAAGCATTCCAGCCCTGTAGAAAGCATTCCAACCCTCTAGAAAGCATTCCAACCCTCTAGAAAGCATTCCAACCCTCTAGAAAGCATTCCAACCCTGTAGAAAGTATTCCCACCCTGTACAGAGCTGCTCCAACCCTGTACAAAGGTATTCCAACTCTGTCGAAAGCATTCCAACCCTGTAGAAAGCATTCCAACTCTGTACAAAGGTATTCCAACTCTGTAGAAAGAATTCCTACCCTGTACATAACATTCTGACTCTGTACAAAGGTATTCCAACCCTGTAGAAAGCATTCCAACTCTGTACAATGGTATTCCAACTCTGTCGAAAGCATTCCCACCCTGTCGAAAGCATTCCAACCCTGTCGAATGCATTCCAACCCTCTAGAAAGCATTCCAACCCTGTAGAAAGTATTCCAACGCTGTACAAAGCTGTTCCAACCCTGTACAAAGCTGTTCCAACCATGTACAAAGCTGTTCCAACCCTGTACAAAGGTATTCCAACTCTGTCGAAAGCATTCCAACTCTGTACAAAGGTATTCCAACCCTCTAGAAAGCATTCCAACCCTGTAGAAAGTATTCCAACGCTGTACAAAGCTGTTCCAACCCTGTACAAAGCTGTTCCAACCCTGTACAAAGCTGTTCCAACCCTGTACAAAGGTATTCCAACTCTGTCGAAAGCATTCCAACTCTGTACAAAGGTATTCGAACTCTGTCGAAAGCATTCCAACCCTGTCAAAAGCATTCCAACCCTGTCGAAAGCATTCCAAACCTGTAGAAAGCATTCCAATCCTCTAGAAAGCATTCCAACCCTGTAGAAAGCATTCCAACTCTGTACAAAGGTGTTCCAACTCTGTACAAAGGTATTCCAACTCTGTAGAAAGAATTCCTACCCTGTACATAAAATTCTGACTCTGTACAAAGGTATTCCAACCCTGTAGAAACCATTCCAACTCTGTACAAAGGTATTACAACTCTGTCGAAAGCATTCCAACCCTTTAGAAGCATTCCAACCCTCTAGAAAGCATTCCAACCCTGTAGAAAGCATTCCAACCCTGTAGAAAGCATTCCAACTCTGTACAAAGGTATTCCAACCCTGTAGAAAGCATGTCAACTCTGAACAAAGGTATTCCATCTCTGTCGAAAGCATTCCAACCCTGTAGAAAGCATTCCTACCCTGTAGAAGGCATCCCAACCCTGTACAAAGGTACTCCAACTCTGTAGAAAGCATTCCAACCCTGTAGAAAGCATTGCAACCCAGTAGGAAGCATTCCAACCCTATACAAAGGTATTCCAACCCTGTACAAAGGTACTCCAACTCTGTCTAAAGCATTCCAACTCTGTCGAAAACATTCCAACCCTCTAGAAAGCATTCCAACTCTGTACAAAGGTATTCCAACCCTGTAGAAAGCATTTCAACTCTGAACAAAGGTATTCCATCTCTGTCGAATGCATTCCAACCCTGTAGAAAGCATTCCTACCCTGTAGAAGGCATCCCAACCCTGTACAAAGGTACCCCAACTCTGTAGAAAGCATTCCAACTCTGTCGAAAGCATTCCAACCCTGTAGAAAGCATTCCAAAACTGTACAAAGGTATTCCAACTCTGTACAAAGGTATTCCAACTCTATCGAAAGCATTCCAACCCTGTAGAAAGCATTCCAACCCTGTACAAAGTTATTCCAACTCTGTACAAAGGTATTCCAACTCTGTCGAAACCATTCTAACCCTGTAGAAAGCATTCCAACCCTGTACAAAGTTATTCCAACACTGTACAAAGGTATTCCAACTCTGTGGAAAGAATTCCAACACTGTAGAAAGCATTCCAACTGTGCACAAAGTTATTCCAACCTTGTAGAAAGCATTCCAACCCTGTAGAAAGCATTCCCACCCTGTAGAAAGCATTCCAACCCTGTACAATGGTATTCCAACCCTGTCGAAAGCATTCCAACCCTGTAGAAATCATTCCAACCCTGTAGAAAGCATTCCAACCCTGTAGAAAGCACTCCAACCCTGTAGAAAGCATTCCAACTCTATACAAAGTTATTCCAACCTTGTAGAAAGCATTCCAACCCTGTAGAAAGCATTCCCACCCTGTAGAAAGCATTCCAACCCTGTACAATGGTATTCCAACCCTGTCGAAAGCATTCCAACTCTGTCGAAAACATTCCAACCCTCTAGAAAGCATTCCAACCCTGTAGAAAGCATTCGAACCCTGTAGAAAGCATTCCAACCCTGTAGAAAGCATTCCAACCCTGTAGAAAGCACTCCAACCCTGTAGAAAGCATTCCAACTCTATCGAAAGCATTCCAACCCTGTAGAAAGCATTCCAACCCTGTGCAAAGTTATTCCAACTCTGTACAAAGGTATTCCAACTCTATCGAAACCATTCTAACCCTGTAGAAAGCATTCCAACCCTGTACAAAGTTATTCCAACTCTGTACAAAGGTATTCCAACTCTGTCGAAAGAATTCCAACACTGTAGAAAGCATTCCAACTCTGTACAAAGCTATTCCAACCTTGTAGAAAGCATTCCAACCCTCTAGAAAGCATTCCAACCCTGTAGAAAGTATTCCAACCCTGTACAAAGCTGTTCCAACCCTGTACAAAGGTATTCCAACTCTGTAGAAAGCATTCCAACCCTGTAGATAGCATTCCTACCCTCTAGAAAGCATTCCAACCCTCTAGAAAGCATTCCAACCCTCTAGAAAGCATTCCAACCCTGTAGAAAGCATTCCAACCCTGTAGAAAGCATTCCAACCCTGTAGAAAGCATTCCAACCCTGTAGGAAGCATTCCAACCCTGCAGAAAGCATTCCAACTCTGTACAAAGGTATTCCAACACTGTAGAAAGCATTCCAACTCTGTACAAAGGTATTCCAATTCTGTAGAAAGAATTCCAACACTGTACATAACATTCTGACTCTGCACAAAGGTGTTCCAACCCAGTAGAAAGCATTCCAACTCTGTACAAAGGTATTCCAACTCTGTCGAAAGCATTCCAACCCTGTGGAAAGCATTCCAACTCTGTACAAAGGTATTCCAACTCTGTAGAAAGAATTCCAACCCTGTACATAACATTCTGACTCTGTACAAAGGTATTCCAACTCTGTCGAATGCATTCCAACCCTCTAGAAAGCATTCCAACCCTGTAGAAAGTATTCCAACCCTGTACAAAGCTGTTCCAACCCTGTACAAAGGTATTCCAACTCTGTAGAAAGCATTCCAGCCCTGTAGAAAGCATTCCAACCCTCTAGAAAGCATTCCAACCCTCTAGAAAGCATTCCAACCCTCTAGAAAGCATTCCAACCCTGTAGAAAGTATTCCCACCCTGTACAGAGCTGCTCCAACCCTGTACAAAGGTATTCCAACTCTGTCGAAAGCATTCCAACCCTGTAGAAAGCATTCCAACTCTGTACAAAGGTATTCCAACTCTGTAGAAAGAATTCCTACCCTGTACATAACATTCTGACTCTGTACAAAGGTATTCCAACCCTGTAGAAAGCATTCCAACTCTGTACAATGGTATTCCAACTCTGTCGAAAGCATTCCCACCCTGTCGAAAGCATTCCAACCCTGTCGAATGCATTCCAACCCTCTAGAAAGCATTCCAACCCTGTAGAAAGTATTCCAACGCTGTACAAAGCTGTTCCAACCCTGTACAAAGCTGTTCCAACCATGTACAAAGCTGTTCCAACCCTGTACAAAGGTATTCCAACTCTGTCGAAAGCATTCCAACTCTGTACAAAGGTATTCCAACCCTCTAGAAAGCATTCCAACCCTGTAGAAAGTATTCCAACGCTGTACAAAGCTGTTCCAACCCTGTACAAAGCTGTTCCAACCCTGTACAAAGCTGTTCCAACCCTGTACAAAGGTATTCCAACTCTGTCGAAAGCATTCCAACTCTGTACAAAGGTATTCGAACTCTGTCGAAAGCATTCCAACCCTGTCAAAAGCATTCCAACCCTGTCGAAAGCATTCCAAACCTGTAGAAAGCATTCCAATCCTCTAGAAAGCATTCCAACCCTGTAGAAAGCATTCCAACTCTGTACAAAGGTGTTCCAACTCTGTACAAAGGTATTCCAACTCTGTAGAAAGAATTCCTACCCTGTACATAAAATTCTGACTCTGTACAAAGGTATTCCAACCCTGTAGAAACCATTCCAACTCTGTACAAAGGTATTACAACTCTGTCGAAAGCATTCCAACCCTTTAGAAGCATTCCAACCCTCTAGAAAGCATTCCAACCATGTAGAAAGCATTCCAACCCTGTAGAAAGCATTCCAACTCTGTACAAAGGTATTCCAACCCTGTAGAAAGCATGTCAACTCTGAACAAAGGTATTCCATCTCTGTCGAAAGCATTCCAACCCTGTAGAAAGCATTCCTACCCTGTAGAAGGCATCCCAACCCTGTACAAAGGTACTCCAACTCTGTAGAAAGCATTCCAACCCTGTAGAAAGCATTGCAACCCAGTAGGAAGCATTCCAACCCTATACAAAGGTATTCCAACCCTGTACAAAGGTACTCCAACTCTGTCTAAAGCATTCCAACTCTGTCGAAAACATTCCAACCCTCTAGAAAGCATTCCAACTCTGTACAAAGGTATTCCAACCCTGTAGAAAGCATTTCAACTCTGAACAAAGGTATTCCATCTCTGTCGAATGCATTCCAACCCTGTAGAAAGCATTCCTACCCTGTAGAAGGCATCCCAACCCTGTACAAAGGTACCCCAACTCTGTAGAAAGCATTCCAACTCTGTCGAAAGCATTCCAACCCTGTAGAAAGCATTCCAAAACTGTACAAAGGTATTCCAACTCTGTACAAAGGTATTCCAACTCTATCGAAAGCATTCCAACCCTGTAGAAAGCATTCCAACCCTGTACAAAGTTATTCCAACTCTGTACAAAGGTATTCCAACTCTGTCGAAACCATTCTAACCCTGTAGAAAGCATTCCAACCCTGTACAAAGTTATTCCAACACTGTACAAAGGTATTCCAACTCTGTGGAAAGAATTCCAACACTGTAGAAAGCATTCCAACTGTGCACAAAGTTCTTCCAACCTTGTAGAAAGCATTCCAACCCTGTAGAAAGCATTCCCACCCTGTAGAAAGCATTCCAACCCTGTACAATGGTATTCCAACCCTGTCGAAAGCATTCCAACCCTGTAGAAATCATTCCAACCCTGTAGAAAGCATTCCAACCCTGTAGAAAGCACTCCAACCCTGTAGAAAGCATTCCAACTCTATACAAAGTTATTCCAACCTTGTAGAAAGCATTCCAACCCTGTAGAAAGCATTCCCACCCTGTAGAAAGCATTCCAACCCTGTACAATGGTATTCCAACCCTGTCGAAAGCATTCCAACTCTGTCGAAAACATTCCAACCCTCTAGAAAGCATTCCAACCCTGTAGAAAGCATTCGAACCCTGTAGAAAGCATTCCAACCCTGTAGAAAGCATTCCAACCCTGTAGAAAGCACTCCAACCCTGTAGAAAGCATTCCAACTCTGTCGAAAGCATTCCAACCCTGTACAAAGGTACTCCAACTCTGTCTAAAGCATTCCAACTCTGTCGAAAACATTCCAACCCTCTAGAAAGCATTCCAACCCTGTAGAAAGCATTCGAACCCTGTAGAAAGCATTCGAACCCTGTACAATGGTATTCCACTCTGTCGAAAGCATTCCAACCCTGTAGAAAGCATTCCAACTCTGTACAAGGGTATTTCAACTCTGTACAAAGGTATTCCAACTCTATCGAAAGCATTCCAACCCTGTAGAAAGCATTCCAACCCTGTACAAAGTTATTCCAACTCTGTACAAAGGTATTCCAACTCTATCGAAACCATTCTAACCCTGTAGAAAGCATTCCAACCCTGTACAAAGTTATTCCAACTCTGTACAAAGGTATTCCAACTCTGTCGAAAGAATTCCAACACTGTAGAAAGCATTCCAACTCTGTACAAAGTTATTCCAACCTTGTAGAAAGCATTCCAACCCTGTAGAAAGCATTCCCACCCTGTAGAAAGCATTCCAACCCTGTACAATGGTATTCCAACCCTGTCGAAAGCATTCCAACACTGTAGAAATCATTCCAACCCTGTAGAAAGCATTCCAACCCTGTAGAAATCATTCCAACCCTGTAGAAAGCATTCCAACCATGTAGAAAGCATTCCAACCCTGTAGAAAGCACTCCAACCCTGTAGAAAGCATTCCAACTCTGTCGAAAGCATCCCAACCCTGTAGAAAGTATTCCAACCCTGTAGAAAGTATTCCAACCCTGTAGAAAGCATTCCAACTCTGTCGAAAGCATTCCAAACCTCTAGAAAGCATTCCAACCCTCTAGAAAGCATTCCAACCCTGTAGAAAGTATTCCAAATCTGTCGAAACCATTCTAACCCTGTAGAAAGCGTTCCAACCCTGTAGAAAGCATTCCAACCCTGTACAAAGTTATTCCAACTCTGTACAAAGGTATTCCAACTCTGTCGAAAGAATTCCAACACTGTAGAAAGCATTCCAACCCTGTACAAAGTTATTCCAACTCTGTACAAAGGTATTCCAACTCTGTCGAATGAATTCCAACCCTGTACAAAGCTGTTCCAACCCTGTACAAAGGTATTCCAACTCTGTAGAAAGCATTCCAGCCCTGTAGAAAGCATTCCAACCCTCTAGAAAGCATTCCAACCCTCTAGAAAGCATTCCAACCCTCTAGAAAGCATTCCAACCCTGTAGAAAGTATTCCCACCCTGTACAGAGCTGCTCCAACCCTGTACAAAGGTATTCCAACTCTGTCGAAAGCATTCCAACCCTGTAGAAAGCATTCCAACTCTGTACAAAGGTATTCCAACTCTGTAGAAAGAATTCCTACCCTGTACATAACATTCTGACTCTGTACAAAAGTATTCCAACCCTGTAGAAAGCATTCCAACTCTGTACAATGGTATTCCAACTCTGTCGAAAGCATTCCCACCCTGTCGAAAGCATTCCAACCCTGTCGAATGCATTCCAACCCTCTAGAAAGCATTCCAACCCTGTAGAAAGTATTCCAACGCTGTACAAAGCTGTTCCAACCCTGTACAAAGCTGTTCCAACCATGTACAAAGCTGTTCCAACCCTGTACAAAGGTATTCCATCTCTGTCGAAAGCATTCCAACTCTGTACAAAGGTATTCCAACCCTCTAGAAAGCATTCCAACCCTGTAGAAAGTATTCCAACGCTGTACAAAGCTGTTCCAACCCTGTACAAAGCTGTTCCAACCCTGTACAAAGCTGTTCCAACCCTGTACAAAGCTGTTTCAACCCTGTACAAAGGTATTCCAACTCTGTCGAAAGCATTCCAACTCTGTACAAAGGTATTCGAACTCTGTCGAAAGCATTCCAACCCTGTCAAAAGCATTCCAACCCTGTCGAAAGCATTCCAAACCTGTAGAAAGCATTCCAATCCTCTAGAAAGCATTCCAACCCTGTAGAAAGCATTCCAACTCTGTACAAAGGTGTTCCAACTCTGTACAAAGGTATTCCAACTCTGTAGAAAGAATTCCTACCCTGTACATAAAATTCTGACTCTGTACAAAGGTATTCCAACCCTGTAGAAACCATTCCAACTCTGTACAAAGGTATTACAACTCTGTCGAAAACAATCCAACCCTTTAGAAGCATTCCAACCCTCTAGAAAGCATTCCAACCCTGTAGAAAGCATTCCAACCCTGTAGAAAGCATTCCAACTCTGTGCAAAGGTATTCCAACCCTGTAGAAAGCATTTCAACTCTGAACAAAGGTATTCCATCTCTGTCGAAAGCATTCCAACCCTGTAGAAAGCATTCCTACCCTGTAGAAGGCATCCCAACCCTGTACAAAGGTACTCCAACTCTGTAGAAAGCATTCCAACCCTGTAGAAAGCATTGCAACCCTGTAGGAAGCATTCCAACCCTATACAAAGGTATTCCAACCCTGTACAAAGGTACTCCAACTCTGTCTAAAGCATTCCAACTCTGTCGAAAACATTCCAACCCTCTAGAAAGCATTCCAACTCTGTACAAAGGTATTCCAACCCTGTAGAAAGCATTTCAACTCTGAACAAAGGTATTCCATCTCTGTCGAATGCATTCCAACCCTGTAGAAAGCATTCCTACCCTGTAGAGGGCATCCCAACCCTGTACAAAGGTACTCCAACTCTGTAGAAAGCATTCCAACTCTGTCGAAAGCATTCCAACCCTGTAGAAAGCATTCCAACTCTGTACAAAGGTATTCCAACTCTGTACAAAGGTATTCCAACTCTATCGAAAGCATTCCAACCCTGTAGAAAGCATTCCAACCCTGTACAAAGTTATTCCAACTCTGTACAAAGGTATTCCAACTCTGTGGAAAGAATTCCAACACTGTAGAAAGCATTCCAACTCTGTACAAAGTTATTCCAACCTTGTAGAAAGCATTCCAACCCTGTAGAAAGCATTCCCACCCTGTAGAAAGCATTCCAACCCTGTACAAAGCTGTTCCAACCCTGTACAAAGGTATTCCAGCTCTTTCGAAAGCATTCCAACCCTGTAGAAAGCATTCCAACCCTGTAGCAAGCATTCCAACCCTGCAGAAAGCATTCCAACCCTGTAGAAAGCATTCCAACTCTGTACAAAGGAATTCCAACCCTGTAGAAAGCATTCCAACTCTGTACAAAGGTATTCCAACTCTGTAGAACGAATTGCAACACTGTACATAACATTCTGACTCTGTACAAAGGTATTCCAACCCTGTAAAAAGCATTCCAACTCTGTACAATGGTATTCCATCTCTGTCGAAAGCATTCCCACACTGTCGAAAGCATTCCAACACTGTACAATGCTATTCCAACCCTGTCGAAAGCATTCCAACACTGTAGAAATCATTCCAACCCTGTAGAAAGCATTCCAACCCTGTAGAAAGCATTCCAACCCTGTAGAAAGCACTCCAACCCTGTAGCAAGCATTCCAACTCTGTCGAAAGCATTCCAACCCTGTAGAAAGTATTCCAACCCTGTAGAAAGTATTCCTACCCTGTACAAAGTTATTCCAACTATGTACAAAGGTATTCCAACTCTGTCGGAAGCATTCCAACCCTGTCGAAAGCATTCCAACCTTGTACAAAGGTACTCCAACTCTGTCTAAAGCATTCCAACTCTGTCGAAAACATTCCAACCCTCTAGAAAGCATTCCAACCCTGTAGAAAGCATTCGAACCCTGTAGAAAGCATTCGAACCCTGTACAATGGTATTCCAGCTCTGTCGAAAGCATTCCAACCCTGTAGAAAGCATTCCAACTCTGTACAAGGGTATTTCAACTCTGTACAAAGGTATTCCAACTCTATCGAAAGCATTCCAACCCTGTAGAAAGCATTCCAACCCTGTGCAAAGTTATTCCAACTCTGTACAAAGGTATTCCAACTCTATCGAAACCATTCTAACCCTGTAGAAAGCATTCCAACCCTGTACAAAGTTATTCCAACTCTGTACAAAGGTATTCCAACTCTGTCGAAAGAATTCCAACACTGTAGAAAGCATTCCAACTCTGTACAAAGCTATTCCAACCTTGTAGAAAGCATTCCAACCCTGTAGAAAGCATTCCCACCCTGTAGAAAGCATTCCAACCCTGTACAATGGTATTCCAACCCTGTCGAAAGCATTCCAACACTGTAGAAATCATTCCAACCCTGTAGAAAGCATTCCAACCCTGTAGAAATCATTCCAACCCTGTAGAAAGCATTCCAACCCTGTAGAAAGCATTCCAACCCTGTAGAAAGCACTCCAACCCTGTAGAAAGCATTCCAACTCTGTCGAAAGCATTCCAACCCTGTAGAAAGTATTCCAACCCTGTAGAAAGTATTCCAACCCTGTAGAAAGCATTCCAACTCTGTCGAAAGCATTCCAAACCTCTAGAAAGCATTCCAACCCTCTAGAAAGCATTCCAACCCTGTAGAAAGTATTCCAAATCTGTCGAAACCATTCTAACCCTGTAGAAAGCGTTCCAACCCTGTAGAAAGCGTTCCAACTCTGCAGAAAGCGTTCCAACCCTGTAGAAAGCACTCCAACTCTTTCGAAAGCATTCCAACCCTGTAGAAAGCATTACAACCCTGTAGAAAGCATTCCAACCCTGCAGAAAGCATTCCAACCCTGTAGAAAGCATTCCAACTCTGTACAAAGGTATTCCAACCCTGTAGAAAGCATTCCAACTCTGTAGAAAAGTATTCCAACTCTGTAGAAAGAATTCCAACCCTGTACATAACATTCTGACTCTGTACAAAGGTATTCCAACCCTGTAAAAAGCATTCCAACTCTGTACAATGGTATTCCATCTCTGTCGAAAGCATTCCCACACTGTCGAAAGCATTCCAACCCTGTCGAAAGCATTCCAACCCTCTAGAAAGCATTCGAACCATGTAGAAAGTATGCCAACGCTGTACAAAGCTGTTCCAACCCTGTACAATGGTATTCCAACTCTGTACAAAGGTATTCCAACTCTGTAGAAAGAATTCCAACCCTGTACATAACATTCTGACTCTGTACAAAGGTATTCCAACTCTGTCGAAAGCATTCCAACCCTGTAGAAGGAATTCCAACTCTGTACAAAGGTATTCCAACCCTGTAGAAAACATTCCAACACTGTACAAAGGTACTCCAACTCTGTCGAAAGCATTCCAACCCTGTAGAAAGCATTCCAACTCTGTACAAAGGTATTCCAACTCTGTACAAAGGTATTCCAACTCTGTACAAAGGTATTCCAACTCTATCGAAAGCATTCGAACCCTGTAGAAAGCATTCCAACCCTGTACAAAGTTATTCCAACTCTGTACAAAGGTATTCCAACTCTGTCGAAACCATTCTAACCCTGTAGAAAGCATTCCAACCCTGTACAAAGTTATTCCAACTCTGTACAAAGGTATTCCAACTCTGTCGAAAGAATTCCAACACTGTAGAAAGCATTCCAACTTTGTACAAAGTTATTCCAACCTTGTAGAAAGCATTCCAACCCTGTAGAAAGCATTCCCACCCTGTAGAAAGCATTCCAACACTGTACAATGGTATTCCAACCCTGTCGAAAGCATTCCAACCCTGTAGAAATCATTCCAACCCTGTAGAAAGCATACCAACCCTGCAGAAAGCATTCCAACCCTGTAGAAAGCACTCCAACCCTGTAGAAAGCATTCCAACTCTGTCGAAAGCATTCCAACCCTGTAGAAAGTATTCCAACCCCGTAGAAAGTATTCCAACCCTGTAGAAAGCATTCCAACTCTGTCGAAAGCATTCCAAACCTCTAGAAAGCATTCCAACCCTCTAGAAAGCATTCCAACACTGTAGAAAGTATTCCAAATCTGTCGAAACCATTCTAACCCTGTAGAAAGCGTTCCAACCCTGTAGAAAGCGTTCCAACCCTGTAGAAAGCGTTCCAACCCTGTAGAAAGCACTCCAACTCTTTCGAAAGCATTCCAACCCTGTAGAAAGCATTCCAACCCTGTAGAAAGCATTCCAACCCTGTACAATGCTGTTCCAACCCTGTACAAAGGTATTCCAACTCTTTCGAAAGCATTCCAACCCTGTAGAAAGCATTCCAACCCTGTAGCAAGCATTCCAACCCTGCAGAAAGCATTCCAACCCTGTAGAAAGCATTCCAACTCTGTACAAAGGAATTCCAACCCTGTAGAAAGCATTCCAACTCTGTACAAAGGTATTCCAACTCTGTAGAACGAATTGCAACACTGTACATAACATTCTGACTCTGTACAAAGGTATTCCAACTCTGTCGAATGCATTCCAACCCTGTAGAAAGCATTCCAACCCTCTAGAAAGCATTCGAACCATGTAGAAAGTATGCCAACGCTGTAGAAAGCTGTTCCAACCCTGTACAATGGTATTCCAACTCTGTACAAAGGTATTCCAACTCTGTAGAAAGAATTCCTACCCTGTACATAAAATTCTGACTCTGTACAAAGGTATTCCAACCCTGTAGAAACCATTCCAACTCTGTACAAAGGTATTACAACTCTGTCGAAAGCATTCCAACCCTTTAGAAGCATTCCAACCCTCTAGAAAGCATTCCAACCCTGTAGAAAGCATTCCAACCCTTTAGAAAGCATTCCAACTCTGTACAAAGGTATTCCAACCCTGTAGAAAGCATGTCAACTCTGAACAAAGGTATTCCATCTCTGTCGAAAGCATTCCAACCCTGTAGATAGCATTCCTACCCTGTAGAAGGCATCCCAACCCTTTACAAAGGTACTCCAACTCTGTAGAAAGCATTCCAACCCTGTAGAAAGCATTGCAACCCAGTAGGAAGCATTCCAACCCTATACAAAGGTATTCCAACCCTGTACAAAGGTACTCCAACTTTGTCTAAAGCATTCCAACTCTGTCGAAAACATTCCAACCCTCTAGAAAGCATTCCAACTCTGTACAAAGGTATTCCAACCCTGTAGAAAGCATTTCCACTCTGAACAAAGGTATTCCATCTCTGTCGAATGCATTCCAACCCTGTAGAAAGCATTCCTACCCTGTAGAAGGCATCCCAACCCTGTACAAAGGTACCCCAACTCTGTAGAAAGCATTCCAACTCTGTCGAAAGCATTCCAACCCTGTAGAAAGCATTCCAAAACTGTACAAAGGTATTCCAACTCTGTACAAAGGTATTCCAACTCTATCGAAAGCATTCCAACCCTGTAGAAAGCATTCCAACCCTGTACAAAGTTATTCCAACTCTGTACAAAGGTATTCCAACTCTGTCGAAACCATTCTAACCCTGTAGAAAGCATTCCAACCCTGTACAAAGTTATTCCAACTCTGTACAAAGGTATTCCAACTCTGTGGAAAGAATTCCAACACTGTAGAAAGCATTCCAACTGTGCACAAAGTTATTGCAACCTTGTAGAAAGCATTCCAACCCTGTAGAAAGCATTCCCACCCTGTAGAAAGCATTCCAACCCTGTACAATGGTATTCCAACCCTGTCGAAAGCATTCCAACCCTGTAGAAATCATTCCAACCCTGTAGAAAGCATTCCAACCCTGTAGAAAGCACTCCAACCCTGTAGAAAGCATTCCAACTCTATACAAAGTTATTCCAACCTTGTAGAAAGCATTCGAACCCTGTAGAAAGCATTCCCACCCTGTAGAAAGCATTCCAACCCTGTACAATGGTATTCCAACCCTGTCGAAAGCATTCCAACTCTGTCGAAAACATTCCAACCCTCTAGAAAGCATTCCAACCCTGTAGAAAGCATTCGAACCCTGTAGAAAGCATTCCAACCCTGTAGAAAGCATTCCAACCCTGTAGAAAGCACTCCAACCCTGTAGAAAGCATTCCAACTCTGTCGAAAGCATTCCAACCCTGTACAAAGGTACTCCAACTCTGTCTAAAGCATTCCAACTCTGTCGAAAACATTCCAACCCTCTAGAAAGCATTCCAACCCTGTAGAAAGCATTCGAACCCTGTAGAAAGCATTCGAACCCTGTACAATGGTATTCCACTCTGTCGAAAGCATTCCAACCCTGTAGAAAGCATTCCAACTCTGTACAAGGGTATTTCAACTCTGTACAAAGGTATTCCAACTCTATCGAAAGCATTGCAACCCTGTAGAAAGCATTCCAACCCTGTACAAAGTTATTCCAACTCTGTACAAAGGTATTCCAACTCTATCGAAACCATTCTAACCCTGTAGAAAGCATTCCAACCCTGTACAAAGTTATTCCAACTCTGTACAAAGGTATTCCAACTCTGTCGAAAGAATTCCAACACTGTAGAAAGCATTCCAACTCTGTACAAAGTTATTCCAACCTTGTAGAAAGCATTCCAACCCTGTAGAAAGCATTCCCACCCTGTAGAAAGCATTCCAACCCTGTACAATGGTATTCCAACCCTGTCGAAAGCATTCCAACACTGTAGAAATCATTCCAACCCTGTAGAAAGCATTCCAACCCTGTAGAAATCATTCCAACCCTGTAGAAAGCATTCCAACCCTGTAGAAAGCATTCCAACCCTGTAGAAAGCACTCCAACCCTGTAGAAAGCATTCCAACTCTGTCGAAAGCATTCCAACCCTGTAGAAAGTATTCCAACCCTGTAGAAAGTATTCCAACCCTGTAGAAAGCATTCCAACTCTGTCGAAAGCATTCCAAACCTCTAGAAAGCATTCCAACCCTCTAGAAAGCATTCCAACCCTGTAGAAAGTATTCCAAATCTGTCGAAACCATTCTAACCCTGTAGAAAGCGTTCCAACCCTGTAGAAAGCATTCCAACCCTGTACAAAGTTATTCCAACTCTGTACAAAGGTATTCCAACTCTGTCGAAAGAATTCCAACACTGTAGAAAGCATTCCAACCCTGTACAAAGTTATTCCAACTCTGTACAAAGGTATTCCAACTCTGTCGAAAGAATTCCAACCCTGTACAAAGCTGTTCCAACCCTGTACAAAGGTATTCCAACTCTGTAGAAAGCATTCCAGCCCTGTAGAAAGCATTCCAACCCTCTAGAAAGCATTCCAACCCTCTAGAAAGCATTCCAACCCTCTAGAAAGCATTCCAACCCTGTAGAAAGTATTCCCACCCTGTACAGAGCTGCTCCAACCCTGTACAAAGGTATTCCAACTCTGTCGAAAGCATTCCAACCCTGTAGAAAGCATTCCAACTCTGTACAAAGGTATTCCAACTCTGTAGAAAGAATTCCTACCCTGTACATAACATTCTGACTCTGTACAAAGGTATTCCAACCCTGTAGAAAGCATTCCAACTCTGTACAATGGTATTCCAACTCTGTCGAAAGCATTCCCACCCTGTCGAAAGCATTCCAACCCTGTCGAATGCATTCCAACCCTCTAGAAAGCATTCCAACCCTGTAGAAAGTATTCCAACGCTGTACAAAGCTGTTCCAACCCTGTACAAAGCTGTTCCAACCATGTACAAAGCTGTTCCAACCCTGTACAAAGGTATTCCATCTCTGTCGAAAGCATTCCAACTCTGTACAAAGGTATTCCAACCCTCTAGAAAGCATTCCAACCCTGTAGAAAGTATTCCAACGCTGTACAAAGCTGTTCCCACCCTGTACAAAGCTGTTCCAACCCTGTACAAAGCTGTTCCAACCCTGTACAAAGCTGTTCCAACCCTGTACAAAGGTATTCCAAATCTGTCGAAAGCATTCCAACTCTGTACAAAGGTATTCGAACTCTGTCGAAAGCATTCCAACCCTGTCAAAAGCATTCCAACCCTGTCGAAAGCATTCCAAACCTGTAGAAAGCATTCCAATCCTCTAGAAAGCATTCCAACCCTGTAGAAAGCATTCCAACTCTGTACAAAGGTGTTCCAACTCTGTACAAAGGTATTCCAACTCTGTAGATAGAATTCCTACCCTGTACATAAAATTCTGACTCTGTACAAAGGTATTCCAACCCTGTAGAAACCATTCCAACTCTGTACAAAGGTATTACAACTCTGTCGAAAGCATTCCAACCCTTTAGAAGCATTCCAACCCTCTAGAAAGCATTCCAACCCTGTAGAAAGGATTCCAACCCTGTAGAAAGCATTCCAACTCTGTGCAAAGGTATTCCAACCCTGTAGAAAGCATTTCAACTCTGAACAAAGGTATTCCATCTCTGTCGAAAGCATTCCAACCCTGTAGAAAGCATTCCTACCCTGTAGAAGGCATCCCAACCCTGTACAAAGGTACTCCAACTCTGTAGAAAGCATTCCAACCCTGTAGAAAGCATTGCAACCCTGTAGGAAGCATTCCAACCCTATACAAAGGTATTCCAACCCTGTACAAAGGTACTCCAACTCTGTCTAAAGCATTCCAACTCTGTCGAAAACATTCCAACCCTCTAGAAAGCATTCCAACTCTGTACAAAGGTATTCCAACCCTGTAGAAAGCATTTCAACTCTGAACAAAGGTATTCCATCTCTGTCGAATGCATTCCAACCCTGTAGAAAGCATTCCTACCCTGTAGAGGGCATCCCAACCCTGTACAAAGGTACTCCAACTCTGTAGAAAGCATTCCAACTCTGTCGAAAGCATTCCAACCCTGTAGAAAGCATTCCAACTCTGTACAAAGGTATTCCAACTCTGTACAAAGGTATTCCAACTCTATCGAAAGCATTCCAACCCTGTAGAAAGCATTCCAACCCTGTACAAAGTTATTCCAACTCTGTAAAAAGGTATTCCAACTCTGTGGAAAGAATTCCAACACTGTAGAAAGCATTCCAACTCTGTACAAAGTTATTCCAACCTTGTAGAAAGCATTCCAACCCTGTAGAAAGCATTCCCACCCTGTAGAAAGCATTCCAACCCTGTACAAAGCTGTTCCAACCCTGTACAAAGGTATTCCAACTCTTTCGAAAGCATTCCAACCCTGTAGAAAGCATTCCAACCCTGTAGCAAGCATTCCAACCCTGCAGAAAGCATTCCAACCCTGTAGAAAGCATTCCAACTCTGTACAAAGGAATTCCAACCCTGTAGAAAGCATTCCAACTCTGTACAAAGGTATTCCAACTCTGTAGAACGAATTGCAACACTGTGCATAACATTCTGACTCTGTACAAAGGTATTCCAACCCTGTAAAAAGCATTCCAACTCTGTACAATGGTATTCCATCTCTGTCGAAAGCATTCCCACACTGTCGAAAGCATTCCAACACTGTACAATGGTATTCCAACCCTGTCGAAAGCATTCCAACACTGTAGAAATCATTCCAACCCTGTAGAAAGCATTCCAACCCTGTAGAAAGCATTCCAACCCTGTAGAAAGCACTCCAACCCTGTAGCAAGCATTCCAACTCTGTCGAAAGCATTCCAACCCTGTAGAAAGTATTCCAACCCTGTAGAAAGTATTCCTACCCTGTACAAAGTTATTCCAACTATGTACAAAGGTATTCCAACTCTGTCGGAAGCATTCCAACCCTGTCGAAAGCATTCCAACCCTGTACAAAGGTACTCCAACTCTGTCTAAAGCATTCCAACTCTGTCGAAAACATTCCAACCCTCTAGAAAGCATTCCAACCCTGTAGAAAGCATTCGAACCCTGTAGAAAGCATTCGAACCCTGTACAATGGTATTCCAGCTCTGTCGAAAGCATTCCAACCCTGTAGAAAGCATTCCAACTCTGTACAAGGGTATTTCAACTCTGTACAAAGGTATTCCAACTCTATCGAAAGCATTCCAACCCTGTAGAAAGCATTCCAACCCTGTGCAAAGTTATTCCAACTCTGTACAAAGGTATTCCAACTCTATCGAAACCATTCTAACCCTGTAGAAAGCATTCCAACCCTGTACAAAGTTATTCCAACTCTGTACAAAGGTATTCCAACTCTGTCGAAAGAATTCCAACACTGTAGAAAGCATTCCAACTCTGTACAAAGCTATTCCAACCTTGTAGAAAGCATTCCAACCCTGTAGAAAGCATTCCCACCCTGTAGAAAGCATTCCAACCCTGTACAATGGTATTCCAACCCTGTCGAAAGCATTCCAACACTGTAGAAATCATTCCAACCCTGTAGAAAGCATTCCAACCCTGTAGAAATCATTCCAACCCTGTAGAAAGCATTCCAACCCTGTAGAAAGCATTCCAACCCTGTAGAAAGCACTCCAACCCTGTAGAAAGCATTCCAACTCTGGCGAAAGCATTCCAACCCTGTAGAAAGTATTCCAACCCTGTAGAAAGTATTCCAACCCTGTAGAAAGCATTCCAACTCTGTCGAAAGCATTCCAAACCTCTAGAAAGCATTCCAACCCTCTAGAAAGCATTCCAACCCTGTAGAAAGTATTCCAAATCTGTCGAAACCATTCTAACCCTGTAGAAAGCGTTCCAACCCTGTAGAAAGCGTTCCAACTCTGTAGAAAGCGTTCCAACCCTGTAGAAAGCACTCCAACTCTTTCGAAAGCATTCCAACCCTGTAGAAAGCATTACAACCCTGTAGAAAGCATTCCAACCCTGTACAAAGCTGTTCCAACCCTGTACAAAGGTATTCCAACTCTTTCGAAAGCATTCCAACCCTGTAGAAAGCATTCCAACCCTGTAGAAAGCATTCCAACCCTGCAGAAAGCATTCCAACCCTGTAGAAAGCATTCCAACTCTGTACAAAGGTATTCCAACCCTGTAGAAAGCATTCCAACTCTGTAGAAAAGTATTCCAACTCTGTAGAAAGAATTCCAACCCTGTACATAACATTCTGACTCTGTACAAAGGTATTCCAACCCTGTAAAAAGCATTCCAACTCTGTACAATGGTATTCCATCTCTGTCGAAAGCATTCCCACACTGTCGAAAGCATTCCAACCCTGTCGAAAGCATTCCAACCCTCTAGAAAGCATTCGAACCATGTAGAAAGTATGCCAACGCTGTACAAAGCTGTTCCAACCCTGTACAATGGTATTCCAACTCTGTACAAAGGTATTCCAACTCTGTAGAAAGAATTCCAACCCTGTACATAACATTCTGACTCTGTACAAAGGTATTCCAACTCTGTCGAAAGCATTCCAACCCTGTAGAAGGAATTCCAACTCTGTACAAAGGTATTCCAACCCTGTAGAAAACATTCCAACACTGTACAAAGGTACTCCAACTCTGTCGAAAGCATTCCAACCCTGTAGAAAGCATTCCAACTCTGTACAAAGGTATCCCAACTCTGTACAAAGGTATTCCAACTCTATCGAAAGCATTCCAACCCTGTAGAAAGCATTCCAACCCTGTACAAAGTTATTCCAACTCTGTACAAAGGTATTCCAACTCTGTCGAAACCATTCTAACCCTGTAGAAAGCATTCCAACCCTGTACAAAGTTATTCCAACTCTGTACAAAGGTATTCCAACTCTGTCGAAAGAATTCCAAACCTCTAGAAAGCATTCCAACCCTCTAGAAAGCATTCCAACACTGTAGAAAGTATTCCAAATCTGTCGAAACCATTCTAACCCTGTAGAAAGCGTTCCAACCCTGTAGAAAGCGTTCCAACCCTGTAGAAAGCGTTCCAACCCTGTAGAAAGCACTCCAACTCTTTCGAAAGCATTCCAACCCTGTAGAAAGCATTCCAACCCTGTAGAAAGCATTCCAACCCTGTACAATGCTGTTCCAACCCTGTACAAAGGTATTCCAACTCTTTCGAAAGCATTCCAACCCTGTAGAAAGCATTCCAACCCTGTAGCAAGCATTCCAACCCTGCAGAAAGCATTCCAACCCTGTAGAAAGCATTCCAACTCTGTACAAAGGAATTCCAACCCTGTAGAAAGCATTCCAACTCTGTACAAAGGTATTCCAACTCTGTAGAACGAATTGCAACACTGTACATAACATTCTGACTCTGTACAAAGGTATTCCAACTCTGTCGAATGCATTCCAACCCTGTAGAATGCATTCCAACCCTCTAGAAAGCATTCGAACCATGTAGAAAGTATGCCAACGCTGTACAAAGCTGTTCCAACCCTGTACAATGGTATTCCAACTCTGTACAAAGGTATTCCAACTCTGTAGAAAGAATTCCTACCCTGTACATAAAATTCTGACTCTGTACAAAGGTATTCCAACCCTGTAGAAACCATTCCAACTCTGTACAAAGGTATTACAACTCTGTCGAAAGCATTCCAACCCTTTAGAAGCATTCCAACCCTCTAGAAAGCATTCCAACCCTGTAGAAAGCATTCCAACCCTTTAGAAAGCATTCCAACTCTGTACAAAGGTATTCCAACCCTGTAGAAAGCATGTCAACTCTGAACAAAGGTATTCCATCTCTGTCGAAAGCATTACAACCCTGTACAAAGCATTCCTACCCTGTAGAAGGCATCCCAACCCTGTACAAAGGTACTCCAACTCTGTAGAAAGCATTCCAACCCTGTAGAAAGCATTGCAACCCAGTAGGAAGCATTCCAACCCTATACAAAGGTATTCCAACCCTGTACAAAGGTACTCCAACTCTGTCTAAAGCATTCCAACTCTGTCGAAAACATTCCAACCCTCTAGAAAGCATTCCAACTCTGTACAAAGGTATTCCAACCCTGTAGAAAGCATTTCCACTCTGAACAAAGGTATTCCATCTCTGTCGAATGCATTCCAACCCTGTAGAAAGCATTCCTACCCTGTAGAAGGCATCCCAACCCTGTACAAAGGTACCCCAACTCTGTAGAAAGCATTCCAACTCTGTCGAAAGCATTCCAACCCTGTAGAAAGCATTCCAAAACTGTACAAAGGTATTCCAACTCTGTACAAAGGTATTCCAACTCTATCGAAAGCATTCCAACCCTGTAGAAAGCATTCCAACCCTGTACAAAGTTATTCCAACTCTGTACAAAGGTATTCCAACTCTGTCGAAACCATTCTAACCCTGTAGAAAGCATTCCAACCCTGTACAAAGTTATTCCAACTCTGTACAAAGGTATTCCAACTCTGTGGAAAGAATTCCAACACTGTAGAAAGCATTCCAACTGTGCACAAAGTTATTGCAACCTTGTAGAAAGCATTCCAACCCTGTAGAAAGCATTCCCACCCTGTAGAAAGCATTCCAACCCTGTACAATGGTATTCCAACCCTGTCGAAAGCATTCCAACCCTGTAGAAATCATTCCAACCCTGTAGAAAGCATTCCAACCCTGTAGAAAGCACTCCAACCCTGTAGAAAGCATTCCAACTCTATACAAAGTTATTCCAACCTTGTAGAAAGCATTCGAACCCTGTAGAAAGCATTCCCACCCTGTAGAAAGCATTCCAACCCTGTACAATGGTATTCCAACCCTGTCGAAAGCATTCCAACTCTGTCGAAAACATTCCAACCCTCTAGAAAGCATTCCAACCCTGTAGAAAGCATTCGAACCCTGTAGAAAGCATTCCAACCCTGTAGAAAGCATTGCAACCCTGTAGAAAGCACTCCAACCCTGTAGAAAGCATTCCAACTCTGTCGAAAGCATTCCAACCCTGTACAAAGGTACTCCAACTCTGTCTAAAGCATTCCAACTCTGTCGAAAACATTCCAACCCTCTAGAAAGCATTCCAACCCTGTAGAAAGCATTCGAACCCTGTAGAAAGCATTCGAACCCTGTACAATGGTATTCCACTCTGTCGAAAGCATTCCAACCCTGTAGAAAGCATTCCAACTCTGTACAAGGGTATTTCAACTCTGTACAAAGGTATTCCAACTCTATCGAAAGCATTCCAACCCTGTAGAAAGCATTCCAACCCTGTACAAAGTTATTCCAACTCTGTACAAAGGTATTCCAACTCTATCGAAACCATTCTAACCCTGTAGAAAGCATTCCAACCCTGTACAAAGTTATTCCAACTCTGTACAAAGGTATTCCAACTCTGTCGAAAGAATTCCAACACTGTAGAAAGCATTCCAACTCTGTACAAAGTTATTCCAACCTTGTAGGAAGCATTCCAACCCTGTAGAAAGCATTCCCACCCTGTAGAAAGCATTCCAACCCTGTACAATGGTATTCCAACCCTGTCGAAAGCATTCCAACACTGTAGAAATCATTCCAACCCTGTAGAAAGCATTCCCACCCTGTAGAAATCATTCCAACCCTGTAGAAAGCATTCCAACCCTGTAGAAAGCATTCCAACCCTGTAGAAAGCACTCCAACCCTGTAGAAAGCATTCCAACTCTGTCGAAAGCATTCCAACCCTGTAGAAAGTATTCCAACCCTGTAGAAAGTATTCCAACCCTGTAGAAAGCATTCCAACTCTGTCGAAAGCATTCCAAACCTCTAGAAAGCATTCCAACCCTCTAGAAAGCATTCCAACCCTGTAGAAAGTATTCCAAATCTGTCGAAACCATTCTAACCCTGTAGAAAGCGTTCCAACCCTGTAGAAAGCATTCCAACCCTGTACAAAGTTATTCCAACTCTGTACAAAGGTATTCCAACTCTGTCGAAAGAATTCCAACACTGTAGAAAGCATTCCAACCCTGTACAAAGTTATTCCAACTCTGTACAAAGGTATTCCAACTCTGTCGAAAGAATTCCAACCCTGTACAAAGCTGTTCCAACCCTGTACAAAGGTATTCCAACTCTGTAGAAAGCATTCCAGCCCTGTAGAAAGCATTCCATCCCTCTAGAAAGCATTCCCACCCTCTAGAAAGCATTCCAACCCTCTAGAAAGCATTCCAACCCTGTAGAAAGTATTCCCACCCTGTACAGAGCTGCTCCAACCCTGTACAAAGGTATTCCAACTCTGTCGAAAGCATTCCAACCCTGTAGAAAGCATTCCAACTCTGTACAAAGGTATTCCAACTCTGTAGAAAGAATTCCTACCCTGTACATAACATTCTGACTCTGTACAAAGGTATTCCAACCCTGTAGAAAGCATTCCAACTCTGTACAATGGTATTCCAACTCTGTCGAAAGCATTCCCACCCTGTCGAAAGCATTCCAACCCTGTCGAATGCATTCCAACCCACTAGAAAGCATTCAAACCCTGTAGAAAGTATTCCAACGCTGTACAAAGCTGTTCCAACCCTGTACAAAGCTGTTCCAACCATGTACAAAGCTGTTCCAACCCTGTACAAAGGTATTCCATCTCTGTCGAAAGCATTCCAACTCTGTACAAAGGTATTCCAACCCTCTAGAAAGCATTCCAACCCTGTAGAAAGTATTCCAACGCTGTACAAAGCTGTTCCAACCCTGTACAAAGCTGTTCCAACCCTGTACAAAGCTGTTCCAACCCTGTACAAAGCTGTTCCAACCCTGTACAAAGGTATTCCAACTCTGTCGAAAGCATTCCAACTCTGTACAAAGGTATTCGAACTCTGTCGAAAGCATTCCAACCCTGTCAAAAGCATTCCAACCCTGTCGAAAGCATTCCAAACCTGTAGAAAGCATTCCAATCCTCTAGAAAGCATTCCAACCCTGTAGAAAGCATTCCAACTCTGTACAAAGGTGTTCCAACTCTGTACAAAGGTATTCCAACTCTGTAGAAAGAATTCCTACCCTGTACATAAAATTCTGACTCTGTACAAAGGTATTCCAACCCTGTAGAAACCATTCCAACTCTGTACAAAGGTATTACAACTCTGTCGAAAGCATTCCAACCCTTTAGAAGCATTCCAACCCTCTAGAAAGCATTCCAACCCTGTAGAAAGCATTCCAACCCTGTAGAAAGCATTCCAACTCTGTGCAAAGGTATTCCAACCCTGTAGAAAGCATTTCAACTCTGAACAAAGGTATTCCATCTCTGTCGAAAGCATTCCAACCCTGTAGAAAGCATTCCTACCCTGTAGAAGGCATCCCAACCCTGTACAAAGGTACTCCAACTCTGTAGAAAGCATTCCAACCCTGTAGAAAGCATTGCAACCCTGTAGGAAGCATTCCAACCCTATACAAAGGTATTCCAACCCTGTACAAAGGTACTCCAACTCTGTCTAAAGCATTCCAACTCTGTCGAAAACATTCCAACCCTCTAGAAAGCATTCCAACTCTGTACAAAGGTATTCCAACCCTGTAGAAAGCATTTCAACTCTGAACAAAGGTATTCCATCTCTGTCGAATGCATTCCAACCCTGTAGAAAGCATTCCTACCCTGTAGAGGGCATCCCAACCCTGTACAAAGGTACTCCAACTCTGTAGAAAGCATTCCAACTCTGTCGAAAGCATTCCAACCCTGTAGAAAGCATTCCAACTCTGTACAAAGGTATTCCAACTCTGTACCAAGGTATTCCAACTCTATCGAAAGCATTCCAACCCTGTAGAAAGCATTCCAACCCTGTACAAAGTTATTCCAACTCTGTAAAAGGTATTCCAACTCTGTGGAAAGAATTCCAACACTGTAGAAAGCATTCCAACTCTGTACAAAGTTATTCCAACCTTGTAGAAAGCATTCCAACCCTGTAGAAAGCATTCCCACCCTGTAGAAAGCATTCCAACCCTGTACAAAGCTGTTCCAACCCTGTACAAAGGTATTCCAACTCTTTCGAAAGCATTCCAACCCTGTAGAAAGCATTCCAACCCTGTAGCAAGCATTCCAACCCTGCAGAAAGCATTCCAACCCTGTAGAAAGCATTCCAACTCTGTACAAAGGAATTCCAACCCTGTAGAAAGCATTCCAACTCTGTACAAAGGTATTCCAACTCTGTAGAACGAATTGCAACACTGTACATAACATTCTGACTCTGTACAAAGGTATTCCAACCCTGTAAAAAGCATTCCAACTCTGTACAATGGTATTCCATCTCTGTCGAAAGCATTCCCACACTGTCGAAAGCATTCCAACACTGTACAATGGTATTCCAACCCTGTCGAAAGCATTCCAACACTGTAGAAATCATTCCAACCCTGTAGAAAGCATTCCAACCCTGTAGAAAGCATTCCAACCCTGTAGAAAGCACTCCAACCCTGTAGCAAGCATTCCAACTCTGTCGAAAGCATTCCAACCCTGTAGAAAGTATTCCAACCCTGTAGAAAGTATTCCTACCCTGTACAAAGTTATTCCAACTATGTACAAAGGTATTCCAACTCTGTCGGAAGCATTCCAACCCTGTCGAAAGCATTCCAACCCTGTACAAAGGTACTCCAACTCTGTCTAAAGCATTCCAACTCTGTCGAAAACATTCCAACCCTCTAGAAAGCATTCCAACCCTGTAGAAAGCATTCGAACCCTGTAGAAAGCATTCGAACCCTGTACAATGGTATTCCAACTCTGTCGAAAGCATTCCAACCCTGTAGAAAGCATTCCAACTCTGTACAAGGGTATTTCAACTCTGTACAAAGGTATTCCAACTCTATCGAAAGCATTCCAACCCTGTAGAAAGCATTCCAACCCTGTGCAAAGTTATTCCAACTCTGTACAAAGGTATTCCAACTCTATCGAAACCATTCTAACCCTGTAGAAAGCATTCCAACCCTGTACAAAGTTATTCCAACTCTGTACAAAGGTATTCCAACTCTGTCGAAAGAATTCCAACACTGTAGAAAGCATTCCAACTCTGTACAAAGTTATTGCAACCTTGTAGAAAGCATTCCAACCCTGTAGAAAGCATTCCCACCCTGTAGAAAGCATTCCAACCCTGTACAATGGTATTCCAACCCTGTCGAAAGCATTCCAACACTGTAGAAATCATTCCAACCCTGTAGAAAGTATTCCAACCCTGTAGAAAGTATTCCAACCCTGTAGAAAGCATTCCAACTCTGTCGAAAGCATTCCAAACCTCTAGAAAGCATTCCAACCCTCTAGAAAGCATTCCAACCCTGTAGAAAGTATTCCAAATCTGTCGAAACCATTCTAACCCTGTAGAAAGCGTTCCAACCCTGTAGAAAGCGTTCCAACCCTGTAGAAAGCGTTCCAACCCTGTAGAAAGCACTCCAACTCTTTCGAAAGCATTCCAACCCTGTAGAAAGCATTCCAACCCTGTAGAAAGCATTCCAACCCTGTACAAAGCTGTTCCAACCCTGTACAAAGGTATTCCAACTCTTTCGAAAGCATTCCAACCCTGTAGAAAGCATTCCAACCCTGTAGAAAGCATTCCAACCCTGCAGAAAGCATTCCAACCCTGTAGAAAGCATTCCAACTCTGTACAAAGGTATTCCAACCCTGTAGAAACATTCCAACTCTGTAGAAAAGTATTCCAACTCTGTAGAAAGAATTCCAACCCTGTACATAACATTCTGACTCTGTACAAAGGTATTCCAACCCTGTAAAAAGCATTCCAACTCTGTACAATGGTATTCCATCTCTGTCGAAAGCATTCCCACACTGTCGAAAGCATTCCAACCCTGTCGAAAGCATTCCAACCCTCTAGAAAGCATTCGAACCATGTAGAAAGTATGCCAACGCTGTACAAAGCTGTTCCAACCCTGTACAATGGTATTCCAACTCTGTACAAAGGTATTCCAACTCTGTAGAAAGAATTCCAACCCTGTACATAACATTCTGACTCTGTACAAAGGTATTCCAACTCTGTCGAAAGCATTCCAACCCTGTAGAAAGAATTCCAACTCTGTACAAAGGTATTCCAACCCTGTAGAAAACATTCCAACACTGTACAAAGGTACTCCAACTCTGTCGAAAGCATTCCAACCCTGTAGAAAGCATTCCAACTCTGTACAAAGGTATTCAGACTCTGTACAAAGGTATTCCAACTCTATCGAAAGCATTCCAACCCTGTAGAAAGCATTCCAACCCTGTACAAAGTTATTCCAACTCTGTACAAAGGTATTCCAACTCTGTCGAAACCATTCTAACCCTGTAGAAAGCATTCCAACCCTGTACAAAGTTATTCCAACTCTGTACAAAGGTATTCCAACTCTGTCGAAAGAATTCCAACACTGTAGAAAGCATTCCAACTTTGTACAAAGTTATTCCAACCTTGTAGAAAGCATTCCAACCCTGTAGAAAGCATTCCCACCCTGTAGAAAGCATTCCAACACTGTACAATGGTATTCCAACCCTGTCGAAAGCATTCCAACCCTGTAGAAATCATTCCAACCCTGTAGAAAGCATTCCAACCCTGCAGAAAGCATTCCAACCCTGTAGAAAGCACTCCAACCCTGTAGAAAGCATTCCAACTCTGTCGAAAGCATTCCAACCCTGTAGAAAGTATTCCAACCCCGTAGAAAGTATTCCAACCCTGTAGAAAGCATTCCAACTCTGTCGAAAGCATTCCAAACCTCTAGAAAGCATTCCAACCCTCTAGAAAGCATTCCAACCCTGTAGAAAGTATTCCAAATCTGTCGAAACCATTCTAACCCTGTAGAAAGCGTTCCAACCCTGTAGAAAGCGTTCCAACCCTGTAGAAAGCGTTCCAACCCTGTAGAAAGCACTCCAACTCTTTCGAAAGCATTCCAACCCTGTAGAAAGCATTCCAACCCTGTAGAAAGCATTCCAACCCTGTACAATGCTGTTCCAACCCTGTACAAAGGTATTCCAACTCTTTCGAAAGCATTCCAACCCTGTAGAAAGCATTCCAACCCTGTAGCAAGCATTCCAACCCTGCAGAAAGCATTCCAACCCTGTAGAAAGCATTCCAACTCTGTACAAAGGGATTCCAACCCTGTAGAAAGCATTCCAACTCTGTACAAAGGTATTCCAACTCTGTAGAACGAATTGCAACACTGTACATAACATTCTGACTCTGTACAAAGGTATTCCAACTCTGTCGAATGCATTCCAACCCTGTAGAAAGCATTCCAACCCTCTAGAAAGCATTCGAACCATGTAGGAAGTATGCCAACGCTGTACAAAGCTGTTCCAACCCTGTACAATGGTATTCCAACTCTGTACAAAGGTATTCCAACTCTGTAGAAAGAATTCCAACCCTGTACATAACATTCTGACTCTGTACAAAGGTATTCCAACTCTGTCGAAAGCATTCCAACCCTGTAGAAAGAATTCCAACTCTGTACAAAGGTATTCCAACCCTGTAGAAAACATTCCAACACTGTACAAAGGTACTCCAACTCTGTCGAAAGCATTCCAACCCTGTAGAAAGCATTCCAACTCTGTACAAAGGTATTCCAACTCTGTACAAAGGTATTCCAACTCTATCGAAAGCATTCCAACCCTGTAGAAAGCATTCCAACCCTGTACAAAGTTATTCCAACTCTGTACAAAGGTATTCCAACTCTGTCGAAACCATTCTAACCCTGTAGAAAGCATTCCAACCCTGTACAAAGTTATTCCAACTCTGTACAAAGGTATTCCAACTCTGTCGAAAGAATTCCAACACTGTAGAAAGCATTCCAACTTTGTACAAAGTTATTCCAACCTTGTAGAAAGCATTCCAACCCTGTAGAAAGCATTCCCACCCTGTAGAAAGCATTCCAACACTGTACAATGGTATTCCAACCCTGTCGAAAGCATTCCAACCCTGTAGAAATCATTCCAACCCTGTAGAAAGCATTCCAACCCTGCAGAAAGCATTCCAACCCTGTAGAAAGCACTCCAACCCTGTAGAAAGCATTCCAACTCTGTCGAAAGCATTCCAACCCTGTAGAAAGTATTCCAACCCCGTAGAAAGTATTCCAACCCTGTAGAAAGCATTCCAACTCTGTCGAAAGCATTCCAAACCTCTAGAAAGCATTCCAACTCTGTACAAAGGAATTCCAACCCTGTAGAAAGCATTCCAACTCTGTACAAAGGTATTCCAACTCTGTAGAACGAATTGCAACACTGTACATAACATTCTGACTCTGTACAAAGGTATTCCAACTCTGTCGAATGCATTCCAACCCTGTAGAAAGCATTCCAACTCTGTACAAAGGTATTCCAACCCTGTAGAAAGAATTCCAACACTGTACATAACATTCTGACTCTGTACAAAGGTATTCCAACCCTGTAGAAAGCATTCCAACTCTGTACAAAGGTATTCCAACTCTGTACAAAGGTATTCCAACTCTGTCGAAAGCATTCCAACCCTGTCGAAAGCATTCCAACCCTGTCGAAAGCATTCCAACCCTCTAGAAAGCATTCCAACCCTGTAGAAAGTATTCCAACCCTGTACAAAGCTGTTCCAACCCTGTACAAAGGTATTCCAACTCTGTAGAAAGCATTCCAACCCTGTAGAAAGCATTCCAACCCTCTAGAAAGCATTCCAACTCTGTACAAAGGTATTCCAACCCTGTAGAAAGCATTCCAACCCTGTAGAAAGCGTTCCAACCCCGTAGAAAGCACTCCAACTCTTTCGAAAGCATTCCAACCCTGTAGAAAGCATTCCAACCCTGTAGAAAGCATTCCAACCCTGTACAAAGCTGTTCCAACCCTGTACAAAGGTATTCCAACTCTTTCGAAAGCATTCCAACCCTGTAGAAAGCATTCCAACCCTGTAGCAAGCATTCCAACCCTGCAGAAAGCATTCCAACCCTGTAGAAAGCATTCCAACTCTGTACAAAGGAATTCCAACCCTGTAGAAAGCATTCCAACTCTGTACAAAGGTATTCCAACTCTGTAGAACGAATTGCAACACTGTACATAACATTCTGACTCTGTACAAAGGTATTCCAACTCTGTCGAATGCATTCCAACCCTGTAGAAAGCATTCCAACTCTGTACAAAGGTATTCCAACCCTGTAGAAAGAATTCCAACACTGTACATAACATTCTGACTCTGTACAAAGGTATTCCAACCCTGTAGAAAGCATTCCAACTCTGTACAAAGGTATTCCAACTCTGTACAAAGGTATTCCAACTCTGTCGAAAGCATTCCAACCCTGTCGAAAGCATTCCAACCCTGTCGAAAGCATTCCAACCCTCTAGAAAGCATTCCAACCCTGTAGAAAGTATTCCAACCCTGTACAAAGCTGTTCCAACCCTGTACAAAGGTATTCCAACTCTGTAGAAAGCATTCCAACCCTGTACATAACATTCTGACTCTGTACAAAGGTATTCCAACCCTGTAAAAAGCATTCCAACTCTGTACAATGGTATTCCATCTCTGTCGAAAGCATTCCCACCCTGTCGAAAGCATTCCAACCCTGTCGAAAGCATTGCAACCCTCTAGAAAGCATTCGAACCATGTAGAAAGTATGCCAACGCTGTACAAAGCTGTTCCAACCCTGTACAATGGTATTCCAACTCTGTACAAAGGTATTCCAACTCTGTAGAAAGAATTCCAACCCTGTACATAACATTCTGACTCTGTCGAAAGCATTCCAACCCTGTCGAAAGCATTCCAACCCTGTAGAAAGCATTAAAACCCTGTAGAAAGCATTAAAACCCTGTAGAAAGCATTCCAACTCTGTACAAAGGTATTCCAACTCTGTCGAAGGCATTCCAACCCTGTCGAAAGCATTCCAACCCTCTAGAAAGCATTCCAACCCTGTAGAAAGTATTCCAACCCTGTACAAAGCTGTTCCAACCCTGTACAAAGGTATTGCAACTCTGTAGAAAGCATTAAAACCCTGTAGAAAGCATTCCAACCCTGTAGAAAGCATTCCAACTCTGTACAAAGGTACTGCAACCCTGTAGAAAGCATTCCAACTCTGTACAAAGGTATTCCAAATCTGTAGAAAGAATTCCAACACTGTACATAACATTCTGACTCTGTACAATGGTATTCCAACTCTGTCGAAAGCATTCCAACCCTGTAGAAAGCATCCCAACTCTGTACAAAGGTATTCCAACCCTGTAGAAAGCATTCCTACTCTGTAGAAAAGTATTCCAACTCTGTAGAAAGAATTCCAACCCTGTACATAACATTCTGACTCTGTACAAAGGTATTTCAATCCTGTAGAAAGCATTCCAACCATGTAGAAAGTATTCCAACCCTGTACAAAGCTGTTCTAACCCTGTACAAAGGTATTCCAACTCTGTAGAAAGCATTCCAACCCTGTAGAAAGCATTCCAACCCTGTAGAAAGCATTCCAACCTTCTAGAAAGCATTCCAACCCTCTAGAAAGCATTCCAACCCTGTAGAAAGTATTCCCACGCTGTACAAAGCTCTTCCAACCATGTACAAAGGTATTCCAACTCTGTACAAAGGTATTCCAACTCTGTAGAAAGAATTCCAACCCTGTACATATCATTCTGACTTTGTACAAAGGTATTCCAACTCTGTCGAAAGCATTCCAACCCTGTAGAAAGCATTCCAACCTTGTAGAAAGCATTAAAACCCTGTAGAAAGCATTCCAACCCTGTAGAAAGCATTCCAACTCTGTAGAAAGCATTCCAACCCTGTAGAAAGCATTCCAACCCTCTAGAAAGCATTCCAACCCTCTAGAAAGCATTCCAACCCTCTAGAAAGCATTCCAACCCTGTAGAAAGTATTCCCACCCTGTACAAAGCTGTTCCAACCCTGTACAAAGGTATTCCAACTCTGTCGAAAGCATTCCAACCCTGTAGAAAGCATTCTAACCCTGTAGAAGGCATTCCAACTCTGTACAAAGGTATTCCAACCCTGTAGAAAGCATTCCAACTCTGTACAAAGGTATTTCAACCCTGTAGAAAGCATTCCAACTCTGTAGAAAGGTATTCCAACTCTGTAGAAAGGTATTCCAACTCTGTCGAAAGCATTCCCACCCTGTCGAAAGCATTCCAACCCTGTCGAAAGCATTCCAACCCTCTAGAAAGCATTCCAACCCTGTAGAAAGTATTCCAAAGCTGTAGAAAGCATTCCAACTCTGTACAAAGGTATTCCAACCCTGTAGAAAGCATTCCAACTCTGGACAAAGGTATTCCAACTCTGTCGAAAGCGTTCCAACCCTGTAGAAAGCATTCCAACGCTGTACAAAGCTGTTCCAACCATGTACAAAGGAATTCCAACTCTGTACAAAGGTATTCCAACTCTGTAGAAAGAATTCCAACCCTGTACATAACATTCTGACTCTGTACAAAGGTATTCCAACTCTGTCGAAAGCATTCCAACCCTGTAGAAAGGTATTCCAACCCTGTAGAAAGCATTCCAACTCTGTACAAAGGTATTCCAACTCTGTCGAAAGCATTCGAACCATGTAGAAAGCATTCCAACCCTGCAGAAAGCATTCCAACTCTGTACAAAGGTATTCCAACCCTGTAGAAAGAATTCCAACCCTGCACATAACATTCGGACTCTGTACAAAGGTATTCCAACTCTGTCGAATGCATTCCAACCCTGTAGAAAGCATTCCAACTCTGTACAAAGGTATTCCAACTCTGTAGAAAGAATTCCAACCCTGTACATAACATTCTGACCCTGTACAAAGGTATTCCAATTCTGTCGAAAGCATTCCAACCCTGTAGAAAGCATTCCAACTCTGTACAAAGGTATTTCAACTCTGTACAAAGGTATACCAACTCTATCGAAAGCATTCCAACCCTGTACAAAGAATTCCAACTCTGTACAAAGTTATTCCAACTCTGTACAAAGGTATTCCAACTCTAACGAAACCATTCTAACGCTGTAGAAAGCATTCCAACCCTGTACAAAGTTATTCCAACTCTGTACAAAGGTATTCCAACTCTATCGAAAGCATTCCAACACTGTAGAAAGCATTCCAACTCTGTACAAAGGTATTCCAACACTTTCGGAAGCATTCCAACCCTGTCGAAAGCATTCCAAACACTGTAGAAACCATTCCAACCCTGTAGAAAGCATTCCAACTCTGTACAAAGGTGTTCCAACTCTGTACAAAGGTATTCCAACTCTATCGAAAGCATTCCCACCCTGTCGAAAGCATTCCAACCCTGTCGAAAGCATTCCAACCCTCTAGAAAGCATTCCAACCCTGTAGAAAGCATTCCAACCCTGTACAAAGTTATTCCAACTCTGTACAAAGGTATTCCAACTCTATCGAAACCATTCTAACCCTGTAGAAAGCATTCCAACCCTGTACAAAGTTATTCCAACTCTGTACAAAGGTATTCCAACTCTGTCGAAAGAATTCCAACACTGTAGAAAGCATGCCAACTCTGTACAAAGTTATTCCAACCTTGTAGAAAGCATTCCAACCCTGTAGAAAGCATTCCCACCCTGTAGAAAGCATTCCAACCCTGTACAATGGTATTCCAACCCTGTCGAAAGCATTCCAAACACTGTAGAAACCATTCCAACCTTGTAGAAAGCATTCCAACTCTGTACAAAGGTGTTCCAACTCTGTACAAAGGTATTCCAACTCTATCGAAAGCATTCCCACCCTGTCGAAAGCATTCCAACCCTGTAGAAAGCATTCCAACTCTGTACAAAGGTATTCCAACCCTGTAGAAAGCATTCCAACTCTGTAGAAAGGTATTCCAACTCTGTAGAAAGGTATTCCAACTCTGTCGAAAGCATTCCCACCCTGTCGAAAGCATTCCAACCCTGTCGAAAGCATTCCAACCCTCTAGAAAGCATTCCAACCCTGTAGAAAGTATTCCAAAGCTGTAGAAAGCATTCCAACTCTGTACAAAGGTATTCCAACCCTGTAGAAAGCATTCCAACTCTGGACAAAGGTATTCCAACTCTGTCGAAAGCGTTCCAACCCTGTAGAAAGCATTCCAACGCTGTACAAAGCTGTTCCAACCATGTACAAAGGAATTCCAACTCTTTACAAAGGTATTCCAACTCTGTAGAAAGAATTCCAACCCTGTACATAACATTCTGACTCTGTACAAAGGTATTCCAACTCTGTCGAAAGCATTCCAACCCTGTAGAAAGGTATTCCAACCCTGTAGAAAGCATTCCAACTCTGTACAAAGGTATTCCAACTCTGTCGAAAGCATTCGAACCATGTAGAAAGCATTCCAACCCTGCAGAAAGCATTCCAACTCTGTACAAAGGTATTCCAACCCTGTGGAAAGAATTCCAACCCTGCACATAACATTCGGACTCTGTACAAAGGTATTCCAACTCTGTCGAATGCATTCCAACCCTGTAGAAAGCATTCCAACTCTGTACAAAGGTATTCCAACTCTGTAGAAAGAATTCCAACCCTGTACATAACATTCTGACCCTGTACAAAGGTATTCCAATTCTGTCGAAAGCATTCCAACCCTGTAGAAAGCATTCCAACTCTGTACAAAGGTATTTCAACTCTGTACAAAGGTATTCCAACTCTATCGAAAGCATTCCAACCCTGTACAAAGAATTCCAACTCTGTACAAAGTTATTCCAACTCTGTACAAAGGTATTCCAACTCTAACGAAACCATTCTAACGCTGTAGAAAGCATTCCAACCCTGTACAAAGTTATTCCAACTCTGTACAAAGGTATTCCAACTCTATCGAAAGCATTCCAACACTGTAGAAAGCATTCCAACTCTGTACAAAGGTATTCCAACACTTTCGGAAGCATTCCAACCCTGTCGAAAGCATTCCAAACACTGTAGAAACCATTCCAACCCTGTAGAAAGCATTCCAACTCTGTACAAAGGTGTTTCAACTCTGTACAAAGGTATTCCAACTCTATCGAAAGCATTCCCACCCTGTCGAAAGCATTCCAACCCTGTCGAAAGCATTCCAACCCTCTAGAAAGCATTCCAACCCTGTAGAAAGCATTCCAACCCTGTACAAAGTTATTCCAACTCTGTACAAAGGTATTCCAACTCTATCGAAACCATTCTAACCCTGTAGAAAGCATTCCAACCCTGTACAAAGTTATTCCAACTCTGTACAAAGGTATTCCAACTCTGTCGAAAGAATTCCAACACTGTAGAAAGCATGCCAACTCTGTACAAAGTTATTCCAACCTTGTAGAAAGCATTCCAACCCTGTAGAAAGCATTCCCACCCTGTAGAAAGCATTCCAACCCTGTACAATGGTATTCCAACCCTGTCGAAAGCATTCCAATCACTGTAGAAACCATTCCAACCTTGTAGAAAGCATTCCAACTCTGTACAAAGGTGTTCCAACTCTGTACAAAGGTATTCCAACTCTATCGAAAGCATTCCCACCCTGTCGAAAGCATTCCAACCCTGTCGAAAGCATTCCAACCCTCTAGAAAGCATTCCAACCCTGTAGAAAGTATTCCAAAGCTGTAGAAAGCATTCCAACTCTGTACAAAGGTATTCCAACCCTGTAGAAAGCATTCCAACTCTGGACAAAGGTATTCCAACTCTGTCGAAAGCATTACAACCCTGTAGAAAGCATTCCAACTCTGTCGAAAGCATTCCAACCCTGTAGAAAGCATTCCAACTCAGTACAAACGTATTCCAACTCAGAACAAACGTATTCCAACTCTGTACAAAGGTATTCCAACTCTCTCGAAAGAATTCCAACACTGTAGCAAGCATTCCAACACTGTAGAAAGCATTCCAACCCTGTCGACAGCATGCCAACCCTGTAGAAAGCATTCCAACCCTGTAGAAAGCATTCCAACTCTGTACAAAGGTATTCCATCTCTGTCGAAAGCATTCCAACCATGTAGAAAGCATTCCAACCCTGTAGAAAGCATTCCAACTATGTACAAAGGTATTCCAACTCTGTACAAAGGTATTCCAACTCTATCGAAAGAATTCCAACACTGTAGAAAGCATTCCAACTCTGTACAAAGGTATTCCAACCCTGTAGAAACCATTCCAACCCTGTAGAAAGCATTCCAACCCTGTACAAGGGTATTCCAACTCTGTAGAAATCATTCCAACCCTGTACAAAGGTATTCCAACTCTCTCGAAAGAATTCCAACACTGTAGCAAGCATTCCAACACTGTAGAAAGCATTCCAACCCTGTCGACAGCATGCCAACCCTGTAGAAAGCATTCCAACCCTGTAGAAAGCATTCCAACTCTGTACAAAGGTATTCCATCTCTGTCGAAAGCATTCCAACCATGTAGAAAGCATTCCAACCCTGTAGAAAGCATTCCAACTATGTACAAAGGTATTCCAACTCTGTACAAAGGTATTCCAACTCTATCGAAAGAATTCCAACACTGTAGAAAGCATTCCAACTCTGTACAAAGGTATTCCAACCCTGTAGAAACCATTCCAACCCTGTAGAAAGCATTCCAACTCTGTACAAAGGTATTCCGAACCTGTAGAAAGCATTCCAGCTCTGTACAAAGGTATTCCAACCCTGTAGAAAGCATTCCAACTCTGTACAAAGGTATACCAACTCTGTAGGTAGAATTCCAACACTGTACATAACATTCTGACTCTGCACAAAGGTATTCCAACCCTGTAGAAAGCATTCCAACTCTGTACAAAGGTATTCCAACTCTGTCGAAAGCATTGCAACCCTGTCGAAAGCATTCCAACCCTCTAGAAAGCATTCCAACCCTGTAGAAAGTATTCCAACCCTGTACAAAACTGTTCCAACCCTGTACAAAGGTATTCCAACTCTGTACAAAGGTATTCCAACTCTGTCGAAAGAATTCCAACCCTGTCGAAAGCATTGCAACCCTGTCGAAAGCATTCCAACCCTCTAGAAAGCATTCCAACCCTGTAGAAAGTATTCCAACCCTGCACAAAACTGTTCCAACCCTGTACAAAGGTATTCCAACTCTGTACAAAGGTATTCCAACTCTGTCGAAAGCATTCCAACCCTGTCGAAAGCATTCCAACCCGCTAGAAAGCATTCCAACCCTGTAGAAAGTATTCCCACTCTGTAAAAAGCTGTTCCAACCCTGTACAAACGTATTCCAACTCTGTCGAAAGCATTCCAACCCTGTAGAAAGCATTCCAACACAGTACAAACGTATTCCAATTCAGTACAAACGTATTCCAACTCTGTACAAAGGTATTCCAACTCTATCGAAAGAATTCCAACACTGTAGAAAGCATTCCAACTCTGTAGAAAGCATTCCAACTCTGTCGAAAGCATTCCAACTCTGTAGAGAGGTATTCCAACTCTCTAGAAAGAATTCCAACCCTGTACATAACATTCTGACTCTGTACAAAGGTATTCCAACCCTGTAGAAAGCATTCCAACTCTGTACAATGGTATTTCAACTCTGTCGACAGCATTCCCACCCTGTCGAAAGCATTCCAACCCTGTCGAAAGCATTCCAACCCTCTAGATTGGGGTTAGGTTGGGGTTAGGTTGGGGTTAGGTTGGGGTTAGGTTGGGGTTAGGTTGGGGTTAGGTTGGGGTTAGGTTGGGGTTAGGTTGGGGTTAGGTTGGGGTTAGGTTGGGGTTAGGTTGGGGTTAGGTTGGGGTTAGGTTGGGGTTAGGTTGGGGTTAGGTTGGGGTTAGGTTGGGGTTAGGTTGGGGTTAGGTTGGGGTTAGGTTGGGGTTAGGTTGGGGTTAGGTTGGGGTTAGGTTGGGGTTAGGTTGGGGTTAGGTTGGGGTTAGGTTGGGGTTAGGTTGGGGTTAGGTTGGGGTTAGGTTGGGGTTAGGTTGGGGTTAGGTTGGGGTTAGGTTGGGGTTAGGTTGGGGTTAGGTTGGGGTTAGGTTGGGGTTAGGTTGGGGTTAGGTTGGGGTTAGGTTGGGGTTAGGTTGGGGTTAGGTTGGGGTTAGGTTGGGGTTAGGTTGGGGTTAGGTTGGGGTTAGGTTGGGGTTAGGTTGGGGTTAGGTTGGGGTTAGGTTGGGGTTAGGTTGGGGTTAGGTTGGGGTTAGGTTGGGGTTAGGTTGGGGTTAGGTTGGGGTTAGGTTGGGGTTAGGTTGGGGTTAGGTTGGGGTTAGGTTGGGGTTAGGTTGGGGTTAGGTTGGGGTTAGGTTGGGGTTAGGTTGGGGTTAGGTTGGGGTTAGGTTGGGGTTAGGTTGGGGTTAGGTTGGGGTTAGGTTGGGGTTAGGTTGGGGTTAGGTTGGGGTTAGGTTGGGGTTAGGTTGGGGTTAGGTTGGGGTTAGGTTGGGGTTAGGTTGGGGTTAGGTTGGGGTTAGGTTGGGGTTAGGTTGGGGTTAGGTTGGGGTTAGGTTGGGGTTAGGTTGGGGTTAGGTTGGGGTTAGGTTGGGGTTAGGTTGGGGTTAGGTTGGGGTTAGGTTGGGGTTAGGTTGGGGTTAGGTTGGGGTTAGGTTGGGGTTAGGTTGGGGTTAGGTTGGGGTTAGGTTGGGGTTAGGTTGGGGTTAGGTTGGGGTTAGGTTGGGGTTAGGTTGGGGTTAGGTTGGGGTTAGGTTGGGGTTAGGTTGGGGTTAGGTTGGGGTTAGGTTGGGGTTAGGTTGGGGTTAGGTTGGGGTTAGGTTGGGGTTAGGTTGGGGTTAGGTTGGGGTTAGGTTGGGGTTAGGTTGGGGTTAGGTTGGGGTTAGGTTGGGGTTAGGTTGGGGTTAGGTTGGGGTTAGGTTGGGGTTAGGTTGGGGTTAGGTTGGGGTTAGGTTGGGGTTAGGTTGGGGTTAGGTTGGGGTTAGGTTGGGGTTAGGTTGGGGTTAGGTTGGGGTTAGGTTGGGGTTAGGTTGGGGTTAGGTTGGGGTTAGGTTGGGGTTAGGTTGGGGTTAGGTTGGGGTTAGGTTGGGGTTAGGTTGGGGTTAGGTTGGGGTTAGGTTGGGGTTAGGTTGGGGTTAGGTTGGGGTTAGGTTGGGGTTAGGTTGGGGTTAGGTTGGGGTTAGGTTGGGGTTAGGTTGGGGTTAGGTTGGGGTTAGGTTGGGGTTAGGTTGGGGTTAGGTTGGGGTTAGGTTGGGGTTAGGTTGGGGTTAGGTTGGGGTTAGGTTGGGGTTAGGTTGGGGTTAGGTTGGGGTTAGGTTGGGGTTAGGTTGGGGTTAGGTTGGGGTTAGGTTGGGGTTAGGTTGGGGTTAGGTTGGGGTTAGGTTGGGGTTAGGTTGGGGTTAGGTTGGGGTTAGGTTGGGGTTAGGTTGGGGTTAGGTTGGGGTTAGGTTGGGGTTAGGTTGGGGTTAGGTTGGGGTTAGGTTGGGGTTAGGTTGGGGTTAGGTTGGGGTTAGGTTGGGGTTAGGTTGGGGTTAGGTTGGGGTTAGGTTGGGGTTAGGTTGGGGTTAGGTTGGGGTTAGGTTGGGGTTAGGTTGGGGTTAGGTTGGGGTTAGGTTGGGGTTAGGTTGGGGTTAGGTTGGGGTTAGGTTGGGGTTAGGTTGGGGTTAGGTTGGGGTTAGGTTGGGGTTAGGTTGGGGTTAGGTTGGGGTTAGGTTGGGGTTAGGTTGGGGTTAGGTTGGGGTTAGGTTGGGGTTAGGTTGGGGTTAGGTTGGGGTTAGGTTGGGGTTAGGTTGGGGTTAGGTTGGGGTTAGGTTGGGGTTAGGTTGGGGTTAGGTTGGGGTTAGGTTGGGGTTAGGTTGGGGTTAGGTTGGGGTTAGGTTGGGGTTAGGTTGGGGTTAGGTTGGGGTTAGGTTGGGGTTAGGTTGGGGTTAGGTTGGGGTTAGGTTGGGGTTAGGTTGGGGTTAGGTTGGGGTTAGGTTGGGGTTAGGTTGGGGTTAGGTTGGGGTTAGGTTGGGGTTAGGTTGGGGTTAGGTTGGGGTTAGGTTGGGGTTAGGTTGGGGTTAGGTTGGGGTTAGGTTGGGGTTAGGTTGGGGTTAGGTTGGGGTTAGGTTGGGGTTAGGTTGGGGTTAGGTTGGGGTTAGGTTGGGGTTAGGTTGGGGTTAGGTTGGGGTTAGGTTGGGGTTAGGTTGGGGTTAGGTTGGGGTTAGGTTGGGGTTAGGTTGGGGTTAGGTTGGGGTTAGGTTGGGGTTAGGTTGGGGTTAGGTTGGGGTTAGGTTGGGGTTAGGTTGGGGTTAGGTTGGGGTTAGGTTGGGGTTAGGTTGGGGTTAGGTTGGGGTTAGGTTGGGGTTAGGTTGGGGTTAGGTTGGGGTTAGGTTGGGGTTAGGTTGGGGTTAGGTTGGGGTTAGGTTGGGGTTAGGTTGGGGTTAGGTTGGGGTTAGGTTGGGGTTAGGTTGGGGTTAGGTTGGGGTTAGGTTGGGGTTAGGTTGGGGTTAGGTTGGGGTTAGGTTGGGGTTAGGTTGGGGTTAGGTTGGGGTTAGGTTGGGGTTAGGTTGGGGTTAGGTTGGGGTTAGGTTGGGGTTAGGTTGGGGTTAGGTTGGGGTTAGGTTGGGGTTAGGTTGGGGTTAGGTTGGGGTTAGGTTGGGGTTAGGTTGGGGTTAGGTTGGGGTTAGGTTGGGGTTAGGTTGGGGTTAGGTTGGGGTTAGGTTGGGGTTAGGTTGGGGTTAGGTTGGGGTTAGGTTGGGGTTAGGTTGGGGTTAGGTTGGGGTTAGGTTGGGGTTAGGTTGGGGTTAGGTTGGGGTTAGGTTGGGGTTAGGTTGGGGTTAGGTTGGGGTTAGGTTGGGGTTAGGTTGGGGTTAGGTTGGGGTTAGGTTGGGGTTAGGTTGGGGTTAGGTTGGGGTTAGGTTGGGGTTAGGTTGGGGTTAGGTTGGGGTTAGGTTGGGGTTAGGTTGGGGTTAGGTTGGGGTTAGGTTGGGGTTAGGTTGGGGTTAGGTTGGGGTTAGGTTGGGGTTAGGTTGGGGTTAGGTTGGGGTTAGGTTGGGGTTAGGTTGGGGTTAGGTTGGGGTTAGGTTGGGGTTAGGTTGGGGTTAGGTTGGGGTTAGGTTGGGGTTAGGTTGGGGTTAGGTTGGGGTTAGGTTGGGGTTAGGTTGGGGTTAGGTTGGGGTTAGGTTGGGGTTAGGTTGGGGTTAGGTTGGGGTTAGGTTGGGGTTAGGTTGGGGTTAGGTTGGGGTTAGGTTGGGGTTAGGTTGGGGTTAGGTTGGGGTTAGGTTGGGGTTAGGTTGGGGTTAGGTTGGGGTTAGGTTGGGGTTAGGTTGGGGTTAGGTTGGGGTTAGGTTGGGGTTAGGTTGGGGTTAGGTTGGGGTTAGGTTGGGGTTAGGTTGGGGTTAGGTTGGGGTTAGGTTGGGGTTAGGTTGGGGTTAGGTTGGGGTTAGGTTGGGGTTAGGTTGGGGTTAGGTTGGGGTTAGGTTGGGGTTAGGTTGGGGTTAGGTTGGGGTTAGGTTGGGGTTAGGTTGGGGTTAGGTTGGGGTTAGGTTGGGGTTAGGTTGGGGTTAGGTTGGGGTTAGGTTGGGGTTAGGTTGGGGTTAGGTTGGGGTTAGGTTGGGGTTAGGTTGGGGTTAGGTTGGGGTTAGGTTGGGGTTAGGTTGGGGTTAGGTTGGGGTTAGGTTGGGGTTAGGTTGGGGTTAGGTTGGGGTTAGGTTGGGGTTAGGTTGGGGTTAGGTTGGGGTTAGGTTGGGGTTAGGTTGGGGTTAGGTTGGGGTTAGGTTGGGGTTAGGTTGGGGTTAGGTTGGGGTTAGGTTGGGGTTAGGTTGGGGTTAGGTTGGGGTTAGGTTGGGGTTAGGTTGGGGTTAGGTTGGGGTTAGGTTGGGGTTAGGTTGGGGTTAGGTTGGGGTTAGGTTGGGGTTAGGTTGGGGTTAGGTTGGGGTTAGGTTGGGGTTAGGTTGGGGTTAGGTTGGGGTTAGGTTGGGGTTAGGTTGGGGTTAGGTTGGGGTTAGGTTGGGGTTAGGTTGGGGTTAGGTTGGGGTTAGGTTGGGGTTAGGTTGGGGTTAGGTTGGGGTTAGGTTGGGGTTAGGTTGGGGTTAGGTTGGGGTTAGGTTGGGGTTAGGTTGGGGTTAGGTTGGGGTTAGGTTGGGGTTAGGTTGGGGTTAGGTTGGGGTTAGGTTGGGGTTAGGTTGGGGTTAGGTTGGGGTTAGGTTGGGGTTAGGTTGGGGTTAGGTTGGGGTTAGGTTGGGGTTAGGTTGGGGTTAGGTTGGGGTTAGGTTGGGGTTAGGTTGGGGTTAGGTTGGGGTTAGGTTGGGGTTAGGTTGGGGTTAGGTTGGGGTTAGGTTGGGGTTAGGTTGGGGTTAGGTTGGGGTTAGGTTGGGGTTAGGTTGGGGTTAGGTTGGGGTTAGGTTGGGGTTAGGTTGGGGTTAGGTTGGGGTTAGGTTGGGGTTAGGTTGGGGTTAGGTTGGGGTTAGGTTGGGGTTAGGTTGGGGTTAGGTTGGGGTTAGGTTGGGGTTAGGTTGGGGTTAGGTTGGGGTTAGGTTGGGGTTAGGTTGGGGTTAGGTTGGGGTTAGGTTGGGGTTAGGTTGGGGTTAGGTTGGGGTTAGGTTGGGGTTAGGTTGGGGTTAGGTTGGGGTTAGGTTGGGGTTAGGTTGGGGTTAGGTTGGGGTTAGGTTGGGGTTAGGTTGGGGTTAGGTTGGGGTTAGGTTGGGGTTAGGTTGGGGTTAGGTTGGGGTTAGGTTGGGGTTAGGTTGGGGTTAGGTTGGGGTTAGGTTGGGGTTAGGTTGGGGTTAGGTTGGGGTTAGGTTGGGGTTAGGTTGGGGTTAGGTTGGGGTTAGGTTGGGGTTAGGTTGGGGTTAGGTTGGGGTTAGGTTGGGGTTAGGTTGGGGTTAGGTTGGGGTTAGGTTGGGGTTAGGTTGGGGTTAGGTTGGGGTTAGGTTGGGGTTAGGTTGGGGTTAGGTTGGGGTTAGGTTGGGGTTAGGTTGGGGTTAGGTTGGGGTTAGGTTGGGGTTAGGTTGGGGTTAGGTTGGGGTTAGGTTGGGGTTAGGTTGGGGTTAGGTTGGGGTTAGGTTGGGGTTAGGTTGGGGTTAGGTTGGGGTTAGGTTGGGGTTAGGTTGGGGTTAGGTTGGGGTTAGGTTGGGGTTAGGTTGGGGTTAGGTTGGGGTTAGGTTGGGGTTAGGTTGGGGTTAGGTTGGGGTTAGGTTGGGGTTAGGTTGGGGTTAGGTTGGGGTTAGGTTGGGGTTAGGTTGGGGTTAGGTTGGGGTTAGGTTGGGGTTAGGTTGGGGTTAGGTTGGGGTTAGGTTGGGGTTAGGTTGGGGTTAGGTTGGGGTTAGGTTGGGGTTAGGTTGGGGTTAGGTTGGGGTTAGGTTGGGGTTAGGTTGGGGTTAGGTTGGGGTTAGGTTGGGGTTAGGTTGGGGTTAGGTTGGGGTTAGGTTGGGGTTAGGTTGGGGTTAGGTTGGGGTTAGGTTGGGGTTAGGTTGGGGTTAGGTTGGGGTTAGGTTGGGGTTAGGTTGGGGTTAGGTTGGGGTTAGGTTGGGGTTAGGTTGGGGTTAGGTTGGGGTTAGGTTGGGGTTAGGTTGGGGTTAGGTTGGGGTTAGGTTGGGGTTAGGTTGGGGTTAGGTTGGGGTTAGGTTGGGGTTAGGTTGGGGTTAGGTTGGGGTTAGGTTGGGGTTAGGTTGGGGTTAGGTTGGGGTTAGGTTGGGGTTAGGTTGGGGTTAGGTTGGGGTTAGGTTGGGGTTAGGTTGGGGTTAGGTTGGGGTTAGGTTGGGGTTAGGTTGGGGTTAGGTTGGGGTTAGGTTGGGGTTAGGTTGGGGTTAGGTTGGGGTTAGGTTGGGGTTAGGTTGGGGTTAGGTTGGGGTTAGGTTGGGGTTAGGTTGGGGTTAGGTTGGGGTTAGGTTGGGGTTAGGTTGGGGTTAGGTTGGGGTTAGGTTGGGGTTAGGTTGGGGTTAGGTTGGGGTTAGGTTGGGGTTAGGTTGGGGTTAGGTTGGGGTTAGGTTGGGGTTAGGTTGGGGTTAGGTTGGGGTTAGGTTGGGGTTAGGTTGGGGTTAGGTTGGGGTTAGGTTGGGGTTAGGTTGGGGTTAGGTTGGGGTTAGGTTGGGGTTAGGTTGGGGTTAGGTTGGGGTTAGGTTGGGGTTAGGTTGGGGTTAGGTTGGGGTTAGGTTGGGGTTAGGTTGGGGTTAGGTTGGGGTTAGGTTGGGGTTAGGTTGGGGTTAGGTTGGGGTTAGGTTGGGGTTAGGTTGGGGTTAGGTTGGGGTTAGGTTGGGGTTAGGTTGGGGTTAGGTTGGGGTTAGGTTGGGGTTAGGTTGGGGTTAGGTTGGGGTTAGGTTGGGGTTAGGTTGGGGTTAGGTTGGGGTTAGGTTGGGGTTAGGTTGGGGTTAGGTTGGGGTTAGGTTGGGGTTAGGTTGGGGTTAGGTTGGGGTTAGGTTGGGGTTAGGTTGGGGTTAGGTTGGGGTTAGGTTGGGGTTAGGTTGGGGTTAGGTTGGGGTTAGGTTGGGGTTAGGTTGGGGTTAGGTTGGGGTTAGGTTGGGGTTAGGTTGGGGTTAGGTTGGGGTTAGGTTGGGGTTAGGTTGGGGTTAGGTTGGGGTTAGGTTGGGGTTAGGTTGGGGTTAGGTTGGGGTTAGGTTGGGGTTAGGTTGGGGTTAGGTTGGGGTTAGGTTGGGGTTAGGTTGGGGTTAGGTTGGGGTTAGGTTGGGGTTAGGTTGGGGTTAGGTTGGGGTTAGGTTGGGGTTAGGTTGGGGTTAGGTTGGGGTTAGGTTGGGGTTAGGTTGGGGTTAGGTTGGGGTTAGGTTGGGGTTAGGTTGGGGTTAGGTTGGGGTTAGGTTGGGGTTAGGTTGGGGTTAGGTTGGGGTTAGGTTGGGGTTAGGTTGGGGTTAGGTTGGGGTTAGGTTGGGGTTAGGTTGGGGTTAGGTTGGGGTTAGGTTGGGGTTAGGTTGGGGTTAGGTTGGGGTTAGGTTGGGGTTAGGTTGGGGTTAGGTTGGGGTTAGGTTGGGGTTAGGTTGGGGTTAGGTTGGGGTTAGGTTGGGGTTAGGTTGGGGTTAGGTTGGGGTTAGGTTGGGGTTAGGTTGGGGTTAGGTTGGGGTTAGGTTGGGGTTAGGTTGGGGTTAGGTTGGGGTTAGGTTGGGGTTAGGTTGGGGTTAGGTTGGGGTTAGGTTGGGGTTAGGTTGGGGTTAGGTTGGGGTTAGGTTGGGGTTAGGTTGGGGTTAGGTTGGGGTTAGGTTGGGGTTAGGTTGGGGTTAGGTTGGGGTTAGGTTGGGGTTAGGTTGGGGTTAGGTTGGGGTTAGGTTGGGGTTAGGTTGGGGTTAGGTTGGGGTTAGGTTGGGGTTAGGTTGGGGTTAGGTTGGGGTTAGGTTGGGGTTAGGTTGGGGTTAGGTTGGGGTTAGGTTGGGGTTAGGTTGGGGTTAGGTTGGGGTTAGGTTGGGGTTAGGTTGGGGTTAGGTTGGGGTTAGGTTGGGGTTAGGTTGGGGTTAGGTTGGGGTTAGGTTGGGGTTAGGTTGGGGTTAGGTTGGGGTTAGGTTGGGGTTAGGTTGGGGTTAGGTTGGGGTTAGGTTGGGGTTAGGTTGGGGTTAGGTTGGGGTTAGGTTGGGGTTAGGTTGGGGTTAGGTTGGGGTTAGGTTGGGGTTAGGTTGGGGTTAGGTTGGGGTTAGGTTGGGGTTAGGTTGGGGTTAGGTTGGGGTTAGGTTGGGGTTAGGTTGGGGTTAGGTTGGGGTTAGGTTGGGGTTAGGTTGGGGTTAGGTTGGGGTTAGGTTGGGGTTAGGTTGGGGTTAGGTTGGGGTTAGGTTGGGGTTAGGTTGGGGTTAGGTTGGGGTTAGGTTGGGGTTAGGTTGGGGTTAGGTTGGGGTTAGGTTGGGGTTAGGTTGGGGTTAGGTTGGGGTTAGGTTGGGGTTAGGTTGGGGTTAGGTTGGGGTTAGGTTGGGGTTAGGTTGGGGTTAGGTTGGGGTTAGGTTGGGGTTAGGTTGGGGTTAGGTTGGGGTTAGGTTGGGGTTAGGTTGGGGTTAGGTTGGGGTTAGGTTGGGGTTAGGTTGGGGTTAGGTTGGGGTTAGGTTGGGGTTAGGTTGGGGTTAGGTTGGGGTTAGGTTGGGGTTAGGTTGGGGTTAGGTTGGGGTTAGGTTGGGGTTAGGTTGGGGTTAGGTTGGGGTTAGGTTGGGGTTAGGTTGGGGTTAGGTTGGGGTTAGGTTGGGGTTAGGTTGGGGTTAGGTTGGGGTTAGGTTGGGGTTAGGTTGGGGTTAGGTTGGGGTTAGGTTGGGGTTAGGTTGGGGTTAGGTTGGGGTTAGGTTGGGGTTAGGTTGGGGTTAGGTTGGGGTTAGGTTGGGGTTAGGTTGGGGTTAGGTTGGGGTTAGGTTGGGGTTAGGTTGGGGTTAGGTTGGGGTTAGGTTGGGGTTAGGTTGGGGTTAGGTTGGGGTTAGGTTGGGGTTAGGTTGGGGTTAGGTTGGGGTTAGGTTGGGGTTAGGTTGGGGTTAGGTTGGGGTTAGGTTGGGGTTAGGTTGGGGTTAGGTTGGGGTTAGGTTGGGGTTAGGTTGGGGTTAGGTTGGGGTTAGGTTGGGGTTAGGTTGGGGTTAGGTTGGGGTTAGGTTGGGGTTAGGTTGGGGTTAGGTTGGGGTTAGGTTGGGGTTAGGTTGGGGTTAGGTTGGGGTTAGGTTGGGGTTAGGTTGGGGTTAGGTTGGGGTTAGGTTGGGGTTAGGTTGGGGTTAGGTTGGGGTTAGGTTGGGGTTAGGTTGGGGTTAGGTTGGGGTTAGGTTGGGGTTAGGTTGGGGTTAGGTTGGGGTTAGGTTGGGGTTAGGTTGGGGTTAGGTTGGGGTTAGGTTGGGGTTAGGTTGGGGTTAGGTTGGGGTTAGGTTGGGGTTAGGTTGGGGTTAGGTTGGGGTTAGGTTGGGGTTAGGTTGGGGTTAGGTTGGGGTTAGGTTGGGGTTAGGTTGGGGTTAGGTTGGGGTTAGGTTGGGGTTAGGTTGGGGTTAGGTTGGGGTTAGGTTGGGGTTAGGTTGGGGTTAGGTTGGGGTTAGGTTGGGGTTAGGTTGGGGTTAGGTTGGGGTTAGGTTGGGGTTAGGTTGGGGTTAGGTTGGGGTTAGGTTGGGGTTAGGTTGGGGTTAGGTTGGGGTTAGGTTGGGGTTAGGTTGGGGTTAGGTTGGGGTTAGGTTGGGGTTAGGTTGGGGTTAGGTTGGGGTTAGGTTGGGGTTAGGTTGGGGTTAGGTTGGGGTTAGGTTGGGGTTAGGTTGGGGTTAGGTTGGGGTTAGGTTGGGGTTAGGTTGGGGTTAGGTTGGGGTTAGGTTGGGGTTAGGTTGGGGTTAGGTTGGGGTTAGGTTGGGGTTAGGTTGGGGTTAGGTTGGGGTTAGGTTGGGGTTAGGTTGGGGTTAGGTTGGGGTTAGGTTGGGGTTAGGTTGGGGTTAGGTTGGGGTTAGGTTGGGGTTAGGTTGGGGTTAGGTTGGGGTTAGGTTGGGGTTAGGTTGGGGTTAGGTTGGGGTTAGGTTGGGGTTAGGTTGGGGTTAGGTTGGGGTTAGGTTGGGGTTAGGTTGGGGTTAGGTTGGGGTTAGGTTGGGGTTAGGTTGGGGTTAGGTTGGGGTTAGGTTGGGGTTAGGTTGGGGTTAGGTTGGGGTTAGGTTGGGGTTAGGTTGGGGTTAGGTTGGGGTTAGGTTGGGGTTAGGTTGGGGTTAGGTTGGGGTTAGGTTGGGGTTAGGTTGGGGTTAGGTTGGGGTTAGGTTGGGGTTAGGTTGGGGTTAGGTTGGGGTTAGGTTGGGGTTAGGTTGGGGTTAGGTTGGGGTTAGGTTGGGGTTAGGTTGGGGTTAGGTTGGGGTTAGGTTGGGGTTAGGTTGGGGTTAGGTTGGGGTTAGGTTGGGGTTAGGTTGGGGTTAGGTTGGGGTTAGGTTGGGGTTAGGTTGGGGTTAGGTTGGGGTTAGGTTGGGGTTAGGTTGGGGTTAGGTTGGGGTTAGGTTGGGGTTAGGTTGGGGTTAGGTTGGGGTTAGGTTGGGGTTAGGTTGGGGTTAGGTTGGGGTTAGGTTGGGGTTAGGTTGGGGTTAGGTTGGGGTTAGGTTGGGGTTAGGTTGGGGTTAGGTTGGGGTTAGGTTGGGGTTAGGTTGGGGTTAGGTTGGGGTTAGGTTGGGGTTAGGTTGGGGTTAGGTTGGGGTTAGGTTGGGGTTAGGTTGGGGTTAGGTTGGGGTTAGGTTGGGGTTAGGTTGGGGTTAGGTTGGGGTTAGGTTGGGGTTAGGTTGGGGTTAGGTTGGGGTTAGGTTGGGGTTAGGTTGGGGTTAGGTTGGGGTTAGGTTGGGGTTAGGTTGGGGTTAGGTTGGGGTTAGGTTGGGGTTAGGTTGGGGTTAGGTTGGGGTTAGGTTGGGGTTAGGTTGGGGTTAGGTTGGGGTTAGGTTGGGGTTAGGTTGGGGTTAGGTTGGGGTTAGGTTGGGGTTAGGTTGGGGTTAGGTTGGGGTTAGGTTGGGGTTAGGTTGGGGTTAGGTTGGGGTTAGGTTGGGGTTAGGTTGGGGTTAGGTTGGGGTTAGGTTGGGGTTAGGTTGGGGTTAGGTTGGGGTTAGGTTGGGGTTAGGTTGGGGTTAGGTTGGGGTTAGGTTGGGGTTAGGTTGGGGTTAGGTTGGGGTTAGGTTGGGGTTAGGTTGGGGTTAGGTTGGGGTTAGGTTGGGGTTAGGTTGGGGTTAGGTTGGGGTTAGGTTGGGGTTAGGTTGGGGTTAGGTTGGGGTTAGGTTGGGGTTAGGTTGGGGTTAGGTTGGGGTTAGGTTGGGGTTAGGTTGGGGTTAGGTTGGGGTTAGGTTGGGGTTAGGTTGGGGTTAGGTTGGGGTTAGGTTGGGGTTAGGTTGGGGTTAGGTTGGGGTTAGGTTGGGGTTAGGTTGGGGTTAGGTTGGGGTTAGGTTGGGGTTAGGTTGGGGTTAGGTTGGGGTTAGGTTGGGGTTAGGTTGGGGTTAGGTTGGGGTTAGGTTGGGGTTAGGTTGGGGTTAGGTTGGGGTTAGGTTGGGGTTAGGTTGGGGTTAGGTTGGGGTTAGGTTGGGGTTAGGTTGGGGTTAGGTTGGGGTTAGGTTGGGGTTAGGTTGGGGTTAGGTTGGGGTTAGGTTGGGGTTAGGTTGGGGTTAGGTTGGGGTTAGGTTGGGGTTAGGTTGGGGTTAGGTTGGGGTTAGGTTGGGGTTAGGTTGGGGTTAGGTTGGGGTTAGGTTGGGGTTAGGTTGGGGTTAGGTTGGGGTTAGGTTGGGGTTAGGTTGGGGTTAGGTTGGGGTTAGGTTGGGGTTAGGTTGGGGTTAGGTTGGGGTTAGGTTGGGGTTAGGTTGGGGTTAGGTTGGGGTTAGGTTGGGGTTAGGTTGGGGTTAGGTTGGGGTTAGGTTGGGGTTCGGTTGGGGTTAGGTTGGGGTTAGGTTGGGGTTAGGTTGGGGTTAGGTTGGGGTTAGGTTGGGGTTAGGTTGGGGTTAGGTTGGGGTTAGGTTGGGGTTAGGTTGGGGTTAGGTTGGGGTTAGGTTGGGGTTAGGTTGGGGTTAGGTTGGGGTTAGGTTGGGGTTAGGTTGGGGTTAGGTTGGGGTTAGGTTGGGGTTAGGTTGGGGTTAGGTTGGGGTTAGGTTGGGGTTAGGTTGGGGTTAGGTTGGGGTTAGGTTGGGGTTAGGTTGGGGTTAGGTTGGGGTTAGGTTGGGGTTAGGTTGGGGTTAGGTTGGGGTTAGGTTGGGGTTAGGTTGGGGTTAGGTTGGGGTTAGGTTGGGGTTAGGTTGGGGTTAGGTTGGGGTTAGGTTGGGGTTAGGTTGGGGTTAGGTTGGGGTTAGGTTGGGGTTAGGTTGGGGTTAGGTTGGGGTTAGGTTGGGGTTAGGTTGGGGTTAGGTTGGGGTTAGGTTGGGGTTAGGTTGGGGTTAGGTTGGGGTTAGGTTGGGGTTAGGTTGGGGTTAGGTTGGGGTTAGGTTGGGGTTAGGTTGGGGTTAGGTTGGGGTTAGGTTGGGGTTAGGTTGGGGTTAGGTTGGGGTTAGGTTGGGGTTAGGTTGGGGTTAGGTTGGGGTTAGGTTGGGGTTAGGTTGGGGTTAGGTTGGGGTTAGGTTGGGGTTAGGTTGGGGTTAGGTTGGGGTTAGGTTGGGGTTAGGTTGGGGTTAGGTTGGGGTTAGGTTGGGGTTAGGTTGGGGTTAGGTTGGGGTTAGGTTGGGGTTAGGTTGGGGTTAGGTTGGGGTTAGGTTGGGGTTAGGTTGGGGTTAGGTTGGGGTTAGGTTGGGGTTAGGTTGGGGTTAGGTTGGGGTTAGGTTGGGGTTAGGTTGGGGTTAGGTTGGGGTTAGGTTGGGGTTAGGTTGGGGTTAGGTTGGGGTTAGGTTGGGGTTAGGTTGGGGTTAGGTTGGGGTTAGGTTGGGGTTAGGTTGGGGTTAGGTTGGGGTTAGGTTGGGGTTAGGTTGGGGTTAGGTTGGGGTTAGGTTGGGGTTAGGTTGGGGTTAGGTTGGGGTTAGGTTGGGGTTAGGTTGGGGTTAGGTTGGGGTTAGGTTGGGGTTAGGTTGGGGTTAGGTTGGGGTTAGGTTGGGGTTAGGTTGGGGTTAGGTTGGGGTTAGGTTGGGGTTAGGTTGGGGTTAGGTTGGGGTTAGGTTGGGGTTAGGTTGGGGTTAGGTTGGGGTTAGGTTGGGGTTAGGTTGGGGTTAGGTTGGGGTTAGGTTGGGGTTAGGTTGGGGTTAGGTTGGGGTTAGGTTGGGGTTAGGTTGGGGTTAGGTTGGGGTTAGGTTGGGGTTAGGTTGGGGTTAGGTTGGGGTTAGGTTGGGGTTAGGTTGGGGTTAGGTTGGGGTTAGGTTGGGGTTAGGTTGGGGTTAGGTTGGGGTTAGGTTGGGGTTAGGTTGGGGTTAGGTTGGGGTTAGGTTGGGGTTAGGTTGGGGTTAGGTTGGGGTTAGGTTGGGGTTAGGTTGGGGTTAGGTTGGGGTTAGGTTGGGGTTAGGTTGGGGTTAGGTTGGGGTTAGGTTGGGGTTAGGTTGGGGTTAGGTTGGGGTTAGGTTGGGGTTAGGTTGGGGTTAGGTTGGGGTTAGGTTGGGGTTAGGTTGGGGTTAGGTTGGGGTTAGGTTGGGGTTAGGTTGGGGTTAGGTTGGGGTTAGGTTGGGGTTAGGTTGGGGTTAGGTTGGGGTTAGGTTGGGGTTAGGTTGGGGTTAGGTTGGGGTTAGGTTGGGGTTAGGTTGGGGTTAGGTTGGGGTTAGGTTGGGGTTAGGTTGGGGTTAGGTTGGGGTTAGGTTGGGGTTAGGTTGGGGTTAGGTTGGGGTTAGGTTGGGGTTAGGTTGGGGTTAGGTTGGGGTTAGGTTGGGGTTAGGTTGGGGTTAGGTTGGGGTTAGGTTGGGGTTAGGTTGGGGTTAGGTTGGGGTTAGGTTGGGGTTAGGTTGGGGTTAGGTTGGGGTTAGGTTGGGGTTAGGTTGGGGTTAGGTTGGGGTTAGGTTGGGGTTAGGTTGGGGTTAGGTTGGGGTTAGGTTGGGGTTAGGTTGGGGTTAGGTTGGGGTTAGGTTGGGGTTAGGTTGGGGTTAGGTTGGGGTTAGGTTGGGGTTAGGTTGGGGTTAGGTTGGGGTTAGGTTGGGGTTAGGTTGGGGTTAGGTTGGGGTTAGGTTGGGGTTAGGTTGGGGTTAGGTTGGGGTTAGGTTGGGGTTAGGTTGGGGTTAGGTTGGGGTTAGGTTGGGGTTAGGTTGGGGTTAGGTTGGGGTTAGGTTGGGGTTAGGTTGGGGTTAGGTTGGGGTTAGGTTGGGGTTAGGTTGGGGTTAGGTTGGGGTTAGGTTGGGGTTAGGTTGGGGTTAGGTTGGGGTTAGGTTGGGGTTAGGTTGGGGTTAGGTTGGGGTTAGGTTGGGGTTAGGTTGGGGTTAGGTTGGGGTTAGGTTGGGGTTAGGTTGGGGTTAGGTTGGGGTTAGGTTGGGGTTAGGTTGGGGTTAGGTTGGGGTTAGGTTGGGGTTAGGTTGGGGTTAGGTTGGGGTTAGGTTGGGGTTAGGTTGGGGTTAGGTTGGGGTTAGGTTGGGGTTAGGTTGGGGTTAGGTTGGGGTTAGGTTGGGGTTAGGTTGGGGTTAGGTTGGGGTTAGGTTGGGGTTAGGTTGGGGTTAGGTTGGGGTTAGGTTGGGGTTAGGTTGGGGTTAGGTTGGGGTTAGGTTGGGGTTAGGTTGGGGTTAGGTTGGGGTTAGGTTGGGGTTAGGTTGGGGTTAGGTTGGGGTTAGGTTGGGGTTAGGTTGGGGTTAGGTTGGGGTTAGGTTGGGGTTAGGTTGGGGTTAGGTTGGGGTTAGGTTGGGGTTAGGTTGGGGTTAGGTTGGGGTTAGGTTGGGGTTAGGTTGGGGTTAGGTTGGGGTTAGGTTGGGGTTAGGTTGGGGTTAGGTTGGGGTTAGGTTGGGGTTAGGTTGGGGTTAGGTTGGGGTTAGGTTGGGGTTAGGTTGGGGTTAGGTTGGGGTTAGGTTGGGGTTAGGTTGGGGTTAGGTTGGGGTTAGGTTGGGGTTAGGTTGGGGTTAGGTTGGGGTTAGGTTGGGGTTAGGTTGGGGTTAGGTTGGGGTTAGGTTGGGGTTAGGTTGGGGTTAGGTTGGGGTTAGGTTGGGGTTAGGTTGGGGTTAGGTTGGGGTTAGGTTGGGGTTAGGTTGGGGTTAGGTTGGGGTTAGGTTGGGGTTAGGTTGGGGTTAGGTTGGGGTTAGGTTGGGGTTAGGTTGGGGTTAGGTTGGGGTTAGGTTGGGGTTAGGTTGGGGTTAGGTTGGGGTTAGGTTGGGGTTAGGTTGGGGTTAGGTTGGGGTTAGGTTGGGGTTAGGTTGGGGTTAGGTTGGGGTTAGGTTGGGGTTAGGTTGGGGTTAGGTTGGGGTTAGGTTGGGGTTAGGTTGGGGTTAGGTTGGGGTTAGGTTGGGGTTAGGTTGGGGTTAGGTTGGGGTTAGGTTGGGGTTAGGTTGGGGTTAGGTTGGGGTAGGTTGGTTGGGGTTAGGTTGGGGTTAGGTTGGGGTTAGGTTGGGGTTAGGTTGGGGTTAGGTTGGGGTTAGGTTGGGGTTAGGTTGGGGTTAGGTTGGGGTTAGGTTGGGGTTAGGTTGGGGTTAGGTTGGGGTTAGGTTGGGGTTAGGTTGGGGTTAGGTTGGGGTTAGGTTGGGTTAGGTTGGGGTTAGGTTGGGGTTAGGTTGGGGTTAGGTTGGGGTTAGGTTGGGGTTAGGTTGGGGTTAGGTTGGGGTTAGGTTGGGGTTAGGTTGGGGTAGGTTGGGGTTAGGTTGGGGTTAGGTTGGGGTTAGGTTGGGGTTAGGTTGGGGTTAGGTTGGGGTTAGGTTGGGGTTAGGTTGGGGTTAGGTTGGGGTTAGGTTGGGGTTAGGTTGGGGTTAGGTTGGGGTAGGTTGGGGTAGGTTGGGGTTAGGTTGGGGTTAGGTTGGGGTTAGGTTGGGGTTAGGTTGGGGTTAGGTTGGGGTAGGTTGGGGTTAGGTTGGGGTTAGGTTGGGGTTAGGTTGGGGTTAGGTTGGGGTTAGGTTGGGGTTAGGTTGGGGTTAGGTTGGGGTTAGGTTGGGGTTAGGTTGGGGTTAGGTTGGGGTAGGTTGGGGTTAGGTTGGGGTTAGGTTGGGGTTAGGTGGGGTTAGGTTGGGGTTAGGTTGGGGTTAGGTTGGGGTTAGGTTGGGGTTAGGTTGGGGTTAGGTTGGGGTTAGGTTGGGGTTAGGTTGGGGTTAGGTTGGGGTTAGGTTGGGGTTAGGTTGGGGTTAGGTTGGGGTTAGGTTGGGGTTAGGTTGGGGTTAGGTTGGGGTTAGGTTGGGGTTAGGTTGGGGTTAGGTTGGGGTTAGGTTGGGGTTAGGTTGGGGTTAGGTTGGGGTTAGGTTGGGGTTAGGTTGGGGTTAGGTTGGGTTAGGTTGGGGTTAGGTTGGGGTTAGGTTGGGGTTAGGTTGGGGTTAGGTTGGGGGTTAGGTTGGGGTTAGGTTGGGGTTAGGTTGGGGTTAGGTTGGGGTTAGGTTGGGGTTAGGTTGGGGTTAGGTTGGGGTTAGGTTGGGGTTAGGTTGGGGTTAGGTTGGGGTTAGGTTGGGGTTAGGTTGGGTTAGGTTGGGGTTAGGTTGGGGTTAGGTTGGGGTTAGGTTGGGGTTAGGTTGGGGTTAGGTTGGGGTTAGGTTGGGGTTAGGTTGGGGTTAGGTTGGGGTTAGGTTGGGGTAGGTTGGGGTTAGGTTGGGGTTAGGTTGGGGTTAGGTTGGGGTTAGGTTGGGGTTAGGTTGGGGTTAGGTTGGGGTTAGGTTGGGGTTAGGTTGGGGTTAGGTTGGGGTTAGGTTGGGGTTAGGTTGGGGTTAGGTTGGGGTTAGGTTGGGGTTAGGTGGGGTTAGGTTGGGGTTAGGTTGGGGTTAGGTTGGGGTTAGGTTGGGGTTAGGTTGGGGTTAGGTTGGGGTTAGGTTGGGGTTAGGTTGGGGTTAGGTTGGGGTTAGGTTGGGGTTAGGTTGGGGTTAGGTTGGGGTTAGGTTGGGGTTAGGTTGGGGTTAGGTTGGGGTTAGGTTGGGTTAGGTTGGGGTTAGGTTGGGGTTAGGTTGGGGTTAGGTTGGGGTTAGGTTGGGGTTAGGTTGGGGTTAGGTTGGGGTTAGGTTGGGGTTAGGTTGGGGTTAGGTTGGGGTTAGGTTGGGGTTAGGTTGGGGTTAGGTTGGGGTTAGGTTGGGGTTAGGTTGGGGTTAGGTTGGGGTTAGGTTGGGGTTAGGTTGGGGTTAGGTTGGGGTAGGTTGGGGTTAGGTTGGGGTTAGGTTGGGGTTAGGTTGGGGTTAGGTTGGGGTTAGGTTGGGGTTAGGTTGGGGTTAGGTTGGGGTTAGGTTGGGGTTAGGTTGGGGTTAGGTTGGGGTTAGGTTGGGGTTAGGTTGGGGTTAGGTTGGGGTTAGGTTGGGGTTAGGTTGGGGTTAGGTTGGGGTTAGGTTGGGGTTAGGTTGGGGTTAGGTTGGGGTTAGGTTGGGGTTAGGTTGGGGTTAGGTTGGGGTTAGGTTGGGGTTAGGTTGGGGTTAGGTTGGGGTTAGGTTGGGGTTAGGTTGGGGTTAGGTTGGGGTTAGGTTGGGGTTAGGTTGGGGTTAGGTTGGGGTTAGGTTGGGGTTAGGTTGGGGTTAGGTTGGGGTTAGGTTGGGGTTAGGTTGGGGTTAGGTTGGGGTTAGGTTGGGGTTAGGTTGGGGTTAGGTTGGGGTTAGGTTGGGGTTAGGTTGGGGTTAGGTTGGGGTTAGGTTGGGGTTAGGTTGGGGTTAGGTTGGGGTTAGGTTGGGGTTAGGTTGGGGTTAGGTTGGGGTTAGGTTGGGGTTAGGTTGGGGTTAGGTTGGGGTTAGGTTGGGGTTAGGTTGGGGTTAGGTTGGGGTTAGGTTGGGGTTAGGTTGGGGTTAGGTTGGGGTTAGGTTGGGGTTAGGTTGGGGTTAGGTTGGGGTTAGGTTGGGGTTAGGTTGGGGTTAGGTTGGGGTTAGGTTGGGGTTAGGTTGGGGTTAGGTTGGGGTTAGGTTGGGGTTAGGTTGGGGTTAGGTTGGGGTTAGGTTGGGGTTAGGTTGGGGTTAGGTTGGGGTTAGGTTGGGGTTAGGTTGGGGTTAGGTTGGGGTTAGGTTGGGGTTAGGTTGGGGTTAGGTTGGGGTTAGGTTGGGGTTAGGTTGGGGTTAGGTTGGGGTTAGGTTGGGGTTAGGTTGGGGTTAGGTTGGGGTTAGGTTGGGGTTAGGTTGGGGTTAGGTTGGGGTTAGGTTGGGGTTAGGTTGGGGTTAGGTTGGGGTTAGGTTGGGGTTAGGTTGGGGTTAGGTTGGGGTTAGGTTGGGGTTAGGTTGGGGTTAGGTTGGGGTTAGGTTGGGGTTAGGTTGGGGTTAGGTTGGGGTTAGGTTGGGGTTAGGTTGGGGTTAGGTTGGGGTTAGGTTGGGGTTAGGTTGGGGTTAGGTTGGGGTTAGGTTGGGGTTAGGTTGGGGTTAGGTTGGGGTTAGGTTGGGTTAGGTTGGGGTTAGGTTGGGGTTAGGTTGGGGTTAGGTTGGGGTTAGGTTGGGGTTAGGTTGGGGTTAGGTTGGGGTTAGGTTGGGGTTAGGTTGGGGTTAGGTTGGGGTTAGGTTGGGGTTAGGTTGGGGTTAGGTTGGGGTTAGGTTGGGGTTAGGTTGGGGTTAGGTTGGGGTTAGGTTGGGGTTAGGTTGGGGTTAGGTTGGGGTTAGGTTGGGGTTAGGTTGGGGTTAGGTTGGGGTTAGGTTGGGGTTAGGTTGGGGTTAGGTTGGGGTTAGGTTGGGGTTAGGTTGGGGTTAGGTTGGGGTTAGGTTGGGGTTAGGTTGGGGTTAGGTTGGGGTTAGGTTGGGGTTAGGTTGGGGTTAGGTTGGGGTTAGGTTGGGGTTAGGTTGGGGTTAGGTTGGGGTTAGGTTGGGGTTAGGTTGGGGTTAGGTTGGGGTTAGGTTGGGGTTAGGTTGGGGTTAGGTTGGGGTTAGGTTGGGGTTAGGTTGGGGTTAGGTTGGGGTTAGGTTGGGGTTAGGTTGGGGTTAGGTTGGGGTTAGGTTGGGGTTAGGTTGGGGTTAGGTTGGGGTTAGGTTGGGGTTAGGTTGGGGTTAGGTTGGGGTTAGGTTGGGGTTAGGTTGGGGTTAGGTTGGGGTTAGGTTGGGGTTAGGTTGGGGTTAGGTTGGGGTTAGGTTGGGGTTAGGTTGGGGTTAGGTTGGGGTTAGGTTGGGGTTAGGTTGGGGTTAGGTTGGGGTTAGGTTGGGGTTAGGTTGGGGTTAGGTTGGGGTTAGGTTGGGGTTAGGTTGGGGTTAGGTTGGGGTTAGGTTGGGGTTAGGTTGGGGTTAGGTTGGGGTAGGTTGGGGTTAGGTTGGGGTTAGGTTGGGGTTAGGTTGGGGTTAGGTTGGGGTTAGGTTGGGGTTAGGTTGGGGTTAGGTTGGGGTTAGGTTGGGGTTAGGTTGGGGTTAGGTTGGGGTTAGGTTGGGGTTAGGTTGGGGTTAGGTTGGGGTTAGGTTGGGGTTAGGTTGGGGTTAGGTTGGGGTTAGGTTGGGGTTAGGTTGGGGTTAGGTTGGGGTTAGGTTGGGGTTAGGTTGGGGTTAGGTTGGGGTTAGGTTGGGGTTAGGTTGGGGTTAGGTTGGGGTTAGGTTGGGGTTAGGTTGGGGTTAGGTTGGGGTTAGGTTGGGGTTAGGTTGGGGTTAGGTTGGGGTTAGGTTGGGGTTAGGTTGGGGTTAGGTTGGGGTTAGGTTGGGGTTAGGTTGGGGTTAGGTTGGGGTTAGGTTGGGGTTAGGTTGGGGTTAGGTTGGGGTTAGGTTGGGGTTAGGTTGGGGTTAGGTTGGGGTTAGGTTGGGGTTAGGTTGGGGTTAGGTTGGGGTTAGGTTGGGGTTAGGTTGGGGTTAGGTTGGGGTTAGGTTGGGGTTAGGTTGGGGTTAGGTTGGGGTTAGGTTGGGGTTAGGTTGGGGTTAGGTTGGGGTTAGGTTGGGGTTAGGTTGGGGTTAGGTTGGGGTTAGGTTGGGGTTAGGTTGGGGTTAGGTTGGGGTTAGGTTGGGGTTAGGTTGGGGTTAGGTTGGGGTTAGGTTGGGGTTAGGTTGGGGTTAGGTTGGGGTTAGGTTGGGGTTAGGTTGGGGTTAGGTTGGGGTTAGGTTGGGGTTAGGTTGGGGTTAGGTTGGGGTTAGGTTGGGGTTAGGTTGGGGTTAGGTTGGGGTTAGGTTGGGGTTAGGTTGGGGTTAGGTTGGGGTTAGGTTGGGGTTAGGTTGGGGTTAGGTTGGGGTTAGGTTGGGGTTAGGTTGGGGTTAGGTTGGGGTTAGGTTGGGGTTAGGTTGGGGTTAGGTTGGGGTTAGGTTGGGGTTAGGTTGGGGTTAGGTTGGGGTTAGGTTGGGGTTAGGTTGGGGTTAGGTTGGGGTTAGGTTGGGGTTAGGTTGGGGTTAGGTTGGGGTTAGGTTGGGGTTAGGTTGGGGTTAGGTTGGGGTTAGGTTGGGGTTAGGTTGGGGTTAGGTTGGGGTTAGGTTGGGGTTAGGTTGGGGTTAGGTTGGGGTTAGGTTGGGGTTAGGTTGGGGTTAGGTTGGGGTTAGGTTGGGGTTAGGTTGGGGTTAGGTTGGGGTTAGGTTGGGGTTAGGTTGGGGTTAGGTTGGGGTTAGGTTGGGGTTAGGTTGGGGTTAGGTTGGGGTTAGGTTGGGGTTAGGTTGGGGTTAGGTTGGGGTTAGGTTGGGGTTAGGTTGGGGTTAGGTTGGGGTTAGGTTGGGGTTAGGTTGGGGTTAGGTTGGGGTTAGGTTGGGGTTAGGTTGGGGTTAGGTTGGGGTTAGGTTGGGGTTAGGTTGGGGTTAGGTTGGGGTTAGGTTGGGGTTAGGTTGGGGTTAGGTTGGGGTTAGGTTGGGGTTAGGTTGGGGTTAGGTTGGGGTTAGGTTGGGGTTAGGTTGGGGTTAGGTTGGGGTTAGGTTGGGGTTAGGTTGGGGTTAGGTTGGGGTTAGGTTGGGGTTAGGTTGGGGTTAGGTTGGGGTTAGGTTGGGGTTAGGTTGGGGTTAGGTTGGGGTTAGGTTGGGGTTAGGTTGGGGTTAGGTTGGGGTTAGGTTGGGGTTAGGTTGGGGTTAGGTTGGGGTTAGGTTGGGGTTAGGTTGGGGTTAGGTTGGGGTTAGGTTGGGGTTAGGTTGGGGTTAGGTTGGGGTTAGGTTGGGGTTAGGTTGGGGTTAGGTTGGGGTTAGGTTGGGGTTAGGTTGGGGTTAGGTTGGGGTTAGGTTGGGGTTAGGTTGGGGTTAGGTTGGGGTTAGGTTGGGGTTAGGTTGGGGTTAGGTTGGGGTTAGGTTGGGGTTAGGTTGGGGTTAGGTTGGGGTTAGGTTGGGGTTAGGTTGGGGTTAGGTTGGGGTTAGGTTGGGGTTAGGTTGGGGTTAGGTTGGGGTTAGGTTGGGGTTAGGTTGGGGTTAGGTTGGGGTTAGGTTGGGGTTAGGTTGGGGTTAGGTTGGGGTTAGGTTGGGGTTAGGTTGGGGTTAGGTTGGGGTTAGGTTGGGGTTAGGTTGGGGTTAGGTTGGGGTTAGGTTGGGGTTAGGTTGGGGTTAGGTTGGGGTTAGGTTGGGGTTAGGTTGGGGTTAGGTTGGGGTTAGGTTGGGGTTAGGTTGGGGTTAGGTTGGGGTTAGGTTGGGGTTAGGTTGGGGTTAGGTTGGGGTTAGGTTGGGGTTAGGTTGGGGTTAGGTTGGGGTTAGGTTGGGGTTAGGTTGGGGTTAGGTTGGGGTTAGGTTGGGGTTAGGTTGGGGTTAGGTTGGGGTTAGGTTGGGGTTAGGTTGGGGTTAGGTTGGGGTTAGGTTGGGGTTAGGTTGGGGTTAGGTTGGGGTTAGGTTGGGGTTAGGTTGGGGTTAGGTTGGGGTTAGGTTGGGGTTAGGTTGGGGTTAGGTTGGGGTTAGGTTGGGGTTAGGTTGGGGTTAGGTTGGGGTTAGGTTGGGGTTAGGTTGGGGTTAGGTTGGGGTTAGGTTGGGGTTAGGTTGGGGTTAGGTTGGGGTTAGGTTGGGGTTAGGTTGGGGTTAGGTTGGGGTTAGGTTGGGGTTAGGTTGGGGTTAGGTTGGGGTTAGGTTGGGGTTAGGTTGGGGTTAGGTTGGGGTTAGGTTGGGGTTAGGTTGGGGTTAGGTTGGGGTTAGGTTGGGGTTAGGTTGGGGTTAGGTTGGGGTTAGGTTGGGGTTAGGTTGGGGTTAGGTTGGGGTTAGGTTGGGGTTAGGTTGGGGTTAGGTTGGGGTTAGGTTGGGGTTAGGTTGGGGTTAGGTTGGGGTTAGGTTGGGGTTAGGTTGGGGTTAGGTTGGGGTTAGGTTGGGGTTAGGTTGGGGTTAGGTTGGGGTTAGGTTGGGGTTAGGTTGGGGTTAGGTTGGGGTTAGGTTGGGGTTAGGTTGGGGTTAGGTTGGGGTTAGGTTGGGGTTAGGTTGGGGTTAGGTTGGGGTTAGGTTGGGGTTAGGTTGGGGTTAGGTTGGGGTTAGGTTGGGGTTAGGTTGGGGTTAGGTTGGGGTTAGGTTGGGGTTAGGTTGGGGTTAGGTTGGGGTTAGGTTGGGGTTAGGTTGGGGTTAGGTTGGGGTTAGGTTGGGGTTAGGTTGGGGTTAGGTTGGGGTTAGGTTGGGGTTAGGTTGGGGTTAGGTTGGGGTTAGGTTGGGGTTAGGTTGGGGTTAGGTTGGGGTTAGGTTGGGGTTAGGTTGGGGTTAGGTTGGGGTTAGGTTGGGGTTAGGTTGGGGTTAGGTTGGGGTTAGGTTGGGGTTAGGTTGGGGTTAGGTTGGGGTTAGGTTGGGGTTAGGTTGGGGTTAGGTTGGGGTTAGGTTGGGGTTAGGTTGGGGTTAGGTTGGGGTTAGGTTGGGGTTAGGTTGGGGTTAGGTTGGGGTTAGGTTGGGGTTAGGTTGGGGTTAGGTTGGGGTTAGGTTGGGGTTAGGTTGGGGTTAGGTTGGGGTTAGGTTGGGGTTAGGTTCGGGGTTAGGTTGGGGTTAGGTTGGGGTTAGGTTGGGGTTAGGTTGGGGTTAGGTTGGGGTTAGGTTGGGGTTAGGTTGGGGTTAGGTTGGGGTTAGGTTGGGGTTAGGTTGGGGTTAGGTTGGGGTTAGGTTGGGGTTAGGTTGGGGTTAGGTTGGGGTTAGGTTGGGGTTAGGTTGGGGTTAGGTTGGGGTTAGGTTGGGGTTAGGTTGGGGTTAGGTTGGGGTTAGGTTGGGGTTAGGTTGGGGTTAGGTTGGGGTTAGGTTGGGGTTAGGTTGGGGTTAGGTTGGGGTTAGGTTGGGGTTAGGTTGGGGTTAGGTTGGGGTTAGGTTGGGGTTAGGTTGGGGTTAGGTTGGGGTTAGGTTGGGGTTAGGTTGGGGTTAGGTTGGGGTTAGGTTGGGGTTAGGTTGGGGTTAGGTTGGGGTTAGGTTGGGGTTAGGTTGGGGTTAGGTTGGGGTTAGGTTGGGGTTAGGTTGGGGTTAGGTTGGGGTTAGGTTGGGGTTAGGTTGGGGTTAGGTTGGGGTTAGGTTGGGGTTAGGTTGGGGTTAGGTTGGGGTTAGGTTGGGGTTAGGTTGGGGTTAGGTTGGGGTTAGGT